>NC_134403.1:43246478-43913978 GCF_038048845.1 Mixophyes fleayi
GGGAAAGCACTGTGGAAGCACTAGATATAAGGAGCCACTACAGTGGGGCAGGTGGTGTTCATTCTGGGATTTCATTCATGGAAGGTGCAAGATCTGGTTTTGAGTTGTCGTTCTCTATCAGTCTACATATGCAGCTGAGAGAAATCCATGGGTTGTCAAATCTGGACAGCCAGGTGACTGTATCTCCTTAAGCTAGTAGAGTAAGGGACAGATCATCCTCATCATTATTTATTTATATAGCACCAACATAGTCCATAGAGATGAGAAGGTCCTGCTCGCAAGCTTACAATCTATGGATAATGTGGTAAACCTGCCTGGCATTTATTTACTGTGTGTACATAATAATCTAGTCATTTTTTTTATTACAGTAAATTTTTATTGCTTTACTTTATAACTGCATTTGCCTGAGTGATTATTCAAATCCTGGAAGGTACTGGGTAGACTTCCTTGGCAGAGTGAGACATCCGTGGGTGGCCAGCCAGCGTGAAGTGGGTAGCATTGGGCCAGATAAACCCGGTATCTTCACAGATTTTAGTAAGCAATTAGTGACGGAATAGGGCTAATCCTCCTATCTGGTGCTATAAGGGCAGCACAGTGGCTTAGTGGTTAGCACTTCTGCCTTACAGTACTGGGGTCATGAGTTCAATTCTTGTCCATGGCATTCTGTGTGGTATGTATGTTCTCCCTATGTTTGCGTGGGTTTTCTCTGGTTGCTTCGGTTTTCTCCCACAATCCAAAAACATACTGGTAGGTTAATTGTCTGCTAACAAATTTACTTCTTTTCTTTTCTTATGGGGGCAGGGACTGATGTGAGGGAGTTCTCTGTACTGTGCTGCAGATCTAGTGGCACTATATAAATAAATGATGATATAGCTATAGTTCATATGCATATGGTAATTATATCCTATGCCCAATCTACTTCACTCAGTGAAACCACTCTATGTTTATATACTGTCCCTTCTAAGCAGCACAGAAACAGGTAAGACGAGTTGGGCAAGATGATAGCATTTGGCACCTGTGAAAGGCATCAGGGTAAATCATGGATCCTGGTAATAACAGATCACTGCTGTTACATGACATTATTACCCCAACATTTCCAAAATATACATAAGTATAAAATAGAATAGGATACACATGTCCAATTACACTAAACTGCTACTTTTTGGGGGGAAAATGTGATCCCTAGCCACTGCTGTATGTATACATAATCCCTTAGGGCAGGCCTGTCCAACCTGCAGCCCTCCAGATGTTGTGAAACTACAAGTCCCAGCATGCCCTTCCAGCTATCAACTGGTTGTCTACTGGCAAAGCATGCTGGGACTTGTAGTTTCACAACAACTGGAGGGCCGCAGGTTGGACAAGCCTGCCCTAGGGTATACTGTGGGGCGAGGACACAAGTTTTGGAATGTTGGGACAGAACATTGCAAATGTATGTGGCACCTTTGTTTAAATGTTGGCAAAAAACAAACCCTAGTTGTAGTTAAATATAGCTTAAGGCCAGATCTCCCTGCAACCATTGCAAGCTGTGTTATAAGGATTTATGAATCACCAATTTTGTTATATATTTAATTGAATGAAGATGCGCTATTAAATATGTGTGGAAAACAAAAGGACCAATGAAGTTGCGTATACTAGAACACAAGAAATAGAAGAATGTGTTGTATGACCATAGCATCCCAAAACATTGTCATAAATACTGGATTCTCTTAGATTTAAGGCAATTGAGCCTGTGGAAGAGAGAGGTGGTGATAAAGTTATGAAACAATCTAAGAAAGACAGATTAGGTTTTCACTGAACACCTTCCCTGTTTCTGGTCCCAATGAGGGGTATGATATAATCCTCTTTTAAAATCAAGAATTAAACATTTTTTATTTACTGTTCCTTTCAACAATCCTTACATTTCAAATGATTTTATTTGCTGGAATTGTATAGTATAGTCAAGGACCCATTTTTTGTTTTAAAAATATGTATTTATATACATATTTGTATTCATTATATATATGCTGCAGGACATAAGCTGATGTCTAGATAGTACATGACAAATTCAACAGGATACTGTATGATGCTGAATATATCCGTATTTAATGTTAGGTCTGATATTGCATTATTGTGTACGCTACAACAATCATGTTTTCTCATACCAATGCACATCGTATCATTTCATTCTGGGCAGCACAGTGGCTTAGTGGTTAGCACTTCTGTCTCCCAGCACTGGGTTCATGAGTTTGATTCCCAACCACAGCCTTATCTGTGTGGACCTTGTATGTTCTCCCAGTCTTTGCATGGGTTTCCTCCCACAATCCAAAAACAGTAGAAGAATCTGTCTCTGTTTGTGGTAGGGAATTTAAACGAATATTAGTAGAGCTATATAAATAATTAGATGATGATTTAATTTTATAACCAAAATAAACATTTATAAACGATGGAATGATGTCAGGCAAATTTTGAAGTGTGTATACACTCAAGACCACCAGTGTAGGCAGATCTCCATAGAGTGTGCAGAGTCTCTATCTTTTCAGTAGACGGTTATGACAGATAACCGTCTGCTTTCTGTGGGCTTGGTTAAACATAAACTGAGATAGAAAGAGAAACAGGAAAAGAGAATAAAATTGACAAACAACAACATTCTCTTACCAACAAGACTACATGTCAAACTATAGGAGAAACTAGCATTAAAGGTAGGCACCCGGTGTCCCCCAATGGACTAAGAGAAACTGATTTTTACGTAAGTATAAATATCCCATTTTCTCTGTCTGCCTTTTGGGGACACCAGGGACATCCCAATGCTGCCCTACAGGAGGGAACGCTCAGAAGAAATAGCACAAAACACCTTTCTTCTAAAACTTGCATTCTTGGATGCAAACACATTAAACTTGTAAAAGTTAGTGAATGTGCGTACAGACTACCACGTGGCCGCCTTACATAGCTGTTCTCTGAAAGCACCATAGCGGGCCCCCCCAGGAAGCACTTACAGACCCTGTGGAGTGCTTGCATAGATTATCTGGGACAGGCTCCCCAGCCTTACTATAAGCTTGACGAATAACAGCCGTAATCCATCTAGCAATAATTACTTTAGAAGCTAGCCAGCCTCTTTTGTGAGGCATGATAGAGAATCAAAAGATTGCTAGTCTTGCGCATCTTCTGGGACCTCTGCATATAAATTCGGAAGACTCAGACAACATTGAGAAAACCAATAGAAATATCGTTAAACGGAATACATTAAATCATTCAGGACCGGAATGACAATGTGTCGATTTAGATAAAAACCAGACCCAACCGTCTGTCCTGTTTCAAAGAACTGCCCTGTTTTTATGAAAAACAAGAAGAGACTTGTAAATAAAGCAGCAAGCTCTGAAAACTGTGCATGCCGAAGAAATGGGCAAAACCGTTTTCTAGGATAGAAATTGGAATTCCACTGTATTCTAAGGTTCAAAAAAGGAGATGCTGTAAAGCATTCAACACCAAATTCAAATCCCATGGTGGTACCGGAAGAACATATGAAGGTTGTACATGAAGAACGCCCTGAATGAAAATGTGCACATAAGGAATGACAGCAAGTTTTCTTTGAAAGCAGACAGAAAAAGCTGACACGTGACCTTAAAAAGAACTAAGGCACAAACCTGCATCCAACCCCTCCTGCAAGAACCTAAGTAACCTGGCCAAGCAAAAAGAAGTAGGATATCCGTTCTTTTTACACCAGTCAATAAGTTTTCCAGACTTGATAAGAAATCTTTGCAGAGGCTGGTTTCCAAGCACAAAGCATGGTTTGCACCACAAGTTTGGAAACACTTTAGTGCTCAGGATCATAGCTTCAACAGTCACACTGTTAAAGCTAGACATGGTAAACGCAGATGACAAAAAGGGATCTTGAGTTAATAGATCTGGGCGTACCGGCAACCACCAGCTCGTCGGTGTACCAGGCCCTCTGCGGCCAATCCGACGCTATCAGAACTGGAACACCCTCTCGCTTTACCTTTAACACCCTTGGAAGCATGGTTACCGGTGGAAAAAGGTACACTAAACAATACCTCCGAGAAAAACATGGGTCTACTGCAACAGCCATAGGATCTCTTGCACGGGAGCAGAAGAGGAGAACCTTGTGGTTCATCCGAGATGCCACCATGTCAATATTCGGGTGACCCCACCATTCCACCAACTGACAAAACGCCTTAGGATGAAGGAACAATTTCCGCATGGCCAAGGGACTTTTGGTACCACTCTGATGATAGACCATGCCACATCAGTGGCATCCCTCAGACTGAATCTTCACTGGCCTTCCCTGCACTTGCACTTATAAGAGCATGAAGACTGCTCACAGTTCAAAGACATTGATTGGAAGCTTGGATTCCTTTTGAGTACAAAATCCTTGAAACCAAGCATGAAGACAGAAGGCCTCTAATCTCAAAGGCCGGCATTTTTTGTGATTAAAGTCCAATTTTAAAATTGATAAATTGAGTCCCCTGGCGAGAATCGGTTTATGTAACCACCAAAGAAGCAACTAACTTGTCTGCGGAGACAGGTGAAATACCTGGGCCACCAGATTCAGATGGTATTTGTTGCATTGCAACAGAAGATCCAACTGGGACTGCTGTGCATGAAACTGAGCAAACTGGACCGGCTAGAAAGTCGATACCATGTTGCCAAAAACGCTCATGGCGAAATGTACTGAAGGCTACCTTGCCACTAGCCAAGATCTTACCCTGTTCTACAAGGCTAGAATCCTGTCTTCATTGGTAACAACACCCGTTTTGACGGATGTGAAATAAAAATACTCAAAAAGATCATTTGCTGAGATGGGAGCAACTTGGACTTTTTAAAGTTGAAAATCCAACCCTGAAACTGTAGAGTCTGGATTACTGCTTGGATATGTTGCCTACAGCACCTTTGGAGACTCTGTCATTAAAAGAAGATCGTCCAGACAAGGGATGATTGTAATCCTCTTGGACTTTAGCAGAGCAGCCACGACCGGCATGATCTCTGTGAAGATACGTGGGGTCGTGGCCAGACCAAAGTTAAGAGCCTGAAATTGTTAGTGCTGTGACCAAACCACAAACCTCAAAAGGGACTGATGACCCCTCTAGATAGGCATTTTTAATGTCTAGAATCCCCATGAATTTTCCTTGTTCGATGCCGTGAATGACCGAGCTCAAAGGCTCGATCTAGAACCTGGGCACTGTGACATGGGTGTTGAAACATTCAGAATTGGTCTGAATAAGCCCGTTGGTTTTAGTACGAGAAAAAAGGTTGAAATAAAAACCCACACCTCTTTGAGAATCTGGCACCGGAATCATCACTCCGGAATAAAGGACAAGGACTTTCGTGGACAAGTGGGAAGCCCTATGGCAAAAACTGTCTGGGAGAAAGACCGAGCAGATCGATCTTGTATCCTCAATCCACTACACCCAAGCCCAGACATCAGTAGTAGACTGCAACCACTGATCCCTGAACAAAAAAAAGACGAGCTCACACCACTGGCAACAGCAGAGAAGCAAAATGTCCGTCATGCGGACTGCTTGTTTGCAGGTTTCGCTGCTGGCCGTCAAGCCGACTAGGCCTGGCGCCCGTGCAGCAAACCACCCCTAGGGGCGGATGACTGGCGTGTAGAAGATTGGCCTGAGGAATATTAACCCCGAAACCTTCCCGAGAACTGAAAGGACTGGAATTTGGATAATCTTTGTTTGGGAGCATTAACTGGGAGAAAAGTGCCCTTTCCACCTGTAGCTTGACTGATAATGGAGTCAAGCTGTGGTCCAAACAAAAGACCCTCAGAAAACAGTATGGTCTCAAGAACCCTTTCAGACTCCCCATCAGCCTTCCAGGACTTAAGGCAGAGAATACAATGAGTTGAAACTGCAGAGGCAGAAATACTTGCACCAATCAGTCCCGCATAAGTAGCTGCCTCTCGTAAATAATCTATCGCCCTTTGAATTTGCTCCACTAATGAAAGCAGTTCAGAGGAAGGCATGCCTGCCAACAAACCTTGAAAACGGTGTTTTAACCAGCGTTCTAATGCTTTGTTAACCCATGCAGATGCCAAAGCAGGTCTGAAAGAGGCACATGCTGCCACGAAAATGAACTTAAGGATGGTACAAACCATTAGGTTAAGGCCATCCTTAAGAGTGGCTATGCTAGGAAAAGGAATAGTAGCTACCTTGGATAACCTTGTAACTGCAGCATCCACACGTGGAAGCGTCTACCATTTAGCACAAAACTTCAGGAGGAAAAGGATAAACCGACTGCAGTCACCGAAATACTTGGAACATGCTATCTGGGGAAGTCCAAGGCTCCGACAACAAATCTTTCAATAAGGAAGAAGCCAGGAAAAATACATTTATTTTTTTTCATTTCCGTGCAAAAAGAGGAGCCTGTGCAACATGAGGAACCTCTTACTTAGGAAAGTGAAGTACCTGACACACAGCTTGTATTAATTCCTCCACACTCTGGCGTACCGAATGAATCTCCTCCACAACCGAAGGAGCATCCATGTCAGAATTCACTAAATTACCTTTATTCTGGGAACTACAGTTAAATCTGGCTTATTTTTCCCGAAGTTGTGGCGCCATCCTCCTACGCTTATGTGAGAAAGACGGTGTCGCAGATTGTAACATCCTCTCTAAGAGAAAGAAACCTAAACCATACCCTGTACAGAGGATGCAATTCCCTGTACCCAAGCAGGCTGTACACACTCCGCCAGGGAGAAACAGTCAAACCTGACTTAGCCAACTAGAACCCATGTCAGTTGCTACAGTGCAAGCAGAATCAGAAGATGGAGCGACCACAGCCTGTGACAGCACCAACTGAGCAAGTTCAACCACTGTATTGGAGAGAGACCGAACCCAGGCCGTGTGTTACCGTATGTAAAGCAGCAGCTGCTGTATTACACACTATGCTCTTTGAAAGCCGGCAGGCTGCGCACAGAGCCTGTGCACCTCACTGACCTGATGGTAACTTAACGTGACAGACAGTCCAGGTGAAACTCAACATTGATGTAACACCAGCTTTACCACGCATAGTTTTTCCCCTTCTGACATGTTAACAGATGGGACAAAACACAAACAAAACAGTGTAACAAAACACAATATAAATAACAAGCAGCCCACAAAACTGAACAGAAAGTGAGCCTGCAATACAGCCAATAAAGCCCCACAGAGTAAAAGTAATAAACTTTTGAAAATAACAATCCCCAAACCTTTCTATCAGGACAGAAAAGGAGAGCTATAAAATGGCTGTTTATTCTGGTGTCTGCACACATAATAGTGAGAGACTACCATGGAGGAAGTGTACTAGATTCCCCCAGGGCCCAGCACTGAATTGGTAACATTCAACAATCCAGTGCCTAGCAGGGCTTCACTATCTTAGTGACCCTTGCCTGACCCTGTCTCCTGAGCTAAAAAAGTTTTTTTTCCCCCATAGAATGACTGCTCTTAGTAAGAAGCAGCCTGCTCAGGGACACACTGTGATTTCCTAGCCCTCTCTCTCAGCATTGTGCTGGGAGAGTTTCACTTACCTTCTGCCACCCCTCCTCACGCAGTGTCTAGAGTCTGACTGTCAGATCAGGAGGACGGACACAGCCTGCGTCGACTGTGCCCGGCTCCTAGGAGGGTATGAAAACGTTGGGAGAGGGAGGCTGGCAAAAAAGCAACTCTCACAGCACCTCCGATCCCCCCCCCCCCTCCATACAGCGTTTGCCGCACGCTGCATACTGCCATAAAATAATAAAAGTAACAAGAGGGCTGCTGAGCATCTCAGACACAGCCCTTTCGTCGGGCACTTAAACTAGACTGAGGCTGGACAAAAGGTGGGGTATAGAGGGGGAGGAGCTAGGGCTTAGTTAAACAGAAGTTTAAAGTGCCAGTTCGCCCTGTCCCTACTCTATACCCCAATGTCCCCGGTGTCCCCCAAAGGAAGACAGAAATGTACACTAACTGGCCAATGAAATTAGTCCATTATGACTCCGTTATCAGTTAGTATTTTAGGATAGCCTTGTTATATCGGTATTACCTCCCCAATGGACTAGTTGCTGAAACGCGTTGGGTATGTGGCTTCAGCAGTACATGTACAGTGAGTTGGACTGAGAGTGAGGCATGGAACGGTTATGTAATAGTTTGTTTATGGTCTGGATTACTGAACTACAAGGTATCATTTACTTAACTTGTTGGGAGAATATAGATAAGCCTATTGGTTTTAAATCTTGTATGTAGCCAAGTCACACTGAGTTGTTTGTTATATAATAAAAAAAAAGTGCTGTGCTATTGTGTGCCCCCTGCATCTTTTCTGTTCATCACAGGGTGGGTATATATATTATATTTATTATGATACGATGAGTTCCTCTCAGATGTGTCAGAGAAAAAAAAATTAACCACCATCCGTGTGAAAACAAATCGGTTGATGTTTTTATAGCACTTGTTATAGCAGTAAGGGTAGAACACAGTACATATATTCTGAAATATATAAGCGTACTCCAAAAAAAATTCTGTTGCAATTAATTTTTTAAATATTGGACAGACGCACCTTTATCTGATGCAGTCTTTGTCCAGCTCTGTATATTATATTCATATCTCATACAGCAGATCAATGTTAGCAAGGGTCACACACACACAAAATACTAATTCATGACAATGTACCTCACCACCTTTAGCCTGTTACCACCCGTTACACAATTTCACACAAGACAACTACCCCCTGACCAACATTGTTGTGTGATAGGATCATTTAGCTTAGGAGTCACTTTTACCTTTGCAGTCTGGCTGGGGCAAAATGTAGACTTAACCTCATGTGTCAATCTCCCATTGTCCCATAGATTGTAAGCTTGCGAGCAGGGCCTTCTCACCTCTTTGTCTGTTTTACCCAGTTTGTTTATTAGTTTATTATGTTTGTCCCCAGTTGTAAAGCGCTACGGAATATGTTGGCGCTATATAAATAAATGATGATGATGATGATGATAGAGGCACAAGGTATAGCTATCATTAGACTGACGAAAGACTCCACAATGTTTAACTATTTATCATTTTAATTTACAAGATTTATAGGATATTATTTCATGCATCCTTATGTCTTTCAAAAGCACTGTACCGAAACACAATGGGTAGGCGGACATCCTATTATACAAAAATATATACTATCGATATTCACTAAGGTGACCTGGGCAAACCCAAATTCATGTAGTGAGCTCAAATATTAGATTTAATTTTGTTGAAACATTAAAATTCTGTGCAATCTCTGAGCAATGGGGAAGGGAGAGGGAGAGAAAAAAAAAAAAGAAAGAAAATAATAAACCACCATGTCTACAAATGCCTCATAGGTGTAGCCTGGCAGAGGAGTCTGGGAAATGTAATGGACAAACTCAGTGCTCAAAAGCATAGGAGCGGTTATTTACAGTCTGTATACAGCAAAAGGCTTGGATACGGGATTACGATGCCATCAGGTTTCTTTAGTGCAGAGGGATCAAACCTTCTTTTGTTAATATTAGAAAGCGAGTGATTATTCATCACTTAATGAACAATAATAGTTTACGTTGTTAAAGGAGTTAGCATTAAATATTACCCTACATATTAGGTAGCAAGCCGCAAAGTATAGACACTATAATCCATTATTCCACATTGTGGAAATTTTTTTGTTTGACAACATTAAACGTGGTAAAGGGCAAAGGAGAGAATTCCTCCTTACCTACTGGTTTCCTTCCCCCCCACACCACTGGAAAACATAAACATCCATCTCCAACAACCGCATGTACTCTACTCCTTCCCCAGTTCTAGAAGATTTAGAGGGCCAGGAATGACATTTCTGTCTGTGCAAAGTTTTAGGAGAAGGCCATCATCAAAATGCCATGTATAATTACTCTGAGCAGGACATAGAGGACGCACCCTGTGGTTAGTATGAAGGGGACAGAAACATTGTCTTACAGAAAAGCATAAGGAAAGATGCATTATAAAAGAGAGATGGAGGAAAATATAGAGATATTACATCTGAGATGCGGAAACCATCCTTTCTGTGGCACTGGGATTTCTCCATGACAGCGCACCAGATAAATAAACCTCTTCAAAAATAATGCAAATCCTGCATCACAACACATGGAGACAGGAATGACTTGTCAAATAAAATGCTACTGTACATGTGACCTAATAAAACACAGGAGAGGGACTGTCCTGGCAAATTCTTTTTTTTCTTTCTCTTTTTAACATTATGTACAACGAGGAATCTCTAGATCTGTAATGTAGAGGGGTCCAGGAGTCTATTTAATGCAGCTGTACTCTGTATGCACAAATAAGCAGCTTCACCTAGGAAAGAGAGAGAGATCATTAGCTTCCAGGGCACTGTGTACACAACAGCTATTAGCGGTCTATACCAGAAAGCCGACCATACACAAGTCAGCTGATTTTGTGAGCTATATGGTCAACACAAAAAGGTGGGGGATGGTGAGGGGTTTATACAGTATGCCATGATAAGGGAATGATTACTACTATCTCAGTGCTGCTTTCACCAGAAGTGAGCATCAGATAGAGCCTTAATAATCGTGTGCACGGACATGAAAGGGGAACGCTAAACAAAACTACATTTTAACTTTTCAATAGATTAACCATTGATGGAGGGTGAAAGGCACATAAGTCAGGCAACTGAAAACATACTCCACACTGTCTGTGGCCAAGTACAACCAAATACCCAACACTGTATGCTGGAGCTGACACCATTGTCAGGGACAAGACACACATGGTAAACAGAGCATTTCCATAGATACGCAGCAATGATTGGCCACAGCACCAGGTAGTCAGTAAAACCCCCAAGCCAAAAAAGAGGCTTGGATACAACAAATAAACAAAGCTGATGCAAATGTTTTATTGATCTGAGGAAATTCAAGTAAGGCCAGGCAGACGATGCATTGGGAGCTTGCTGTATACTTCCCCAATGGATTTATCCACAGTAAGTGCACTGGATAGAAGATTAATTTAAAAACAAAAACAGAACACTATCAATAGTGGCAGTGAATAGGACTACACTAGAAGACAATGTTTACATGTATGTAACACAGGTTGGTACGAGGCCTTAGAGTGAACTAAGACATAGCCAGACATAGTCAGTGTGTTAAGCTAAAGAATACAGAGTAAAGTAGCATTTATATGTACTGTATTTCATTAATAAGGCAACACGAAAAGATATTTAAAAAACAAAAACACCTTCCTCAATTTCTAATCTTGAATTGAAAATCACTAACCTTTGCAGTTGGTACCTCCGATAGTCTAATAAACAGTTTGTTAGTGCCAGCCACAGGGCTGAAGGAATAAATAAAGTGAGCATCCTGCAAAACAGAATACACCATTAAGCTCATCATGCAGAGGTTTATTGAACACAATTGGCATATTGAAGGCTATAACAAAATGATACATTGAGACCTACTACTGCAGGCCTGGCCAACCTGTGGATCTCTAGGTGTTGTGAAACTACCAGTACAAGCATGCTTGTCAGCAGATAGCTCGCTGATAGCTGGCAAGGCATGCTGGGATTTGTAGTTTCACAACACCTGAAGAGCCACAGGTTGGCCAGGCTTGTACTACTGAGAAAACTATAAGAATGATATTTTAGAAGAGTCGACTTGACAATTACGGTGTGCTTGTACTCTACATACAGCGACAAAGGAAAATACAGCCTCTGTCAATTCACTGGGAATAAGCGACATCACTACTTTCTAATGAATTATTAGGTTGGCTGTTTAAATTCACTAAAATGGCCATCGATTTGTGTGTAGGGGACAAGTACAGTTTAACAATTTAGAGCAGTCAATTAGTGACTCCTAAATATAGACATACTAATTGCTAAAAAGTATTTTGACATTAGCATCCAGATCAACTTACCAAAAATACTGGAAGCTGGAATTTGTCATTCAACACCACAGCCTGAACACTGCATGGCCCACAGAGTCGAACCACCACCTCCTTACCAAAGAAGTTTGCATGAAAAACAAATAAAAGAATTCCAGAATCTATACAGAGCAAAGGAAAGAGAGAAGGAAAGAGAGAAAAGTTACATTAGATCTTTCTCCACGGCTTCCATTCATCGTCAGAACAAACCTATGGAAAACTGAACACACATTTACAGAACCAAAAGATCTTCCTGCATTTTATGGGGCATATTCAATTAGCTTTCGGATTCGCGGTAACGCGCCGGAACAGCCGCGAAACGTTATACACGTTACCGCAATAACGTGGATTTTCGTTCGCAGCCCATAGGGTTGCGAACGAAAATCCGCGTTAATGCGGTACCGTAATACCCGCAAGAACGCGCACTTTTCGCGGTAACGCGCGTTACCGCGAATCCGAAAACTAATTGAATATGCCCCTTTATGTCTTTAAGTGGGTAAGTGGAAAGATATCCATATTCTTAAACCGTTCATCATAATTCTCATACAGAGACCTAACCCATACTCGACATTTAAAGTTGGCCATAAAATGAGAGCAACTTAAACAAGTTAAAAAAAAAAAAAAAAGAGAAAAGAAAAGAAAAACCTGCACAGAAAACAAGTGCACGTATTGCAAGCCGCACCCGTCTCTGCATCAGTAACATATGAGCCTTTTTATGTTATCAGCGCGTACTTGCACCTGTCCTGTAACAGGTGTAAAACATACGCCTTCCGTTAAGCGTATATGTGTGTTTCTGCTGCCCACGCGAGCTGTGTCTGCACACCACTTCCCTGTGGCACCTCTCCCACGCAGGTGGCATAAGTTCCAGTATGACAAGTCAGCATAGGAGCTTACGAGCACACCCACCTTCTGGGTACACACAGAGCAATCACACAAGATACACTGGCGTAGGTCCCACTCTGCATCAGCTCCTTAGATTTTATTGGATGCCTTCATCTAAGAATACAATAGCTTCTACCAGTCATACCATAGCCCTGGCTGTACCTTTGCTGAAAGCTGGATTTAGAGAAACAAAAAATTGCAGCCCTTTGTTGTGGAACAGTTGTGACTACAGGGCCACAAATAGTACAAGGCAACTCTTCCCTCCGATTAACAGCTTGGGGTACAAAGAGTAAATCAATTATTACATTACTATGCCAGTACATTACCACCATAATGATTTAGCATCATAATATTAAAACTACAACAATCAATGGTTAGGCTTATTTTATAAAACGGTGCTGGGTATCCGATCTGTTCCTTGTAAAGATTGGAGGCCATATACTAAACTTAGGATATAGACTGTTTTTAAAGCTAGTAAAAATGCATTTGTTACTAACATTTACACTGATAGAGATCACTTTAAGCTTCCGCAATGCATTTATCCATGTCGTAAAACAAAAACAGAACTGTAATTCAAAAGGAATGCTAACAAAACCGCATGTGGGTATGGCGACATTAGAAACCATGGATTCTAGCATCAGACCCCTTTTACAAATGAGTTTTATAAGTGTTAAAAATAAACAGTAGCGGGTATGAGCCCTACAATTTAGGCTCCTATAATGGAATTAAGCATCCACAGGTACCTCCATCATCAGCTTCTATTTCTAGCACTTGTGGGATCCTTCTTAAACTATTTGATAGTCTAGAGGTCTCTAAAAGCTGGTGTAGCAGCAACACTGTATAATGAACACTAGATTGCCTCCATAAAGTCTACTACAATGAAACTTGTAACTGCATCATGGAAACACTGAGCTTTAGAAACTGGACTTCTCTATGAAAGTCATCACACAGCTTAAAAAAGCTGTAACGTTCATAGCGCTCAATCGTTACAGTGATGGCAAACACAAGGAGACGGCATCACCGCACAATTCTCTATTCTGTGACGAGTGAGGAACTGTCCTCATTTACGTCAATGCGCTACCACGGGGACGGGGGGGGGGGGCGGACGGGGTTTGGGGGAATGGCATGGCGTGCTACCACGGCGGGGCGGTGCTGGGTACTTGCTGTGCTACCACAGGGGGCGGGCGGTGCTGTGCTAGCTGGAAATGTGCGTTCACAGAACCCGTGTGACACCACCCTTATAGACATGGCAGCTTATCCATTTGTTAACTAAAAAGCCTTGGACTACTGATAAAACACCCACATACAAACACATTACCTTCAGGTATGTTATATGGGGGTTTGTAGTTGAAGTCTAAAGAGAAGTCTGGTCCTTCACAAAGCCTGTGACAAACGATTGGGAAAATGGGTTCGAGCAGCACAAGGCGGGTCTCAAAATAATCCTTTATTGCATCTTCTACCACCCTGGAGAGCCTGAGGGCACATTGCATTATGATTAGACAAAGTATTACAGTAACCCGTCTCCTAAGAGACGTTTACAAGATCAGTCCATTAAGAAAGAACAAAACAAATAACATTTCTCCTTCATAGATTCCACCCTTGAGGAATATGTTTAGATTACTTACACAGATATACAAGGTGGGCTATGGCACTCTTGTTACCAGTAATTTATGTGAATTACAGAATGTCTTGAGTGGAAGTGAATGCTTGCATGAAACATAGGTGGCCGAAATGCCAGCTGCAGCTGAGATACATGGGATACATCAGATACACGGGATACGTACAATGACACCCTACTAAGTGGATGCAGCAGGAGCACACACAGCAAACCTTTAGCTACGGAGCAGCATTAAATACCATCAGTAGAGCTTGTTGTGGTTCTCAACTATGTCATATCCACCACCCAAGTGTCATTATTCCAGAACTGTAAAAGTCGGGTATACCCTACATAATGTACTGCATACCGACAAGCAGCTCATCTCTGGACGCTGAACTTTGGGGAATACATTTTTTGACCAACAATCTCCACCCAAAGTTTATCATCCTGAAGAGATTTATTTGTGCTAAATTATGGGAATTTGCCTCTTCATCTCTGTCCACTTACAACAGTTTGTCTTATTGGCGTAGTCTAATGTTTATTCCACAAGACACTTGTGCTTCTAAAATAACTATATCCAGTATTTAGCGGGCTACTAAAATCATAAACAGATACCAAGTTAAATGTACTAAAAACAGTAAGAAAACACATTACTTACTTTTCCAAATGGCCATTAAGTAAGTCAATTAACAGCACATTATTGCTTTGCTTGGCAAACTGTAAAGCATTGCCCTGGTGCTTTGACAGTACATTACAGTCAGCGCCATGTTCTATTAAGAGTCGCATAATATCATAATTTCCTCTCTTACAAGCCTAGAGAAACAAGAAAAGAAAACATTTTGTTATATATGGATATTCAGATCTATTACAGCAAGTCTGATTAATGAAAACGTCACTTCTTGCTTTTGAAAAATAGGATTTAATGACAGAAAGGATTCAGGCTATTTGGGAAGAGGGGACAATTAACAACAGACATGTCTAAAGATTGGAAAGGAGTTAAAATTGTAATAGAAAAGGAAGCAAATGTTTAATATAATTAAACTAACCCTGGTATGATCCATATATAACAAACTTCATGATGGGAACATGTGCAAAAAAAACAAAAAATATCCTTTAACTAAAACTGATTTTGATCTCTTTTTCGCCATCATGAATACTTTGTATGCATCCAAGAAACAAGTTATTTAATTGATCTACACGACTAGTGCAACTTTCCAGATCACCTAGAGTTGGGCAACTTGTTTCTCTCCAGCTGTGGTAAAGCTACGAATGGCCATCAGGACATTCTGAGAAATGTAGTTAGACACCCTGAGAAGCCACAAGTTGTCCAGGCCCGACCACATTACATGAGTAGCCAAAGAAATACTTTTACCTTCATCAGGGCAGTTTCACCATTCACTTGCTGTAAATTCACAAAAGCGCCAGCATCCAAAAGGAGGGCCACCGTTGCCAGATAATTCTAGGACACAAGAGAAGGTGATTTGACATAAATCAATTAAACCTACTAACAGAAGACACAAGTCAAAGCTGGTGTATTGCGCTAAACCATATGCCCGAGAAGCAAAACATTCAAAGTTCAACTATTGAGTGCTATTTCTCCCAACACTTTAGTGACCATTGGGCCATCCCAGACAACCCCATCCTGTCCATTTTAAGACCACAATTGTCAGTAATACTTTGGAAGGTTTCATATAAGTTTGCTTTTTAAAAAGTAGCAGCATGGGGACCAAAAACACTGAATTCCTGTTTAACATTTCTAGAACTAAAAATAAACAACAAATGCGGCTTCTGGAACTGGTCAGATCCACCAAACAATTATACCAGGGACGGCCAGATAGCAGCTCGGCCTATAATATAAACCTACACAGCAAGTCTTATTTATAAAGTAGCGCGTTTTTAGAACTTGAACATGGCAAAATGGAGCAACACTGACCAATGTATCATATTCCTCCGTGCGCTAAAACAATACCCACTTTTTCAGCAGCGTGAATCAGTGCAGTAGTCCCGTTTTTCTGCCTAGCATTGAGCTTGGCTCCTTTCTTTATCAAAAGCCGAAGAATGTCGTCCTGCCCTGCAGCCGCCGCCATCATCACTAATGTCATTCCACTCGAGTCCTACAGCAGACACAACGTTACAGTTAACAACCTGTAGTAGCCATCAGCAAGTCAACGGTCACTAAATCTACAGAACTAGCATAGAATATTTTCCATTGCTGGTATAATGCCAGTAACAATTTAGGTAATGCAGTAAAGTTGTAATTCTTAGGTTTTGAAATGGACCATGAAACCCAAAATACACAATGTGCCTTATAGAAGAGAGATACTAACAACATTCAAGCAAAAAGTGCCAACTCTAGTAGGAGATATCCAATGTGTCTACGTTGATGAAAATATATTTTTAAAGGGACAAATAACCTTAATAAATAAAAGGTTGTTCAGCCAAAATGCAGGACACCCCCAGTGTAGAGTCATCACCACTACACCCGTTCCCACCTATAGAACACAACACTAACAAGAAAACCTTACCTCTTGGTCTAGGTTGTACTCTTCTTTGGAATTAAGTGCATATTTTACAGTTAAGTAGTCCCCATTTTTCACTGCCTCTTTGAAAGAAACTATTAAAAAAAACAAAAAAACCACACTCATGATTGTGAAACAGATATTCACTTCAAGATGTTATCTTTATATTTGTCTATATTGTTATGCAACGATTATTACTGCACAGTACTGTTGAGGGAATAAAATAATGCAAAAATAATAAGACTTTATGCACAGTCATTATACGTAACTTTCTAACAGATACACACAATTATTCATAAAATACATACGTAAACGTGCTTTAGACCTAAACCCAGAAAAGACATTTCAAAATAAACGTATCTCACTAGCTGTACAAAAATAGTTTAAGCTGGCAAAAAAAAGACAACTGCAATGGTCTAAACACTAGTATAACAACTTCATACAATAGGCCAAAACATACTATTTGATATTGGTTCCTTTGGGATTATTTCATCAGATCCATCAAGGTGCCGCTGAAAGTCTTCCAGGGTCATCCACTCCAGCTGTAAATCCATTCCCACACCCACAATTTGGGACTTGCCGTCCAGAGCTCCTGAAGTAAGCAAAACAATTCTAGTAAGGAGGATGTACAACTACCAAACAGAACACAAAGTGTGGGTAAGGTCATAATATTGTGACCGATATAGATTTAGTTACAAAAAATAAAAATGTACTCACTAACTTATGATATCTACTAGAAAATAAACCAAAGGGGTATGCCATCTTCAGATTACTTTAGTTTCTTGGCTTCCTGCAACATGTACTTATTACATGATTTTCTCTTTTGGCTTTTCAGCCATAACGTGAACTTCTGATAGAGTAATCTAGATTCATGGGTCTGGAATATGACACAAAGCCATGCTCAGAGATCCAATGCAGAGATCACAGCAGAGCTGCACAACTCTACCAAATATCAATATATGGATGAAAAGCAGGGGACGGAGCGAGAGAGTAAAAGCGAATGTTCAGACCTAGCAGAATGGCGAGTAAGAGCTAAAACACTGACGTTATCTGAAAAGGTGGAAAATCCTTTTTTTTTTTTTTTTTTTTAAATCAAGTAAATTTTTATTGATTTTAAAACATACAAGACTGACAGATACACAAGACAGAATAAACAAAAGTAAAATACAAACAGAGATTAGCCAAAAACTATTGGTTACAGTGGGATCAATACAAAGCAGTCATTATCATCATCACCATTTATTTAAATAGCGCCACTGATTCCGCAATGCTGTACAGATAACTCATTCACATCAGTCATTATCTTCTCAGGTAAATTAGGAGAGTATGTGGAAACAGTTACCAAAACAAAATGCAGAGTCAGAACCTTACAGAATTAAATACAGCAGCACGTGCCAAGCATAGATTGGTTATTACCATAGTCCTCACTACACAGATGAGAGTGGTGTCTGAACAAACGTAAAAGCAAAAGCAGTGTGGTACAAGCTCCGAAGCTAGGGGGCGCCACCATGGGGAGAGAGAAAAGGAGGACAAGTCTAAGGTGAAGGGGGGCTGGCTGCAGTCATGTCTTGATATGTTTAATCTGTGTCTTGATTTATTCCATGGAGACCATATTTTGTAACAATTGTGCTTCACCCGCCTCTCAGTGTGCATATACCTCACATGATACATAGTACCGCTTACCAGTGCCCTCCATTTATAGAAATCTGGGTTTACATCTGCGTGCTATGAACAACTTTGGCCAAGGTTATAAGGATAAATACATTTGTAAAGAGGTTTATAGAAACAATCTTCCAAGGAGATACTAAATCTCCTTGGAACATATCTTAGGCATCAAAGGGGGATCCCAGGAACAGTGTCACCAATACAATCCCACACACTTTTCAGGATGTGACACCAATCCTCCTCCACATACCAACAATGGAATCCCATTTAGCTTTAAGGGGTTTCACTGTTAATGGCATAGTGATAGTTAAGCTCTGTGTACACCGCGGAGAGGACTCTATATCTGCCCACAGTTCTCAAAAGTGTTCTAATGGGTGAAACTAAAAGTGTGGGAGGGAAGCTGCCAAATTGTGACTGAATGACATGCCTAAGCTGCAAGTAGCAACAGAATGCATTACGAGGAATCTGAAAATCTCACTGGAGCTGCGCAAAAGACTTAAACATATTCCCTTCATAGAGGTGGCCCAACACAGACACCCCGAGAAGGCATCAACAGCTGTCACTACTCAGTTTGTTTAGTTCAGGTAATGCAGTGCTGTGCCAGATCGGGGTGTCCACATCCAACCCCTCCCCACCAAGGATTTAGGAGGAAAGCCTTTAATGAGAAAACAGAAAAACTCAGTATCATATAGAAAATACATCAACACATTAGTCTTACATGAAACCAATGTTCTTTCAAAAGATAGCAGCCCACATGATCCTAACATGATCTGGCCAGAAGTATTTTGGCTCTGTTACTTATGAGGTCATGGTGCTAGCTGGGTGTATTCAGGAGGATAGATGTGGAAAGCTTCCTAGTATTAATGTCATCTAATGACCAGCCAATAATATACTGATCTGCTGTCTGGGCTCCTGATGTTTAGATGTAGGTGAAAAAATAAAGAGCCTGAAGATACATCAACTACCAGAGACTAAGCTAGTGTGTAACCTGGAGTACGTACCAGAGTTCTCCTGCAAGTGACACACAGTGTCCATAACCTCCTGATCCCCCTCCGATGCTCTAAACGTCCAAGACTCAGTCTCTTCTTGTGTGCTTCTTCTTTCTTTCAGTACTGGCTTCAGATCTTTAGGTTTATATTCTTCTGGAAGTCTATACTCAAATGCCGCTTCTTCCTTTTCCTTGGTGCTCTCCATACACTCCTCCCGGTCCTCAGGCGATACGGTGAAGGCATCATACACCGCTTTTTGATCCTTGGGAGCTTCCACGATTATTAAAGAAAACAAAAAAACATAAATGCTGAGTTAGCAGCAAAGATCTTGTATCATCCTAGCGGATGGAAAAACGCATCTGAACAAGTGGGAAAATTTTAAAAACAAACAAATATGGCATTCTGAGAAACTACATGTATAGGGAATGGCAGAAGGGTTTAATGTGTCAAGCATTTTCTCTAAGGATATGTCCAGTCAAAAGTAAAAAATTTTTTGTCAATACCCAACTGCCCCCCACTAGAAGTGTGGGTGTCCCATGCCATGGATCCTCCACCCCTCCAACACTGCACTAGGTCCTCTCCCTGGGAGACAACTCAGGACAGCTCAAAATTCAATGGCTGTTTAGAAAGACACTGATTGGATATTACTCCGCGCCGTTTGTACCTTCCCTTCCCCGTTAGACAAGGGGAGAGGGATTAGGAGCAATAAGGTTAGGGTTAGTTATCAGGGTACCGGTCATCGAGGACTCCCTAGTTCTACTGGTTGCAGAAGCTATTGGCTAAAACATTTTTAGACTAAACAAATCTTTTAAGAGTCAATGAATGAAATAAAAAATGGGAGATAAAATGCAAAAGGTGTGAACAATTCTTCTTCTAAGGCCTTTAAAACATAAAAAATGAAGGAGACAATTTTAAATGAGACTATATACTATAAATATCGTAAAACTAGACATGTGGATGGCAGGAACAGCTGCACTGTAGAACAGCTCTGTGCATTAGCAGTCATATCATCATCTCACAAATATAAAACCGTTAACAAGGCAGTGGGAGGTTACAGGGTGGTGCCAAATCACACCAGGGACAGAGCTGCTTTTCGAAGATCTGCTGGAGCACTATCTCTGTTCAGCTGCTGGACCAATAGAGTTAGTTGCCATCGCTGCCGCCATCTCTGCGGTTTACTTGGAGACAGCAGCTGCATAAAAATGCCAATAGCAGCTTTAATATAGGTGGATGGCAACGCTTCTGCCTTACAGTAGCCACACGCACTTTCCCCACCACCAACTACAATAGTTATTCCACCACTTTACAGCAATGCATACTATGCTGGCGATATATATATATATGGAATAGACATTGTGTGTTTGACTTACTTTTTACCACCTTTATCTCCTTTTTTACATCTTTATCAAAGTCATATTTTTTCCTAGGCTTGTCCTTGGCTAGCTCAGATTTTCTTGCTTCTTTAGTCTAGTAAAGAAGTAAAAATGTACATGAACAAACTGCAAGCTGTGCATTTTATTACAAAAAAAAAAAAAGATTGAAGCCAGTCCTATAATGCGCACACATCAAGAATAAATCTACGTTTGGACAGTTTTCTATTTTTTTTATTTATACCATGCGCCCCTCCCCCACTGCCGAGACATCTGTTGATATCACAGCCCTACCTGTGTGAAGTTTGTCCCTGTGTTTGTGTGGGGTTTCCTCCGGGTGCTCTGGTTTCTAACATTCCAAAGACTTACTGATTGGTTAAGTGTGTGTGTGTTAGGGACTACAGATTGTAAACGTCACTGTGGCAGTGACTGATATGAATGATTAAATATTCTGTAGGCGCTAACAACTTAAATAATAATAAAATGACCCAATTGATAAAATGATCTGCAAATATTTGTATTTGTGTTAAGGATTACAGAAAAGATATCATTCTGCTAGATAGAAGGTTAACTATTTTAAATGAAGCTGCATCATCATAGTTCTAGATCTATTCTGGATTAAACAAGCATATCAATTACAAGTAAAGAAGAAACCAATACCTCCACTAATGAGTCCAGTGATCGGACAGCCTTGTCATCACCACATGGTCTTGCGCTCTTCTGAACTGGAGCGGGGAGCTTTTCCGGAGGAGGTGGCTCTTTAACCTTTTCAAAATGTTTTTGCTTTTTTGGAAGGCTTTTTTTCTCCAGAGGAGGCTCATCAAACACCGCTTTCACGTCGTCGTCTCTTTCATTCTTTTTCTTGTGTTTCTTTTTCTTTTTTTTCAATTTCATTTCCTCAGCCTCCTCCTCAACAGGCCCCCCAGGAGCCTGCTGCTCTGGAGGATCAGGGACCGTTTCTAGGCTTTGGATGTCCTCATCCTGACCTACCTTCTCTTTGTCATCCGACAAAACGTCACTGCTTATATTAAGAGCCTCTACCTCCGGTTCCTGAGAGACTGATCCTTCCTTACCCAATTGCTCAGATTCAGATACTTTTTTGTGTCTTTTCTCTTTATATTCTTCTTTACCCTTCACTTTACTGTCCTTAAAGTCTTCTTTCCTGGGTTTCCTAGATTCCTTAGAGTCGTCCTTTTTTGGCTTCTTGCTACTAAGGTCCTCTTTGCTTTCTGACAAACGCTTCTTTGGCTTGGGGTCAGAAAACGGGCTCTCTGACTGCTCTCCCTCCGGCTTAGATTTTTCCTTGGATTTTCCAGATTTTGATTTTTTCTTTTCCTGTAGTATTCTCTCTTCTTCTTCCTCTCTAGATTTCTTCTTCTTTTTCTGGGGTGACTCGTCTTTTGTGTCACTGTCAGATTCTGCCTCAAAAATATCACTGGGGGACAATTTGGGCTATTGATGGGGTAAAATAATAAAGGGGAAATAGAGACCGATGTCATCAACATTGTGAAACAAGACGATATACTTATATTTATTTACTTTATTGCTGCCCATCAACAAAAATTATAATGTCTATACAAAATTGTAAAATAGAGAGGCATTGATTTAAGGAAACAAAAAACAACAAAGAAACAAAGATGTTGTTTATAAGATCTGCTACTGGTATCCTCGTATCCGGAGTGGTTTACCATAACTTTGTTGACAACAAACGTAACTAGGCCTCGTGCACCCCCCATTCTGCTCCAGTAAGCGCAATTCTACACATACCACCCTCTAGTACCCAGTCTGTTCCAGTAGCTTCAAAAATAATAATTCCTTTCACAATTTGGGATTGATACAACTTACCGGTGCTTCCTTCTTAGCTGGTTTCGGTTTGCTTTCTACATGTTTCCGCCTAAATTCAAGAAGAACTTCTTTACAGTCATCGAGATGGGCCTCTGGCTCCCAGGTATCTCCGTCAGAATCATAGCCCTTCCAGCGGACACGGTACAGCACTTCCCCCTGAAAAAAGAAAGAAATCTGTTAGATACACTAAGGAGAATGATTTAAGAAAAAAATAAAAAATATTTCCCCTGCAGCAGTAGTGAAAACAATTTCTCCTCTTACATTGTATCCACCAAGATACCCAACACTGGGGAATGAAGCTGTGTGTATACAACTGATGGTTCTATACATGTTGACTAAAGAACAGCTGGGTAAAATATAACAGTATGACACAGTTTTCAAACAAACCGTGATTCTTTCTGTAGCTTTTAAGTTGAATAACGAAAATATTCATTAAAAAGTTGCAGCCACATGATGATGCTTCATTTAGCTTAACTATCCCTTCCTCTTATCGGAGCCAATTCTCACATGCTGTGCGTGGAAAAAGTTGACACAAAATCAATACAGAAAATGAAGATGGTGATTTACTAAATCATGCTAATATCAAGTTTGGTGATTAAGACTTTGCTGCCATCCTGTAAAATAATATATGGAGAGAAAATAAATAAAAACAAAAATAGCACATTCTGACTGACCTACTGGAGGCAAATTTGGAGTCAGCAAAATGTCAAAAGTAACATGCTTTACTAAATCAGTCCTGCATAAATCTAATCTGGACATAGGCAACGTGTGGCTCTACAGCTGCAGTGGTAATACATGACTAATGCTGCATCTTGTACAACCACAAAAAGTAAAAGTTATGTAAACCTGCCGTATCAACATACAGGTGGATTACCCTGCATCCCTTATTCAAGATGACGACTGCTCACGCCTGAAATTCGGGAAATTGAGATAGGTCTCCAGCATATATCATCATCGCCATTTATTTATATAGCGCCACTGATTATATGTGCTCTAGTTCTCTTGACATGTGCCCAGTGGTAAAGGAACATGGCCTGGTCACATGCCATACATGCTCTAGTCCTCCTGACCTGTGCCCAGTGGCAAAGGAACATAGCCAGATTGCATTACATGCATGCTCTAGACCTCCTAACCGGTGACCAGTAGTAAAGGAGCAACACCAGATAACATCCCATGTATGTTCCAGTTCTCCTGACCTGCACCCAGCAGTAAGTGAGCAGGGCCAGGTCACATCCCATATATGTTCAAGGTCTCCTGATCAGTCCCCAGTAGTAAGTGAGCAGGGAAGGTCACATCTCATGCAGTCTCTAGTTCTCCTGATCAGTCCCCAGTAGTAAGTGAGCAGGGAAGGTCACATCTCATGCAGTCTCTAGTTCTCCTGACCTGTACCCAGTAATAAGTGAGCAGGGAAGGTCACATCTCATGCAGTCTCTAGTTCTCCTGACCTGTACCCAGTAGTAAGTGAGCAGGGAAGGTCTCATCTCATGCAGTCTCTAGTTCTCCTGACCTGTACCCAGTAATAAGTGAGCAGGGAAGGTCACATCCCATGCAGTCTCTAGTTCTCCTGACCTGTACCCAGTAATAAGTGAGCAGGGAAGGTCACATCCCATGCAGTCTCTAGTTTTCCTGGCCTGTGCCCACTAATCCCCAGTTGGGGCAGCAGTACCAGGTCACATGCCATGCATGGTCCCGTTATCCTGACCAGTCCCTACCAGTGAGAACGCCAGGTCACATGGCTGGGCCTGAGATCTCCTCACCCCCACATCTAGCTGCTGTAACCATCACAGGTCTCCTCACTCACCCCTTCAATCTTCGAGTCCAGGATGCTCTCCACCTCGAACACGTCCTCCTCGTCCTCACTATCCACCGATTCCATCACGGCTGCCGCGTCTCCTGCATCCTCCACGTCGCCTCCTTGGCCGCCAGCAGCCACGGAACCGTTGCCGTCACGTCCTACAAACTCCGCCATGATGGTCCGAGTTAGGTAGACGACACAACAGGAAAATCCTCCTGCGCCACACACCTCCCCGATGCGTCCCGAAGCGGCGGCGCTCTCAGCCAATCACAGAGCAGAGGAGGGGACGGGGTCTGACCCGATTCTGGCCAGAATAATCAAAAGGATGATTTTCCGATCACGAGTGACAACATATCCCGCTGCCTGGTTGGCTCCTTCGGACCATTTGCTACAAGAGATTATCCAATGTGTGAGTGGTATCGCGGGAAGGGCGGGACGGATAGTAAGGTAACTTCAGGCAATGCCACAGAGGTCTTCCCCGCGCATGCCCGGCTGAGTGTGTGACGCGGGATCTGCCATATTTGACAGGGGCAGCCGCGCTTATTGGCTGGATATGTTGTGGGAAGAGTTTGTTGTTCCCCATTCACTTCGCCACTAGGTCATATCTCTGCTGCACCCCCCCCCATATACGTGTATAGATGTCTGTGGGGACAGTGACATGCTGTGTTAATTGTGGTTAATCCTTTATTAAATAGCAAAAAGCAATGAGAGAATCTTCACCGCTTGTTAAATAGACCCCTATGTCTGACTACGCCCCGGGGAGGTTGAGCTTCTCTGACAGCGTCTTATTCACTTTTTATTTATGTTCACATTTATTTACTAAAATCGAAATTCTTTTTAATTAATTAAATAACGTTGGATTTAGCAGTGAAGATCCACAGATCTGGGGATACTTTCCTAAATCCCTATATATTTTTTTTTAAACCAGACAAACAAGGTTTTGGGCATTAAATGAGATGGCAAAGCGGACATACAAGACATTTAACCAATTTTAATAGGACTGTAGTTTTTAACAACCATTACACCAATTTGGGCTACCAATGTGTCAGTCGGAATCCATGGTCCCTTGCAGTATTTGCACAAAACCCACCTGTATTTTGCTCCACTCAACAGGGGGGTTTCTGCATACAATCAGGTGGCAAAGTGAGTACACAAATGTTCTTTTCCCATTTGAATGTTGTCTTTTTTTTCCCAGTTTTTCAAGGTTACTTGGGGCCATCAATTTGACAGTTGAAATACACAAAGGAGGGAGGGGGTCTCTTACTTAAAACCCACTTTATTTTGCTCAATGCTGTAAGAGATTTGGGCATCAGAGCAAAGTTCAAAGTGGACGTTTTTTCTAATTTTAGAAATGACCGAAGCTCTAATTCTCACAATTTGTAACCTGGCAAAACAGATTTGTGACTTGCGTTAAGCTGGGTACACACTACAGAAATTTCAACCAACTTTTTGTGCCGAGCGATTTTAAATGCGATCGCTCGGTCCATGGACTGCATACACACTAGCCTTGTTTAGGACGATAAAGGGAAGAGCGGACGTCCCTTTAGCGACTTTTTACAGCCATGTTGTCGTGAGCAATGACTAATTTCGTACTCACTGTTTTGGATCGGTGAAAGTTTATACACACTACACAACGGAAACGAGATTGGAACGAAAATATTAAACGGTACGACCAACCAAATGAGGCAACAATCGTCCATTTGGGCAGACTTTCGACCATCGTGTCACTACACACACTGACCCGACTGTTGAACGAGCGGTCGTATGTCGGCTGATTGAGCCGATTATTGGACGAAAACCGTGTAGTGTGTACCCAGCTTTAGAAAGAGTTTTGTGTCTAGTGTCAATAGGGGCAGGTAACCTTTCAGATTGTAAATGGCAGTAACAAGGGCAAGTGATGGGGATTATTGGGGCATTGCACCAGGTATACAGGGCATGATTAAGCAATTGCCCCTAGTTTTCATGTTTTCCTTTTTGAGCCAGTTTAAATAATACATAACATATCAAGGATATGCAGAGGGAAGGTGTGAAATGTTTCAATAGAAGGTGCAAGGAAGAGGTAAGTCATGCCCAGAGCATCTAGACTAAAGATGTTGTATGTGTCACTGCATCAGGATCAGTGGGGTATCATGCAATTTGCACCATAATCCCCCTGTTCTTTCTTTTTGCTTACTTTCTGGTGTTGAAGGGATCAAACAATTTTCCATGGAGATCGAATTGTAGAATGATAGAGTCTCATGGACAGAGGCGCGATTAGGGTGGGGATGTGAGGCATATGCCTTGCCACAGTGACGCAGACTCTATTGGTGGTCAGTACCTTGTTGCTGACACAGGACTCGGCATGACAAACACCATATTGCAGGTACCAGAACTGCTGGCAGAGCCAGTACTAGATAATTATGTAACCACTCATTGGTTACACGATCCACCAACCGCTTTGGTACCTGCAACAGGGTGTTTGCCATACCAAGTTGCCATGGTTCATTGGGGAGGAGTAAATGACAGACTAGTCACTTATTAATAATCAGTCCTGTTACACCCATTCCTCTAGAACTGTATGCCCAATTGAGTACTAGAGGGACATGGCTGAACCAGATAGCTTTGTGGGCATTTTGCTGGTGTCCTTCGTCCAGGTTGGATTAAGGATCCCAAGGTGGGGTGTGACAGTCATGTTGTTTAGGAAGATATACACTTAGGGCTTGATTCATTAAGTAAAAAATTGAGTAAGTAGTCTCCTGGACAAAACCATGTTACAATGCAAGGGGTGCAAATTAGTTTTCTAATTTGCACATAAGTTAAATACTGTCTGTTATTTCATGTAGCGCACAAATACTTGATAGCTTATTTGTACAATCAAAGTTGATATTTGTGTGCTACATGAAAAAACAGACAGTATTTAAGTTATGTGCAAAATAGAAAACTAATTTGCACCCCTTGCATTGTAACATGGTTTTGTCCAGGAGACTACGTACTCAATTTTTTTTACTTCACTTTCCTTGATGAATCAGGCCCTTTTATAGTCACACTCTACCCATCTTCTAAAGGGTATTTCCAGCAGGATAACGCACCATGGCACAAAGTACATGTCCTCTCAAGCTGGTTCCACAAACATGACAATAAGTCCAGTGTACTCCAGTGACCTCCACAGTCACCAGATGTCAATTCAATAGAGCATCTTTGGGATGCGGTGGAACAGGAGATTTGCAGCATGAATGTGCAGCCGACATATCTGCAGTAACTGCGTGATGCTATGATGTCAGCGTGGACCAGAATCTCTAAGGAATGTTTCCAGCAACTTGTTGGATCCATGCCACAAAGAATAAACGCTGTTATGAGGGCAACCAGTACTAGAATGGTGTACCTAATAAAGTGACTACTGAGTGTATAACAGATCAGCAAGAGGGCGTGTTGTAGGGAAAGACGAGGCTACAGCACAGTGTGTGAAGAGAGGTAGAGAAAATGAGGAAAGCAACTGCAAAATTGAGAATTACGAGATGAAGAAGAAACAGCTGTAACTAAAGGACCAGGCGACAGCTTAGAAATAGGTGGGAGAGTGAGTGTCCTACCTCAGCTCTAAACAAAGTTGACCAGTACTTGTGTACTACATGCAAAAGAAACCAATATTTTCCCTGAATGCAAAAAAATGAATGTCTTTGCTTCCCTTGTATCGCAGCAAATTTGCTTCTTTAACCCTCCTCATTATGATAAAGTACAGATTCTAGTAGGTCATCCTAAAGCATCATAATATTGTTACATTGAGTCGAGGGCATTACCATGCCTAAAGGGTTTTTTACAGTTTTCCAGTCACACTACATCTTTATTATCTACTTGCTGCAATTGTGTTTACATTGTCATTGCATTATCATTATTATACTACTATATGTGTATGCTATGCAGTTGTATTATTAGGGGCACCTCTACCTTTATTCCCCTGACACTGTCAGTCACAACATTACAGAAAGAGAGGCTGCAGAAAAGACCACTGTTGTCTTTATGACCAAGCTCTTCTTTCAGCAGTCAATTGTTGCAGAGCCTGACCAGTAGCTGCAACATTGAGGCATTGGAGAAGCAAGTTGGGGACCAAGAAGTGAGATGAGAACTTCATCTCTACTATCTCTCTCCAACACCTTCTCTTCCCTATCTCTACATTCTCCTCCCCTGAGATGGCAGTACCTCATTTTCACCAAACCTTAGCAACAGCCATTGATCAAGTGGCTCCAGCGACACTAAATACTACACGTCGACTTCGATGTCAGCCGTGGCACACTACAGCAACGCAAAATCTTCAAAAACTTTCCCATAAAGCAGAACGTCACTGGCGTAAATCTCGCACCTCTAATGGCTTCTTCACATATACTTCTATCTACCGCTCCTATCGAAATGCTCTGGACACTGCAAAACAAGCATACTTCCAATCTCTTATCTATGCTCAGGCTTATAACCCCAAACGCCTTTCAAAGACATTTAAATCTCTTCTCAATCCTCCCACCCCAAACCCTCCGTCTACTATCAGTGCCCAGGATCTTGCTTCCTATTTCAAGGACAAGATTGATAAGATCAGACTAGAAATGGTATCCTCTTCCTCGACAAGCAATCAGCTCAATTCCTTCCCACCAACCTCTGACACCTTCTCTTCATTTGACCCCACAAATGAAGAAGACATTTCTACTCTCTTCTTATCCTCCTACTCTACCTCCTGTCCTCTTGATCCTATTCCCTCGCAAATTGGTAGATCCCTGTCTCCTGTGCTCATTTCACCTCTTAACTAAAATCTGTAATCTGTAATCTCTACTGGCATCTTTCCATCACTATACAAGCACGCAGTGATTACTCCTATTCTAAAAAGCAAGATTCCGACCTAAAATCTCTCAAATTACCGTGCCCCTCCAAGCTTCTAGAAAGACTTGCCTACACTCGCCTAACACACTTCCTTTCCGCAAACAACCTGTTGGATCCTCTTCAGTCCGGCTTTCGTTCTCAACACTCCACAGAGACTGTGTTGACTAAGGTTGTCAATGATCTGATCACTGCTAAAACTGAACGCCATTACTCCTAATTCTTAAAGGGAAACTTCCCTTTACAAGACAGCGCCGTTTTAAATTTAAGCAGTCATCTCGACGATTTCCGGCGACTTGTACAACCCGGATTATGATACATTTACCCCCTGGTCCTCGATCCAGCCACAAAAATAACAGATTTGCAAATCTCCCTACGTTTGATTTAGATAAGATTAGACGTTTAGCTTTTGATTTAGATTGTCATGTCACTAGATTTGTATTTTATATAATCTACAAATTTAGTTATATATAATAACATTGTATTTTTTCTGTGGTCGTACAGATCAGGAAAACAAAGAGAATAGGACAGATTCTGATTGGGGCATTCTTGTTGCAGTTGTATTTATTGTATTAAAATCATACTTTTATTGAATTTATTAAAACATTCTTTTCTTTATGTTCCAAACTATTAAAGTTTGCCAGCAACATATAAAACAAAAAAATTAAACAATGAAGTTGGTTTGTGCTTTGTATTTACAAAAATAAAATCATTAACACCTCACCCGTTATTGCCTCCTCAATTTATTCCCCTATTAAATTGTAGATTCTTATATCTTGTATAACAATGTATCACCACTTATATGTTAATTGTGATCAGGTCTATTAGCTGGGTTGTTATTTTTTAACCAATATGATCATCATGAACTTGGTAGCAGTTTTTCAGTGGTAGTTACATTGCTCCACAAAGTGATACTACTTGTTAACACGTGGGATTTTTAGGGTATTTATTGTCACTGATTATTCGGTGCAATACACAATATATCAGTTATCAGTCAATTATTATCAACATATTGGAAATGTAATAGCCCTCTCTCACCACTAGGGGGCAAAAAAACTGCTTAATAATATACTTAATTCATCATCATCATTTATTTATATAACGCCAACATATTCCGTAGCGCTTTGCAATTGGGGACAAACATAGTAAACTAATAAACAAACTGGGTAAAACGGACAAAGAGGTGAGCAGGCCCTGCTCGCAAGCTTACAATCTATGTTAATATATCTCTGTCGTTATATAGATATGTTTATTTCAGCATGCAGTATTCTCAAATTTACAAATAGTAGCCCTGATTTATGCAGGCACGTAAATGCTGAGAAAGGCTGTATTTTGCATAAAATGGCTCTGTGCATGCCCAGAAACAAACCATATGCCAGAAAATGCACCAACGCCCATTTCATCTTCAAACACAAAGGATCCTTACTATAGCCTATGATTTTAGGGTAGACTGTACATAAGGCCGTGCCAAGCTCGAGTGCACACATCAGCATCCAATTTAAGCTTTGGGCATCTCTAAAGTACGTGTTTTTGTTGCATCACTTGCACCAGCTACATGTTTGGTGTACGCGCCGATTACTAGTGATGACGATTCCAAATGCAAGATAGGACATGTGTTTGCATTCAGGAGTATCTGTAACAATGTATTTCATGTACATCGACATCAATAACATCCTAATAAATGTAGTTTATGGCGGGGGGGGGGGGGGGTGAAAAAAATAAACTTTTTTTTATTTTTAATGTTTTGTCATTAATTACTATATTACTAACAGCTGACATTAAATGAATAGTTTCTTTTGTTCTGTGCGTTCTTTTGGGACTTTATATTCCACATATGTATTGGACGTATCCTGCAGTTTGTTGCCTGTTAGAGCAGAGCAGAACTAGATCCGCATTCATCAACAAACGTATCTTTACATCCGCTCCTTGTTGAATATGGACGTGCTTATGCCCATTCTATGCCTATTTTATGGAATTGTCACCTGGACGCTTTATCCTTATATTCTGTGATAGACATCTATTGAGTTTGAATTATAAGAACTTTTTGATTGCAAAGTGAAGTCCGAATTTGATGCCACTACACATGCACGATAGGGCGTCAACCAAGCCTCAAGTTTAATGAGATCTATCCTATGTTTGGAGTGAATAGGAGCCACGTGGTGGGCATCAACTCTCGATTTCAATATTGATCCACACAGCTGATCGAAATCTAAGTGTCAGGCGCCGTCTCCGCACTGATCCTTGTGCGAGAGGTGATCGCATGTCCTGCTGCCCGGCGCAGTAACCCGAACTTCCGGGTTACTGCACATGCATGCACCTGGAAGAGGGATCCACCCCTGTGTGACATTTAGAATTATTGTTGTCATCCTCTATCCATACAATACTATTTTATGTCTGCATGTTTTGAAGTGTTCCATCACCTTGAGGAATATCTTCATCTATCGTGAGGAACATTTATTACATCTTGTTCTTGAACAATTAGCGCTATAAGGTATATTATTTACTTATTATGCACCAGCTACATATTTGGCGTAAGCGCCGATTACTAGTGATGACGGTTGCAAATGCAAGATAGAACGTGTTTGCAATCAGGAGCATCTGTAAAAATGTATTTTATGTACATAGATATCAAAAACATCCCAATAAATGTAGTTTATGGGGGGGTGTCAGGATTCACTAGGATGAGTGGAATCCTTCTGTTCTGCCTGGGATTGATGGTACTTCACCCAGAGGCGCGGAATCTAACAACGTGGAAGGTTTTCACCAGAGGTTCCCGCAAGGGAATTTGGGCCTGGCAACTTCCACCCTGCAGGTCGCGGCCCTCTACGGGAGTTCCCAGTGAGCAGCGCTAGTGAACCGAGTACAAAGGAGAATGTAGGCAATAGACAAATGAGTAGGAGTACTGAGTGATGCTCAGTGATAGTCCACAGAGAGATAATAGGTGATATGCAGCAGCACACTTGGAGAGATGGTAGCGATGTTCTGCAGGAGTTACCACTAACGAGTGGAGCAGGTAATAGGTGATTGCAGCAGCACACTTGGAGAGATAACAGCGATGATCTGCAGGAGTTACCACTAACGAGTGGAGCAGGTAATAGGTGATTGCAGCAGCAGAGTGCATGATCTGCTTCCAGGCCAGGAGTCTGACGAGAAGAACCAGCACTGAGAGGAGCCTTATAAACGAGAGGTAACCAATGGATGAGCGGGACAGGTAAACACAGGTGAGATGATCACCTGCGCATGTGCAGAGCTGATTTCCGGCCTGACAGCCGGGGAAGAAGCAGGGAATGAGGAATGAATGGTTACTGGGTGGCAGCCGTGAGTGAGCGGCGTGTGACAGTACCTCCCCCTTTAAAGGTGGTCACCGAACACCTAGGAACTAAGGGTGTGCACCGGCCACTTTTAGTGTTTTGGGTTTTGGGTTCTGATTAGCTTGAGGCTTTGGGTTCCGATTTGTTTTGCCAAAACATCCGACGAAAGGTTTTGGTTCTGATTTATTTTTAAAAAAGCATAAAAAGTGCTAAAAAACCAGTTTTGTGGGGGTTTTTTCCACTCCTACGCTATTATTAACCTCAATAACATTCAATAACAATCATTTCCACTAATTTCCAGTCTATTCTGAACACCTCACAATATTGTTTTTAGGCCAAAAGGTTGCACCGAGGTAGCTTGAGCACATAATGCCAAAAAAAGAGGTACAAGATGGAATTGTTCTGGGCCCTCCCTCCCACCCCTTGCGAGATTCGACGTGAGACTTGGACGACAGAGCCTCATTTTCAATTTTTTGCCCGCCGTAAATATCCGAACAGTGCTCGGATCCCGTTCGGATCCGCACTGTTCGGGTGTGCTCGGATTAGCGGAATCCGAGCCCGCTCATCTCTACTAGGAACAGGTTTCTTGGGAAATTTAGAATGATAGTTTTTCAGTAATAACGGTGCTTTGACGTCAGAGGAACGCACCCTTCCAGTCCACAAGGTATTTGATCCAGTCCTTACACTTCTTGGAGTCCAGAATCTGATCTCAAATTCATCAGATTGCTGAAGCTCGGGAGGGCGAGACGGAGTCACATGAGATGAGAAGCAATTGATGATGAGAGGTCTTAATAGAGAAATGTGGAAAGCATTAGAAATGCGAAGAGCAGAGGGTAGCTGAAGCTTGAAACAAACTGGGGTGATTACCCGAGAAATCTTGTACGGATCAAGGTGCCGGGGAGTAAATTTCATACATGGTACTTTCAGCCGGATGTTCTTGGTAGAAAGCCATACTCTGTCTCCAACTTTCAGGGGAGGAGCAGCCCTGCGCTTCTTGTCAGCAAAAAGCTTGTAGCAAGTAGAGGATTTTTTAAACTGCGCATCTGAGACCATGTGGAAAGGAAGTCCTTACGTAGATCATTAACTGCAGGGACCTGAGTGGGTGGTAGTGCTGATAATTCTGGAATGAGAGGGTGTCCTCCATATACAATAAAGAACGGAGTGGCAGAGGTGGATTCATGAAAGGCGTTATTGTGAACAAATTCGGCCCATGGAAACATATCAACCCAATTATCCTGATTAGCAGAGGAGAAGATCCTGAGAAATGTTTCCAGATCTTGATTAACCCTCTCGGTTTGGCCGTTGGTTTGTGGATGGTAGGAGGAGGAAAATTTTAAGCGAATGCCCAGGAAATGACACAGATCTCCACAATTTTTATACGAATTGGACTCCGCGCCTCAGAGACGATCTCCATGGGACAACCATGTAAGTGAAAAATTTCTTTTTAATGAAGTGTTGTGCCAATACTGCTGAAGAGGGTAAGCCAACCAAGGGGGCGAAATGTGCCATCTTAGAAAATCGGTTCACAATCACCCAGATGGTGTTACATTTTTTGCTAGTGAGTACGTCCGTGATGAAATCCATGGATATATGAGTCCATGGTTTAGTGGGCAACGGAAGAGGATGGAGAAGACCCAGTAGAGGTTGACAAGGAGATTTGTGTTGGGCACACACAGCGCAAGTGGCTACAAACTCTTTGACTTCGAACTGGTATTTAGGCCACAAGTACTGGCGAGAAATCAATTCACAGGTCTTACAAATCCCTAGATGTCCAGAAAAACGTGAAGCATGGAACCATGTGAGAAGTCTTTTTCGCAAATAGGGAGGAACAAACGTTTTCCCCGGAGGAGGAGTAGAGAGAGCGTAGTCGCTTGGAGGCATTTAGGGTCCAAGATGAGACGTTCAAGAAAGTCCTCAGGTTCAGCATTCTCAAAGGCTCGAGACAAAGCATCAGCTTTTTTATTTTTAAGCCCTGGTTTGAAGGTCACATGAAGATCGAAACGTGAGAAAAACAATGACCACTGTGCTTGACGGGAATGTAGGCACTGAGCAGACTGGAGGTAGAGAAGGTTTTTATGATCTGTAAATACTGTGACAGGGTGATGAGCCCCCTCCAGAAGATAGCGCCATTCGCATAGAGCTAATTTATTAGCTAGCAGCTCCTTGTCACCTATGGTGTACTTCCTCTCAGCAGGAAAAAATGTCAGAGAATAGAAAGCACAGGGGTGACATTTGCTTGTCCAGATAACAGGGATATGATGTAGGCGACTTTGGACCTAGAGGTAGGAAATTTGTGCGTAAGGAGCTCAAATTGAATTGAACATTGGTTCGGAAATCCCCATTAAATTTGGAAGGAGTAGGGAGGCGTAACGTGGAGGAAGCAAGAGATGCCTCGATTACAAGAGGCTGAGTCGGAGCTTGAACTACTGCTGACGGTGGAGGAGTTACTTGAAGGACGTCCAATCGGGTGGCCTGAGATTGCAAACACTGTAATACTTGCACTTGTACCGTATCTTGCCGTTCTAACCTTCCAACGAGATGTTGGAGTAGATCTTTAGCTGAAGGTTCTCTATCAGAATCCGTCATGGCTGCTTCTTACTGTCAGGATTCACTAGGATGAGTGGGATCCTTCTGTTCTGCCTGGGATTGATGGTACTTCACCCAGAGGCGCTGAATCTAACAAAGTGGAAGGTTTTCACCAGAGGTTCCCGCAAGGGAATTTGGGCTTAGCAGCTTCAGGCTACCGGGTGGCAGCCGTGGGTGAACGGCGTGTGACGGGGGGGTGTGAAAAAAAATAAACTTTTTTTTATTTTTTAATGTTTTGTCATTAATTACTATATTACTAACAGGTGACATTAATTGAATAGTTTCTTTTGTTCTGTGCGTTCTTCTAGGACTTTATATTTCACATATGTATTGGATGTATCCTGCAGTGTACTGTTTGTTAGAGCAGAGCAGAACTAGACCCGCATTCATCAACAGACGTAACTTTACATCCACTCCTTGTTGAATATGGACATGCGTATGCCCATTTTATGCACATTTAAAAATGCACAATATGTTTATTTTGCGTGCCTTAATGAATCAGGCCAAGTATGATCATAAGGTTTTGCTAATTTTAAGATTGCAGGTATACTCTCTCGTATATGCTTGACAAATATGGTAAATTACCAGTTATAAGAAACCCCTATCACTAATAAGGAACAGTGTACTGAACACTGTGCTGCAGCATAAAAATAATATTTTAGTCCTCTGGATGATTGTTACTAGATCTGTATGCACACAAGTTCCATAGCAAGTTTTTAATAGCATTAAAAATGCAATTAAGACACCAGTGGGTATGTGGCCTAAGCATAGCGGAGACTAACATAAAAAGGAGTTTGGGGCCTGGCCTGGACAGGGAGGCTGAAGCAGATGTGTGGTGTTTGTGTTCCTCTCACCCTGCCAAATTTGTCCTTATTGTGGGCATACAAGTGTTAAACAGTCCTCTACTCTACCCCTGCACCCACCAAGCAGTCATCCTTCACTGCAGACAGCCGACCTCCATTTTCTGCAGTGCGGCCTACACTCCTCTGATCATGTCAGGAAGACGGATTTGCTCCTTGTCCCCCACATGTGCTCAGTACATCTCTACTATCATTGGGAGCAACGGATCCACGTAGCTGAAGATACCACCTCCCTGCCTTTACCACAGTGGCCCCATAGCCCTTTACACATGGTCTATACATGCTGATTTGTCCTGATTTTGTACATGAGCTGTATTACTTTTTTATGGTGACTGCAATCTTCTCTACAGCTCACCTCCTGCAATTTTCTATTGCCTCCACTAGAGGGCCTCATAGCCCTGACTAACCAACCTCTCAATTCAGGAAATAAAACGGATAATTGTTTCATGCTTTAAATAACTTATCCTCTTATTATGGGGGTGGAGGGTTTCCTATCTACATGATATAAAATGATTCTCTGCATCTCCTGTGATGTGAGCCCCCTTTTTGCATTTGTTTTCGTTTCTTCTTCCTGCCTACTAGAGAACACAAGTAAATCTCTGTTCACTTCAATCTACTTATAAATATAACTGGTGCTCTACCTCTCTGAAGTACTTGGACATTCACATACCCTCAAACATTTCAAATGTCATAGACTGTAACTTTTTACCATTACTGTAACAGTTTGAGACGTTAAATCATGGGCAATTATGAGGTCTCATGGGTAGGACCCATTGCCGCTGTGAAGATGATGCTCTTTCCAAAGATTTTGTACTTGCTCTGATCTGTCCCATACATGGTCCCAGAAAAACTAATCAATACGTTTTACAACATATCATTAAAATTTATTTGGAGAGGTAAATGCCCAAGACAGGTGTAGAGGTGGTACTGTTCACCTAACCAGGACATGCATAATAATGGTGTTAGCCTACGGTATATACTGCAGTGTTTAATGTGCTGACATTTATCTGTCCCTGGAATTAACGAGTTTCTTATTGGAGATCCTGTTCCGGTGTCTCTCGTTCCTTATTGCTCCAAGAAATTCACTCACATTATCCCCTGCGTGACTCTCTCCTTTCCTCCTGTCAGTCTCTATCCCTTTCTCTCATGTATATTCTCGCTCTCTCTGTCATTATCAGTTGGTCTATCTCCTTAGGTATTATCAGTCTTTACAGCGTTTTTCTCTCCTTTCATATACTCTTAACTCTGGCTATTACTTCTCTCCCTAACCTCAGTTCTCTTCCTTATATCTGGCTGTCCCCAGTCTCTGATCTCTCCTTTCTTATTAAAATTAGTACTCACTAACTTTGTTTCTTTTCTTATGCTTACTGTTCTCCTTTATCACACTTCTTTTGTCTAATATATTAAATGTTTTATTTTTACCCCCAACTTGTCTCTTTATTCTGTGTTATTCCTCATTCTATTACATACATTTCTGCACTCCCCCTCTCTCTCACTGATTCCCATTATTGACTTCTTCCTTTCCCTGCCTATCAGTATTCCCTCTGACTTCTCAAATTCCCCTCATCTCTTTGTCTTCAGCTGCCCCAATACTCAGAGATGACATTGCGTATATGGCTATCCGGGGAGGGGGGGGATGTTGCCTCTCAGGACATTCAAGCACACCCGGAACCTGTCCAGATATGTTCACTGCCCCTTTTGCATAACTGGAAGGGAAACAGCTCAGCATATATTTTGGGACTGCCGCATTGCACAGACTCTATTGGATGCCTTGGAACACGACCTTAAGAACAGAGTGCCCAGAACTTGTCTTTTATACCATTCGGTATTTAATGGACTATATCCAGGGACCCAAACTATTGTGACAATCCAGGCAGCCTTATGAACTGTATTAAGGATGCTATATGGCTTGCCAGGAATCGCCTAATTTTGAAAAGGGAGAAGACCACCATCCAGGACTGTCGCAGGCTGATCCAGGGCCATCTAAGAGACTATAACACCATTGACAGTCCTGAGGAAGATGATTGATTGTTATCACCCTCTTTTTCTCCCCCCATGTGTCTGTTTTTCCAATAAAGCTTTAGGCTTGTGTCTCCACTCCCTTACCCTCTCCAACCCATTATCCCCATCACTGTTTGAGGTTTTGTTGTAATCTCTTGCCTTAATTTATGCACCCTCCCCTATATTTGGGTCTGTCTCTCAATAAAGCTTTGGGCCTTTGATCTCTCCCCCTACCCCGCTCTCCTACCTTCCCCCTCACAACCATTGCTTGGTTGAAACTGTTGTGTTGTTTAAGTTTTGCATGGTTAGTGCAGTACTTGATCTATAGTGTAGGATGTCAAATCTTGTACCTTATGTCATGTATTGTGCTAAAAAGTATATATGATTATGTTTCTCACTGTATTGTGTTTACAGCTGCGCTGCGACGCAGTACACGTAAATGTACTGTATTGTATGTTTTTTGTACATTTATACAAAATAAAGATACAGCGGCGAAGTGGTTACGATTCTGCCACACAGCACTGGGGTCATGAGTTAAAATTCCCGACCATGGCCTTATCTGTGTGGAGTTTGTATGTTCTCCCCGTGTTTGCGTGGGGTTCCCCTGGGTGCTCCGGTTTCCTCCCACACTACAAAAACATACTGGTAGGTTAATTGGTTGCTATCAAAATTGACCCTAGTCTCTCTGTCTGTCTGTCTCTCTGTGTGTGTTAGGGAATTTAGACTGTAAGCTCCAATGGGGCTGGGACTGATGCGAGTGAGTTCTCTGTACAGAGCTGCTGAATCAGTGGCGCTATATAAGAAAATAATGATGATGATGATGATACTTTTTCAATCAAAAAAATACTCAGAGATGACACACCTCAACACACAGTCCATTCCCTCAGCAAAAATACTTTCAGGGGCATATTTAAATAGCTTTAGAGTGCCCCGGAACGGTCGAGACACTCCACAGCAAGGTTGAGATACCGTAGTACTGAAAAACTGGCACAACCGTACATTTCGGCTAGTTGGATATGCCCCTTTAGGCCCATCCAAAACTATCCGTTTCCTCATTGGCTGCAGTTGGGAGTGGCCGGAAGCTCGCTCATCCCACGTAATTCGACCTTCATTTCTCTGCAGACATGAGCCGCACAGCAGTATACACACACACACACACACATCGAAATCAATTCCTATTGGTCCTTACAATAAACAATCATCAATTATACATTAATAAAGCACAATTTAGCTTTCTACATAGGCTTTCCTGAAGATTTCCTTATTGATTTTTATTTTTTTAAATAGTTTTAGATGAAAATAAACATCCCAGAATCCATTTTGTTAGATGTATTTATTTGTAGAAAAGCACACATACATTTTTTAAACCAATAATTTACCTGCATGGACAAAATTTCCTAAACACAAATTATAAAATGAGAGAATGATTTAGAAATTGCACCAAATCGAGCAAAAGCATTACATTTTTTTCATCAAACAATTGCTCCAGACATAAGGGTCATTCATGAAAGGTAAAATCTGCTGGCATGCAACTTAAGTGTGCAAAGTGCCCGACTGTCCGGTCACGCTTACTTCAATCTTTGGAGACACCCCCTAAAATTGATCTGCACCTACTTTTGCAGGTTGTCAGGAAAATGTACATGGTGGGAACAGTAGAAACTCACCTTCCACTTTCTCAATTGGTTTAGACTTTTATGGTTTTCTCACACTGCTTGGATTAACTTCATCTGTTTAATCATGATAGTAAGGGGACATCAGGGCTGTCTTTATTATGTGTAATGTTCGTGTGTTTGTTGAAATGCGCCTACAAATGCAGTACAACAAGAAGGTGCAAGGTGTATCCTATTATCAGTATAGGGGCATGAACTGACCTCTGGGGGTCTTAGAGGAGGAAGAAACCTCAAGCCTTTTCAGGGGTGGACATAGCAAAGTGCACACCCACACCCCTTTATCTTAGGTAAGATAGTCCAGTCACACAAAATGAAATTTAGTTTCTGCACTGCCATACTAGGTGCACTTGTCTAGTCTGAACATAGCCAGGAACACCCGTAATACGCCCATTAGCCAGTGCAGACATATGCACCACGGATACAACTTCTCAGCTCAAGTCCGTCCACTTCCCTGTAAAACCATGTAAAGAAGTAGGTGCATGACCGCACAAAAGAGCATTGGCACAGCGGTCTTACAATTCTGCGGTTCATAAATGACTCAGAAGTATATTTACTATGCGGCGGTTCTGTAGAAGCGCCAATTCGTGGCGCTTTTAAGTCATTTTTTAAACCGGCAATTTTATTAAAGATAAAGCCCATTGGCTTTTTTGATGTTTTGTGTCACCGTCTACCCCAGGAGATGGCTATCCCGCTACCTAGGATTGTCACAATATATATCAATATATCACTGTATACATGTTTTTGTCGAAAAAGGTAAAAAGTGAAATGTTCTTGAAACAACTATTCTGATATCTATGATCTGCTAACTTTTAATATGCTGTGCATAAGCAATAAAATATCTTTACTATAGGGTGCTGCCTGTGCACCTCTGAGGTAACTCGATCCCAAGCACCAGACAAAAGCAACATCGGGTAGTTCAAAAACAAAAAGGTGAATATTCTTGAGTGATCTGGTTAAAATAGACCTCAACCCCAATTCAATACGTGAAACACTTAAAATTGCGGTCCACAAGAAAGTGGAATGAGGTGGAGTAGATCTGCCAAGAGAAATAGGTGATCATCCCTAATCAGTGTAGAAACCTGGAAGACCCAAAGTTACGACAAAAGGTGGCTCTACCAAATATTAACTCATGGGCCTAGATTTACTAAACTGCAGGTTTGAAAAAGTGGAGATGTTGCCTATAGCAACCAATCAGATTTTAGCTGTCATTTTGTAGAATGTACTAAATAAATGATAACTAGAATCTGATTGGTTGCTATAGGCAACATCTTCACTTTTTCAAACCCGCAATTTAGTAAAAATACCCCATGGAGTCTAAATACTTGTGCAAGCAGCAAATTACTGTTTTTAACTTTATTTAAAACCTGCTATATAATTCTGTGTTACAAAATCAGATTTGGGTTAAAATGTTGATTGGGGAAAAAAATGCATAAAATATGATTTGCACTTCTGCTAAACTTATAAAGGCTTCAAAGGGTCTACATACGTAGGATGCTTTGTTTTACGGGCAATGTATGTATGAAAACAGTTTGAGAATCACAGACCTAGATATACTTATACATTTTATATTAAATTATATATGTTTGCCAATATTTGTGACATATGTAATTTTCCATAATGTCAGATTATGTTAGGACAGTTATAAAAATGTAATTCTTCATCACCTAAACTGGTTATAGCGTTCCAGCAAACACAATAAAAAGACAGAATAAGATTACATAGGTATTAATGACGTATAGCTGGGTAAAGATCAGAGGTAGCAGACACGGGCTCCTTGCCCAATAACTGGCGAGTTGCATGATCCCAATCTCTCCCCAAACCAAGTCGGTTACAGATGCCCGGGTATTGTCGGTCAGTTTTTACTGCCCACTCAATGGCTTTTTTAATGCTTGGATAGGACAGACTGTAGAAAGAAAGAGACAAGTGTTAGAAAACAATGCAGGACATAAACAGTCCATGTATATACTTTGCAATAAGGGGTATGGGAGCTGTTATTTGGAATACTTGTCCGTCAGCGGTTTCCATAGTTTGGAGCACCACACTCTTCCTCTATATGGTTGGCTAGAGAGAGAAGTGATCACACTAGTGGACCATAATTATGTAAATGTACACAATTGTTATGGACCCAGAAAATAATGTAAACTGTTTTAAGCCGCAACTACAGACACCCAGTTGTTTCTTGATCTTCACTCTGATGCCAACTATTAGTATGTTATATCCCTGTGTTGAAAGCCTTTCTGCTTACAAGGGAAAAGATAAATGAACTTGTCCATTGGCCTAGTATATTCTATCCGTAATTGGGTGCCTCAGCCCGGTCTACTACAAATCCAAAACTGGCCACACTGCTCACCTCCTAGGATTGGTCGTTCAAGTGCCTATTACAATTTATGGCACAGGTAGAAAATGCTTTTGGCTCTCAATAAGAAGGACTTGCAGCCCATTTTGTTGTGTAACATCAGTACCTTCTTCTTCTATAACTTGTTGGAAACCTCCATAATAGAGCCATAGGGCTAGATTTACTAAGCTGCGGGTTTGAAAAAGTGGGGATGTTGCCTATAGCAACCAATCAGATTCTAGGGGCTAGATTTACTATCAGGCGTGTTTGTAAAGCCGCCGACTTTCGGCGGGTTTGCCGGCGGTTTAGCCATCGCCGGATTTACTAACGCTAAACCCGCCATCCAAACGGCCAGAAATGATGTTTTCAAACCCGCCTCTGTATAAAGCGCCGTGACGGTTTCAACAATGCTCCACATACAAACAGCCGGATTTACTATTAGGGGGTTTATAAAGGCGCCGGAAAACCGCCATTCAAAAGACCAAAATGAAAGCGCTGCTTGTGAGCGGCGAGATTGTTCAAACAGTGTGCTGTTTGAGGTATTTGGTCAATCTGAACAGAAGGGAAAGGGCCATTTCATGTGCAAAGTTTGTCCCTTTGGGATTGTATATGTTAAAAGGCCAGTGTCTTGTAATGGCAGTGTAATTTGGGTTTCTTTTTCTCTTCTGTTTTCCCACGATGCAATTTTTTTACTAAGTTCAACATTTGTTTAATATTGCAACAAATCCCTTAACAGAGTGTAAAAGCAATTTTAACTGTACTCAATAAAGAATGGGTTTCTGGCTGATGACTCCTCTGCTGCATCCTCACACATCTGCACAGCACAAATTCAGGCACAAACCCACTAGTAGAGGTGTGTTATAGCGTACATTTGTACTTTGGTAAACCAGGTTCAGCTTACTAGAATAATCTGGTGGGGTGGTTATGTATGCACCTGAAAAGGGGTCTGATATTATCCTGGCTGGCTGTTTTATACATAATCTAGCATTACATCAATTTACCCCACCGATTAGTGCAGTACACACTGAAGCAGAAGGGGTCTGTGTCACATCTGGTGATGTGCAGAGCACAGAGGGCGGAAGGCAGATTAGAGTCCGTCTCATTACAAACTACTACACAATAGGAAAAACATTTATTTCTCTAAAATGTGTTTGATGTGAGTGCAATGTTTGTGACAGTCAGAGGGCAATGTGTAAATGATTTGAGTGCCTAGTTTTTTAAAACATCACTATACTCTTGTTTAATTAGCAGAAAATAAACACTGACACCATAGAAATTTAACTGCATTTATTGCAGTACAACACAATAAATAATAAAGGATAATGCTTATACAAAGTAAAAAAAGCATGAGGCAATAGTCATGTGTTAGCGCTAGCGACGCCTTTTTGCTTGCATATCGCTATGTTTTGCCCCACTCTGTCCTCTCCCTGGCCCACCCCTGGTGCGAGCACCTCTCCTTGGAGGAGTACTCTGTGCCGATCTGCTTGGCGTACTAGCGGTACTTGTGGTGGCCGAGGAAAAGGGTGAAGGCAAGCGGGCAATGAGTTCTTGCTGCAGTTGGCCTGCCAGCCGGGTCAGGTTCGCATTCCCCTCGCGAACGGAGGAATTTAATGCCTCCACAGCCCCAGTCATTTGGGCCATCTGCAGATTGGATTGCTCCCAGGCATTAGCCAGACGATTGATTGCAGCAGGAATTTGGCTATTTGTGCGGTGTATCCGCCTCAACTGGGCCGCAATTTGGGAAATGTTGTGAGTTTGGCTCTCCATGAAGACTGATTGCTGCTGCTGGAAAGCACCAATAGACTGCGCCATTTCACGGGCTGGGTCCATACTCTGAGGTGCCGGCTGCTGGTGTGCTGGGGCTTCAGCAGGGCCAGGTGCAACATCCTGGAAACCAGACACAGGGGCATCCACTGTTTCCAGGGTGATTATGGTTTGCTCATCTGGCTCAGGGGACATTTGGAGGGACTCCACCTGAGGTGCCTGGTATGAAGAGGGCCCTGTGTATGAAAATGACGGTAAGTATATAGGATATAATATGTTTGTATATTGCATTCTGAACACTTGATAGGAAAGAATAATCTTTACAAACTACAGATTGTTTCACAATTTTTGCATTAATGATTTATTGTCCTATGCTACCTGCTTAAGGATGCACATATTATCCTTTTAATACCCAGTATCATATGAACTATGTATGGTTGAGGGGGCTAAAAAAGCATAGTATTTGTAACCTACAAATATTGTGATTTATTACGCAATATCTGGCTAGACCGTGCCTTGGGGTACACAAATCCTATTTCAGTCCTCCCTCTGTGTAGTACATGCTGGGTATTTTGACTTAACTGCGTGTGTAAAAAAGTGAAGACGTTGCCTATAGCAACCAATCAGATTTGAGCTCTCTTTTTGTAGAATGCAATAAATAAAGTAAAGGTATATTCAGATTGGTTGCTCTAGCCAACATCTCAGTTTAGTAAATGTAGCCCTAAGGTCGCATAGCACACCATATTTTAATAAAAAAAATTTTGCCAGCAACATTTCCACAGAAAAACAATTAACTCCATTATTTAGCACAAAAACATAAATCACACACCTGCTTGCTCTTCTGTGGGCGAATCTCTGACTGAAGGTGGAGGTGTAGCTGTAGGAATGGGACTCAACTGTGGTCCAGGTGAATCTGGATGTATTAGAAAAAGCATACAATGTATTTGCAGCAAAAAGCCTTTTACAAATAATAAATCTTTGGAAGACATGTGTTTGCACATTAAAAAACAGTTATAAACAAAATTATTGCCCTTTACATACTGATTGAGTAAAAAAGACACTTTTACAATAAAAAAACATTTTCAATATTGTTAGCTTAAAAAGGACAAATCACTCACCAACTCCTTGGGCAAACGAGGGCGAATCTGTGTCTTGCACATTAATTCCCTCCACTATTTCACGGGGCATTATCTGCCGCAGCTCCTCCTCATAGCTGGTATATTCAACGCGAAGAGGGGGGCCACCACCCGTGCGTCTTGTGGACCTCCTTTCCTGGGCCATTTTTTCCTTCAACCTCCTCTTAATGTCCGAAAATCTCTTGCGGCAGTGCGCCACTGTCCTCTTTAGTGGGCCCACCGCGTTAACAGCGTCGCACACTCTCCCCCACAATTGGTGGCGCCGCCTTAGCGGAGTCCGGGCTGCCAGGTTCCCCAAGATCACCTCGTAGCAGGGAATGATATTGTGCACCAACACACAATTCTCATCATGTGAGAAGCGCACATTCCTCCCTGTCTTGGTCTTCCTGCTCTGTCCTGTCTCCTCAACCTCTCCCTCTCCCTCCTCTGACCCCTCAACCTCCATCTCCCTCTCCTCAGCCTCTGCTCCCCTCCTATCTCTGGACATTTTTACCCAGAAGACAGAAAAACACAAAACACTGAAGGACTTACAAACACAAAGAACAAACTACACTACCTACAGACACACTCTCCACACAGTCACACACAAGTAACACAGACAGAGGACAAGTCAAATACAAAAAATACAAGACAGAAAATAAATGAGAAAATAAATGTACAAAACAGGAAAAAACCACAGGACTACTCACACTTCAATCAGATATCGCTCCACCAATCCACCAAACACCAACTCTCAGCAAACCACTATCCTCCAAACTCCTCTCACAAAACTCCTCTAAACCCTATCAGAGAAAAAAGTGTCAGGCCAGTGGTTTATATAGGGCTTGTGATGTCAAATCTCCTGAGTTTGAAAATAGCCAATAGTAACAGGCCAGGAGACAGGTGTAATTTTCAAAAAAACCGCCTTTACACAAAAGCGCCGTCATTTAAAGCAAAAGCGCCATGTTCTATTCAAAGCCGCCGGCGGCTTTGAGCATTACATCCCGCCGTTACATCGCCGGCGGCTTCAAATTGAAGCTGAAATGCGCCCATTAGTAAATCCGGCTGTTTGCAATGCAAACACGCCGGAAAACCGCCGCGATGCATGGCGGTTTGAAGCCGCCATGCATCACGCCTGATAGTAAATCTAGCCCTAGCTGTCATTTTGTAGAAGGTACTAAATAAATGAAAGCTAGAATCTGATTGGTTACTATAGGCAACATCCCCACTTTTTCAAACCCGCAGCTTAGTAAATCTAGCCCATAGAGTGTACACTAAAGGCTTGTCCTCTTTATTTTTATGTAACCACTATTGCAGCTTTATGAGCTCAAGTGTTAGAAGCCTGACTGGGCTTCACTATATTAGTCATCTCTTTTTATGAGCTAAAGAAAATTATAAGCAATCTGTAGTCAGAGTCACCTTTCTTCGATTGTTCATGGTTTGATGCCTGAAGAACACAGTGGATAAGGATTTTGCACTTTTTTCTATAGCATACCAGGGTTATTACACACATTATGAATTGATGTTTTTTTGTCTACACATGTGGTGATGCACAAATATAATTTTTTATTGGCAAACATTTATTAATTATTGATGTAAATATAATTTTTTGAGCTCTCATTTTCTGAATTAATTTATTTTGAATTAAGTAATGAGAACACAACAGAGACAATATTTCCATGGAAGGATTTTGGGGATTTTCTTCTTTTATTTGAAGAAAAATAAGACAGATGGACTTGTACATGAATTTATTCTCCAACTTGTTTTGAGTATACGTGACAGCGCCGGATTTATTGTTATTCAATAAAATAATCTATGACTTGTTCCTGTAAGACACCTGGCTCTACTGTGTTCCTATGACTCACAGAATAAAGGACACACGTTAATCCGTTCCCCCAGTGTTGAGCCCAACATCCTGCCATTAACTGGATCCAAAGTAAGTCAGGAAGATTTAGATAGAGTAACCAGCAAAGAGGTGCTGCAGCAGCCACACACTATCCAGAAGTGTAAATAGTTCCAGGAGCTGGAGGTGGCAGTGACACCCTCCTACTACTGGGGGTATCCAGTTGGTGCGCTCATCCACAGGCTGGTTAGGCCAAGAGGTGCCAGTAGGCGTGTCATTGATGACAAGTTACCGCTGTCTAATGAAGATCTATGAAGCATGGTAAATACAGATTCTTATGGTCCATATAGATAGTGACAGGAAATATTGCTCCTTATAGAAGATGCCTCTGCTCTTCTAATGCGATGTAACCCCGTCACTGGGTATAATCTTGAGGTGCATGGGTAGGAAGTGCACCCCCTCACTTGTGCTCTCTTCCCTGCCCTGGCTAACTCTTGGGTGCGGACATAAGTAACCAGAGGATCCCCCACACATTAGCCTCTAAAGTGTGGACACAGGTGATGTAATATGCTGGTGCAGGGCAATATAAATCACAGTAAGTTGAGCACCAGACCATGTCTAACACAAAGTAGAACTCTTTACTTCCTCTTCACTCCAGCACAGTACTTGAGTTAGAAAATATGTACAGCTCATGTCTCCTCCAACACAGGTCTCAAGTTACTTGCTTCAGCAATCAATATAATTACATTTGTATACACATCACGTTACATACCAGGTCATTCTGGGTTCTGTAGCTCCACATCACTCACATATAGACACACTTATAGACTGTCTGCTCCTGCTTCCAACACATGCAGGCTTACGTTATTACTGCAATAATCAACTGTTTCTCACCCACCTCTGCAGGGGTAATGTCACGCTCTTGCTTAGCTCTGACACTCTCACTCCAGTGTACTCTCACTCACCACTCTGCAGGGGCAATATCCCTGTCACGAAATTAGGAGAGTATAGCTTACTGGTTTCTGCGCTGCTCAGCAAAGAGGCGCGGAGTCTAACGTGTCCCAGGTCTTCGCCAGGGACCCCCGCAAGGGAGTATGGATTTTGCTGCGGAGACACGCAGGTCGCGGTCCTCAGAGAGAGCTACCAGTGAAGCGTGGATGGAAGAGGAGTCAGGCGGTCCGGGTCAAGCCGTGCTGGAGAGAGAGGTGCCAAATGGCATACTAGTAGCGCAGAAGACTGGAAAGAGGTCAATAACAAGCCAGGTCATACACGAGAAATCACTAGGAGACAGGAGAGTGGTCAGAAAACTAGCCAGGTCAGTTATGGTTCAGGATACAAGAAACAATTCAAGCAGCGCTGGAGTACAGAGAACCTAATACTCTGGCACCCACTAGGTGCCAGAGCCGGATATTTATAGAGCAAGGGGGCTGGTCTAATCTATTGGCAGTGGTGACGCTGAACACCACCGCCAAAATCTGCAAGTAGCGTCCCATTGCTAGGCAACGAGACGCGCCAACGACGGAGACCCTTGTTGGCGGAAGCAGGCGTCCGTCCCTGTGCGGAGGACACAGCACGGGGACGGTGCCTGACAATCCCTTGTGCTCTGGCACTCTACAGTGTGGTGGTCTCAGCCCCTTCTGGGTATCTCACAGTCACTGCTGCCTCTTACAGTAACCTACTCCAGTATATATTTCAGGATCATCTTTAGACATCTAGTACGGGCACACTGCCACTTCCATTTATCCCCTCTCCATCTATGGGGTCTTCTTGAGCTTTCTCTACCCTTTACTGCTTGGGGCTTCTTGTTCTGGGGACTCCTACCTCCTTCTCAATGTAGCCTTACTGTCTCAAGCAGCGCTGCCAAACACCCTATCACTTTATATGGAGCTCTATCCTAATATGAAGTTTCTTCCCCTGGTTCATTTTACTAGCTCCATGCAGAAGCCTCTATGAATCTGCTCCCATGCAATGCTGGATGATATTGGGCCCTGCTCTCTGTCCCAGGCCTCCGGCTTGTAAGTCATTCCCCTAAGCATGGGAAACCTAAGTTTTTAAAGACTCAGATCCCCAATTGACTCTGTGCTTTCACACCATGAAGTTCGGCCGTGCCTCCAGAATGATGCGGCCTCCAGAATGACGTGGCTAGCTCTCTCCTCCTCTATGAGGCCCACGCTTCTGCACCTACTTGCTGGCGACCACCACATTCAGTCACTTGGAGATGTGAATGACAGGCTCTAGATGTGGTGTTACAAGTTTGATGAGCTCTCGGTTTTTGACCGAAAACTTAGAGATCTCTTAGTGGCTTTTAGACCTACAGGCTGAGGCCAGTTCAGGATAGCAAAATCCTTTGTTCAGGAACTATGAAGTCTTAAGGTGGAAATAATATTGTAAAAATTGAACTTGTGACTGTTCAAAGATATATTTTTCTAATTTTGCATAAAGACAGTTGTCTCATAGGCAATATAATACCATCTTGACAAGTTCCCTATGAGAGGACACATCTGAAGAGAAAATCTAATAGGCCAAGAAATGAGAAGTTAAAAGCCTTGGATATAACAAAAAGAGAATGTGCTCCTTATATAAAGCACCTAATTGATAAATATTGGCAATGGTTTTTAAATGAATAGAACATCCAGTTATCAAACATCTGTCAATAACAGTAAGAGACAAAGGTTTTTCAAAGGGTAATGTGGGGATTCCAAGTTTTTGACTCTATTCAACTGTTTCCAACTGGTCCACAGTCCAGGAAGACAGAGATAGAAAATGTTTTGTCAAAAAAAGGCATTCACCAGTACAAAAAATTAAACACATTCTTATTCGTCGGAGAGGAGTTAACTTCTCCTAGTGTGGCCTCTCTAACTTATGCATTCCAGGTTACTGGCTTTCTGAGCACTGTGGTTGATAAAACGGTCCTTAGCTCCACAACATAAACATAGTCCCAATGCGGGTACACTCCTATTCAGGGAGACAGGAACTACCCATTTCTATAGGCTTTTTGGTGAAAGGGTTGTTGGAAACTGCTGGCAGCCAAACAAGACTGTGCAGATTTTCTGATGCAATCGTCCTTCGGAATATGTTCTCTGAAAAAAAAAGATCCATCTTATTGCACAAGGTGATGAAATCATCCAGAGCTTGTGCTGATACCTTGCCTGAAGGTAGCAACTACAGCCTCAGTGTTCCAGTCCAATTCTGAGGCTATGGTCTGGTAATTTAATGGCGTAGGTTAATTGGCTGCTATCAAAATTGACCCTGGTCTCTCTCTCTGTCTGTCTGTGTGTATGTATGTTAGTGAATTTAGACTGCAAGCTCCAAAGGGGCAGGGACAGATGTGAGTGAGTTCTCTGTACAGCGCTACGGAATCAGTGGCGCTATATAAATAAATGGTGATGATGTTGATGATATTGCTTTACAGTCATGGTGCCTTTCTTGAGACTAAAGCGGCTAGCTAATGCAGGAAACTGGGCCAAGTACATGATGAAACGCAGAGAGTATCAAAGCCAAAAGAGTTATATAGTGGAGGGTCATTTTTATCACACAACTAAGAGGTCCAGACTGGATAATAAGGGGATTATAAAGGCTAATGTAGCCAGTTTAGCTACATATTTCCCAAGTTTGAATTCAAAATGAACTAAGCACTAGAAAACACAAACAGGCCTTTGGATTACCACTATATCAAGGAGGAGAAATGCACAGGTTAGGCATGGATTGTGCAGGAATAGACATAATGGGTGCAGAAATCGAAGAAGCACAATAAACTTATTTGCCCCTCTTTGTTTTCTTGCTGCTCCAGTGCATCTTATTATAGGTACAATAATGAGACCCAACTTACATGCAATAATTACAATTCATACTATTGTCTATGTAAATGTACCTTGCTGGGAGAGACTGATCCAGTTTCATCAAACTCTTAAATTTGATTTCATCCAGCAGATTGTAAATGCGGATTGTTTGCAGCACTAGGAGTGTAGCAATCAGTTTACATATCTCCTCTGTACCTCTGGAACCTTTAACAACAAAGTGGGAAAAAAAATAACGAGGAAGAAAAGAAGATATACTGAAATAGGAACATATTATTTATTTCTTATTAAAACTATTCAAGACACATGTAGCCAATGATGATGCAAATGATGTAATAGTCCTGTGTAGTATATTTATCTATAACGATAAACACAGAGGGCATAATTCATGTGCGGACATACGTCTTGAGAGGCGGAACTGGGGGGTGAAAGGGTGGACTAAAATAGGCCATGTACAGTGCGGAAGTTCCGATTCAGATGTGTCTGACTCAAGTCCTGGGTTTCTCGTAAGTGCGCTTGTTTTCAACCTTATCATTTGCAAACACACTACAGGGCTGGTGTAAATGCCGACTGATAGTGATGACTGTGACAGCATAGACTTTGATTTAAAAAGTAGACGTATGCATGCCACCAGCTAGCACAGAACATTTGTATGCAAGTAAGATAGAATATATAAATGCATTGTACAATACACATTTAAAGCATCTTTATGTAATTAATCTAAAAAAATATATATTTTACATTTATTATTTATATAAACGATTATGCTGATAACAGTTGTTATTTAATATTACGATCACGTTTTTTTAATGCGTTCTGATGTGATCTTTTGTTCTACATACATTTGTGTGTATACTCCCGTCTGTCCTGTGTGTCTACGTACGGCAAGTACTTTGTTGGCAGAGTGTACCTACACCCAGATTCAAATGGAAACGTAACATGAGCTACGCTTGGATTTGAATACAGACATCACTACGCACAAGTTCTGTGCTCTTTTTTCAGACTTCAGGAATTCGGACTTGAATCAGGCCCAGAGTGTGTTTCTTGGAAAATGTGCACATCTCATTCCATGATCACCACCAATTGTTAGGGACTAACAATTGTTCTACACTAGAAAAATACTGGTGTCTGGAAATAGAAAATGACTAGTCCAAAGTGACAAGGGGCTGAAATGAAATACATTTACAAAAGTGCAAAATTGCAAGTCAAGGATACAAATGACGTTTTATGTCGCATGAAGTGCATGGGTTCACAGTTTGCATCGTCACACAGCACCTAGTATTGATCTTGTATGCAAAAACAAAAATTTGCTTTGTAGGACAAGGTATTTAAATGCGATTCAAGGAGGGGAGAGATCACATTTATAGGTGGTTCCTTATTTAGGAGGTAGGGCAAAAAGCCAGTTTTCCCTTGTAAAGGACTTTATTTTTACGTGATCTCCAAGATGATAGATCGGCCTCAGCCTTTACTCTAATTTGGGCATTGCTTTCATCTTCTAGGCAGAATACATAAGGGAAAGTAAATTTTTAGTCACATTTCGACCAATTCAGTAAAAACATTGAATTGTTCGATAGTGACACAGTCACAATGTCCGATCGTGTTTATTATTTATATAAAACATCAGTAAGGTGGTATTTTAGGTATAACAATTGAATTTGGAATTGGAAATGAATGCAGTGGGTGATCCTGAAGCTGTATCGGGCAGGAACCTGTGGTAATGTTTTTACTCTATCTTACGCATTTTCGCTCGACCTGCAATCCTATAACAGGAGGCCAAGAGTACTTGTCCCAAAAACTGGAATGCGTGTGTGCATATATGTATGGCAAGGCAGATAAGTAGGGGCATGATGAAGAGTACATAAATAATCTATTATTTATGTTTCATTTTAGAATTGAATTAGGAAGTGACTGTGGTATTTAAAAGCCATAGTCCTAGGTGGGGGGAGGATTTTTATGTGCAGAGAAACACGTTTTGGAGTAGTTGGTCAAATTAACATATGAAAAACTGTAGCCTGGTTCCTGTAAAATGTAATCTCCGCCCACAAGAAAGGTTTTTACACTTTACACAGAAGGAGAAACGTCCCTTTTGGTGAGCTGCTGCTAGCCTGAGCGGACATACAAGCAGCTCCTAGGTGAACATGCAGGGAAGTGAGTAACCTCATGTCCTACAAAGGCCCTGACTAGTAGGAATGATGGAGTTTGAATGGAATGAATGAAAGGTGAGTGTGAGCTGGAAACATAAATGTTATAAATGTTGTAATGTGTTGTTGAATGAAAGATGGACTTTGAATCTCGACACATATTTGTAGAGTCCATGAGAATGAATGATCATTTATACAGATGGTCATATGTGTAGAGTCCATGAGAATGAATGATCATTTATACAGATGGTAAATGTGATTGGAAGTGTTTTGTAGCTTGTATTGGTTAGTTTTTGGTCATGGAAGCACTGGTGTTATACATAGTTCTGTGTTGGTTTAATGCTGTAATGGAGTTTTGTGTGGAAATAGTTATTGTAATTGTATGGAAATAGTTGTGCATAGTTTTTTGTTTTGTGGGGATGTGAAGAAACCGTGCACATGGTATTGGAAAGTATACTATGCTGCTGAGGATTTAGATGCATAGAAAGTGATTGGATTATTCAGGAAGTGGTCAGATTGTTAAATATAACGTTTTGTTAGACTGTCGATTTAAAGGGAAAGTAGAGGAGATGGATCTAGTATGTGGTTGAAATACCATGTGTTAAAATGGCCGTTGGATGTAAAATAAATGGATTGAGTCTGTTTGGTCTCCCTCCCCCTAGGTCAGATGGGTCTTCCCCCTCCTCCCCCTGCAACACACACAATACATTCACACACATACACTTACACACAAACAATTACTTATATATTTATATTACAGGCAATTAGTGTAACTTATGGCACCAAAATCTATAATTTGCGTAAAATATTGTTACGCTGCTTACTGTTTTATAATATAATACCACACTTTAAATGAAACTATATTTTGTGTGTAGTCTTTCTTGATACGAATATTGGTCCGGTGGATGTAAGGGAATATAAGAATGATGTTTCTTAGGTTAATTTAGAAGTACCTTTGCGAGGAGTTGGTTGACAGTAATAGTCATATATATATATAACGGTATTAAATGGTCATACATACATTTGCCAGAATATTAAGGAGATTAAAACCCATAAAAGGGGAAGATCCTTTCCTTTCTTCCCTTCCCTATTCCATCTCTTCTCTTTCTTTTTCCATATTCTACTACACTCTTTCCTCTCTCTTATTCTTAGGCGGTCCGCCACGCCGCCTCCCCTCCTTACTCTTCTCAGTCTTACTTCTCTTTCTAAAATTGTTGCTTTCCTTGAAAAATTGGGTCAACATCCTTACTAATACTCTTTTCTAATAAGACGCTGTATGTTTTAATAAATATGTATTCTTCAAATGTTTATAACACAGTGCTGTACAGAATGTTACTTTTGGTTGACCCTTTCCAAAAATAAATTTATTTTTTTAAAAAAAAGGGGAAGATCCTTTTACAGGGCATATGTGCAAAATAAGATGGGGTGTGGTGGGTCGTATCTCTTATGGCTTTTAAACAAGGCCCAGTGTCAGCAGTGCTGTTACACAAGGTAATGAGGAGAGAAAGGTAGTACGCACAGATATGGTCACGTAGCGCCTTCTTCGGTTACTGAGGAGATCTGTTAAACAATCTGTCTGTAGGGTAATATCAAAGAAGCGTGGGGAAAAACGTTTAGTTTTTAAAATGTGTGCTAGTGGTGTTTTAGGTATGAAGTTCCAAATTGTAGAATAAAAAAAAAATCTTGCCCAGAATGTCCAAAGTACCAAGCATTCTGGACAAAACGTTTTGGGGCTCAGGTAGAGTTTGACACTTGACTCCTAAAACTGGAGAGGCAGAATGGGGAAAGGAAGCGGTGGGTGAGCTGATACTACTAGGTACCCCGTGGTAAGTTAGCTCTCAATTTAAAAACACATATATGTATGGCCCAAAAAGAAGGACTCTCATTGTTTAGAGTTAGAACCACACTACTGGCAGAAGCACCTTGACGGGGTGGATAGCTTTCCATATATTTGCAAATATGCGTAACTGATATTTCTGCATTTTTATGTACAAATAGAAATAGCAGCTCCTTTGCTGGCTATAGCAGTGTGCTGGGGGACTTCTCTTTGTGTTTGTTCCGTGCTGCATAACCCCACTCTTTTAAGCACTTGCTATGAACCTATAAATCGATTGAGCAACTTCCACTTCTGTATTGTACATTCCTTACTAAAACTACCATGTTATTAGAAGTTGTGGATGTCTATTTGCCTATCTTAATTGCCATTTCCTTTTGTACTGCAGCAGAAAATGATTTTTATAGGGGAAAATAAAATTGCTACATTTAATTTAACTGAAATTAATTTGTATTTGTCATTTTATTTTATTAGCTAAATGTAACTTTCAGATTTATGAATAACTATGTCAAGACAATATTCTCTGTTGTGCATATGTCACTTATTATATTATATTGTGTACAAATACGGTAATGTGACTTTTGCACTACTTTCTATACGCTACACTTGATGCTCCGGAGGTAAATCTGGCGCATAAGTTAGTGTTGTAGAGCTGACCAAACATGCGCTATTCAATACGTGCCTCTTTTCCGGCTTTCACATTCATGGCACAAATGTGTCCAGTTCCACAAGAGTCCCTTAGTTTGTATTAGGTATTATTTGATTGCAAATATAATAATACAGTCTGCTCAGCATCTGTATATATATATATATATATATATATATATATATATATATATATATATATACACATATATATATATATATATATATATATATATATATATATATATATATATATATATACACATATATACTTGTGAGCTATATTGGTTTAAAACAATATACACCATAATAGTTACTTGTATAACACTTGAATTAAATGAATTCTTAAACATAAACCTACCCAGAGAGGAGATGCCATTTTTAATGAGAACTTCAGATAAGTAGCCGACATTGATGTTTAATAACTTTCCAAGCTCTGGAGTCAGTCGCCAGAATCCGTCCTGAGTATAAACACATCGTTCATTAGTCGTATTAAATAGAATGCTGGGATTTCAGTCTTTACTTTCATTCTAGTACCAGAACCTGCAGCCACGAGGACTCTGGATTCCAATCACAGCCAGACGTACATGTTCTCAGGTGCACTCGTTATGAATGGCTATCCTCAACTATACACATAAACCGTAGTTGCCAACCTTTACAGGCTGGCCTTCGGGAGTCTTGGAGTAGAGGTGGGCGTGAGGGGGCGAAGCTCTGTGAATCGCATCATTTTGGCCCCGAAATGATGACGATTCCCGGAGAATCGCATCACGGAGGCTTCAAATCTGCCCACTTCACTAGGAAGTGGACAGATGCGGAAGAATTGCCAGCTCTCCCGGGAGTCCGGAAGACCTACCCGTAAATCGGGAGTCTCCCGGGTATACCGGAAGAGTTAGCAAGTATGACATTAACTCTAGCCTTTCTCTTTATACAAAGTAACACATCCATGTTATAACTGTACAAAATCTGTACTTGCCTATATATTGCAGTGAAAAGATTAAATATATATATTACCTGACTTTGGAGAGCAGACAGAGATGACCATGAAGGAACCACAAATCGTTCAGCCTATAGAAAATAAATACAAAATAAACAGATAATAATTACATGTGAAATAAATGTGACCGAGTAACAGTAGCTCTAATACTAAAAGGGACGATCAGCACAGGCAGTGTCTGTGATGTGAGAATTTTTGGAGATACTCTGCAACCAATGGGGTTTAGCATAAACATGCCTTTATTTTGTTTAAAACCTAAAATCAGTGATTCACAACCAAGTGTGTCAGGACAGATCTGCTCGCCACAGCGCTATCTTACAAGGATATGTTTTTTGTTTTAAAGGGTTAAAAATGGAAAATTACTCCAACTATCTTGCAAATGTAATCCCTATCTGAATGGTACAGGAGAAATGACGGGGGACAAGGAAGGTAATATAAGTGTGTTATGTATGCTGGCTCTCTATCTCTGTATAAGTTTCTTAATTTGTCTATCTACCTCCACTGACAACTTGTACTCTTAACCCAATCCCTTCTCACCTCCGTATGCCCAACTAAGCATCAGTCCCTATGTGTGTTAGCCTTTGATTGGATACACATGAACTCTTTAGTTCATTATCCCATATATAAGTCTGTTAATTATTTTGTATGGAAAAATATGGAGACAGCTATTAGAATTTCTTGAGATGCACTTTAGTTTGAAAAAAACAATCAAACCTATAATTTTTAAGACTGTAGTCCAATTTTAAAATGCATATGCAATAGTTATATTAACTAAGTGACATCAGTGTTGGTGGAGGAGTCACTAGACGAGAAGGTTGGGAAACAAATGTTTTATGTTGTGTTAATTTGTCTTATTAACTTACAGGCAACACAAATGTATAGTAAAAAGGAAGAGGATACTACTTCGGAGAGGCACTCCTACCCAACTAAATATGTGACAATGTAAATAACTTGCTGAATAAACTTCATTAGTCTAAACTCTTCATAAAGGAACTTCCATAAGTAGTGTACAGGATAATGAGTTAAAAAAATTCAAACACACCTATAAAACATAACTTTTATTAAAAAATTCCTAGAATTCAAAGCAAAATATTAAGAATTAAAATGAGCGAGTGAACTCTAGGTAATGGTGTAGTTGCTCCCTATGGGGAAGGGGGGTGTCAATTAGTCACAATGTTCTGAGGAACATCGCAGCTGCGCACTTTTTCTGTTAATACGGTACCGCAACATCGCGTATTTCTCCTCGCAACCCTATGGAGGGTGAACAGTAATCCGCATGTTGCGGTAGCGTGAAGTGCCTTCACGGCCGTTCCGGAGGCACCCCGCGCATAACTGAATCCCCCCCTCCTATGTATTATTTTGTGTTCAGAAGAACTTCAATTTAGCCATATGTATTTAATGGGGATTAATAAATCTTCAAAATTAAATTTCAATTCTGCCTATTCTTTATTATACATCTGCGTTTAGATTAATCATTCCATTAACGAATATGAATTATCAAAAAAAGAGATGTACAACAATGTGGTTATCAAACATAGGATATCTCGAATGGAACTAGTTGTAAATTCACTAGTGCGAGATATATTTAATTTGTTCTTTCCGTGCTGATATTCTATGTCGGCATTAATCGGCTTATTGAGCCTAATACCAAAAGCACTCTTCGATGTTCCTAAATCTCAATGATTTAAAAGCTTGTATATCTTGCTTAGCTTGAATATCCTGTAGGGGGATCATAGTCAGATCGCAATTGAGCATATATGAGCATAGTTAGTATTTCAGACAAAGTGTGCTCCGTATAATATAACTGGAGTTATATATTTTTTAATTCATTGTCTACTATACATACATATTTCTTTTGAGATGAAAAATAAGCAATAACTTGAGCATAAACATGTATATAAATATTTCACTATTTAGACCAATACTCAATATGTGTGCTGTAATAATCAATTGATGCGTCGTCAATACAATCATTTAGGTTCATAAATTCCTTGTATGCACAGGTTTATAAGTAGGTCTAGAAACTTGTTTTCCATCTATATGTTATAGTGATGCATGTCTAATCTTATACCCTTCATGCATACATAATTCCAATCATTTGCTAAAAATTACCTGCATGTATCTCAGGGGCGGATCCAGACTTTTGCTATACATTGGGCGATTTTAGGGGGGGGCGATTTAGGCCCCGCCCCTTTCTAATTTCTAAGGCTGCCGGCGGCTGCACAGTATGTGCAGGTCCGCTCGACAGTGACAGTGTGCTGCCCCGCTGCTCTGATTGTGTTTAAAACACAATCAGAGCAGCCGGGCAGCACACTGTCACTGCTGAACGGACCTGCACAGTGTGCAGCCGCCGGCAGCAATCCCCTGCTAGGGGGGGCGACCGCCCCCCCCTGGATCCGCCACTGATGTATCTATGTAGGTTGCTCAGGTATGTCCAATTCAGGCAGCTAACAAGCGTGTATGCCTAATTTGCACCCGTTGTAGGTAACTGAAAGGAATTTCATTTCTCTTAAACTATACGGAGCAGATCAAGGATAGGGACGTTTGTGTCTCTGTATCGCTGTTTTATACCATGCCTCATTCACTCGATCTAAAATCATTCATTCATTCCATATAACTGTGACTTTCTCTTTATGTGCACATATCGGGTGTATTCATGTGTTTAAAATGTAGTATATCTGATACTATTTTAATACCAACTCTATAAGGTACACTTGCTTGTAATTTCAAACTGGCATGTTAGAGCTCTTTTCAAATGCTGACTATTTAATTGGCCCACTTGTGTGGGATTGATTCGCTCGTTGGGTTATCTGGCTATGCATCTGATATTGATTACCTGTGCTCCAATGCAAACCGTAAATCTAAAACTTATGAATATTATTAGCAATATACTCAGTGGATAGATGATAGTTTTCCACCTATTTAATGAATCAAGGCTCAGATCCACACAGAGAAATCCCTGCTGTATACAATCATATACGTAGAGGTATTAAAGTGTGAAGGTATTAGCACTGATATGATATGATATGGATATGATTTTTACATTTTTAAATATTTTCATTTATTTTTTATTTTTAAATATTTTTACACGCCTTCAAGAGCATATTTTATCACAGTACCTCAGTGTTCACTATTTATGATCACTCAAGATCACGGGAATTAAATAGTACACATGATATATTTTCTGAAATACTTCAAATAAGATTTAACCACTTTATTAATGCTCTAAACACACATTATTAAGATACAAAAGAATATAAATACTAGATTATGAACGGTACAAATATGTAAATACAAATGAGGAATTAGAATACTGTATAGGTTACTTCACCACTGACATACCATATCGACATATTTGGTACATCGAATTCTGGCATTCTGTAGACAGAAAAAAAGAGAAAAATAAGAAATATTATAAATAAAAGATCTAAAAAATTATATAAAATAAATAAATGATATGCTTTCATTTTGTTTCGGACATTGGATCTTACATCTGTCAATCAAAAAACACAGTTTTCATTGGATACTCTGCTTTTAAATAGCTCATCTGGATAAGGAACAGGTTGCGTCTAAGATTATGCAAAAAATGAAATATACGTTAGGAGTGTGTGATACCCGGAAACTGCTGGGCACTAGGACCCTGTGGTACAGGACTGTGTCACAGCATGATTCAGAAGAGACATTAGGTCCCAGGGAAAACCCAGGCAGTGAGGCTGCTGGAAAGTTTCAAGGTTTTTGAGACAGAGACTGTGAGAGTGCTAAAAAGACATTATGAAATGACACACGTTTTTCTGCTATGCTGTTGTGAGAAAAAGTGAGGCAAGTATTGTTGCTGAGAGTTAGACTGCTGCAGAGGGCTGAGGTGTGTTGCCAGCCAAGAATACTGCACGTGCAAAGATTTCATTATAGTGGCTACAGAGAGGCTGTCACTAAAGACAAGAGCTGACACCAGTGATAGTGAAGATGGAGCTGAAAACTATCTACACAACAGGAATCAGGTCTGTGTAATCAAACTGCATTCTCCTTCACTTCACAGTATATCCTACATTGTAAGAACTGTGAGCTAAATTTACAGACACATTTGCTTAACAAGTTACAGGCATTAACCAAGTTTCTACTACTACATGCAGCATGAACCCCAAGTATACCTGAATTACAGATTTAATCACCAGTGCCCACTCTGATAGTAGTCTAGTATCTAAAGCATCCTGCAACCCATCATAACCTGCATATTCTAGTCAAAGAACAACATCACAGCTGAATTCTTCAAGAACATATGAAGGCACAGTGTTAACTGCCATGGTAATACACAGCATTGTGTGACACCTGAGACAGTAAGCAGCTGTTTTTGATAATTGTACCGAATTTACAAGACTGCCATTAATATCACTTGCATTAGTGTTACTAACCATTCTTTTGTCTAGAAATATTTTAGTGACGTACTGTTTCTGCACAATCAGTTTGACATCACTTCATTCATTTGGTGTCCTACTTGTATTGGGGACTCGGGGGTTGTCTGTCCCACTGCCGTTCCATGACTGAAAGAAAAGTATCCAGGGACCAGGTACGATCCTCTCATCGCCCGCCTCTAGGGGTGTCACAGGTAGTTAGGTAGGGAATGCTACCATTTGGGTTTTAGACTAACAATTGCAAGGGAATTTAAGTTTAAATAAGAATCTTTTACTTCTGTATCAAACATCAATGTCAGCGGCACTGAGCAAGTGTCTAGCGCACAGTCTGATATCATTGCAGTGCATATATCACACTCCTGTTACACATAAGCCTGAACTCAAACTTGACTTAAGGAGTTGAGAATGTCATATAATACACAGGTGTCAGCAGCACAGAGACAGTGTCTAGCACACAGTTTGCAATCATTGTGTAGCACATAGACCACAGTCCCGGCATGTATGAGCTGTCATAGACGTTTTAGATGTCTGTGCAAAATATTAGGGTCAGCGGCACAGAATGGACTAATGCACATAGTTTAGAGTGAGAACAGCTCATAGATTACACTCCGGAGGCGAGACATCTTACTGTCAGGGCCGTCTTTCTGCACGGGCATGCTGGGCAACTGCCCGGGGGCCCCACGGGCCTAGGGGGCCCCATAGGCAGGACCCAGAAGATTTAAGCCTCCTTCGTGGCTGCGATCTGGTGCCCTCCCTCCTTCCTGCTGCGTTCGGCACCCACCCTCCTCCCTGCTGCGTTCGGCACCCACCCTCCTCGCCACTGTGCTCACACAGAATGTCATCACGCCCAACATTTTCTGTGAAGAGCGCAGAGAAAGGAGCCGTGATGGCGACAAGTAAAGACAGAAGAAGCGACAGAAGAGAAGAATTCAGAAGAAAAAGGTAAGTACAGGGGGAGTTTGAAACAGTGGAGGCAGATGAAGGGGAGCAAAAGCAGCATAATGGAGGGCACAGTATGAAATAGGGGAGACATGAAAGGGAACAAAATGTTGGCCATTTATGACTTTTTTTTATCTCCACTTCAACAGTACCCTCCATAGCGATTGAACCCTCCTTTGCTGGATACAGCAGCGAGGTAACAGCTGTACAGCATGTTTTTTAATGTTTAAACACTGATTTTGTTGCAGGTAACAATAAATATAAGAATAATTTTATTGATAGTTTTCATTTTTATTTGTGTGAGTGGTTGTGTAGGTAGGGGGCCCAGTGCACTGCTTTGCCCGGAGGCCCATTATGCTATTAAGATGGCCCTGATTACTGTGTCTATTCTAATTTGAATTTGGCTTTACAGTGTCTGAGTGATATGGAATTGAGTGCTGCATGGGTGTACATATGGCTGATAACAACTGATCACACAGCCGTATGCACTGGAGCATACATCTTTATTATAAATGAACCAGGGAAATCAAGTTAAAATGACCTCCATATCATACATTGGTGTCAGCGGCATAGAACAAGTGTCTAGGGTACAGTCTCATATTGCTGTAGCGCATAGATCACACTCATGTTACACATAAGCATGTTGATTTAAACTTAGGAGTTTAGAAGTTCACATATAACATTAGTGTCAGTGGCACGGAGCTAGTGTCTAGCGCACAGTCTGCAATCACAGCTGTGTGTATTGCAGTACATATTATATATAAAAATGAATAAAACCTGGTCTCAATTATTAACGAATATATGAGATTAGTTCCATAGGCTCCCATGTAGCTTAGTAACTACAGCATCTCCTATAATATATATATATATATATATATATATATATATATATATATATATATATATATGAGAAATGCCTTCATTTTGGAACTCACAGCCATATGCTATAAATTTATTTCAAGGAAATTTGATATTGTGGGTATGTTGGTAAAAGAGATATCTTTATTTCTGAGACCAGGGGAAGAAATTTGTTTAGGTTTCAACCTTGCTAGAGGAAATGCATTATTTCTGATGTATATATCTGATACAGTAAGCCTTTATTTAGGAAGTCTTTTGTGTATCATGGTGTAAGGAAATGCCTTGTTTGTGGTTTTGCAACTTTTCTTGGGGAATTATTTTCTTTGGAGGAAATGTGTATTCGGCAACTGTTTGAAGAAAGGACCCATGCTAATTAGACCTTTTGATGTGTGAGGGTCTAGCACCTGAAGGCATAGGAAGATTTAATTAGACTGTGGTTAGATTTTCTGTGTCCAAAATAAAATGCAGGAAATCACAGCGAGTTTTGGGATATCACAGATAATCGTAAATATTGTTAGCTTTGTATTACATGTAAATCTATGTTTGGATAAACAAAATGCATCGTGATTCTAAAAATAGCCTGTGAGGCTGTGTTCAAATCTGTATAAAAAGCACTGTCGTGTACTGAAAAGTATCATTCTGATGTTCCATCTGACCCGACCACTGATACCTTTAATCAGTGGAACTGTCCTTGTCAGGACACTTGAGCGAAATAAACATCACTCTCTGCTTTAAGACCCTGCTTGACAACTTCTTCAATATTAGTGTAATCCTATGACCTACAGATTAGACCCTAAATCTAATTTCGTCCTCCAGCTGGTCTGAAGTTTGGACCCAGCTCATAGTACCACCGCTCTGCCCGCTACCCAGCAGCTCTGGCCAGTGTGATAGGCCAGGGGGATCCATCTACAGCACCCTGATCCATAGTAAAGAGGTCAGGGGTACCAGCCCAAATGTGCCAGCACGGGAGTTACACTAGCAATGACAGTTACCCAGAAGGAACGTGGTTCTGGAGGTCATAAAGGAGTCCAGTGGTGGCAGCAGGCTCCTCCTTCTGTGGCAGGAGGGGCCTATTCGGAATAACGAAAGGGGACGGTGGCAAAGTAAGCCCAGCCGGTGTCCAGCAACAACAGACAGGGTGGCATAGGCGGTCCATCCTGTCACATGTAGTTAGAAGAATAAAGAAAAGAGTGGATACAAATGTGTTTCTTACATGAAGAGTAAAACTTATATAGATACTATTGTAAGATATATAAAATATCTATACCTATGATTTAGCTGTTCATAATCACATTACTCCAAAAAATCTACCTTTAACTATTACCAGCAGTGCAGCGAAGTTTGTCATACTGGTCCACTAGAGATCCCCAACACCCCCTTCTATTAAGGAATAGTTTGCACGTTTGGACCTTTATATGTCTATGGAGGAAATGATTTACTCTTCGATTGATAAATACAAAGAATATTACTTACTATGGTTTAAATGGATTGAATTTAAAGACACCGCATTTTATACCCAATGGAACAAATGAGGGTCGAACCCCCCCATTTTATCCTTCCCTCTTCTCTCTATACCTTATCCATCAAAGTAATTAAGCAATCCAATCACACTTGGTTTGTTCAATAACTGTTCCTAACAGTTCCGTGAAGGGGACTTTCATTATCCTTGCCAGTCTGATGATCAAACCACTTTATAGGTAATGTGAAATGTGTAAATAATGTTATTGTTAAAATACAGCTTGAAATACCAATTAATTGTATATTGTCCTGTTATATGTATATATGATATTTCTCTTCCTGAAGCTTAAAAAAAAAAAAAAAAAAAAAAGAGATAAAATATAAAGATCATTTCAAACCTTACAAAAGTGTAGAGGTTCATTTGTAACTTGCCGTGCTGTAATGCGTAAGCTCATTCTGCAGCTTGGTATTACGATAATTTCTCACATACCAGGGACATACGGGTCAATTTATCAATATATGGCAATAGGGCTGACTTTCTAAGGAAATCACCTATCATCATAATTTATCAATAAAATCTTACCAAGGTAGCTGAGCATTACACCCATTTTCACCAGAGATGGGACTTTCCATCCAATAATAAATAGACCCAATATTGTGGCATGTTTATGACAGCTGTTATATAGACAACTATGCAAGGTGCCAAAACCCATAGCAAATTCGAAACTGTACTAAATAAACTGTGCACTAAATGGACTTCTTTGTAATTATTCTAAAACTATGAAAATCACACAGCAATTATTAGGATACAAGGCTAGATGAAGTACGTCAGCCTCAACATTACATTTACACTGGTCTATTGGCCCTCAACCTGGTCTATTGGCCCTCAACCTGGTCTAACTTTCCTTCTTCCTCACAGTCACAGCACGCACTGGAGGCAATTTGTGCAGAGTAAAATTAATGTCCGCCAAAGAGCATAATTTTGCGAAACAAGGTGACAGTGTTGAGTAGCAGACGTTTCCACATCCTGAGGGAGTGCTTGGGCAGAGTATGGCATAGGTGCACTGGTGCGCCTATTTTTGCAAGCACTGAAAAAAATAAGATTTCCTTTTGTGAAGCTAGCGGTTTCCAGCCACCTCGCTCATAACCTAATAATGTAATGACTAAAGGACAAAGCGTAGATGTTTGGTGTCACATTGCATTGACTTTTGCAGTCAGAGGCCTCGGGGACAAAGAGAAAGTATATATACAACAATGTGTATATATACAGCAATGTGTGCAGTGTTAATGCCGACGCAAAGGACTTTAGGAGCTGTAAAACCCCTACATTTACGGAAATAATATAAAAATACACCTACCAATATTAAAAATTAATGATATGTAGAATATTAGAAAAACATTTTTATCTATTGGAATCCACGTATAGCGCTTGGACTTTCCTAATAAATGTATCCAGTTCAGTAGTATTGTATTTTTTACTTCAATTTTAGGAGAGCAACAAAACTGTCTATACAGAAACTGCAGGGACTAACTCCACCACTATATAAAACACAGTTTACCGACCTCCCAAATGTCCCAATTTTCACCCAATTCAAGGTGGCCCAAAAGGATGGGAAGGAAGCCTAGTTCAGTGGCATGGCCTTTGTTATATGTGGACATGATATGGTTAGATAAGTGCATGCCAGGAAGGATCAGGGGCATGGCAAACTGATTTCCTAATTTTTCTCTATACAGTATTATGATTTTAGAGCCCCGAATTCTAAGCATCTAATGAACCTATGAATTGCAAAACTTCTCCTCAGAATAACTTTATCACAGGCAAGACCAGTAGGTATGTGCCATACTCCGCACAACACCACGGACAGCATGTGTGTCCAGCAGCCCTATTCTAAATCCATTAATCCTAATGGATTTATAAGCCACATTCTCATGAACATTTCTTACGCTACCTTTAATAGAGGGGCAAAGTGTAAATTTGGGGTCCATCATAAGGCTTCTGGTGTATTTTTAAGACCTCTCATTTTGAACAGTTGTCTCAGAAGATATAATGGAACAGGTTTCTAGGCTATTACTAAAATGTTTCTACACCACATTTGATTTCCAAGACACAACATAGTAGTCCAGAGACTCCATGGAGTATTCAGTCTTGCCCAGAAGGGAATAGTCCAGGAATATAGTGTTATATATGTATGTATATAAAAAGTACTACAGGATTCCCAGCTGTAACAACTGATAAAATTTGGGGTCTATTTAGGACAACATTTTTGCTGATACGTTTCACTATAAACCTGACCAGATGCTGGCAATTTAAAGAGATTACCTATTTTGTGACCAAAAATAGGATCTGCTTCTCCTGAAAGATCCGATTTAAATTGACAATCCCCAATGATGACACGGAAACCTGTATATCTTGACAAAGCCTCCTTGCTTCTCTCATAAACTGCATACCCAGCTGAGACAGCTACATGAGGGCAACAAGGAACCTCAGATACCAGGCTTTTTGATAAAAAATGTTTACTATACTATTTTCCTGGAATACTGTCCTTTGGGATCTTGCCTTGTTGGTTTACCCTCTGGGAGGAATGACCATGCATAAATAGAATGATCTGCAAGACTGTCTCCATATCGTATAGTTGTAAGGTCTCTGGTGGGGCTCACACATTTCCCTGAAGTATTGTGGTGAGTTGTCTGACATGTTAGCTAAGGCATGTCAGACAACTCACCACAGTTACATCAGATTTTCATGAAAGATCCCCTTCACTGACATGTGATGACTTGTCATCCCAATGTGCAGCAGAAGTAATTACAGTTCCCTTGGTCTAGCTCGATTACATATCTTGAGGAGTTATTAATAATTAACCAATCTGAACTTTCTCTATGAAAATGAAGTAAAACTGGGTCTGTTTTTCATTTTAACCCGTTGAGGGATACACTTGTCTACTCTTTAAAGTATGCTCATGGACAATTCCAAGCTAGAGGTCTCTCCTTTAACCCTACAACACATTTATGAAGGGCAGCTGTTGCAAAGAACCAATGTTTGGTATTAACCAGTTATCCTTTACTGAGAAATAGAGTCAGATTAAGACATCATGGGTCCCTAGGTCAAGATATTTTTTAGTGTCCCCCCTCCTTCTCTGATCTGTACCTCCAAAAATACCTTTTCTAGACAACTGGAGCTGAAAGGGAAGCATACACATAAAAATATACATACATAAAAAGGCAATAAATGGCGTTCAACACATCCTTATAAACACTTAACAATTTCTATGCATACAACAGAAAACTGTCACATTATGCCTCCGGCTGCACTGGAGCATCTTCTCAGTGGATGCTGCTTTGCCTTCTCCAATCCTGCCTGCAAGGGGTTAAGCCTTCATCATTACTCCTGAAGCCTATTACCTGTGATTGGCCTTTAAGAGACTGCCTTTCCCAGCAATCTGAGTCAGTTCATCTATTGTCTTTGCTGCTACAGGTCTCTCTGTGAAATGCTTACTTTGATCCAAACTTCTCCCTGGCATTTGACTCCTGCTTTGCTTCCATGTTTTTCCCACCCTCTTATGACCCAGACCCCGACTTTGTTTGACCTTGCTATTACTTACTACCTTGTATATTGTGGATCTTCCATCTTCTGACCTGTGGCTTTCCTGACCCTCCTTTTACCTGATTCTCCCGTGGATCATCCAGTGCTTTGTGCCTCCTGGCCAACCCAGTAATTCAGTCTCCTTGTGTCTGAACTTCACCTGTATACCTGGACACCAGTCTTCCCTGACCCAGCTTCCCAGCTAACCTGGTTATCCTGACACCTGTATCTGCATTTCAACCATCCAGTGCCTCATGCCTACTGACTAACCTGGTAATTCAGTCTCCCTGTGCCTGTACTTCATCTGTATACCTGGACACCAGTCTTTCCTGCTGTGGTTTCCAAGCTATACCTGGTATCCTGTTGTCTTGTACTTGCTGTTTCTATGGACTATGCTTACTGTTGACCATTGACTGAACCTATTTATTATCTATGTGATCTGTGTTCATAATTAAGACATTCTGTTTTCACTGCCATAACTCTTCCGTAGTATTTGTACTGAGAATCCTTACAAAACACTTCCTTATCTGTAGCAAACAGCTGCCATCCTTCAGGAGCCTGGTGGTAAGCCAGGTAAAGGATGTAAATCTTTAATAAGGAGAAAGAAAAGGCGCCTGATAGTGTAATAGTTAGGGGTATGTGGCCCAATGTAGAAATGGTGCTCAATTATATGCGTACCAGATTGATGAATAAGTCAGGCACATCTATATACATTAATACCAGAATGTGGTGCAATAAAATATCATTTTGTCTCTGACTCCAAACAGAGTTACCGGAAATAGTGTGTTATTTGTTATATAACATGTGCAATAACCAAAGCAATAGTGCATCTGCGTACCACACAGAATACAATTTGAGGCTTATCTGTATCAATCCTATTGCTGCGTTATTTCAGATCCAATCGGTATGGCTCCAAAAAAGGGATACGCAACTATATGATGCAGAATTTTGTAAAGTATTGTAATATCCAAAGAATATAAACTCACTAACATAGAAATAAAGGTGCCATATATATATATATCTATATATATATATATATATATATATATATATATATTACAACTACTTACTGTTGCATGCTTGTGCCGGTCTTCTTCATAGCTAGTGTCCTCAGCCTGAAGATTAGAGATAAAATTAGTATTCTGGATATATATATATATATATTGTTAATATAAGTACATGTCAATAATACAGGTGAGGCATCAATGTAAAAACTTGAAGGGTCGGCTTCCACTTGTATGGCGGTTTCAAATCTCCTTAATTGTTTCCCACTGCTGGCCAGGACACCATGTACTTTTAATTCTCATATATATTATATTATTTTTGTCTTTTTGCTGGGCTCTAAATTGGCAATTTGTCTGGCTCTCCAAGTGGTGTAGATCTGGCAGATTGCAGCACCTCTGTGCAGCCTGATTTCCGGTCTTCACCAATTTATATAGAACACCTTTGGCAGGTAAAGGAAGAATCTGGTGCAGTAAATTTTATTCTATTTATTAATAAAAACAGAACGAATAAAAATGCAGATGCTTACTCTAGATGGTGATACAAGTAAGCATCATTGCAGAAAATAAAACATATGTAAGATGGCCTCCTAGCAGATACGAGTAGAATGATCGCGCTTCAATCCCCACAGGATTATAGATGAAACTTGGGATGAAAATAGCTGTGAAGGAAGAAGCTGGAGCAAACCCACAGGTAGGAGGGAGCTTAAAGGGAGCCCCACTAGCCACCAACGCGTTTGAAACCAACTCTATCTCAAGGCGTGTGGGAGAGGTACTAGAATCTTAATTATTAATACAAAATTGATTTAAAACCTCACAATAAATGTAAATTAGAGGAAAACTATATATTCAATGATTTTTTAGACATGTACACAATAAAAATGGCATTACAAGTAATGGGGAAAAAAAAGATTATATTCTAACTCGCCCTTCCTCCCCCCTCCACTCCCAACCCCCTCTCCCCCCAGCCACCAACTCCTTCTCTCCTTCCGCCCCACCTCGGGTGAGGAAGTCCACTCTTTCATTTCTTCTTCCCCCCCATCTACCTGCCCCCAGGACCCCATCCCTTCTCACCTTCTTCGCTCCCTTTCCGCCTCCACCTGCTCCCACCTCGCTCACCTCTTTAATCTGTCCTTCTCCACCGGCATCTTCCCCTCCGCCTTTAAACATGCTCTCGTCTCACCCATTCTCAAGAAACCCAACCTTGACCCCACCTCACTCTCTAATTACCGCCCCATTTCCCTTCTCCCATTTGCCTCCAAAATACTCGAGAGACTTGTCTGCAACCGTCTCTCCACCTACCTCTCTGAACACTCCCTCCTTGACCCTCTCCAATCAGGCTTCCGCCCCCTCCATTCCACTGAAACTGCCCTGGCTCAAGTTACGAACGATCTCCTCTCGGCTAAAGCCCTGGGCCACTACTCCCTCCTGATTCTCCTCGACCACTCTGCGGCCTTTGACACCGTTGACCACCCCCTCCTGCTTCACACCCTTCAGTCCATTGGCCTCTCTCCGGTACCGTCCTCTCCTGGTTCACCTCTTACCTTGCCGACCGTTCCTTCTCTGTTTCCACCTCTGATTCTCTCTCCCCATCTTCCTCCCTTCCAGTCGGGGTCCCTCAGGGCTCTGTCCTTGGACCCTTACTATTCTCACTATACACCTCTTCTCTGGGTGCACTCATCAGCTCCTTCGGCCTCAAGTACCACTTTTATGCTGATGACACTCAACTCTACCTTTCCTCTCCTGATCTCTCTCCCTCCCTTCTCTCCAGGGTATCCGCATGCCTCTCTGCCATCTCCTCCTGGATGTCCTCTAGATTTCTTAAACTCAATCTTTTTAAAACTGAACTCATTGTCTTTCCTCCCTCTCGTACCTCCTTCCCCTCTGACCTCTCTATCAATGTTGACAACTCATCTATCTCCCCTGTTCCCCAACTCCGCTGCCTAGGTGTCATCCTCGACTCCTCTCTCTCCTTTGCCCCTCACATTCACTCTCTCGCCAAATCCTGTCGTTTCCAGCTTCGCAACATTGCCCGCATTTGGCCCTTCCTCTCTTAGGATGCCACCAAATCTCTCGTCCACTCTCTGATCATCTCCCGTTTGGACTACTGCAACCTTCCCCTTATCGGCCTCCCCCTCTCTAATCTCGCTCCCCTTAGATCTGTACTTAACGCCGCTGCTAGGCTTATTTTCCTCTCTCGCCGTTCCACCTCTGTCTCCCCACTCTACCAAGCCCTTCACTGGCTCCCCTTCCCCTACAGAATCCTTTTCAAGCTCCTCACTCTGACTTACAAGGCCCTCGCCAACTCCACTGCTCCCTACATCTCTAACCTCGTCTCTATTCACACTCCCTCCCGCCCACTGCGATCGTCCAATGATCGTCGCCTCTCTTCCCCTCTGATTACCTCCTCTCACGCACGTATCCAAGACTTCTCCCGCGCCGCTCCCCTGCATTGGAACAAGCTCCCCCGCTCCATCAGAACTTCCCCTAATCTGTCCTCTTTCAAACGAACATTAAAAACCCACCTTTTCCTTAAAGCCTTCCAGTCTCATGCCTAAACTCCCACCGGTCGGCTACCTCTCTTTCTCATCCCTTCTTCCCTTCTCCCCCTTCCTCGACTCCGTCTCCGTTTCTCCCGTCTCTCTGTCTCATCCATGTGTCTGTCTGTCTTCCCCTCCCTTTAGATTGTTCGCTCCTTTGAGCAGGGCTCTCCTACCTCCTGTTTCCATCACTTTTAACTGCGCTCTCCAGCTACTCTGCTCACCTCCTCTCGGTCCCTCTGCCCTCTGTCTCCTCTCGCTTCTCTCCGCTCCCCTCAGTGACTCTCAACCTGTCATCTGTGCCCACCCTCTTGGGCCATAGTTACCTGCCTATACTCACTTTTCCCCTCCCTCCCTCTCTTTCATGCTGTGCCTGAGCCCCCAGAGTTATAGTGCTTACTGTTACTTGTACTGTGCTGTTTCACCTTGTACTGTGCCATTGTTTGTCCTTGTACGGCGCTACGGATACTTTGTGGCGCCCTATAAATAAAAATTAATAATAATAATAATAATTCCTAACCCTGCCACCCCTGTCATTTATATACTGCCAAAAATAAATAAAAGCATTACAAATCCATCAGGAAGGCCGATCATGACCGGTATAAACTCGGTAACGGCCAATTTATCTGAAGTTATTGACCATCAACTACAAACCTTGGTGATTAATATTAGATCTTACTTGAGAGATTTCAAGGATATCTTATCAAAGTTAAAAAATATCGACTTGTCATACTGACTGGACATTAATTACTGCCAATGTCAAGTAATTATATACTATTATAAGTCACCAAGATGGAATTCAAGTAGTAAAGATTTTTTTTGGAGAAAGGAAATACCGATGCAGCTTGTGTTGCATTTCTTTTGGAGGGTGTTGACTTTATCCTTAAAAATAATTCTTTTTATTTTGATGGGGTTTTTTTGCAGGAAATTGTCAAGTTATGCCATACTTTTATGGCATGGTGGAAGGACATGCAGGATTGGCAAAATCATCAATTTGGGACAAGTCCTGGTTTCGTTATATAGATGACGTGTTTTTTATATGGAGTGTAGATAGACAAAGCTTTAAGGATTTGTGTACTCATTTAAATGCCAATTCATTAAACATTAAGTTGTCTTATGAGGTCAGTAAATATAATGTTAATTATTGAGATCTCAATATTTATATTGAAAGGGCAATTTGCATACCAAAACATACAGAAAATTGATGACTGCAATTCAAATATCAATGCTAGCAGTGGACATAATTCAAATTGACTACGCAACATTCAAGTTAAATGTTTTAGTGAGAAATTGTACGCATAGATCAGTTTTAGACAAACAGCTGGACACCATGACAATACAGTATTTGGATAAAGATTACTCTAAATCCTCATTAGAATTGTTAGCTAAACAAGTTTGTCTGTCTGGGATTACATGAAGAGAATCCTATATCCACAGAAGATCTGTGGTTAGTTCTCCAAGATGTTTGGAACAACCTCCCTGCCGAGTTCCTTCAAAACTGTGTGCAAGTGTACCTAGAAGAATTGATGCATTGATGCTGTTTTCAATGCAAAGGGTGGTCACACCAAATATTGATTTGATTTAGATCTTTTCTTCTATTCATTCACTTTGCATTTTGTTAATTGATAAAAATAAACTATTAACACTTCTATTTTTTAAAGCATTCTTACTTTGCAGCATTTTTTCCACACCTGTCTAAAACTTATGCAGAGTATTGTATATTAATCGGAAGTGATTGCTAATCACTTGTGTGTCTGGTTGGATGCGCTATAGTCATAGATTAACATGGACACACTGTCGTTTTTTAATTTCCTAATTCATTAAGCTTTTGAAAGTCTAACAAACATATTCACACCAAATCTAAAGAAGTGTCTTTATTATCAGTGCACCTGGCTAAGACCGGTGGACTAGTCAGTACAATATAGGCTTTATATTCTCAAACATATACAGATCGCGTAAGTTATTAATTCTTTGGTATATTTTTGGGTGTTAACTATAAAGAGTTTGAGCAGTCTTTTATATTACATTTATCGGAGAATTAAGATTTATATTTAGCACTGATGCTTTAATTTGTATCTATACATGTTACATTGTTGTCAGACATGATTAGCTTATTGATGCACTGACTCCTATATTCGTGAGGAAGTTCGGACATGTAATACTCTCTTACATATATTTCATTTTCTGCAATGTTGCTTACTTGTATCACCATCTAGATTAAGCATCTGCATTTTTATTTGTTAAATGTTTATTAACAGATATAAATAAAACTTACTGCACCAGATTCTTCCTTTCTTCTTATTCCCTGTTACATATGAGAGGAAGTTACCTGCCAAAGGTGCTTTATATGAATTGGTGAAGACGGGAAATCAGGCTGCACAGAGGAGCTGCAATCTGCCAGATCTACACCACTCGGAAACCAGTCATTGAATTTTACCTGCCAAAAAAACCCTTTGTGAAGCAGGAAAAACGGATGATGGTTTGGTGTGCAGACCCTGTGACCATCTGTGATATGTGCTGAGGGCGTCTTCTAATTGTGAGTGCATTAACAAATGGGACCGCTGTCTCTGAATGGGATTTCCAAGTTTTTCTGTGCACATTAGAATTTGATTATGACACAATGTTAAAACAGGACACTATTAAATTTATTAAGCATGTATATGTATTTATTTATTACACATAAAAGGAGGATTCTGTAAGAAAGACAGCATTTTTACACATTCTTAATATATTTATGTAGATACTCACTTGGATGCTTGAACAGGGAAAGCACTTATCTATATCTTTCTTTGATTATTATTTATTATTGTGTGGTGGCATTTGAGGTATTTTGAGCTGCATTGCTTGAGTGCTGGTTTGAAATATTATTAGTGTTATTTTGTATATAAAATGAAATACAGCTTTTACTAGCTATAAGAAACTAGGCATAAATATTGTAAGGTTGCAAGACTTATGTTTCACATTCCTAGCCTGACTAAGTCTTTTGATAAAAAGCGTTCTCATTTGCTTATGGCAATAGGCATAAACATCAGGTTTGTGGTGATATTTCTCAGCAACAAAATCGTTTCTTCAGTTGACAGGGTCATTAAGCATTTGGAGAACAGGTATTTAAGTGTAGCAAGCACCTTGGCAGGCAATGGTGATGAACCTAGTAAGCTTTTACCAAACTCAGGTCAGACAATTCCTTACCACTGGGTTCCACGCCTGGCAGCTAAGAACAGGTTCACTAAAATGGGGCAGTTTCGATTGGAAAAATATTGTCTGGTTTGCCAAATCTCAATTTCTGCTGCCACATGCAGAAGTTGGTAGTGTCAGAATTTGGCGTAAACAACAAGAATCAATGTATCCATCCTCCCTTGCCTTAATGGTGCACACTGGTGATGGTGTAATGGTGAGGGGAATGTTTTCTTGGCAGGCATTAGGCCCCTTAATACCAACTGAGAATTGGTTATAAATGCCACAGCCTACATTAGTATTGTTGTGATCATGTGCACCCTTTTATGTTCACAGTCAACCAAACTTCTAATGACTGCTTTCAGCAGGGTAATGTGCTGTGCAGAGCTGGATTAAGGCTCTGGGGGGCCCGGGGCACTTTAGGCAGGGGGGCCCCTATGATGTAACATGGTTATCATTTTAGACAAATACACAGGCAATGCAGTGTGCACTACTGTTAGGTTCACGCAGCTCTGCCTTTACGAGCATTACAGTGTGGAGGGGGACATACCTCCCAACTGTCCTTGTTGTCGGACCCAATCCTGACTACGCAAGACAGTCACCCAAATTCAGGACTGCCCGACCAGATTCAGGACAGTTGGCAGACTGTCCTGCTCTCTCCTACCTGTTCTTGTCACTCTCACCACCTGTGGCTGCTAGTTTCTCTAGTTGCTGCTTGTCTGGATCCTGGAAAGTTGGGGGCCCTATTTGGAAAAAAACATGGGTACATGAAATTTAGAAAATTCCAACCAGCCCCAGCATTAAATCAATAGTATTCCCATTTAATATATAAACATATTTCCCTCCCTCGAAACAGCCCCAGCAATAAATTAAATGGCATTTACGTTTAAAAAATATAACCACTTTCCACAACCATCCTGGCATTAAATAATTCATATTTCACATTTAATAAAATCTAATTTTCCCCAAACAGCCCCACATTCATTTATGAGCTTCCAAACCACCCCAGCATTAAATTTAAAGGTCCAATTACCCCATCTTAAATTGATAGCCCCCACTATTAAATTAAATTGCCCTACCATCACCCCACAAATAAAATAGCACCCATTAAATAAATAGCATCCACCTGCAATCCAAGATTAAATTAAGAACCCCCCTTCCCTCACACATTATATTAACATACTACCACCCTCACACACACACATTATATTAACATACTACCCCCTCACACACATTATATTAACATACTACCCCCCTCACACACATATTATATTAACATACTACCCCCCTCACACACACATTATATTAACATACTACCCCTCTCACACACACATTATATTAACATATTACCCCCTCACAAACACATTATATTAACATACTACCCCCAATAACTTTGTTCTATCCGCTCGCTGTATGACCTTGTTTCTCTTCACAAATGGGACGGCACCTGTCACGTGGTGCTCGTCCCATGTGACACCAACAGCAGGCCACACATAGGGGAAGGGGAGGATGGATCATAAGAATCCAATGCCAATGATAGAAGGTGGCTGGTCTCAGAGGAGGGGCCAGCCACCAAGTAATAGAGACTTGGGCCAGTGCAGGGACTGGACCAAAATAGTCTTTTCTCTGCCCGGCCCAACAAGCATATGCCCCCCAGCTCCCCGTCCCAGGAAATAGCATTGATACTGCACATTAAAAAAAAAAAGAAACACTGATAAAATGACATCAGTTTTAAGTAATATATATATATATATATATATATCAAAATTATTGCCATGTTATCACTGTTTCTTTCTTTTTAATGTGCGGCATCATTGCTATATATGTGTGTGTGTATATATATATATATATATATATATATATATATATATACATATACACACACACACACACACACACACACACACACACACAAAACAGCTATGTTATGGGATCCTCTATTTTATTAGTAATTATTAAAGTAATTATTGAAGCCTCCCTCTTCTATTAAATAGTAAAGGTTTAATTAGACTACACACATATACATATATATATATATATATATATATATATAATGATTAATAAAATAGAGGATCCTAAAACGTATAAGTTATAGGAACCTCTATTTTATTAATAATTATTAAAGTGATTACTCAAGCAAATATATATATATACACACACACACACACACACACATTTATATATATATATACATACATACACATATATACATACAGACACACACATATATATACACATATACACACACATATATATATACATATACACACACATATATACATACATATACACACACATATATACATATACACACACATATATACATACATACATTGATTTACCAGTCTTTGTCACTTCTCATGGAGTATGAGTCCATTAAGTCGTAACATGGGGCATTTGTATTGAACTACTGTCATACCGAAACTTTATAAACTTTTGTAACATAACTAAAATGACAGTTTTGAGTTTGATAAGCAACAATATTAAGTAAAATTGGCTGTAAAGAAGTAATAAATACTTCATTAAAATTGAATGTGCTAAAAATATTGATATATCTGACTTTAACCAGTGTAAGTTTTGGGCACTGGGTTTAGATGCAGAAAAGAATGATTTTTACCTTTTGCTGACCTTCTTTTTTCCTCCTGCTTGCTTGTACCATACTCCAAGTGAAAGTGTGATTCTGGAAGCCATGTTTAGCGCTGTAACCTCTTTTGGTATGGGAGGAGCTGCTGCACATGCGCAGCAGCTTAATTTCGGCCATCATGGAATGGCCTGATGTACATCAGCACCGCGGCTGCTGTACATCAGGCCAGCTGTTAAATTTTGTGGGGGCGGGGGGCGTGGGGTGTGCCTGCGTCAGGGGGGGCCCACAACCGCAGAAACACTAGAATCGGATCACTGACAGGTGATCCGATCAGCGTGTGGCCGGCGGCGGGGGGCCCTCAGAGAGAGGGGGGCCCGGGGCACGTGCCCCCTGTGCTCCCCCCTTAATCCGGTCATGGTGCTGTGTCATAAAGCACACATTATGTCAAGCTGGTTCTATGAACATGACAATTCAGTGTGCTCCAATGGCCCCCAGTCAACAGTTCTCAATCCAAAAGAGGACCTTTGGGATGTGGCGTAATGGGAGATTTGCAGCATAAATGCGTAGTGGACATATCTGCAGCAACTGTTTCATGTTATTGTTTCAACATAGACCAGCACCTTGTTAAATCCACGCTACTTAGAATTCCAGCTGTCCTGGGGGCAAAAGGGGGTACCCAGTATTAGAAAGGTGTTCCAATATATATATATACACAGTGATAGATAAACTGGGAAAGTTATAGATGGTCTGTATGTGTGTCCCAGGTTTCTATCTATCTTATGCTTTTTAAACTCCAGGGATATTGTGCGGTGCGATGGAAAGGCATAAATTCCACAACCTCTCCTCAGAATCACTTTATAATAGGAAAGACTAGAAGGTATGTGCCATCCTCCACACAACGCCACGGACAGCACGTGTGCCCAGCAGCCCTATTCTAAACAAACAATCTGGTGCGCAATACTAGCGACGTAAATACTAGTGAATAATATAATTTTCCTGAATCCCAGAGATCTACATTTTTACATTGATCAGTTCAATTGTATCTATTGATCTGTTTAGTAGCTGTTGGTAGAATCTTAATAAACCGTTTACTGGCATAAGTTTATTTGTGTTGTGTTTCTTCAGATTGGGCACCATAAAGAGTAGTCAGAGGCAACGGAAGAGGCAACTTAGGGGTTCACTGCGCATGGCATTGCTTTTCTTAGTTAAATACAGTCTTGTTTATAGTATAAAAACAAAATTGTCACTATTATCTTATCTTCCAAACCCACAAATGGACTTATGTATACTGGTGAATGCGATTAAAAAAACATCAAAAACAAAATTCACTTGTCTCTTTTTGTTTTTATACTTGCTTGTTGGTTTAAGGAAGAAGCATTGACAATATTACAGCCCAAATATTTTCCATTACTATATATGAGTGTGACAATTCATAAAGTGCAAGAAAATGAAAAAATAAAAAGACAGAGCACAGAAAGGAATACATACTACCCACCTAAATGCGCTGTACACAGAAATAAATACATGCATCATGAAACTGAAGAAAAAATAAGCAAAGAAAAATAAACATACCAAACAGGATGATGTAAACATTGAGGCTTTGAAGCGAAGTGCAGGTGTAACAATGGAGCTCGGAGGCGGAGGAGGTGGAGCAAACCCAATGTAATCCATGTTATCAGATGAAGTTCTTAACTGCAACTTACAGCTACGTATAAAATGAATTTTAGCTGCTGAACCATTGCGTGTTGAAATGCCAAATGCTTTCGGTGCCTCTACATGCCCCCCAGGCAAGTCCAATGTGCTCTAGATGCAGAATAAAAAGTTTCTTTAATATTATCCTTTATTTTGAAAAGATTTATTATAAATGCAATATAAACTAGTTATTACATGCGTACAAATTATTAAATCAAGGCTCAAACCTCATATATTACACATACATTACTCAAAACAAAAGTTTCCTAAAATGCCGGTATCAGCCACTCACAGCCAGTAGTACACTAATTTATGTAATCCAGTGTATCTGAATCGCATTTCTTTAGTATAGATCGAAGGTTAAACCCGCAAATTAAGGAACCTATCGGATTCCATCCATTTGTTTCCAAAAGTCTGTCTCTAATGTATCCAAAGGTATCAGCCGCACACTAAACGATAATCCAAGAAAAAGGCTGAACCGTCAGCTAACTCCAAACCCCAAAGTGCAATTAGATTATAGTAGTTTATCTTTGTGATAGAAATCTTGCATGTAGCTCTCATTGAAACAGGCAAAATAATGAGTAAGAATCAATTATGTGTAAAAAAGCTGGACCCTGTTTGTTTGCCGATTGCCCTCACCTCTGGCTTGCTATTCAGATTTCCCTGTTCGCTGCCAGTCCTGACCCATTAGTCTGTCCCTGACGATTCTGTCAGTTTCGGACCCCTGACCTTGGCCTGCTTCAACCATCTGTTCTGTTCTTGCTACCGTCTCCTACCTGCCAGCTGCACATAAGCTTGCACTACGCAAAAGTTAAGTCATGGGGGCATCCAAGTACCTGTGAGCACATCAAGCTCTATGGGAAAGGCGGCTGCTATAGGTGAAGGACTCTTCCATCTATTCTGCAAGCTTATGTCAATAACCGCAAGCTGTAACAACCTCCATTTTTCTAGCATCTACAAGGGATTTGGGAGGGTCTAATAAAACTTTTCTCTAAATTTTCCATTTCATACTCCTCCATGACCTTAGATTAAGGTGTCAGTAGGGAAAAGATTTTTCCTTTAGGAAGTTTAAAACCAGGGGTGAGATCAATAGCACGATCAAAGTTCCTTTGCAGAGCTAAGGTGACTATTTTTTTTATTAAAGACATCAGAAAACTCCTTATAGGAATTAGGTAACAACCTGATATTATTGACATCAAGATGGATGGATAAGGATAGGCAGTGTTCCAGGCAGTCTTTGCTCCACTGTGTAGGCTCACATAAAGTCCGGATAATGCTAGAATATGTGGTTCAGTGTATCAGTAATAAATAAATATGTTCAATTTGTAAACCCCCTACCAACAAGGTAATTACTGGGTTAGTACTATGCCAAAAAGTCTTTTATTTGTTCTGATAACATTAACAGACACTGGCTGTGGAGAGAAGGATCATTCTATCCACAATCAGTTGGCAAACATACAAATTCAGAGCAGTGATACTCTACCGGGAGGCAAACCTGCCGTGGGGAATGAAAATAAGTCATACAGAACACTCAAAAAAGGATTCATACATGAGAGAGCAGAGTAATGGTATTCTTAGCCGAAGGCCCGGTTCTACCTGTAGTAATGAGATTATAATTCCTACCCAATGGTGCTCCAACCTGAGGAGCGGGGTCTACATTTAAAGTATAATTTGCAACTCTATCGCAAATATCGAAATGCTGTGTAATTCCATGAAAACCGATTAGGAAGATTTAAAAAGGAGGTAGAAAAAGTAACATGACGTGCCCTGGAAGCTTCTTACTTGGCAGCAATTCTGGTAAACAGGTCCTCCACCATCTGAGTTAAGACTTATAACTGATTGAACAAAACTTGATCCAGGCTTGTCTCCATAAATGAAGGCTGGTTATAATGTGAGGCCAGACGTCAGGACAATTAGGATGATTCCTAAAACTAGCTAATTGTGGTTTCCACCATTACAGCTCCCTTTCCCTTAGAGTGTGATATGATACTCAGTCATTCCCAACTAACATGTGGTAGTAGGAGCTTATACATATCTCTGACACTAGCACATGAGAGAATTGGAGACATGTGTACAGCTAAGCTATCAAAGATAAGTAAATGTGAGCATCATTCACCAAAATAAGTCCAGCGGGTGTCTGCAGTGTCAGATGAGGTACAATTTACCAATAGGAAGGAATAGCAGAAGTCCAAAGAAGTTCAGTATATAAAGCAAGGGTGACGACAGGCAGCAGTCTAGTGGTGGTCTGTATCCAAAGCAAGGGTCAGGGCAGGCAAGATCAGGGTCAAAACCAAAAAACCATTCAGAGTAGATACAGGTTAGAGTACACGTACAGTGTGCCTTCAGTTATAATTGCAGATGAGACACTGGCCTCTCAGTCCTATAAGGAGCAGGTAGCCAATCAGGATGCTGCTGCCAAGCCCCTTTCTGCGGTATTTGCTACAGTATGATCATTTGCTTACTGCGCCAATCACTTGGGTGGTCGGACGTTGAATTAAAAACCAAGCAGCTGCACCAAACCTAATTCAGCAATCTGACTAAATACATCAATGCAAATATATAAATGTGCCACTGTACAGCGGTTGAGAACAAGCATGGTTGCTCAGGGAATAACCTTGCAGTACAGCGTCGGGGTCCTGGGTGATATTTTGACCAGGGTCCTAATTGAGTGGAATTTGTATGTTCGCACAGTGTTCACATCGGTATCCTCCAAGTACTCCACTTGACTCCCACAGTCCAAAAACATACTGGTAGGTTAATTGGCTTCTGAAAAATTGGACCCTAGATTGAGTGTGATGTGTATCATAGCAAATTTAGACTGTAAGCTACAATTGGGCATATGACCATATATTGTCTGTATGTCACACGCCGCGGGAGCCGGCGTGTGTAACCTTTGTCTCCGCTGCTCCCCCCGCCTGATATCTATTCCCTGCCTCACTTACCTGGTTCCACACTGCAGCTCTCCTCCAGCGCTGTCTCTCTGCTTCCTGGATCGGCAATCACTGTTCTGCGCATGCGCAGAACGTCCTAACCCTTTTCTCTGCTTCTACTGCCCTCTATTGGCTGCCAAATTTGAACTTCACTATTTAATGCCTTCCTGACCTGAAATCTGTGCTGGTTCTTTCAGTCAGTCTCTGACACCCGTACTGAATACAGCTCCTGTGTCGTCTCAAGATTCCGGGGATTCCTACTCAGCCTTTCCGAGTTCCTGCACCTCCGGGCTCCTACGCCACAGTATATTCCGCTATTCCCTCCTGGAGCTTATTTCACATCATTATCGCTACCATCTCCAGTGGCAAAGCGGCAGGCTATCCGGTAGATCCGCTCCTAGCAACATCCCTTGGCTCATCATCTCGCCAGTTGCCAGTAGCAATGCATACTACCTACATCTGTCTATGCTCTCTCTCTCGTGGTGCACTGGGAACTTCCTAGGGGGCCGTGACCTGCAAGTGGAAACCGCGAAGTCCATATTCCCTTGCGGGAATCACTGGTGAACACCTTTTCGCTTGTTAGACTCCGCGCCCCTAGCTGAAGTCACGTCAATTCCAGTGAACCACCAGGATCCAGTTGTCCCTCCTTGGAACCGTAACACTGTACAGCGCTGAATAACATGATTGGAGCTATATAAATAAACAATAATAATAATATGTGGCATGGCAATTGTCATTTTAATTTTCCCTCTCTACAGTCTTGAATGGTATGGTCCATAATTCTAGGCATCAAATGAATCCATGAATTCAAAACCTCTTCTCAGAATCGCTTTATCACAGGCAAGACCAGTAGGTATATGCCATCCTCCACACAACACCACGGACAGCATGTGTGTCCAGCAGCCCTATTCTAAGCAACCCATCTGGTGTGTAACACTAGTGATCATTTAGAAGAGAAAAAAGGAAATTAGTATCTGAAGGGCACTCTTTTATACAAATATTTTGTATTACAGTGGATATATAAAATCATAAACTTTATTAGAATACATAATAAAATACTATAAAGTGAAATATTAAAAATTGGATTGAGATATTGTGTGACCTCATTAAGAAACAGTTAAAAGGTAGACCACTACCATGCTGGCTTGCTGTTCTTAATGAATTTAGATCTTAAAGCGCTGATAGTATGGATTTCATGTTATAAAAATCCAAATATGCTACTATATATCTGGGAACCCTGTATTTCTCCCTAATATTAACTAATCTTTAAGAGGTTAGAAGGAATCCCTTAGTGTAGCATGCTACATAGCTCTTAGGGAACTAGGGTAGGTTAATTGGTAATATGTTTCCATATATTACTATATGTAAGTATAGCGTTGCCGCTATATAAACAGGCAATATATTGAGGTTCTATTTTGCCCTTTATATATAGTTCCTGATAGGAAAGTATCTGTCAATTGATATTGCTTGATCTAGCGTGGTAATAATAACCCGCTACCCCCTGCAAGTCGTTCCTAATGAGCAGAAAGCTATTAAGGTCGTATAAGCTTTCCCTGGTGGTATCTTCCACTGCCCACAACGGAGATTGCCGCTATGCTGATAAATATTTACTTCAAACGGCTCGATATCTGAATTCCCTAAACTCCCTAATTATTCCTCGGACTATCAGCTTAATAAAAATGAAAATAGAGTCATTGAGCCAGCAAGCTCAGCTAACACCGACGCACGTTTCGCTTATGAGCTTTTACAAAGCAACCCGATGGTCAGATATGATTGGCTATATAAAGGGGTTGACATGCCCCTAATATGACGAAAATGTATCAGCTGATCTTGGGATTCGGAGGCTCGTTTGTATTAGAGCTACCTTGATTGGTTCCACATATCACATGATTAGTGAATTATTCATTGGTGCTGATATGTGGAGAATTCTATAATGTATTATTTAATATCTATAAGGTTGGTATATAGAGGGGAAATATTTGACTCTCATAAGTTCCGATATTATCCTAAACTGTTAAAACCTTGCACCTACCATAAGAATCCTATTGCTATATAATTAACTAGGGATGTGCACCGGCGACTTTTGAGGTCTCGTGTTTTGTGTTTTGGATCCGGATTTTCGTTATTTTTGGGGTTCGGATTTGTCTCGCAAAACACTTGACGAAAGGTCTCGGTTCGGATTTAAGGTTTTGGATTCGGATTTTTTTTGAAAAAAACATAAAAAGTTTAAAAATCAAGTTTTTGGGCTTATTTTCACTCCTAGGCTATTATTAACCTCAATAACATTCAATAACAAGCATTTCCACTAATTTACAGTGTATTCTGAACACCTCACAATATAGTTATTAGTCCAAAACGTTGCAACAAGGTATCTTTCTGGACTGCGTAGAGGAGTGGGTCACCACAATATATATTAAAAACCCTGAACTTTTATGATTCGCACCAATAAATGTACCTGGACTGCGTAGAGGAGTGGGTCACCACAAGATATATTAAAAACCCTGAACTTTTATGATTCGCACCAATAAATGTACCTGGACTGCGTAGAGGAGTGGGTCACCACAATATCTATTAAAAACCCTGAACTTTTATGAATCGCACCAATAAATGTACCTGGACTGCGTATAGGAGTGGGTCACCACAAGATATATTAAAAACCCTGAACTTTTATGATTCGCACCAATAAATGTACCTGGACTGCGTAGAGGAGTGGGTCACCACAAGATATATTAAAAACCCTGAACTTTTATGATTCGCACCAATAAATGTACCTGGACTGCGTAGAGGAGTGGGTCACCACAATATCTATTAAAAACCCTGAACTTTTATGAATCGCACCAATAAATGTACCTGGACTGCGTATAGGAGTGGGTCACCACAAGATATATTAAAAACCCTGAACTTTTATGATTCGCACCAATAAATGTACCTGGACTGCGTAGAGGAGTGGGTCACCACAATATCTATTAAAAACCCTGAACTTTTATGAATCGCACCAATAAATGTACCTGGACTGCGTATAGGAGTGGGTCACCACAAGATATATTAAAAACCCTGAACTTTTATGATTCGCACCAATAAATGTACCTGGACTGCGTAGAGGAGTGGGTCACCACAAGATATATTAAAAACCCTGAACTTTTATGAATCGCACCAATAAATGTACCTGGACTGCGTAGAGGAGTGGGTCACCACAATATATCTTAAAAACCCTGAACTTTTATGAATCGCACCAATAAATGTACCTGGACTGCGTAGAGGAGTGGGTCACCACAATATATTAAAAACCCTGAACTTTTATGAATCGCACCAATAAATGTACCTGGACTGCGTAGAGGAGTGGGTCACCACAATATATATTAAAAACCCTGAACTTTTATGATTCGCACCAATAAATGTACCTGGACTGCGTAGAGGAGTGGGTCACCACAAGATATATTAAAAACCCTGAACTTTTATGATTCGCACCAATAAATGTACCTGGACTGCGTAGAGGAGTGGGTCACCACAATATCTATTAAAAACCCTGAACTTTTATGAATCGCACCAATAAATGTACCTGGACTGCGTATAGGAGTGGGTCACCACAAGATATATTAAAAACCCTGAACTTTTATGATTCGCACCAACAAATGTACCTGGACTGCCTAGAGGAGTGGGCACTGGGCACCACAATAAAATATATAAAAAACCTTCAACAGGTCTGCATTACACTACACATACGGCTGCTCCTCCATCCTCTCCATCATATACATGTTGGAGTTTTAGCGTGTGACAACCTCTTGTTTTTGATAATGTCAGTGCATTTTGAATATTTTTCAATTTGCCCCACACCACTGAATGAACTTTATCTATGATACGCATCTATCTATCTTGACTGCGTAGTGTGGTGGCCCCGGTACACAATTTGGTACCGAGGCCACAATATAATTAAAAAACCCTCCACGTGTCAGAATTCCACCAAAAAAGGGTATGGACTGCGTAGTGTGGTGGCCCCGGTACACAATTTGGTACCGAGGCCACAATATAATTAAAAAATTGGGCATCAACTGTCACCGTTGTTTAATATCTGATACACCTAAATATGGACTGCACAGTGGAGTGGCCCCGGTAGTAAATTTGGTGCCGGGGCCACAATACCTCCTCCAACTTCCAAGTGTAGTGTTTATAAAGACAGACAGCGTCGAAGTGTTATTAGTTGACTTTCTTAACCCTAAAATTGTCCCTGTTGCAAATATTCGTGCAATGGACAGTTACTTTTTTATTGAAAGACTCAAGCTTTCAAGTGTAGTGTTTATAAAATATAAACAACAATACAGTAGTTTTAGAGCACGTCAATACCTCTTGTTTTAAATTATGACACGGCATTTTACTTTTGGTTTAATTTCTTGTATTTTTTTTAATTTGGTTTTACTTTTTGAACATGGCAAACGACTGTTGATTGTTCATATAATGCAAAAAAAAAAGGTCCAAGATGGAATTGTCCTTGGGCCCTCACACCCACCCTTATGTTGTTTAAATAGGACATGCACACTTTAACAAACCAATCATTTCAGCGACAGGGCCTACCAAACAACTTTGGCTGAAATGATTGGTTTGTTTGGGCCCCCACACCAAAAAAGCTATTCATCTCTCCCTGTACAGACTAAACAGGCTCTACTGAGGCAAGATGTCGTCCTCATCCTCAACCTCTGATTCCTCTCCCCGTACAGTGTGTACTTCCTCCTCATCACACATTATCAATTTGTCCCCGCTGGACTCCACAACCACAGGTCCCTCTGTAGTATCTGGAGGGCAGTGCTGTACTTCATTGAGGAATTGATTATTCATTTTTATAAACATCATTTTTTCAACGTTGTGAGGAAGCAACCTCCTTCGCCGCTCACTGACCAGGTTCCCCGCTGCACTAAAAACTCTTTCCGAGTACACAATGGAGGGGGGACAACTCAGGTAAAATAGAGCCAGTTTGTACAGGGGCTTCCAAACTGCCTTTTTTTCCTGCCAGTAACAATATGGACTGTCTGACATGTCTACTTGGATGGTGTCAGCAAAGTAATCATCCACAATTTTTTCTATTGTGACAGCATCCAATGCAGCGAGAGTAGACATGTCTGCAATGGTTGGCAGGTCCTTCAGTCCGGACCAGATGTTATCAGCATCCCCGCCAGTGCCTCTTTTGGGAAAACTGAGCTTTTTCCTCGCAGCCATAGATGTGGAAGAAAATGAGGGTGGAGCTGTTGGCATGTCACGGTCCTCTTCAGAGGACAATCTCCTGACCAGCAGGTCTTTGCACCGCTGTAGACTTGTGTCCGCCGGAAACAGAGACACAACATACGCTTTAAACCGAGGATCGAGCACGGTGGCCAGAATGTATTCCTCTGACTTTAAAAGAGTGACCACCCTCGGATCCTGGCAAAGCGTACGAAGGGCTACATCCACAAGAGCTACATGCTTGCTGTAATCGCAATGGCTTACCAGCTCCTCCCTCACTTTCTCCAGCTGCTTCTGCAACAGCCTGATCAGGGGAATGACCTGACTCAAGCTGGCAGTGTCGGAACTGACTTCTCGTGTGGCAAGTTCAAATGGCTGCAGAACCTTGCACAACACGGAAATCAGTCTCCACTGCGCTTGACTGAGGCGCATCCCCACTCCTTTGCCTATGTCGTAGGTGGCTGTGTAGGCCTGAATGGCCTTTTGCTGCTCCTCCATCCTCTGCAGCATATAGAGGGTGGAGTTCCAGCGCGTCACAACCTCTTGTTTGAGGTGATGGCAGGGCAGGTTCATGCTTTTTTGATGTGCCTCTAGTCTGCGGTAGGCACTGGCTGAATGCCGAAAGTGTCCAGCAATTTTGCGCGCCACCGAAAGCATCTCCTGCACACCCCTGTCACTCTTGAGGTAATGCTGCACCACCAAATTAATGGTGTGGGCAAAACATGGGACGTGCTGGAAATTGCCCATATTTAATGCCCGCACAATGTTACTGGCATTGTCTGACACCACAAATCCCCATGAGAGTCTAAGTGGGGTAAGCCACTGGGAGATAATTTCCCTCATTTTCTCTTAATATGTTGTCAGCGTTGTGCCTCTTATTAAAGCCTGTAATACACAATGTTGCCTGCCTTTGCATGAGCAGCCATTTTGTAGATGCTGCTACTGATGCAGCTGTTGCTGTTGCTGCGGAAGGGGATGCATCTACCCAGTGGGCTGTCACAGTCATATAGTCCTTTGTTTGCCCAGAACCACTTGTCCACATGTCCGTGGTTAAGTGGACAGTGGGTACAACCGCATTTTTAAGAGCACTGAGGACACTTGATCGTACTTCTCTGTACATTTTTGGTATCGCCTGCCTAGTGAAGTGGAATCTCGAGGGGATTTGGTACCGGGGACACAATACCTCCATCAACCCTCTAAATCCCACTCCACTGATGGCGGACACCGGGCGCACGTCTAACACCAACATTGCAGTTACAGCCGCAGTTATACGCTTTGCAATAGGGTGACTACTATCGTATTTTGTGGTCATGGCAAACGACTGTTGGACGGTCAATTGTTTTGTGAAAGACTTAGCGGTCTTACGACTTCCCCTCTGGGAAGATGACCGACTAACAGCAGCAACAGCAGCAGTGGCAGTAGTAGGCGTACCGCTGCAGGATTCCTCGGATGAATCCCGTATTGAGGAGGACTCAGTCTGGCTGCTGACTTGGGCTGCAGGACTGAATCTGATGGAGATTGTGGAGGAAGTTGACGAGGAGGGTGTTGCTGGTGTGTATCCAACTGGACCACGGGATTTAGGTGTCCCTGTACCGATGAGGGTCCTAGCCCCAGTTCCTGAACTAACCACTGAACTATGAAGGTTATTCAGGTGACGTATAAGGGAGGATGTTCCTAGGTGGGCAAGATCCTTACCCCTGCTTATTTGAGCTTTACATAAGCTACATATGGCCATACATTGGTTGTCTGGATTTGGATAAAAATAACTCCAGACCGAAGAGGTGCATTTTTTGGTCTTCTGACCAGGCATGACGATGGGCTTTTTCATCCCATGGACATCAGCTGTTTCCCCCCCTGGTGCCTCATTTACAATAACCACATCACCATCCTCATCATCAAGTTCCTCCACAGCGCCAGCTACATCATCAATAGCCTCCTCCCGAGCCACCTCTTCCCGTACAGTGATGGGAAGGTCAGGCTTGACAACCACCAACATCCTTGGACTCGCCTTGTGGATTTGTGATAATTTCTCTTTAGAAGGCAGAGTTGTTTGCTGTTTTGTTGCTGACAGCATAACTCTCTTCAATTTTTTGTAGGGGGGGGAGGAGGAGGAGGGCTAAGATCCGTGGGTGAAGCTGAACCACTAGTCATGAACACGGGCCAGGGCCTAAGCCGTTCCTTGCCACTCCGTGTCGTAAATGGCATATTGGCAACTTTACGTTTCTCCTCAGATGATTTTAAGTTTCTCTTTTTGCTACTTTTTCTTAACTTGGGCTTTTTGGATTTTACATGCCCGGTACTACGAGATTGGGCATCGGGCTTGGAAGACGACGTTGATGGCATTTCATCGTCTATGTCATGACTAGTGGCAGCAGCTTCAGCATTAGGAGGAAGTGGGTCTTGATCTTTCCCTACTTTATCCTCCAAATTTTTGGTCTCCATTATATGTAGCACAAGATACTGCAGAATGTGTGAACTTGGTAATATTGCAGTACCAATGGACTTATACTGCTGGATTGGTTTTGCAAATTTGGTTATAATTATTATATATATATATTTTTTTTAATTTTTTATTTTTTTTTACTTTTTTTTTATTTTTAAAAAACTTGGGAATAGTGGGGAAATAACTATGCCCTTAGAAGCACAGAGCACAGGACACAGCACCACTGGACTGAACAGGACACGGCACAGGACCCAGCAGCACTACGGAACTCAGCAGGACAGAGCACAGGACACAGCACCACTGGACTGATACTGCAGAATGTGTGAACTTTGTAATATTGCAGTACCAATGGACTTATACTGCTGGATTGGTTTTGCAAATTTGGTTATAATTATTATATTTATTTTTATTTTTTTTACTTTTTTATTTTTTTTTACTTTTTTTTATTTTTTAAAAACTTGGGAATAATGGGGAAATAACTATGCCCTTAGAAGCACAGAGCACAGGACACAGCACCACTGGACTGAACAGGACACGGCACAGGACCCAGCAGCACTACGGAACTCAGCAGGACAGAGCACAGGACACAGCACCACTGGACTGATACTGCAGAATGTGTAAACTTTGTAATATTGCAGTACCACTGGACTTTTACTGCTGAATGTGTGAACTTGGTAATATTGCAGTACCAATGGGCTTATACTGCAGGATTGGTTGTGCAAATTTTGTGGTAATTAAAAAAAATTAAAGTAGTTTTTGGTATTTTTTAAAAAAACTTTTTTTTATTTTTTTAAACACAGGGGAATATTGGGGAAATAACTATGCCCTTAGAAGCACAGAGCACAGGACACAGCACCACTGGACTGAACAGGACACAGCACAGGACCCAGCAGCACCACTGACCTCAGAAGGACAGAGCACAGCACACAGCACCACTGGACTGATACTGCAGAACACAGCACAGCACAGCACAGCACAGAACTAAACAGCACAGAGGACCACCTAACACACCCTCCCTCTACCCTGATCAATGCCCGAGTGAAGATGGCGGCGACTAGCGGGGAATTTATAGGATCCGAGTATCGCGAGATCCGACAACGGGATTATGAGTCAGAGCCTCAGTTTCACATTTGAATTTGGCGCCAATACCCGGATCTGTCTCGGATCCGACTCGGATCCGCAACGTTCGGGTGGGCTCGGATTTCATAAATCCGAGTGCGCTCATCCCTATAATTAACTGGATATTTACACATATTTAATGTGTCATTGAAGTTGATTTAAAGAATATGACCTCATTGGTTTACATTTGACCCAACTACTATTAATTATATTATACCTAGAGCACTATTTATATTATATAATTATATTACATATTGTCTTAATATAATGATAAGTGATTCTTGTGTTACAATAGTGATGTCAATAAAGTACAATTTTTGATAAGCCAATTTACAATGTTTCTTTTAGGGTTTACTATGAGCATAATATTTTTGTGTTATTCATTTATAATCCTAATTAAAATATTCATATTTAATTTTTGTGTAAGTGCTGTAAATTGTTTATGATAAAAATGATGTGCTGAATATGAACGATTTTTATTTCTAGTAATTTAGTGGATCCTGTTATAGGATTAATACATCCCAAAAAAATGAAGATAATTATTTAAGAGTTTCCAAAGAAACATAGCAAAATTAAAATTGGTGACTTGTTTAATCTATAAAGTGCTTAGGAGAGTGCAACAGTGAAAAAATAATAAGTGTTTAAAATAAAAAAAACAACAACATAAACACTAAATTCGGAAGTAAACTGTTGATGAGTGTAAGGAAAATTCCGTTATTTGTTATACAGTTATCTTTGTGTTGGATCACAAAAGAGGTTATAATTCTATATTCAATAGTGATGATTGATAGTTAAGTTAATCATTATATAATAGGGTCATGCAGAAGAGAAATGCTGTTAACTGTTTATTAAGTAAAGACTATATAATTACTGTTATCGTTCGAACCATTAGGGATCAGACTCCCCATCAGGAAGATTTTTTTGGTCTCATGTCTGAGGAGCTCACTTTGTATATCTCCTCCTCTGAGATCTAAATTTATTTGTTCCATGGCATATGCCTTTAAATGTTTTGGATCATTATCATGATATTGTGAAAAATGTTTTGCTACCGAGGAGAGTGGTCTCAACTTGGCTTTGTCCCTAATGGCATTGCGAATATTGCCAACGTGTTCAAGAATTCTCTTTTTAAATGGTCTACTGGTCATCCCTATATAACGGAGTTGAAAGGACAAGTTAAACAGTATATTACATATGGTGTGTTACAGTTAAGAAATTGTTCTATCTTCCACACTTTTGAGAATTTATCAGTATATTTATCGGTATATTCCTAAGTAGGTGTTACATACTGGCACGCTTTACAGACTCCACAACAAAAGAAGCCCTTAGGTCTTGTTGATAATTGTTTCCGTTGTGACTGAAATGAACTGTGGACTAATTGGTCCCTGAGATTTCTGGAACGTCTCCATGTGATCGATACCTTATCTTTGAGAATTTTGTGGAGATTCTCATCTAACATAAGAATGTGCCAATGTTTTTGGAAAATAGCTGCTGTTTTTCCATTCAGTACAATAAGTGCCTATCATTCTTATATCATTCTTTTGTATCATTTTTTTATTTTTGTTGTTGGGAGAAGGGTATATGAGAGATTCTCTATCTCTTGTATTAACCGCCCTTTCTGCTTGTCTAATCACCGTTCTACTGTAGTCTCGATCAATAAGTCTTTTCTTAAGTTCAGCAGATCTTTGTGTTAACACTGTTTTGTCAGAGAATTTTCTCTTGATTCTTAACAGTTCCCCCTTTGGGACCCTCTTAATCACCGGGGTGAAATGAGAACTAGTGAAATGTAGGAGACTATTTGTTGCTGTCTTTTTGCGGTAAATATCAGTATCTAATCTCCCATCATTGGTCTTCGTGATTGTAAGGTCCAGAAAGTTAATGGTAGTCTCATTGACTACACATATACATATATGTGTGTGTGTGTGTGACAACTCATTAAGTGCAAGGAGAAAAAGAAAAGACTGAGGGCTTCCAGTGGGTGGTGCAACCAAGATGGCAGTGTTTAACCATCCACTAAACACTACCCGAGAATCTATTACTTTTTACTGCTTTCTAGCTCTAGTTTGGCATCTCTAGTTCACGCTCATGTGGTGCTACTGGCCCGGGATCAAAACTGTGTGATTATTTGTCTCTTTGAGGGTACCTTTTGTTGCCCAGAGTCTGGCCCTAGCTTCGGTCCCACCATCCTGCAAAACGCCATACTGACATCTCTAGCTGGACACGTGGCTTTGCTCTCTTGTACTGTTCCTTCTACAGGGAGACATTGAATGACTGGGCTGCTGGAGGGAGCGCTGTTTCTGGCGCAGAAGAACCTCTCGACCCCAAGCATCAAGACAGGATCAAGAATCAGTAGAGTGCATCTGGTGCTGTGGCTGTTAATCCCTCTATTGTTGCCCCAGGCGCTGGTCGCTGGTTTGCTTCCCCACTGCTGACAGCACTGCTTGTGCTTTTCCCCCTGAATTATGGCTGGTTGCTAGCTCTGCCATTGTGTCTACTGGGACTGTCAGTCCCTTCACTGGACACTAGCGATGCCCCCCTCATAGGGGTCTGTCTGGAGGTGTTTGTTGTAGCGGCGAATATCCGAAGGTGCTGCCTCATCTCTGATCTGATGATGGATGTCCTCCTGAGTGCTGCGACCCTGAAAGGTCTTTCTTTATTTCCACAGCAGGAGAACCCATTGAGGATCAGCTTCCTCCCTTCTTGCTTGTTGCCCTGGGAGCTCTACAGATGTCTTTACCACATGATACATGCCCTCACTGCTGCAGCTACATAGAAGTTGTGGAGGTTGTCAACTGGACTTTTCTGCTGATTGTCTAGGTGGGGTGAGCTGTCTCTGCATATGTTACCAGGACAACAAGGTGTTGGTAAGTTTATCCCCTGAAGGGGTGCAGTATTGGATGTCACTATATTCTTTATTTTCTTTATGTCCCTCTATCTTTTCCAACTGACTATTGGCTGCTGGAGGGAAGACTATTGCTCAGCTTTCTGGATCGTTGTTACTTGTTAACTCCTCACTTTTGCTCTACATTACCAGGGTCACTGATTTTGGAGACATTGCTCCTTTTGCTACAATGTCCTCAGAACTTTCCATGCTCAGTGTAACTATTATCACCTGGAGGCTCCTTGGATTCCCCTGCAGTGCCCTGATCTGTTGCCATGACACCTGCCCCATACTTCTGATTCTGGCCTGAGCCTATTGCAATTGTGACGGATACTCTTGGCAATTCCTTCCAATCACTTTCATCTGGGATTAAGGCTACGGTCCTATCCCTGGCAGACTGCTACGTAATGATGAGTTGGGGTCGTTTGTGTCTCTCCTATGGGGGTATGGCGAATTTGCTCAAAATGATATTTCCTGAACTGTTGTACCCCCTTCAGGTTCTACATTTAACATGTGCAGATGTTGCTAAAATAGACTCAGTGGAGACTACATGAATGGAGGAATTAATTTACCCAATTTTGCCTTTTATAATCAAATTGCCCAAATGTGTTACTTGAGAGATTGGCTACACAATGCTGAAACCTATCATTGTACCTCAATTGACAAAAGTTTTCTCCCTCATCTCAATTTGCTAATGTTCTTGAACCTACATGATCAAAAAATCCCTGGTTATGTCCTCCATAAAACAATACTCACATCTACACGTATAGTTTGGTATAAGCATCGCCATGCATTCCATCTCAACCCCTAAGTCTCTGTTTACCTTCCTCTGCTCGGAAACCCAGACTTCCAGATCTGCATGACTTCTTATCCCTTCACAATGTGGGAGAGAGAGGGTATTACTATGATCAGATCACTGGTGGATAGATCTGCTAGAAGACCTATAACCTATGCCCAAGAATCAGACAACTATGCAGTGATTTGACCTTATAATATGGATTTTTGCAGAGTCAAGATTACGTTAGTGCAGTGTCACATATCCAAACATGATTGGGACAACTCACGTGATGTCATACTTCTGGAACCTGTTTCGCAGCATAAAGCCATTTTGCACCATTATTCCCTTCTATGCCACCAATTCGATTATACTAAATCCAAAACCGGATTATCCCAATGGACAAAATGCTTGATGAACTGCACAACTACTACCCTCTTACAGGCAATGGCAGATTCGATACACACTTTCCCAGCAATGTCTTATGAAGAGATGCTTTTAAACATTTATCATAGGACTTATATCTCTCCCACTCGCAGATTCCAAATTGGTTTAACTACTACTCATCTCTGTTCAAAATGTGGTTTTCTCAGGGCGGACTTACCACACCATTTATGAAGCTGCCCCCCCATTAAGAGGACATTTTAGAAAGGAGATTCTCTATTGCACATCTGGTGAACTTTGCACTGTGCTCTCCTGAGTGGGTCATATTTGGGATACTCCCTAGGGAATGTAAGGTGTGTAAGGGTTGTAAAAAACTATTGCCATCTCGGCTGCTGCAAGAAATAGCATTCTCCAGCGCTGGGCCCAGAACGCTCCTCCTTCTTTATCGTTGTTTCGGAAAAATCTTTACCATGTTTCGTAATGACTTAATCAAAACTTCTCTGCAGAAGGAATCCAGGGTAAGACTGCTCTTTGATACGTGGGAAGGTTTATTATAGATATACTTTCTGAAACTCTCAAAACGCAACTTTGGCGATGCTTCTGCCACACAACATGGTGCGAGCTCTGGTATGTGATGATGATCCCCCAATTGTATTATCGGTGACTGAGTGTTTTCACTTTCTGGGCTGGGAATCCCACATCTCATTTCACAACCGATGTGTTACTTGAGGTTTGTTTTGTTTTTGTTTAATTTAGTTATATGACACTGCGTGCTGCCTTACAGCATTGTATTGCCTATTGTTTTTGTAGCAAGAATGGCTAAGTTATTTCGCTGTAATTTTGGATGTTGATGCATGTCTTTTCTCTGTTGGATTGCACTTTCTACCCCAATAAAAAGGTATTTAAAAAAACAAAACAAACCAAACCAAAAATTCAACTCCAATGGGAGGTCGATCTCTAGGTAGAGTTCTCTGAGGAGGAATGGGAACGTATTTTTCGAAACTCTTTCACAATGTTCAAGTGTCTCAATCATACTGAATGCTGGTGAAACTCTTGAATAGATTGTACGTGACCCCTGAGAAATTGCACAAAATTTGGTCCTCAGTACCCCCGACATGGCGTAATTGTACTGAGAGAGGAGATATATTTCATGTTTTATGGTCATGCAACCCCTGTGGTTAGAGGATTTCCATTTGTTGGAGAGGATATTTGGATATCCAATAACTCCATCCCCAGAGCTTGCTTTGTTGCATCATTATCCCCCCTCAGTTCCCTCCTGGGACAGGTATGGGATGAGTCAAGTGTTTATTGCAACCAGAGCTGCCATAGCTCAGGCCTGGAAACAACAGTCTACACCGACTTTGTCCAAGGTGATAACTAAAGTGAACTTCAACTTTGAGATGGAGACTCTAGGAGTTCCGTATTCCACGGCAGCCACTTCCCCATTAGTGAAATGGCATAGCTGGCATATTTATGTCACAGAGGGAGGGGGTGTCCCACCCCGGTCCCCCCATCGGTTAGATATCCACGATTCAGTTGGGCTTTAAGGGTTTCTTGATTTGGTCTAAGAATTATTTGTGTTTAGGCCTAGGTACATAGAAAATATGGGTTAGCCTCAGTACTGTAAAAGATAAAGTGACTTATGTTTAGGGTTGCAATCTCTAATTTTATTAGTCAACTGGCTATACTTATATCTAAAGCTGGGTACACACTACAGAAATTTCGACCAACTTTTTATGCCAAGCGATTTTACATGCGATCGATGGTCCGATCGCTCGGTCCATGGACTGCATACACACTAGCCTTGTTTAGAACGATAAAGGGAAGAGCGGACGTCCCTTTAGCAACTTTTTACAGTCATGTTGTCGTGAGCAATGATTTTAATTTCGTACACACTGCAGCAACATTTGCGGGGAAATGTACGAGGTACCGAAGACATTAGCATAAAGGGGCGGACTCTGCACTATAGTTAACTCCCAAAACAGCTTGAAAACAGAAGGCTACACTGTCCCTTCATTCATTCCCATTTGTAAACGTACAATGGCTACAAAACAAGAACAAGCAGCTGCACTTCTCATGCTTACTGTGGCAAGAAGACTGCTGGTATGGAACCGAAGAGAAAGAAGTAGAAAGAATAGATCATGTTGGAGCAAAGAGTGATTCAAGAGGAGAGACACGTTCTGCCATATGCCCCTGCTATAGGAGATACGGGACAACAACCCCGATGATTTAAAGAATTTTCTTCGTATGAATGATTCAACTTTTCAGGAACTGCTCTATTTTGTAACCCCACTCATCCAGAGGGAGAACACCCATTTAAGGAGACCCATACCGCTTTCTACACGTGTAACGGTCTACAGCCAGACAGGTGCAATACACATCGATACAAAACACAGGGATGTGCGGATAACACACCACGTGGGACTGTGATTGACATAAAAATTTACATACACACGCCCCCCAGGTCCAGGAAGTATCGGAGGATTGTCGTGGATCTGTCGGAAGTCTATACACACTACACAGCGGAAACGAGATTGGAACGAAAATATTAAACGGTACGACCAACCAAATGAGGCGACAATCGTCCATTTGGGCAGACTTTCGACCATCGTGTAAGTGTACACACTGACCCCACTTTTGAACGAGCGGTCGTATGTCGGCTGTTTCAGCCGATTATTGGACGAAAACACTGTAGTGTGTACCCAGCTTAAATACTTCAGAGAGATGACTGTGTAGATTGCCTGTGTTTTATGACATATTGTTGTGCTTCGTTCCCACTATGTACCCCTTTTTCCCAATTTATGTCTTACCCCTCCCCTGTTTTCTTTTTTCTGTATCCTTTGCAATTATCTTAGAAAATGCAAAAAACTTATTTTCAGTAAAAATAAAATAAAAATAAGACTGAAAATAAAAAAGAACGCATACTACTCACCTAAATGTGCTATATACAGATATAAATATATTCATCCTGAAATTGCAGAAACAATAAGCATTGCAAAATAAACGTACCGACAGTGATACCGGCGAAGTTGTGACGGTTAAGTCAAGTGCAGGTGTAAGGGAGCTCGGAGGCGGTGGAGGTGGAGGAAATGCAGCGTAACTGATGCCTTCAGATGGCTTTATTGAAGCAAAGAGTGTTGAACTGCCAACTGTTTTCGGTGCCTCTACATGCCTCCTAGGCAAGTCAAAAGTGCTCTAAATACAGAAAAAAAAACGTTTATATAATATTATTATTTTATTTTGAAAGGATTTATTTATTATAAATACAATATAGACTAGTTTTTACATGCATACAAATGATTAAATAAAGGATCAAACCTAATATATTACACATATATTACTCAAAGCAAAATAGTTCATATGTAAAGAATGTGAATTCTAAAATGCCCCTATCAGCCGCTCACAGCTAGTAGTACACTTGTTTATGTAACACAGGGGGTAAATTCATTAAAAAGCAATCAAACAGTAAAATGATAATGTGTGTCCCAATCACATTTTGTCAGTATACAACTAAGGTTAAAGCTGCAAGTTAAGGAAATATCAGATTCCACCCGGTTTCCAAAAGTGTGTCTCTAATGTATCCAAGGGTATCAGTCACACACTAGACTATAATCTAGGAAAAAGGCTGAACCGTCAGCTAACTCCATCCATGTAGAGAGTTCCAAGCCCCAATGTGCGGTTAGATGAATAAGATGAATAGGTAAATAAGAATCAATTTTGTGTAAAAAAAGATGGTGATGTTGAAGAATCAATTGTGCTTAAAAGCGCTACCAGAATCAATTTGTTGTAAAATCAATATTATTAGCAATATTGCATGTGACGCTCACTCAATCAGGAGATTAAGAATCAATTTATGCTTTAAAACAATGAAACGAAGAATCAATCAGGCTTAGAAGTGCTGCCAGAATCTGTTTGTTCCTAACACCTTTACTGCACCTACACCTAATGCAATCTGACTAAATACATTAATGTGCCCACAGCACACCATTTGAAAACCAATTTGGAGGGGGTCATTAGCCAACTTAATTCAGGTTGCCTTAATTGGACTCTTGCAATGTATCCAGTTCAGTAGTATTATTTTGTTTGTTTATCACTATTAGGAGAGCAGGAAAACAGTCAGTGCATAAACTTGGCTGCGTGACCTTTGTTAAATGTGGGCGTGGTTTGGGTCGATTAGTAGACGATTAGTGCAAGGATCAAGTGGCAGCATGGTTTCACAGTGGATAGCATTGCTGCTTCACAGTGCTAGGGTCGTGGGTTTGATTCTGATCAGGACCTATCTGTATTAAGTTTTATGTTTTCCCAGTGTTTGCATGATTCTCCTCTGGGTGGTCTAGTTGCCTCCCACAGTCCAAGAACATACTCATAGTTTAAATGGTTCCTGAAAAAATGGACCCTACAGTGACTGTGGTGTGTCTCATAGGAAATTTACACTGTAATAATATGACTGGTGCTATATAAGTAAATAATAATAATAAGCGGTGTGGCAATTGTTATCCTAATTTTCTCTCTACAGTGTTATAAAGGTATGAATTTATAGGTATCAAATGAACCCATGAATTGCAAAGTCACTTTATCACAGGCAAAAGCAGTAGGTATGTGCCATCCTCCACATAACACCATGGGCAGCATGTGTGCCCAGCAGCCCTATTCAAAACAACCCATCTGGTGAGTTATACTAGTGGCAAGTTTGTAAAGATGGACAGCTAAAAATGTTTTAAATAAACTAAAATATCATTATCTTCCTGAATCCCAGAGATATAGATTTAGAAAATAATGTTCAATTGTGTAGCTCTTGATATATGTTCAATAAAGAGTATAATGGCATCTGTTTATTTTTGTGTTTCTTCAGATTGGATACCATAAAAGTTAGTCAGGGGTAATTGAAGATACAATTTAGGCTTTTTATGGGTGTAGACTAAAAACAAAATTTCTACAATTATTTTATCATCCAAACCCACAAATGGACTTGTGTTCAGTGGGAGAGTGATTAAAAACATCAAAAACTAAATTTACTTGTAATTTTGTTTTTAAAATTGCTTGTTGGTTTCAGGAAGAAGCATTGACAAGCTTACAATCCAGAATACTGTCCATTACTATATATCAGTGTGACAACTGTTTAAGGAATCGCAGGCGCAGCAATAGCGTCGAAGGGGAATAAGGGAGGATGGTCGCTAGGCGGCCCGATGCAAGTGACATGAAGAAAGGGGGGTGCAGACAACTAAGTCCGTCCTATTTTGTTACAGCTGAGCAGTGCAGGTAGCCACTCAGGGAAAGGAGGGGGCAGTGGGCGAGACAAAAGGCAGGACAGGCTGATAGTAGTTAAAGGAGAGGGGGAAGGAGACAAAGTATACACAGATTTTTCAGTCTCCCACCCACCCATCCCCTACAGTACATGCAGGTATTTCCTTAAAAATAAATAAAAACAAGAGGTAAAATATATACTATATATCAAGCACTTTATATATGTAATCTTGGTAAATGCTTGACATGTAATGTTGTTATGTTGTTGTCATTGTATGCTTTGTGAATATGATTTATTGCTCAAATTGCTTTGTCACAGTTGGAAGGGCGGGAAAGCGGCGAGCATGGCATAGGAAGTGGGGAGCCAGCAGGGCCGGGCAGTATCACCCAGGGAAGACGGACGCACGCCTGGTTCCAGCTTCAATGATTGGGCCAATACTGGCGGCGTGCCAGGTTTATTGGAGGGTGATTTATGCCAAGGGGGCTGGTCTCTAGAGGGCATTGTTGCGGTGCCTACATGGAAGTAGGCAGAACACGCCCTATTTTTCCAGATGGAACTGGAAAAGGTGGTAATATTTTTCTAGAGAGAACACCAGGCAGTATCGCCCTGGGTAGACGGCCATATGCCTGTTTCCAGCTTCAATGGTTGGGCCAATACCAGCGGCGTGCCAGGTTTCAGCAATTGGAGGGTGATTAATGCCAAGGGGCTGGTCTCAAGAGGACGTTGTTGCGGTGCCTACATGTTAGTAGGCAGAACATGCCCCATTTTTCCAGATGGAACTGGAAAAGGTGATATATTTTATTAGCCTTGCACGCCGCTTGTCTGCCAAGTTTGGAAGAGTTTAATAAAGCTGTGACCGAAATAATTTTACCAAATACTTGTCTCAGAGTCTTTCTTTATTAGCTCACTGAGTGGGACGCCGGTTAGTTGACCTAAATCCCTTAAAATGCAAGGAAATAAAAAAAAACTGTAACATAAAAAAGTTCACTGCACAGAAATATATACATACACCCCGACATTGCACAAATAATAAGCAGGGGAAATTTTAATGAGTGTAGGCTAAAAACAAAATTTCTACAATTATTTTCTCATCTAAACCCACAAACGGACTTGTGTTCAGTGGGGAGCGTGATTACAAACATCAAAAACTAAATTCACTTGTAACATTTTGTTTTTAAAATTGCTTGTTGGTTTCAGGAAGAAGCATTGACAAACTTACAATCCAGAATACTGTCCATTACTATATATCAGTGTGGCAACTGTTTAAATGCAAGGAAATAAAAAAAAAAACCTGTAACACAAAAAGTTCTGTGCACAGAAATAAATACATACACCCCGACATTGCACAAATAATCAGCATAGAAAAATAACCATACCGAAGAAAATGCTGTTGAGGGTGGGACTGTAAAGTCAACTGCAGGTGTGATGCGGGAGCTCGGAGGTGGAGGAGGTGGAAAAGCCCGAGATTGAAATCCAAAGACCGGGGGAGGAAAGGAATCTGCAGAATTAGCTTGTGGTGAAAAACTAGGTGTCGCAGGTCGAAAAGGAATCATTTCGACTGAATCACAGTGTGCCGATCCGCCAAATACTGTCGGTGCCTGTGCCTTTCCCAAGGGCAAGTCGAATGTGCTCTAGATACAGAAAACAAAGTTTATTATTATGCTTTATCTTGGAGCATAAACATTTTCCGCAGAATTATATAATAATGACAAAGTGGTCCTGGTCACCATAACTGCTGCGCTTATTAAAGTAGTTTTATCAAATAAGCATTGTCTAAGCGATTGTGTTGTGTTTTCAAAGTAATTTATTTTAGCAGATGCAAAATTTAGCAGTTCAATACATAATTATAATACAGTACAGCCAATACCAAAAAGATACATACATACCGCGCCCGCATGCGCTCGCTAAGCTGCGCTTCACTGGTACCAGCGTACAGTACTTCACTCCAGAATACTGTGGTCAGAGAAGACTGGGCTAATACCAGCTAGAGCTGTATTATATACACTCAGTGTTACAGAGAGAACAATGCAGATGACGTGGCTTGCTTCTATAGGTCCAGGCTTCAGGAGGGTCCACTGTAAACAGGTCATAGGCTAGTTCAAACAACCCCCTCCAAGGGTGAAGGTCAACATTCCAGATGATTCTCCCTCCCAGAAAGCAGTTTAAGCTAGTCTATTTACACATTACTGTCAGTATCACTTTAGACATTTATTTCCCTAACATCGCTAACTAGAGTATGCCGTGTGCGATCTCTTAGGCGAATGAACCGGACAACTTTTGATGAATAGGGGATTAAAATGATACTAAACATGACATGTTTTCTATAACCTGAACCTCAAATAACACTAAAGTGTACATATAATCATAATATATAAACTAATAATAAACTAAATACTATCTGCTCATAAATCACTGTGGAATGGAACCAATATAAATATGAAATATATAAATAACTAAATGTTAGAGTGCGAGAGTGTACGTGTGTATTTTACCGCGTGATCACGCCATGCCACGTGTAGCGTGGCATACTGACCGCAATCGCACGGTAAAACAATATTAACCAATATACTTTCGTTCATCCAATTATACGACTTCGACACGCTGTACAGAGAAGTCACTCACATCAGTCCCTGCCCCATTGGGGCTTACAGTCTAAACTCCCTAACATACACACAGACAGACAAGGGTCATTTTTATTAGCAGCCAATCAAAATTGCCACTATTATCTTATCTTCCAAACCCACAAATGGACTTGTGTTTACCGGGGAGCTGATTAAAAACATCAAAAACTAAATTCACTTGTAACGTTTTGTTTTTAAAATTGCTTGTTGGTTTCAGGAAGAAGCATTGACAAACTTACAATCCAGAATACTGTCCATTACTATATATCAGTGTGGCAACTGTTTAAATGCAAGGAAATAAAAAAAAAAACCTGTAACATAAAAAGTTCTGTGCACAGAAATAAATACATACACCCCGACATTGCACAAATAATCAGCATAGAAAAATAAACATACCGAAGAAAATGCTGTTGAGGGTGGGACTGTAAAGTCAACTGCAGGTGTGATGCGGGAGCTCGGAGGTGGAGGAGGTGGAAAAGCCCGAGATTGTAATCCAAAGACCGGGGGAGGAAAGGAATCTGCAGAATTAGCTTGTGGTGAAAAACTAGGTGTCGCAGGTCGAAAAGGAATCATTTTGACTGAATCACAGTGTGCCGATCCGCCAAATACTGTCGGTGCCTGTGCCTTTCCCAAGGGCAAGTCGAATGTACTCTAGATACAGAAAACAAAGTTTATTATTATGCTTTATTTTGGAGCATAAACATTTTCCGCAGAATTATATAATAATGACAAAGTGGTCCTGGTCACCATAACTGCTGCGCTTATTAAAGTAGTTTTATCAAATAAGCATTGTCTAAGCGATTGTGTTGTGTTTTCAAAGTAATTTATTTTAGCAGATGCAAAATTTAGCAGTTCAATACATAATTATAATACAGTACAGCCAATACCAAAAAGATACATACATACCGCGCCCGCATGCGCTCGCTAAGCTGCGCTTCACTGGTACCAGCGTACAGTACTTCACTCCAGAATACTGTGGTCAGAGAATACTGGGCTAATACCAGCTAGAGCTGTATTATATACACTCAGTGTTACAGAGAGAACAATGCAGATGACGTGGCTTGCTTCTATAGGTCCAGGCTTCAGGAGGGTCCAGTGTAAACAGGTCATAGGCTAGTTCAAACAACCCCCTCCAAGGGTGAGGGTCAACATTCCAGATGATTCTCCCTCCCAGAAAGCAGTTTAAGCTAGTCTATTTACACATTACTGTCAGTATCACTTTAGACATTTATTTCCCTAACATCGCTAACTAGAGTATGCCGTGTGCGATCTCTTAGGCGAATGAACCAGACAACTTTTGATGAATAGGGGATTAAAATGATACTAAACATGACATGTTTTCTATAACCTGAACCTCAAATAACACTAAAGTGTACATATAATCATAATATATAAACTAATAATAAACTAAATACTATCTGCTCATAAATCACTGTGGAATGGAACCAATATAAATATGAAATATATAAATAACTAAATGTTAGAGTGCGAGAGTGTACGTGCGTATTTTACCGCGTGATCACGCCATGCCACGTGTAGCGTGGCATACTGACCGCAATCGCACGGTAAAACAATATTAACCAATATACTTTCGTTCATCCAATTATACGACTTCGACACGCTGTACAGAGAAGTCACTCACATCAGTCCCTGCCCCATTGGGGCTTACAGTCTAAACTCCCTAACATACACACAGACAGACAAGGGTCATTTTTATTAGCAGCCAATCAAAATTGCCACTATTATCTTATCTTCCAAACCCACAAATGGACTTGTGTTTACCGGGGAGCTGATTAAAAACATCAAAAACTAAATTCACTTGTAACGTTTTGTTTTTAAAATTGCTTGTTGGTTTCAGGAAGAAGCATTGACAAACTTACAATCCAGAATACTGTCCATTACTATATATCAGTGTGGCAACTGTTTAAATGCAAGGAAATAAAAAAAAAACCTGTAACATAAAAAGTTCTGTGCACAGAAATAAATACATACACCCCGACATTGCACAAATAATCAGCATAGAAAAATAAACATACCGAAGAAAATGCTGTTGAGGGTGGGACTGTAAAGTCAACTGCAGGTGTGATGCGGGAGCTCGGAGGTGGAGGAGGTGGAAAAGCCCGAGATTGTAATCCAAAGACCGGGGGAGGAAAGGAATCTGCAGAATTAGCTTGTGGTGAAAAACTAGGTGTCGCAGGTCGAAAAGGAATCATTTTGACTGAATCACAGTGTGCCGATCCGCCAAATACTGTCGGTGCCTGTGCCTTTCCCAAGGGCAAGTCGAATGTACTCTAGATACAGAAAACAAAGTTTATTATTATGCTTTATTTTGGAGCATAAACATTTTCCGCAGAATTATATAATAATGACAAAGTGGTCCTGGTCACCATAACTGCTGCGCTTATTAAAGTAGTTTTATCAAATAAGCATTGTCTAAGCGATTGTGTTGTGTTTTCAAAGTAATTTATTTTAGCAGATGCAAAATTTAGCAGTTCAATACATAATTATAATACAGTACAGCCAATACCAAAAAGATACATACATACCGCGCCCGCATGCGCTCGCTAAGCTGCGCTTCACTGGTACCAGCGTACAGTACTTCACTCCAGAATACTGTGGTCAGAGAATACTGGGCTAATACCAGCTAGAGCTGTATTATATACACTCAGTGTTACAGAGAGAACAATGCAGATGACGTGGCTTGCTTCTATAGGTCCAGGCTTCAGGAGGGTCCAGTGTAAACAGGTCATAGGCTAGTTCAAACAACCCCCTCCAAGGGTGAGGGTCAACATTCCAGATGATTCTCCCTCCCAGAAAGCAGTTTAAGCTAGTCTATTTACACATTACTGTCAGTATCACTTTAGACATTTATTTCCCTAACATCGCTAACTAGAGTATGCCGTGTGCGATCTCTTAGGCGAATGAACCAGACAACTTTTGATGAATAGGGGATTAAAATGATACTAAACATGACATGTTTTCTATAACCTGAACCTCAAATAACACTAAAGTGTACATATAATCATAATATATAAACTAATAATAAACTAAATACTATCTGCTCATAAATCACTGTGGAATGGAACCAATATAAATATGAAATATATAAATAACTAAATGTTAGAGTGCGAGAGTGTACGTGCGTATTTTACCGCGTGATCACGCCATGCCACGTGTAGCGTGGCATACTGACCGCAATCGCACGGTAAAACAATATTAACCAATATACTTTCGTTCATCCAATTATACGACTTCGACACGCTGTACAGAGAAGTCACTCACATCAGTCCCTGCCCCATTGGGGCTTACAGTCTAAACTCCCTAACATACACACAGACAGACAGACACAGACTAGGGTCATTTTTCTTAGCAGCCAATCAAAATTGCCACTATTATCTTATCTTCCAAACCCACAAATGGACTTGTGTTTACCGGAGAGCTGATTAAAAACATCAAAAACTAAATTCACTTGTAACGTTTTGTTTTTAAACTTGCTTGTTGGTGTCAGGAAGAAGCATTGACAAACTTGTGACCCAGAATACTTTCCATTACTATATATCAGTGTGGCAACTGTATAAATGCAAGGAAATAAAAAAAGTCTGAGCATAACAAAGTGCCATACCTCCCAGAAATAAATACATATACCCCGACATTGCACAAATAATAAGGATAGTAAAATAAACAAACCAGAGATAATGCTGTTGAGGGTGGGACTGTAAAGTCAACTGCAGGTGTAATGTGGGAGCTCCGAGGTGGAGGAGGTAGAGCAGCCTGAGGTTGTAATCCAAAGGCTGGCGGAGGGAATCTGCAGAATTAGCTTGGGATCCAAAACTACCATCTGGTGTGTAACACTAGTGGCAATCTTGTAAAGATGAACAGCTAAAAATGTTTAAATAAACTAAAATATTATTATCTTCCTGAATCCCAGAGATATAGATTTTTAAAATAATGTTCAATTTTGTAGCTCTTGATATATATGTTCAATAAAAAGTATAATGGAATATGTTTATTTTTGTGTTTCTTCAAATTGGATACCATAATAGTTCGTCAGGGGTAATGGAAGATACAACTTAGGATTTTAATGAGTGTAGACTAAAAACAAAATTTCTACAATTATTTTCTCATCCAAACCCACAAACGGACTTCAGTGGGGAGAATGATTACAAACATCAAAAACTAAATTCACTTGTAACATTTTGTTTTTAAAATTGCTTGTTGGTTTCAGGAAGAAGCATTGACAAACTTACAATCCAGAATACTGTCCATTACTATATATCAGTGTGGCAACTGTTTAAATGCAAGGAAATTAAAAAAAAAACCTGTAACATAAAAAGTTCTGTGCACAGAAATAAATACATACACCCCGACATTGCACAAATAATCAGCATAGTAAAATAAACATACCAAAGAAAATGCTGTTGAGGGTGGGACTGTAAAGTCAACTGCAGGTGTAATGCGGGAGCTCGGAGGTGGAGGAGGTGGAAAAGCCCGAGATTGTAATCCAAAGACCGGGGGAGGAAAGGAATCTGCAGAATTAGTTTGTGGTGAAAAACTAGGTGTTGCAGGTCGAAAAGGAATCATTTCGACTGAATCACAGTGTGCCGATCCGCCAAATACTGTCGGTGCCTGTGCCTTTCCCAAGGGCAAGTCGAATGTGCTCTAGATACAGAAAACAAAGTTTATTTATTATTATGCTTTATTTTGGAGCATAAACATTTTCCGCAGAATTATATAATAATGACAAAGTGGTCCTGGTCACCATAACTGCTGCGCTTGTTAAAGTAATTTTATCAAATAAGCATTGTCTAAGCAATTGTGTTGTGTTTCCAAAGCACAAAGTAATTTATTTTAGCAGATGCAAAATTTAGCAGTTCAATACATAATTATAATACAGTACAGCCAATACCAAAAAGATACATACATACCGCTCCCGCATGCGCTCGCTAAGCTGCGCTTCACTGGTACCAGCGTACAGTACTTCACTCCAGAATACTGTGGTCAGAGAAGACTAGGCTAATACCAGCTAGAGCTGTACTATATACACTCAGTGTTACAGAGAGAACAATGCAGATGACGTGGCTTGCTTCTATAGGTCCAGGCTTCAGGAGGGTCCAGTGTAAACAGGTCATAGGCTAGTTCAAACAACCCCCTCCAAGGGTGAGGGTCAACATTCCAGATGATTCTCCCTCCCAGAAAGCAGTTTAAGCTAGTCTATTTACACATTACTGTCAGTATCACTAGACATCTATTTCCCTAACATCGCTAACTAGAGTATGCAATGTGCGATCTCTTCGGCGAATGAACCGGACAACTTTTGATGAATAGGGGATTAAAATGATACTAAACATGACATGTTTTCTATAACCTGAACCTCAAATAACACTAAAGTGTACATATAATCATAATATATAAACTAATAATAAACTGAATACTATCTGCTCATAAATCACTGTGGAATGGAACCAATATAAATATGAAATATATAAATAACTAAATGTTAGAGTGCGAGAGTGTACGTGCGTATTTTACCGCGTGATCACACCATGCCACGTGTAGCGTGGCATACTGACCGCAATCGCACGGTAAAACAATATTAACCAATATACTTTCGTTCATCCAATTATACGACTTCGACACGCTGTACAGAGAAGTCACTCACATCAGTCCCTGCCCCATTGGGGCTTACAGTCTATACTCCCTAACATACACACAGACAGACAGACACAGACTAGGGTCATTTTTCTTAGCAGCCAATCAAAATTGCCACTATTATCTTATCTTCCAAACCCACAAATGGACTTGTGTTTACCGGAGAGCTGATTAAAAACATCAAAAACTAAATTCACTTGTAACGTTTTGTTTTTAAACTTGCTTGTTGGTGTCAGGAAGAAGCATTGACAAACTTGTGACCCAGAATACTTTCCATTACTATATATCAGTGTGGCAACTGTATAAATGCAAGGAAATAAAAAAAGTCTGAGCATAACAAAGTGCCATACCTCCCAGAAATAAATACATATACCCCGACATTGCACAAATAATAAGGATAGTAAAATAAACAAACCAGAGATAATGCTGTTGAGGGTGGGACTGTAAAGTCAACTGCAGGTGTAATGTGGGAGCTCCGAGGTGGAGGAGGTAGAGCAGCCTGAGGTTGTAATCTAAAGGCTGGCGGAGGAAAGGAATCTGCAGAATTAGCTTGGGATCCAAAACTACCATCTGGTGTGTAACACTAGTGGCAATCTTGTAAAGATGAACAGCTAAAAATGTTTAAATAAACTAAAATATTATTATCTTCCTGAATCTCAGAGATATAGATTTTGAAAATAATGTTCAATTTTGTAGCTCTTGATATATATGTTCAATAAAAAGTATAATGGAATATGTTTATTTTTGTGTTTCTTCAGATTGGATACCATAATAGTTAGTCAGGGGTAATGGAAGATACAATTTAGGATTTTAATGAGTGTAGACTAAAAACAAAATTTCTACAATTATTTTCTCATCCAAACCCACAAACGGACTTGTGTTCAGTGGGGAGAATGATTACAAACATCAAAAACTAAATTCACTTGTAACATTTTGTTTTTAAAATTGCTTGTTGGTTTCAGGAAGAAGCATTGACAAACTTACAATCCAGAACACTGTCCATTACTATATATCAGTGTGGCAACTGTTTAAATGCAAGGAAATAAAAAAAAAAAACCTGTAACATAAAAAGTTCTGTGCACAGAAATAAATACATACACCCCGACATTGCACAAATAATCAGCATAGAAAAATAAACATACCGAAGAAAATGCTGTTGAGGGTGGGACTGTAAAGTCAACTGCAGGTGTGATGCGGGAGCTCGGAGGTGGAGGAGGTGGAAAAGCCCGAGATTGTAATCCAAAGACCGGGGGAGGAAAGGAATCTGCAGAATTAGCTTGTGGTGAAAAACTAGGTGTCGCAGGTCCAAAAGGAATATTTTTTACTGAACCAAAGAGTGCCGATCTGCCAGCTACTATCGGTGCCTCTGAATGACCCCCAGAAAAGTCCAATGCGCTCTAGATACAGAAAACAAAGTTTCTTTATTATTATTATTATGCTTTATTTTGAAGCATAAACATTTTCTGCAGAAATATATAACAATGACTTAACAAACACTTGTATAGTTGTCAGATTAAAAAATGCAGAGTTATTATAAGTACCAATACAGGAACCAAGTAAGTACTGCATACATTAATTTAGTGTATATGGGCTTATCTGCAAGTTCTTTTCCAGGCCCAGGACATAGGTATTGGACAAGGATAAATCTAGTCCCTCTGTGAGGGCTCTTCATTAGGTTGCAGCCTGATATTAACGACAACATGATGGACGGGTTAGGATAGGCAATGTTCCAGACAATCTTTGCTCTACTGTGCAGCCTCACCTAAAGTCCAGATAATGCTACAATACATGGGTGAGTTTATCAGTAATAAAGAAATATGTTCAGTGTGTAAACCCCCTACCAGCAGGGTAAGTTCTGGGTTTTCACTCACACACATCAGTCCCTGCCCCATTCTACTTCCTGCTTCCATGCTGCCGCACACGTGCCGTGTGGGCTCTCCACTGGGGCCACTGCTCCATTTCCCTGATTCCACTTACCTGTCTCTGCTCACCACTGCCTCCAGTAGCCTTGCATCCAGCTAAACTCCCTACGACGATCTCTCCAGTAATTATCTTCTACTCCAGCCTCCTGGCTCCGGCCTAGCTGTCCTTCATCCGCTCCTTGGTCTCCAGCATCTCTTGGCCTGGCTCTAACCATACCCGGAGGGCTCCTTCTGCCTGATATTTCCTCACGACCTCATCTCCTCGGGATGGTCTCCTGGTGACCTCTGCTGCCTGGTATCCCGCCTGCCATCTCCTCGGGACGCCTGCTGCCTGTCTCCCGCCTGCCATCACCTCGGGACGGTCTTCTAGTGTCCTCTGCTGCCTGGTCTCCCGCCTGTCATCTCCTCGGGACTCCCGCTGCCTGTCTCCCGCCTGCCTTCTCCTCTGGACATCTGCTGCTTGGTCTCCAGCCGCCTGATCTCCTGCTTCTGGTCTCCCGCAGCCCGGACCCCCGCCGCCTGGTCTGCTTTCCTGGACATCTGCTGCCGACTCCAACTTGGACCCTGGGCCTCCCCTGCCCTGCAACCCTCAGGAACTCCTGCCTCACTTGTTCCTGATCTGAACCTGTTCCTGGGACTGTCTCCGTGACCCACCGTAACTCCACACCTGTTCCTGAACTCTGGTCCCTCCGGTCTGCTCCCGCGACTACCTGTGGACTACCCTGATCTCTGGACTCCCTGGACTCTCCTGTTCCTCCTGGTATAGGCTCTCTGCGGCCATCCATTACATTTACTACCATGTGTTTTTCATTTTAAATTTACCTCAAGTTCTTTTAACTTATTTTACTTCAATTTAATTTTATCTTATTGTTGTGTATTCTACCTTAATTGTATTTGCACTTTAATTAATTTATCTCCATTTTATTTTATCTTTACTGCACTTTAAACTGTGTTTTCCACTGCCTTTTGTTCCTGCTCCACTTCATTGTTCTCTGCAGTCCTTCCTTTGTTCTTGTCTTACTCTGCTTTGTCAGCCCATATCTAACTCGACCACTCTGGCCCACTTCTGGTCCCGGTTGCTGCCTTCACCTCGGCGCTAATTGCCCTTACCCTCTTCTTGCCTCTTCTCTCATTCCCAGTCCCCCCTGTCTCTCACCATGCCGTCCCGCTCCTTTCCTATACCCAACCTCTCCCCTAGCCCCTATCTCTCACCCAACTCTCACTGCCCCACCCCTCACCCTCCCGCTCGCTCCATCAACCCTGATAATCTCATCCGCATCTCCCCTCTTCCCTCCCTCCCTATCTCTTGTGCCCTCTGGAACTCCAGGTCCATCTGCAACAAACTTTCCTCCATCCATGACCTCTTCATCTCCAACTCTCTTAATCTTCTTGCCATCACTGAAACCTGGCTTACTTCTTCTGATACCGTTTCACCCGCCGCTCTCTCCTACGGGGGCCTCTCCTTCACCCACTCCACCAGACCAGACGAGCGTCCAGGAGGCGGATTGGGCCTCCTCCTATCCCCTAACTGCACTTTTTGTGTCATTTCTACTTTACCTTCCCTCTCCTTCTCCTCCTTTGAAGTACACTCCATCCGACTCTTCTCCCCCATCCACCTCCGTGTCTCCGTCATCTACCGTCCCCCAGGCCCCTCCTCCCTTTTCCTTGACAACTTCGCTGCCTGGCTCCCCCACTACCTTTCCTCTGACCCTCCCTCCATCATACTTGGCAACTTTAATATCCCTATTGACAACTGTTCTGACCCCGCCACCATTAAACTTCTCACCCTTTCCTCCTCCCTAGGCCTTACTCAGTGGACCTCTTCCCCCACCCACTGTCTTGGTCACTCCCTTGACCTTGTCTTCTTTCATCTCTGTGATCTCTCTGACTTCTCCAACTCTCCCTTCCCACTATCTGACTACCACCTCCTCTCCTTCACTCTGTCCTCCTCCCCTGCTTCTGCCTCGCCCAAAGCCACCCTAACTAGACGTAACCTGGATGCTATAGACCCCACCTCCTTCTCCTCCTCTCTCGAAACTCTCCTTTCACCCCTTCCCTCCCTGGCCTGTCCCGACCAGGCCTCCTCTCTCTACAATCACTCCCTCACCACTGCCCTGGACGCTGTTGCCCTGGCCTCTTCTATCCGCCGACGCCGCATTATTCCCCAACCTTGGCACTCAAAACTTACCCGCTTCCTCCAAAGATGCTCTCGCACTGCTGAACGCCTCTGGAGGAAATCTCGCTCCCTGGCTGACTTCCTCCACTTTAAATTCATACTCTCTTCTTTCTCCTCTGCCCTCTCCCTCGCTAAACAATCCTTCTTTAAGTCCCTCATTTCTTCTCAGTCCTCCAATCCCTGCCGCCTCTTTGCCACCTTCAGCTCCCTCCTCTCCCCCCCTCCACCTCTGTTCCGCCTTCCCTCTCCGCTTCTGACTTCGCCACTTTCTTCTCTTCCAAAATTGAGGCCATAAGACTGAACATCTCCTCCTCCCCTTCTCCCGCCACCCTCATCACTCAGCCCTACAACAGGTGAAGAAGTTCGCTCCCTTATTCTTTCCTCTCCACCCTCTACCTGCCCTCTCGATCCCATCCCCTCCCACCTCCTTCGCTCTCTCTCTCCAATGGCCTGCTCTTACCTAGCACACCTTTTCAACCTATCACTCTCCTCTGGTGTAGTACCCTCCTCTTTTAAACACGCTCTTATCTCTCCTATCCTCAAAAAACCCAATTTTGACCCCACCTCTCTTGCTAATTATCGCCCTCTCTCTCTTCTCCCCTATGCCTCCAAATTACTCGAGCGAGTTGTCTGCAGCCACCTAACCAGGCACCTTGTGGACAATTCCCTCCTTGACCCTCTCCAATCTGGCTACCGCCCCCTCCATTCTACCGAAACTGTCCATGTCAAGATTACTAATGATCTCCTATCAGCCAAATCCAAGGGTCACTTCTCCGTACTCATCCTCCTTGAACTCTCTGCAGCCTTTGACACCGTGGACCACCCCCTCCTGCTGCAAACTCTTCTCTCTCTCTCGGCCTCTCTGGTTCTGTCCATGCCTGGTGTGCCTCATACCTTGCTAATCGCTCCTTCTTTGTATCCACGTCTGGTTCTTCCTGCTCCCCCTACCCTCTCCCCGTAGGAGTCCCGCAGGGCTCTGTTCTTGGCCCTCTACTCTTTTCGCTCTACACTTCCTCCCTTGGTGCTCTCATCTCCTCCTTCGGTCTTCAGTATCACCTTAATGCTGACGACATTCAACTCTATATCTCCTCTCCAGATCACCCTCCACCCTCCTCGCTCGGGTATCCGACTGCCTCTCCGCCATCTCCTCCTGGATGTCCGAGCGCTTTCTCAAAATCAATATCTCTAAAACTGAACTCATTGTCTTTCCTCCGCCCAGGCACCCATCCCACGATGACCTCTCTATTGTCGTCAACAACACCACCATCTCCTCTGTCACCCAACTTCGCTGCCTGGGTGTCACCCTCGACTCCTCTCTCTCTTTTGCCCCCCATATTCATTCCCTTGCCCAAGCCTGTCGCTTCCAACTACGCAACATCGCCCGCATCTGTCCTTTTCTCTCTCAGAATGCCACCAAAACTATCATCCACGCACTCATCATCTCCCGCCTTGATTATTGTAACCTCCTCCTCACTGCCCTCTCCCGTCTCTCCCCCCTCCTCTCTATACTCAATGCGGCCGCAAGACTCATCTTCCTCTCACGCTGCTCCTCCTCTGCCTCGCCTTACACTGGCTCCCCTTCCCCTACAGAATCCTTTTCAAACTCCTCACCACCACTTACAAGGCTCTCTCCAACTCTACTGACCCTTATATCTCTAACCTCCTCTCCATTCACACTCCTGCCCGCTCCCTGCGCTTGGCCAACGACCGCCGCCTCTCCTCCACCCTTATCACCTCTTCCCACTCCAGAATCCAAGACTTTTCCTGTGCAGCCCCCCTTCTCTGGAACGACCTCCCTCGTTCCATCCGTCTCTCTCCTACTCTGTGCTGCTTCAAACGTGCACTCAAAACTCACCTCTTCCTCAAAGCCTACCAACCATCTACTTAACCCCCATCTCCTCCCTTTGCTCGGCCTCCCTTCTCTCCTCTTGCCTCAACTGGCTCCCCTTGTGCCTGGTCTGTTTACCCTCCCTTAGGATGTAAGCTCGTATGAGCAGGGCCCCCTCCCTTCCTGTCTCCATACCTGTTCTTCCGCTCCGTTTTTACTGCATATGACTAGCCGGAGTTTCTGAAGTATTGGTACTTTTTGTTCATTGTTCTGTATGGTTTCACCCTGTATAGTGTACTGTGTGCGGCGCTGCGGATACCTTGTGGCGCCTAACAAATAAATGATAATAATAATAATAATAATAATAATAATAATAATACATTTGCCCCAGAAAGAGGACTTCCATGTAGCACACAAATAGCAAATCCGGAGTCTAGATTTATTGCAGGAATTTTAAGTGTCTGGGCCAATTCCGTGTCTAAAAAATCCCTGCCGCGCAACTACTAAATAAAAGTCAGAACATCAATAGACATGGCATTAAACAACACTTTGACAGGTAATAAAATAATATTTTTAGAAGGAACAACCTATGGGCCTAGATAAGCTTCCTTCCATTTACCTAGCCCTTGTCATTTTCTTACTTCTTTGGGCCACTGCAATCAAAGTGGTCCTGGCTACCAGAACATAAACACAGCCCAAAGGCACAGCACCTTAGTCTTTCCTCAGCAGTCAACCTGGAAGCACCAATTTCCATAGGTTCAGAAAGCTTCAAAAGCCACCTGAGATGTAGTAGGTTCATTCCGTACGCAATCAATAGATATGCGTCTAAATTCTGGGCGGGTAATGCTGGCACATGGAGCGCAAATGAGTCTCGGCAGAGGTAATCATACAAGGAGACTCCAAAAAAGTATCCCCACATGAGAGATCAGAATTATGGGATTCTGTGTCATAAGATACAAATTTAGAATTATAGGCATCTAATGAACCCATGAATTCCAAACCTCTCCTCATAATTGCTTTATCACAGGGAAGACCAGTAGGTATGTGCCATTATCCACACAACACCACATGCAGCATGTGTGTCTAGCAGCCCTATTCTGGTGTGTAATGCTAGTGACAGCTAAAAACAGGTGAAGGGCTAGAAGTTTATATAAACTAAAATATCATTATATTCCTGAATCCCAGAGACATGCATTTGGAAAATAATGTTCAATTTTATCTATTGATCTGTTTTGTAGCTGTTGATATAAGTTCAATATAGTGTATACTGGCATATGTATATTTTTGTGCTTTTTCAGATTGGATACCATAAAAGCTAGCCAGGGGCAGTGGAAGGGTTCAATGGATGTTGAGTAAAAACAAAATTGCCACTATTATCTTATCTTCCAAACCCACAAATGGACTTGTGCTTACTGGGGAGCTGATTAAATACATCAAAAACTAAATTCACTTGTAAAGTTTTATTTTTAAACTTGCTTGTTAGTGTCAGGAAGAAGCATGGACAAACTTGTGACCCAGAATACTTTCCATTACTATATATCAGTGTGGCAAATGTTTAAATGCAAGGAAATAAAAAAAAGGCCGAGCATAACAAAGTGCCATACCCCCCAGAAATAAATATATACACCCCGACATTGCACATATAATAAGCATAGAAAAATAAACATACCGAAGATAATGCTGCTGAGAGCTGAGCAGCCTGAGGTTGTAATCCAAAGACTGGAGGAGCAAAGGAATCTGCAGAAATAGCTTGTGATCCTAAACTAGATCTAATAGTTCCAAAAGGAATATTTTTTGCTGAACCAAAGAGACCCGATCTGTCAGATACTGTCGGTGCCTCTACATGAGTCCTGGGCAAGTCCAATGTGCTCTAGATACAGACAACAAAAGTTTCTTTATTATTATGCTTTTGTTTTAAAGCATAAACATTGTCTGCAGAAATATATAATAATGATATAACAAACACTTTTATAATTGTCAGAATGAAAAAACACAGAATACTCATGGAGCAGTATTATTATACGTACCAATACAGGAACTGAATAAGTGCTGCGTACATTAATTAAGTGCATATGGACTTATCTGTAAGTTCTTTTCCAGGGCCAGGACATAGGTATTGGACAAGGGTGAGTCTAGTCCCTGTGTGCCAAACTGTTCCTACAAGTAAACAGAGTCAGCAAGACTACCGCACATTTGTTAGCCCTTAAAAAAATCTTATTCTTACCTCATGCATGGAGAACATCAGTTTTTACTTACATGACAAACAACCAAAATCTGTCGCCATGTGAGTCCCCTGGTACTCAAGAGAGAAATGAAGATTCCCGCCTTCTGCATCAGATAAGCCTATATACACTTAATTAATTAATGTACATGTACATGGCATTTATTTGGTTTTTATATTGGTACTTCTAATAATAGTGCACTAAGAGTGCCATCCCTCTGTGTTTTATCTGATTTTGTGGATAGGACTGGATGTATATGGAAACTGCAAACTAATCAGCAGTTAGAACTGATATATGAACTGTAGTATATTGTGGTAGATGCGCTGACAAATGGACTTTATTGCTAATTGTATGGATGTGCCTAAGTGACAGCCTGCGAGTAAATGTTACCACCTCTGGGGCACGCTAGTATATTAATTATTATTATTATTAATTTTTATTTATAGGGCGCCACTAAGTGTCCGTAGCGCCGTACCGGGACAAACAAGTACAATACAAGGTGGGACAGCACGGTACAGTAAACAATAAGCACAGTAACTCAGTAAGCTCAAAGCACAGCTAGAGAGAGGGGGAGGGAAGACCAGCAAGCGCTGGAGCCTAAGAGGAAGGGCACGGATGACGGGGAGACCCCCAGAGGGGTGGGGGGAAAGGTAGCTGGAGAGCAGAGTTAGAAGTGAAGGAAACAGGAGGAGAGATGGCCCTGCTCAAGGGAGCGTACAATCTAAGGGGAGGGGTAGACAGACAGAGAGACACAGGGATGAGAGGGAGAGAAGGGGGAACGGGGGCCGAGTCAGGGGAGGGGGAAGAGGGGGGAGAGGCAGAAAAAGGTAGGAAGTTAAGTGGGAGACTGGAAGGCTTTGAGAAAGAGGTGGGTTTTTAGAGCCTGTTTGAAACTGGACAGATTAGGGGATGTTCTGATGGAGGGAGGGAGCTTGTTCCAGTGGAGGGGGGCAGCGCGGGAGAAGTCTTGGACACGCGCATGGGAGGAGGTGATCAGAGGGGAGGAGAGGCGACAGTCATTGGCAGATCGGAGAGGGCGGGATGGAGTATAGTAGTAGAGTAACTGGCGTATTTAAATATTTAACATTTAAATATTAATTCCGGTACCCGGGAGAAGAACTGGCCTTTAACTTCCAGGTAGAGAAAGGCAAACTTTGACTATATAAACCCCTCCAGTTTGCCCTGGAACTCTCCTCCCTGGTGAAAGGGTAGAGAATGAAAAGACAGAGTGGTAATCCCAGTCAGTGATAGTGCCAGGGTCAAATGCAGGATTTCTAGAGGAGGGCGAGGGGGGGGGGGGGGGGGTTCTGAAAGCTTGATTTCTGAACAAAGCAAAGAAAACATTTTATAATAAGCCTAGAACAGTAACTTTTTTGCAGTTACATTTTTCTACGTAAACAACATGTACAGTTAAGTGCCATTATTGTTGTTTATACACATAGCCTTATTTATAAGACTAATAGTATATTTAAAAGGGTAAAATGTTTGATTTTTTTTTACACACTATAAAATAGCATTTTTTTTTCTAAAATATTGGTATTAAGATTTGCAGGGAAAGAACTAACATTTGGCATATACAGATCGATAGCAAAACAGACAGCATTTCACTTAAATCCTTTTCTGTTACTCCTAAGTGCAATCTGGTTAATTAAATGGCGTTCTGAGTCTAAAGGGGCATATTTACCAAGAGGTGTTCTGACAAACTGCTGATTTTCTGCAGTTTCCTGTCATTTGTCAACACCCAATGGGCTTTGGCTTTAATAAAATTTCCATTTTTAAAAAATGGCGATTCTCGGCGGTTTGTTGGAACCGCAGCTTGGTATATATACCCCTAAGTCTTTCCTTCTAAAACCAGATGATTTGTTGCTAAGCCGTTGTTTTTGTTTCTTTTTTGTCATATAGTAGTTTATTGCACTTTTATAAAGTATTTGGGTATGAGAGGGGGTACTGAATAAAAGGAAGGAATCAAGGGAGGAAGGGAAATGTACAACATTCAGTACATTAATCTTACATTTTAGAAAACATTATCAAGAGAGTGGAATTGAGTGCAAAGGCTAATACAAAACTGTTGACAAGTTAGTACAATGTAGTACTCAATGAGGAAGTGGTCTGAGGAGGAAAAGAAATAAAGGGAGGCAGGGGTATTAAGGAATGTTAGTACGGGGATGAAGAGGTGGAGAAAGAGGTGAAGAACGATATATTAAGATGTGCAGTTGAGTTCATTAAACACTATTAAAATAATAAATATAAGGAATTGGGATCTCCAGAATCAAAGTAATCATTCCAGGATTGCAAAGTTGACACAAATTGATTGGGACGATCATGTATTATGCTAGTGATATGCTCTAATTTATATATCTGCCACAATTTTAGGGTAGCTCCACCAAACGTGAGACAAGGTACCCAGGTGGCTGCAATTCCGCCACCCACAGTCTGACGATGCAGGGAAAATTGTTTTCAGTCTGGAGGGAACCCAATACCATTGAAAGAAGCTCATATGACTTCTCCTTAATCCAAGTACATACGGATGATTTGGCATCAGCTTCCCAGATAGCTGCCCATTCTTCATCAAGGGACTCACCCATGTCCACCTCCCAAGGTAACTCATGAGGTTCTTTGGATGGTAAATTATATTGCAACAAAGAGTAAAAGGTGGAGATGAGGCCTCTGGAGGAGGACCTGCGAAGACCAAGTCTATAGTGGAAAGGAGAAGTAAGGAGAATGTAAGTTGGTCTGGCTGTTAGAGAGGATGGATTTTGAGGTACTGATAGATAGATGAGGATGAAAGGCGGAGGCAATCACAGAGCTCAGGAAACTCAGGGAAGAAGGGACTATATCTGGCAGAAATTTAAAGTTGTGTTTTGTCTAGTCAGAGAAGGCCTTAGCATTAAGACCGGGTAGAAAAGATGGAATGTTCCACATTTATTTTTGGTTGTCTATTAGCTTGAAAGCACAGACACAATATTTCCACACTGAAAGGGAAAAGCGGGCCGTGGAGGGGGAGATGGTGTAGAGGGGGTTGATCTTTGGAATCTAGCCAGTAAGGGGCGTAGGGGGAAGACATATGTAATAGATCCGCTTCCACTTCAATCTACAACCTAGTGCAAGGGTTAGCATGTGCCAGAACAACTTAGCTAAGGTGGGCAGATAAATAATATTTGTGGAGGCAGGGAAGACCTTGGCTCTCATTCTTAGAATATCGAAAGAAAATCTTCTGATGGACCCTCAGACACCTTCCTCACCATATAAATTGGGAGATACTGGACTGGATATCCTTAAGAGTGTTGGAAGGGACTCGGTCTGGCAACGCCTGAAACAAATAAAGCAGTCTAGGGAGTGGATTTATTTTCACGGCAGCTACTCTGCCAACCTAGGAAATAAAGTGAGAGTTCCAGGTGTTTAGATCCCGCTTCAGGGAAGCAATTAAGGGGAGAAAATAATCTGCAAATAATTTACCAAGTGTTTAGTTTGGTGGTAGTCACATTTCCGACGCCGAAAATGCAGACGCTAAAAATACAGATTTAATAACACAGAATGCTAAAATGCAGACACAAAATATATCAAGACACACAAAATACAGACATTATAGTATCACTGACAGTAATAAATGCTGACACATAATTCCTACACAAGTAAAAACATGGACACAATACGTAGTGATACCATAAATATCAAAATGTTAATAAAGACAAACGTGAAATCGCGACACATATAATTCCTACAACACAATAACAGACATGAAAAATGTCTACAACATAAAATGCCTACATATGTTTAAGTTACATATCAACATTAAAAACACACAACTGCTTTTTTAAAGGAAACAAACTAATTTTTTTACATTAACTAATATACAGTATGTCTAGGGAGCACAGGAGATTTGTTTCCCCACAGGACCCAACCGAGGAAGCGAAAAGTTCAAGATTCCAGTGAGGCAGAAGAGGTTGTCCCCAGGCCGGATGTCGTTCCAGCTGCAAGACGATGAACAGGACATAGGTGACCAGGACTACACAGAGGAAGAATATCCTGGTGAGGGAACAAGTGCATCCAATCGTGGGCCTAGGTTTACAGAGGCTGAAAATAAAGTTTTGGTTTCACAGGTACTTTTTTTTAAAACTTATTTTCCCAACCACCATTAACATTGTTCATAGAAAATGTAATTTTTAGTTTAAAAATTTTAATTTCAAAACCCATACTTGCAGTCTCTTGTATTAATGCATACATATCGCCTGTGTCACACACCGTTCCCATAAACAGGTACCGGCGCTGTTACCTTCCTCTTGTAAGCGGTGATCAGACCTACTACTTTGTTCTGAGAAATTACTTCTACACATGTGCTCCCTGTTATCTTGCTTTGGACCTCCTACCTGTTCTCATTGGTTCTGGTATTTTGGAGCACTATTTAAACCTCCCATGGTTCTCCGTTCTTTGCCTGTTCTTCGTGTTACCCACTCACTACTAGGATCTGGCTTCCTTAGGTCTGACTTACCTACTCTCCGTTGAACGCTTGGAATCAGCTGTACTCTTTGCTGCTACTGTTTGTCTCACCTGGACTCATCATTGCTGCTGAACTACTCGTCAGCTGTAGCACCATGCATGGATCAACTAAACCTCACGCGTCCGCTACTTCCATGTAGTGAACTGCTATTACGAATTGCTTGTTACACCTGTGCTCATTGCTACTGCTCAATCTCCTCATTCCTATCCAGCTGGCTCAACATCGCTATTGTCCTGTTATTGGGACTGCCGCTGAGCTGCCTGTTACTTGTAGTTCCACGCACGGCTCAGTTGAACTTTACGCCTTACTACTTCCACGTGGGGAACGGCTATTACGAACTGCCTGCTACATCTGTACTCATCGCTACTGCTCAATCTCTTCATTCCTGTCTGGCTGGCTCAACACCTTTATTGCCTCGCTACTGGGACTACCGTCGAACTACCTGTCATTTTATCAGTATCATTTATTATTATTATCCTGCAGCACCTGCTATATTACAGCTACTATATCTCAGCAATACTATTATCTGTGATACCACTGAGTCTAGAACTTTTGCTAGTGTATTTGGATTCTGAGATCCTTTTTATTATCCATTGTGTTAAAGCTCCACTACTACACTGCCAGCACTTGTTTGGGAGACCGCGACCTGCGGGACTGGAGCGGCGAATACATATCCCCTTGCGGGGGTCACTAGCGAAAACCACCTACCCGTTAGACTCTGCGCTCCTGGGCGAGTTCCATCTTGGCAGAGACGAGGGATCCAATAATTTATTCAGAGTCGTGACAGCCCGACTCTGTTACAGAGATAGGAGTTTGCTATCTTCTACTTTCCAATATTGCTTGCCATTCTGCTGGTATCCACCTTTGTGACCCATCTGAAAGAAATTATTGCAATTTCTTCAGACACGGATTACAATATTCTACAAATTATGGATGCTGAATCTGTTACCCTAGATCCATCTTAGAAGAGGATCTCCTTTAAACATTGATTGTTTTCTGTTCAGCGAGAATAAACAGCGTGGAGAAAGGTGCTATTGGCGTTGTAACGAGCAGAGAACTGGCAGTTGTCGATCATGGGCCATCACCACTGAATTTGGCAACAGCCGGGAAGTAATTTCACACACCGAACATAACCACCCAGCGAGGGCAGAAAGAACTGATGTTGCCAGAGCAAGAGCGAACATCAGGGAACAGGCCCGGAATACTATGGAGACCCCAGCACAGATAAATGCCATCAACCAGCACAGTTTATCTGCCAAATCGAGCTGTTCTCAGGCAATCGGTGAAGAGGGTGAGACGCGCTGATAAATGTTCCAGAAAATGTAAAAGAAATCGGTGGGGAACAATTTCTTAGAAAGGACACCACTTTTGGAACTGAACGAATTTTACAGTTTGCTACTTGTGAAAATTGCAAAAACTTCAGGAAGCCTCATATTGGGTTATGGATGGCACCTTCAAGTCCTGCCCAACATTATTTCATCAAACCTACACCATACATGCTATGGTGGTTACAGATAAAGACACCCAACGTTTTGTGCCCCTGGTTTACTTTCGAATAAAAGCCAGGAGTGCTATGAAAGGTTTTTACAAGACCTCCAGAAGTATGCCATGGTATTTGATATCGACCTCGCACCACAATATATCCTGACTGATTTTGAGATTGCTGCTATCAACACCCCACAACAAGAATTTGGAAACTGCAGGCATAAATGTTGCTTGTTTCATTTGGGTCACAGATCCATCCAGGCAGCAGGATTATCTTGGCTATAGGGCCTGGACACCAGTTGTGCACTCCTGATGAGGCATTTGCAAGCTCTGGCATTTCTGTCAGCAAACGAGATCCCGGCCTCTTTGGAAGAACTAATAAGACATTTGCCAGACAATGCAGAAGCAGCAGTGAAATATTTTGAGGAAAACTATGTTCTGGGAAGAACCTGAAGCCAAGCTATAAGAACAGCAACGCTGTTTCCCCTAAGCATTTAGTCAGTGCATGAAAACAACAGTTTGGGCATTCCAAGAACAAGTAATAAATTGGAAGGATTGCACCGGCGGTGGAACAGTATATAGGGAGAGAAGACGCTAGGTGTCTACAACCTGATCACCTACTTCATCAAGAGATGCATATAATGAGGTGCCCTTGACGCTGGGATGCAGGCTTAAATGCTTTGATCAAAATATGAACTAATACCTCATGTTTTCATTTTGCTAGACACACACACAGATATGCAGTGTAAAGGACAAGCGCTAACAACTGTCTTTTTGTTTTGTGTATATATGTGTATATATATATATATATATATATATATATATATATATATATACATATATATATATGCATTTTGAGACGCAGCTGGTACCATATACAATATGGCATATACCGAGCGCGGGGTTATTGCCAAGCAGCTGGTACCATATATAATGTGTGATATACCGAGCGTGGGCTTGTTTTGTTTTTTTCATCAGCCAAAGAGAGAATATGGACCTGTTGACCTCTTTAAGAGGGATAGTGTGCAACTTATAAATTTGTTGTACCCGATAGTCATTGTCAACGTAAATGATTGCGACCCCAAAATTCACAGTGCGTGTGTACTAATAAAAACTGTCCGCGCATTTCCAAGTATGCACTGTTCAACTATGATCTTTTGGCACCGGCGCCGCGATCATGTGTATATACAAATACTCACATGATTGCAGCGTCGACGTCCCTCTTCCCCTCTCCATTTGCAATGAATGTCGGGCGTGACGTCATCATCACGTCACGGCCGGCATTTAGTGAAGAGCCGTGCACAGAAGACAGAAGAGAGAAGAAAAATAAAATAAAATAGGTTGAAAGAAAGCAATACAGAGGTAAGTGAAAGAGGAGAAACGCAGAGAGGCACAGGGGGATGAAGAAAGGTTTGACAAAGGCAGCATGGCACAGGGGGATGAAGAAATGGGGGACAAAGGCAGCATGGCACTGGGGGATGAAGAAAGGGGAGGCAAAGGCAGCATGGCACAGGGGGATGAAGAAAGGGGCAAAGGCAGCATGGAGGGCGCAGTGCGATCATAAGGGGGTATAGTGTGGTGATGATGAACACAGGGAGCTTTTGGCAATGTAGTGTGTGTGAGGTAGATGGTGGCTAATTAATGGTTGCTATTTTGTTTGCGGGGTAATGGGAATACTATTATTTTAATGTTGGGGTTGGAGGAAGGCCTAATTATTAATCATGGGTGCTATTGATTTAATGGTGGGGCTGGTTGTAATTTTCTAAATGTAGCCATTTTTTTCCAAATAGGCCCCCCCAATATTCCAGGACCCAGACAAGCCGCAACTAAAGAAACCTGCAGCCACAGGTGGTGAAAGTGAGAAGAACAGAGCAGGAGAGTGTGTGAAATGTTGTGATTCTAGTGGGACATTGTCAATTTTTGGTGAGTGTTCTGCCCAATGTAAGGTACAGGCCAAGACTGTGAACTCTCTGTGTACACACTGCATTCTTTCTGTACTACACTGTGGTGCTAGATGTCTTGAAAGTCAGGAGTGCTTGTACATATGTCACGCTCTGGTGAATTCAGGGTCTAGCGCTTTTACCCACCAGCCATGCCTCAATGATGCATAGTCACACCCCCAATTGTATGACCATACCCACACCAATTTTTTTCAACATGCACACTTGTAAGTTGTTGTACTGGGGCCCTGAATTCTTCTTGGCAGCCCTGTTTACGTATAGTAAAACTTTCCTTTTTTGTATTCTCAACAGAGTGAAAAAGAAGAAAGGTCAAGAAAAGATTTAACTTCCCAGTCAATGCATTTGATATTGACATGCATGAATTTTACATTTAGAGAATTAAATCAAGAATTTTAAAACATGAAAAAATTGATTAATAATAAATTCATACATACTACAAAATGTGTCTGTGCAATGCTTCCATTATATATTTATATATATATATATATATATATATATATATATATATATATATATATATATATATATATTTATTATATCATACTTTGTTTAGGTGTGAAACAGTATGTAAAACAGTAAAACACAAAATTATACAAATATATAATAACAAGTTTATAACAGTATTGAACAATAAGGTAAAAGAGAACATATTTTAAAGTATGGTGGACAAAACTAACCAAACATAAAACAGACTTTTAATGTTGAATACAATGATATCCAAAGGTATTGATTCAATTTTAATAACTACCATCAGGATCACAATAAACATTAACAATTATACATCATACACTGCTGCAGTGTACATAAAATATTGGTTGTTAACATCACTTCCTCCCAGACCATAGATTAATGTCTAACACCAAAACACTCATACACACTACAAGACATCCTAGGTATCATCATCATCATTATTATTATTATCCTTTATTTGTTAGGCGCCACAAGAGCTCCGCAGCGCCGTACACAGTACAAACAGTAGACTATACAGGGTGAGACATAACTGAACAGTAAACAATAAATACCAAAACTTCAGAAGCTCCAGGCAGGCTGATGCAGTACAGACGGAGCAGAAGAACAGGTATGGAGACAGGAGGGAAGAGGGCCCTGCTCAATGAGCTTACATCCTAAGGGAGGGTAAACAAAACACAAGCACAAAGGGAGCCAGTTGACGTGTAAGGGCAGAATAGGGGCGGGTAGGACGGGTTAGGTGGAAGATTGGTAGGCTTTAAGGAACAGGTGGGTTTTGAGTGCCCGTTTGAAGGAGCTTAGATTGGGAGAGACACGGATAGAGCGGGGGAGGTCGTTCCAGTGAAGGGGGGCTGCACGGGAGAAGTCCTGGATTCTGGAGTGGGATGAGGTGACCAGGGTGGAGGAGAGGCGACGGTCATTTGCCGAGCGCAGGGAGCAGGCAGGAGTGTGATCATCATCATCTATTTATTTATTTATATAGCGCCACTAATTCCGGAGCGCTGTACTGAGAACTCATTCATATCAGTCCCTGCCCCATTGGAGCTTACAATCTAAATCACTTAACTTACACACACACAGACTGAGAGACACTAAGGGCAATTTAATAGCAGCCAATTAACCTACCAGTATGTTTTTGGAATGTGGGAGGAAACCGTAGCACTCGGAGGAAGCCCACGCAATTAATGTTACTTGACAGTCTGCTTAAGCTCTTCAGCAGTTATTTCTGTATTAAGGGAGGTTAGCTGGGCTTCAGATAAGGAGGAGAAATAGGATTCCCCAAGGAATTGTCTAATTCTGTCGCAGAGATCCTTAGGTAGAGGATTTCCTGCCTGAATATCATATAACTTGGAATAAAACTTGCAAAAATGGTCTGCTACTTTATGGGGGTCATAGATCCTGTAAGAGGATGGAAATGATGATGATGATGATGATGATGATGATCCTGTATTGAGACTATTCTATTGCATGGCAAAGGGCTAGGAGAGAGTCGGCTTTATCCCCCTTCTTTAAATATCTCTGACAGAGCCACTGCATGGTGTTACCTACCTTGGAAAATAGGATTTGTTGGCGTTGGCCTTTGAGCGAGAGAACTTTTAGGTACGTCTTATGCTTAGGATAATGTTGATGTTTCATTGTGAGAGCAGATAAGAAAGATTCTAGATCAAGGATACGTTTTGTTTGGGCTTTTTTTGCAGGACAGGATATTATGATGAGTAGACCGCGTATAGTTGCCTAATCGGCCTCCCACACAATTGTGTGTGGGATATCTGTGGTGGAACTCTGCGATCTCCTTTGAGATTTTTGTTTATCCCCCTCTTTAGAAAGGAGACTATCACTGAGGCACCAACAACAGCGAACGGGGGCAATGGCACCTAGATCTATGTGTAGTGAAACCGCAGATCAGGATGTAGGCATATCAGAGGAGCACAGAAGGGGGTTTTTGCTTCCTTTTATGTTTTATTGAAATAACTTGACGTTATTTATGATTATTACAGTATACCACTAATTTATGAAAAAGCCAAACAAGAAAGTTTCCCTTTCAGTCACAACACAGTAAAACAAGAGGACCATTAACTGAGATAACATAATCAATAATAAAAATGGGAAGTAGTCAATCTGTCAGTCTGACTGTTGACAGGTCCAATGTGGTGTATGTCGACATGGTTAAAATGGAGACATTGTGACTGTCAACAGGTAGTAAAGCCGACAGTCACAATGTCGACACTCAAACAGCAATATCACCGCCAGCCAGCAATGCCACTGCTGGTACTAGTAAAATCAGGGGGGTATGCTTTTTGTCACCCTGATCTTACTAGTACTAGATTTAACTTTATTCAACAAGAAGAAAAGAAAATGACCTTGTACTAGATTTAAGCTGTTTTGTGGGGAAGGGGGTAACGCTGTGTTTCTTTTTTATGCATTAGTGTTTTATGTATTTGTTTTTTACTGTACTATTAACAGTTTTGTGCCGGCAGGTCCGGCAGCTGTACTGATGTGTCGGCAGGTCTAGCGGCTGTATTTCTGGTGGCAGGGCCTCCTGCTGGTGGTGGCATTGCCGTTTGAATGTCGACGTTGTGACAGTCGACTTTACTACTTATTGACAGTCACAATGTCGCCATTTTTAACCACGTCGACACTGTTGGACAGTCTGCAGCGTCGACAGATCGTACCCAGCCCAGAAAAAAAAACAATTAAAACAAGAACAGTAAAAATAACAATGCCTGTTCACCTAGTTTTACAAAGGAACTGCGATCCATCCATGGAGTTGGCTACAGAAATGTGGAATCTTTTATCATGGAGGGATAAATTTCATGATTTAGGAGGTATTGTAAAAATATGAACGACCAATAAGGGGGAAATTCAAATGCCGGCGATGTGACGCGTGGACATCACAGCATGTCTGGTAGGAATCTGTGCTAATTTTTCCTTGATGGGATGTAAGGAAAAATGACTGGAGATTCCAGACATAATAGAGATTCAAGGTGTTTCTGCGGATATTCCGAAGACACCTCACGCCGAACTGAATATCCCCCTATGTGCATGGGGAGTTGACCTGTCAGCGTTTAAGTGAAATTCCATGAAGTATGTTCCAAGCTTTTCATCTCTTACATCCATGGGGAACAGTGGAGACTCTGGGGTATAGAAAGTTGTCACTGGAGCCTTGGCACTTCCAAATCTACCTCTGAAATTGAAGCTCCTCCCCATCTATACCCCATTGGCTGGTTGCTGAACGTCAGCTTTTGTTAAGTACCTGCTGGAGCTTGGTGCATTTTTAGGGGCAGCTTAGATGAAAACACAGTGAACTTATCAAATATTCTACTATTAAATACTAGCAAATATTAAAACGGAGTGTATTCGTAAAAATAGAACACAAGGGAAGGTTGCAGAAAAGTGTGTTCTTTAATTTACTCATCATAAGTTACAGTGGAGTAATCAGTCAAGGAGGTGATTTTGTTTTAATAAAATATCTTAATCTTCTGCTATCTGTGTGTGTTTTGCCCAAAGACTGGACAAAAGATCAGAACACTTTGTATTCTGACCATATTGTTGAATGATATGTAAGGGTCCAGCAGAAATAATACAAGAAATTAATGGTATTTTCAGCAGGAATAGAAATAGTAAAAGGTCCCATTGAGGATTGTTGCCTGAACTATTTCTTTTCTGAACTTAAAGATCTATATAGGTGAAGATGGCAGAATTGATTCTGTTCTTTTCAGGAAAAGGACGGTTTGCTTGACTCCAGGAAAGTGCACCTTCCAGAATAAATTATGGGTACTCCCAAATGCAGAGTTCCTGCGCATTGAAAGAACAGCTCAGGGTTATGGATTTTCAAAAGACTAAAAGTAGTATCTTGTCACCTTAAACAAAGAAATTACAGCAAAAGACAAATAAAATATGTCTATTACAGTTGATGATTGTATCACTCTGTTTTGATACCTAAATCTAAAAAGATAGATGATCAAATCTGTTTTATAGGCAACAACAACCAATGAATGAAGATACCCCGAACAAATGCTCCACTGATCTTATTATCTTATCTACTTATCTTTTTATGGGGGACAAAATGTCCCTTTTATACATAAAATGACAGAGCATGATGGACACACTGTTTGAAGCCTCATTTAATGCAGAAGAGAGATAAAAAGGATAAATACCCAGTATTCTTTCCATGTTATAACTGTAAAGCATGTGAAGTTATTTGTAAAACTGAATAATTCAATCATGGTTCTGCTGAGACAATCACATTAAAGCAAAATCTAACATGCACATCTGAAAGCGTAATACATCGCCTACAATGCATTTCTGGTACATGGGCAAGAGGAAAAGACATCTGAGAAAAGACATCTATAGACATAATTATCATGTTGATAATTAAAACCTTCAAATGCAAGGACAAAGAATGAGAACATGAAGATCAGCCGCAAGACAAATCCATATAAGCAACATGACAGCGGCTATCATTGCCATCTCAGAGGATGGGCGGTTTGACAGGTTCAAATAGGAGTTAGGGGAGGTGATCTTGCTATATCACTGTAATGGGATGAATGCCTATGGAGCTTTTGAATGAAAGATTGTCTTATACTTCCTTTTATAAAAATCACCCATTTAACCATACACCCCTCAATACAGTAATATCCAATAAGATGCTATCATTTAATCTACTAAATTATGCCTCACTCAATGTGAGGTTTGAAAATGGACTCCGATAAAATTAACTTTACCAAAATTGTATAATGTAATACAGTATGTAGAATTTTATGCTATGCAACACCATGAACACATCCCAATTCTTGATGCGGGGATACCTACTCTGAAATAACACTAATGAGTTAACGAATAAATGGATGATTGTTATTATATCTGATCTACAGTATATCTCAGTGTTTGTTTTTTTTTAAATGTATATCCGTGTAAATATTGTTTTATTTGTATATATTTTGAAGTGTTTTTAGTTATTTTATGTAATCTATATACCTGCACTTGGGATATGCAAAAATTGGATCAAATACAATGTACTCTTCAGAGTTTCTCCCTGCAACCCAACACTGAAATATGTATAAATCAATACCAGTGGTGATGGGGAGGGGGTCCAAATTTATCAGAGGAATTACATTAATTAGTCCCCTCTAGTTTATCAAGCAGTGTTTCAGTGTGTACACCAAATATGCTATTAACACATTCTTAAGTAATTCTGGTCAAAGTGGCGACATATAAAAAAATGTTTACCTGTAATAGATCCCCTCTTTGTGGTGACACTTCACGTCTCAACTTTGGAGATTTACATTTGTGAAAACTTTTAGGTGAAACAGGGGCTAAACTTTCAACATGAGCAGATAATTCACGTCTGTCAAATCTGACTGGTGCGGTAATTTCAACCTAGAGGGAACGTAGAAGTTATATACAATAATTGATTGAGCATGAATTACAACACTTAACAGTACTCGCCTTGGCTCAGAATGTTCTATTTAAAGATACTTTCTCTGCTTGGATAGCCATCAATATAAAGTTAAAAAGAAATCCTAGATTCACTAAATATCTAAATCCTGAGTTTACACCCTAACTGTCAAACCCAATGTATGACATTTAGAAAAGAAAAAACATTCTTGCTGTCAAAGACGTTTTTGACCCAGGGGGCTCACTTTGTACTTTTCAACATTTGCAAGTAATACATACACTTCCCCATACTCGTTATTACATTTTCTTACCGATAAGGCACTATATATTCAGCAAGATATACTCTTCATCAAAGAATGATGACCCTCATCCAGATAGCCTTGAATTCTTACTCAGTTTTTCATGTAACCACGGACATACAGTTAAATTGTTATACTTGGACTTGATAAGTATTTACACAGATGGCTTGTGGTCAACTGTTTAGTCAGCTTGGCGGAAGGGTTTCCCAGACCTTTGACACCCCACAGAAGTGCTAGCTCATATGGAGCATACTATGAAAGCCTTAAGCTCTGCTAGACTCCAGGCTGTTCATCTGAAAATGATAAATAGAGCTTATATTTTCCAAGTGAAGAGGAAGCACTTAGTGATGTCTGAATCGAGTATGTGTCCGAAATGCAAACGACACAAAGCAACCCTATTACATACCTTCTGGACATGCCTGAATATAGTTAAATATCGGAACAAGGTTGTGTCTTTCATGAATTATACTTTTCATCTACACATACAACCAAACTATGAAGCATTACTTTTTTCTCTTTTGACATCTGGAGGACAGAGTCACCTAATCCTACGGTTTTATCTCTTTTTACGAATACTGTTACATTAGTGAGGAACGCCATCCTCGGTAAATGGGTGTCACATGTCCCTCCAATTCTTGCAGAAATCAAATCAGAGTTATTGAAGCTGCTATTTTTTGATTGGCGATCTACCGTGTCTGTTATTGAGAAAGGCGTTAATTTTTTTTATGTTAAATGGGGTCTGTACACAGAAGCTCTGGATAGTCAGGTAAAGAATTAGATCTTGAAAGCATTTGAATGTAGTGAGTGGTTTTCGCTGAGGCAATTGGAGTAATATCCGCTTTTTCATTGGATAACTCGAAATTGTTGAGCTCCAACTTTCTCCTTCCCTACCTAAGCTTCTGAGTTGTTACTCCGTATGTCGTTATTACCTTTTTCCAATACTTCCTCTTCCTCTCCCTTCTTGCCCAAACCCATCCTATTCTCTTACCGATGCAACAGTATTTATTTTTATGCGTAATCATTAGGTTTCTTTTTTTGCTTTTGTGATCGCACCCTTTGGGCTAGATTTACTAAGCTGCGGGTTTGAAAAAGTGGAGATGTTGCCTATAGCAACCAATCAGATTATAGCTTTCATTTATTTAGTACCTTCTACAAAATGATAGCTAGAATCTGATAGGTTGCTATAGGCAACATCCCCACTTTTTCAAACCCGCAGCTTAGTAAATCTAGCCCTTAGTCTTTACCACCCTGCTTCCCTTTTATTCATTTGAAAACATGTGAAAGTGTAAAATGTACAGTTATATATGATTTGCATTTTTGTCTGCATATTGTGTTTTGTATTTATTGCTTTTTCTGTACAATAAACATAATTTTTTTTAAAAAGGTAGAAGAAAACAATTTTTTACTTTTTAAATTGAACACAACTGCAGCTATCTCAGAACTACTCAATGTTTTAAAAAAAACTCAACTCCCATCAAATGTATTTTTTTGTCACAAGAAAACTCCAAACTATGATCTATTCATCACGGCATAATGTCTGAACTATTTATATAATTATTTATTTAAACAAGTTTTTCTTAAGAACCTGTTTCTAGCTTCAAGGAATTGAATTGTTAAGGAGAATTCAAATGATTATATGTGAAAAACCTTCTACAGTTCTTACAAAGTTTAGAAAGAAACCCAAGGTTTGGGAAATCATGTGTCTTGCTGATCTCTTGTTCTTGAGGGTTACTTCTTTTTGAACAATAAGTGTGTCACAAACACTAGCTAAGTCCACTGGTTCTCGAAGAGTCACTTTCTTCCCACTGTGTAATATCTGGAGGGTGACTGCAAATCCACATCTACACTTAATATTATTTTTTGGGTTCTTCAGTCACAGGTTTTATAAATCTCCTTTGTCGAAGGTATGTCAAGAAAGTTGTAAAACCTCTACTTTGTGAACATTAAAGTCTTTACCTTCCAATCATCCAACATTTAGGAAGATTTCTTCTTTAACCAAGTAATAATAAACCCTGCAAATAATATCTTGGGGATTATCAGGTTAGGAATTTTGTGGATTCAGGGCTCTGTTCGCCTTGTCAAACATGATGTGTGTTTCATGTTCTAATATTTTGTTTAAAATCTTAGCAAGGCTGTTTGTTATGTCTTAATAAGGTATATTCTCTGGTATACCTCTAAACCATAGGTTACTTCTCCTACTTCTATTATGCAAGTCATCCAACCAGGACTGAACGGATTTCAATTTCAACACCTTTTGATTTATAGTTTCTTGGAGTTTACAGACCAGTGGCCTGATTCATTATGGATCTTAAATGAAGAGGATTCTTATTTCAGTCTCCTGGACAAAACCATGTTACAATGGAAGGGGTGCAAATGAGTGTTCTGTTTTGCACATAAGTTAAATACTGCCTGTTTTTTCATGTAGCACGCACATATCAACTTTAAATTTCAGTGTACAAATAAGCTATCAAGTATTTGTGTGCTACATGAAAAAACAATCAGTATTTAACTAGGGGTGAGCGAGTTCGGATTTTTGAAATCCGAACACCCCCGAACAGTGCCGATCCGAAGCCCGGATCAGAGCACTGTTCGGGGATTCCCGCCTGACGCAAAACTCAGAACGAGGCAAAACGTCATCATCCCGCCGTTGGATCTCGCGAGATCCGGATTCATATTATTCCCCGCTTCCCGCCGCCATCTTCACTCGGGCAATGGAGAGGGAAGAGGGAGGGTGTGTGGTGGTGTCCTCTGTCCTGCTCAGTCCAGTGGTGCTGCCCGGTGCTCTGTCCTGCTCAGTCCAGTGGTGCTGTCCTGTGCTCTGTCCTGCTCAGTCCAGTGGTGCTGTCCTGCTCAGTCCAGTGGTGCTGTCCTATGCTCTGTGCTGCTCAGTCCAGTGGCGGTGCTGCCATAATTCCAGTGGTGCTGTCCTGTGTTGTCCTGTGCTGCTTAAGTCCAGTCCAGTGGCACTGCCATATAAGTCCAGTTCAGTGGTGCTGTCCTGTGTCCAGTCCAGTGGTACAGCCATATAAATCCAATGGTGCTGTCCTGTGCTGCAAAAGTCCAGTGGTGGTGTCCTGTACTGCATAAGTCCAGTGGTTCTGTCCTGTGCTGCTTAAGTCCAGTCCAGTGGTACTGCCGTATAAGTCAACTGATCCTGCCGTATAAGTCCAGTGGTACTGCCGTATAAGTCCAGTGGTACTGCCGTATAACTCCAGTCCAGTGGTACTCTCCTGAGCCGCATATAATTTTTAAAGGCTTTGCCGAGTGTGTGTGGTTTAGGGGTACGCTCTCTTGTGCTGCACATAATGGAGAACAAAAATTTGGAGGATAAAGTAGGGAAAGATCAAGAACTACTTCCTCCTAATGCTGAAGCTGCTGCCACTAGTCATGACATAGACGATGAAATGCCATCAACGTCGTCTGCCAAGGCCGATGCCCAATGTCATAGTAGAGGGCATGTAAAATCCAAAAAGCCAAAGTTCACTAAAATGATAAAAAAACAACAAATTAAATCATCTGAGGAGAAACGTAAACTTGCCAATATGCCATTTACGACACGGAGTGGCAAGGAACGGCTTAGGCCCTGGCCCGTGTTCATGACTAGTGGTTCAGCTTCACATAACGATCTAAGCCCTCCTCCTCCCTCCCCTCTAGAAAATTTAAGAGAGTTAAGCGGTCATCAAAAACACAGCAAACAACTATGCCTTCTAAAGACATGGCATCACAAATCCCCAAGGAGAGTCCAAGGGTGTTGGTGGTTGCGATGCCTGACCTTCCCATCACTGTACGGGAAGAGGTGGCTCCTTCCACCATTTGCAGCACGCCCTCTGCATATGCTGGAAGGATCACCCACAGTGCAGTTCCAGATTTTGATAATAAAGGTGTCAATGTTGTTCACCAGGAGGAGGATATTGATGTAGCTGGCGCTGAGGAGGAACTTGACGAGGAGGATGCTGATGTGGTTTGCTTAAATGAGGCACCAGGGGGGGAAACAGTTGTTGTCCATGGGATGAAAAAGCCCATCGTCATGCCTGGGAAGAAGACCATTAAATCCACCTCTTCGGTCTGGAATTATTTCTATCCCAATCCGGACAACAAATGTATTGTCATATGTAGCTTATGTAAAGCTGCAATAAGCAGGGGTAAGGATCTGGGCCGCCTAGGGACATCCTCCCTTATACGTCACCTGAAGACCCTTCATAATTCTGTGTGTAGTTCAGGAACTGTGGCTAGGACCATCAGCAGTCCAGGGACACCTAAATCCCTTGGTCCTGTTGTATCCACACCAGCGACACCCTCCTCGTCAATTTCCTCCTCGATCCGGATCGGAGGTAGTCCTGCAGGCCATATCACCGGCATGACTGAGTCCTCTTCAATCCGGGATTCTTCCGGAGGATCCTGCAGCGCTACGCCTACTACTGCTGCTGCTGCTGGGAGTCGGTCATCTTCCCAGAGGGGAAGTCGTAAGACCGCTACCTCTTTTACTAAGCAATTGACCGTACAACAGTCGTTTGCCATGAGGACGAAGTACGACAGCAGTCATCCTATGGCAAAGCGGATAACTGCGGCCTTGACAGCTATGTTGGTGTTAGACGTGCGTCCGGTGTCCGCCATCAGTTGAGTGGGATTTAGACGGTTGATGGAGGTATTGTGTCCCCGGTACCAAATCCCGTCTAGATTACACTTCACTAGGCAGGCGATACCCGGGATGTACAGAAAAGTACGAAAAAGTGTCCCCAGTGCTCTGAAAAATGCGGTTGTACCCACTGTCCATTTAACCACGGACATGTGGACAAGTGGTTCAGGGCAAACTAAGGACTATATGACTGTGACAGCCCACTGGGTAGATGCATCGCCTTCCGCAGCAACAGCAGCAGCATCAGTAGCAGCATCTCTGAAAAGCCTGCTCGTTCCAAGGCAGGCAACGTTGTGTATCACCGGTCTCAGTAAGAGGCACAACGCCGACAACCTCTTCGAGAAAGTGAGGGAAATCATCTCGCAGTGGCTTACCCCACTTAGACTCCTGGGGATTTGTGGTGTCGGACAACGCCAGTAGTATTGTGTGGGCATTACATATGGGCAATTTCCAGCACGTGCCATGTTTTGCCCACACAATAAATTTGGTGGTGCAGCATTATCTTAAAAGTGACAGGGGTGTGCAGGAGATGCTTGCGGTGGCCCGCAAAATTGCGGGACACTTTCGCCATTCTGCCACTGCCTACCGAAGACTGGAGCACCATCAAAAACGCCTGAACCTGCCTGCCATCACCTCAAACAAGAGGTTGTGACGCGCTGGAACTCCACCCTCTATATGCTGCAGAGGATGGAGGAGCAGCAAAAGGCCATTCAAGCCTACACAGCCACCTACGACATAGGCAAAGGAGTGGGGATGCGCCTGAGTCAAGCGCAGTGGAGACTGATTTCCGTGTTGTGCAAGGTTCTCCAGCCGTTTGAACTTGCCACAGGAGAAGTCAGTTCCGACACTGCCAGCTTGAGTCAGGTGATTCCCCTGATCAGGCTGTTGCAGAAGCAGCTGGAGAAAGTAAGGGAGGAGCTGGTAAAGCATTGCGATTCCACAAAGCATGTGGATGAAGCCCTTCGTACGCTTTGCCAGGATCCGAGGGTGGTCAGTCTTTTCAAGTCAGAGGAATACATTCTGGCCACCGTGCTCGATCCTCGGTTTAAAGCGTATGTTGTGTCTATGTTTCCGGCGGACACAAGTCTACAGCGGTGCAAAGACCTGCTGATCAGGAGATTGTCATTTGAAGAGGGCCGTGACATGGCAACAGCTCTTCCTTCATTTTCTTCCACACCTGTGGCTGCGAGGAAACAGCTGAGATTTCCTAAACGACCCGCTGGCGGGGATGCAGAGCAGGCAGGAGCGAATTTGAACATCTGGTCCGGACTAAAGGACCTGCCAACGATTGCTGACATGTCTACTGTCGCTGCATTGGATGCTGTCACCATTGAAAAAATGGTGGAGGATTACTTTGGTGACAGCATCCAAGTAGACATGTCAGACAGTCCTTACTTGTACTGGCAGGAAAAAAAAGGCAGTTTGGAAGCCCCTGTATAAACTGGCTCTATTTTACCTGAGTTGTCCCCCCTCCAGTGTGTACTCCGAGTTTTTAGTGCAGCGGGGAACCTGGTCAGTGAGCGGCGAAGGAGGTTACTTCCGCAAAATGTGGAGAAGATGATGTTCATCAAAATGAAATATCAATTCTTCAATAAAGACCAGCAATGGCCTCCAGATTCTACAGAGGGACCTGTGATTGTGTGTCCAGCGGGGACAAATTGATAATGTGTGAGGATGAGGAAGTACACACTGAAGGGGGCGAGGAATCAGAGGATGAGGATGAGGACGACATCTTGCCTCAGTAGAGCCAGTTTACTTTGTACAGGGAGAGATGAATTGCTTTTTTTGTGTGGGGGCCCAAACAAACCAATCATTTCAGCCACACTAGTTTGGTAGGCCCTGTCGCTGAAATGATTGGTTTGTTAAAGTGTGCATGTCCTTTTTCCGCAGGTAATTTGATGTGCTCTTTCTCTTTGCATTCCATTCGGGGGATAGTGACAGGTACTACAGGGGGGATAGTGACAGGTACTGCAGGGGGGATAGTGACAGGTACTGCAGGGGGGATAGTGACAGGTACTACAGGGGGGGATAGTTACAGGTACTGCAGGGGGGATAGTGACAGGTACTGCAGGGGGGGATAGTGACAGGTATTGCAGGGGGGAGAAGAATAAGTAAAAATAACTGCATGGGGAAAGAGGGGAGTGAGTGAAAATGTCTGCAGGGGAGGGGGAGTGAGTGTGAGTGAAAATGTCTGCAGGGGAGGGGGAGTGAGTGTGAGTGAAAATGTCTGCAGGGGAGAAGGGGTAAATGTGAGTGAAAATGTCTGCAGGGGAGGGGGAGTGAGTGTGAGTGAAAATGTCTGCAGGGGAGTGGGAGTGAGTGTGAGTGAAAATGTCTGCAGGGGAGGGGGAGTGAGTGAAAATGTCTGCAGGGGAGAGGGAGTGAGTGAAAATGTCTGCAGGGGAGGGGGAGTGAGTGTGAGTGAGAATGTCTGCAGGGGAGGGGGAGTGAGTGAAAATGTCTGCAGGGGAGGGGGAGTGAGTGTGAGTGAAAATGTCTGCAGGGGAGGGGGAGTGAGTGTGAGTGAAAATGTCTGCAGGGGAGGGGGAGTGAGTGTGAGTGAAAATGTCTGCAGGGGAGGGGGAGTGAGTGAAAATGTCTGCAGGGGAGAGGGAGTGAGTGAAAATGTCTGCAGGGGAGGGGGAGTGAGTAAAAATGTCTGCAGGGGGAAGGGGGGGTTGTACGAGTGAGTGAAAATGACTGCAAGGGGGGGTTGTACGAGTGAGTAAAAATATCTGCAGGAGGGGCAATGGCTGTAGGAGGGGGAAATAAAAATGGCCAATGTGTGTGGGGGACAGTATATGACTATAATGTGTGCTATGTGGAGCTGTTTGTGGAAAATTAGGTCTAGACAGGTAGAAGAGATCAGGACAGTCTGCCAACTGTCCTGAATTTGGTGGGTGACTGTCCCGCTTAGTCAGGAATTGGTCTGACTGCAAGGACAGTTGGGAGGTATGTCCTGCTTCACATTGTACTGCTTGTGAAGACAGAACTGTGTGCACCCAGGGCTGCCAAGAGGAATTCAGGGCCCCGGTACAATAAATTCATGGGGCCCCCCTCATAGTTGAGTATGGTAAAAAAAAATGCGCCGCAAAAAATTTCAGAGGTGTGGTCATGCATTTGGGGGTGCGGCAAATGCACCATTGGGGCGTGGCTAACACATCAAAGTCACTAGGCTCTCAATTCACCCGAGCGTCACATATGTCCAAGCACTCTTGACTTTCAGGACATCTAGCACCAAAATGTAGTATAGAAAAAATGCAGTGTGTACACAAAGAGTTCAGTCTTGGCCTCCACCTTACATTGGGCACAACACTCACCAAAAATTGACATTGTCCCTACTAGAATCACAACATTTCACATACTGTCTTGCTCTCTCCTACCTGTTCTTCTCACTTTCACCACCTGTTGCTGCATGTTTCTCTAGTTGCGGCTTGTCTGGATCCTGGAATGCTGGGGGCCCTATTTGGAAAAAAAGAGCTACATTTAGATAATTCTAAACAACCCTGTCGTTAAATCAATACCATCCACGATTAATAATTAGGCCTTCCTCCAGCTCCAATATTACAATAATGTGCCCCTTCATCATCGCCATGCCTTATGATCACACTGCGCCCTCCATGCTGCTTTTGCCCCCTTCATCTGGCTCCCCTTCATCACACTATACTATGCTGCTCCCCCCCCTTTTTCAATCCCACTGTGCCATGCCTCCCCCCCTTTTTAACCCCACTGTGCCATGCTGTCCACCATTTTTTAACCCCACTGTGCCATGCTGACCCCTGTTTATTAACCCCACTGTACCATGCTGACCCCTGTTTATTAACCCCACTGTGCCATGCTGCCCCGTTTTTTAACCCCTCTGTGCTCCCCCTCATTTTTTAACCCCTCTGACATGCTGCTTTCCCGTTTTTTAACCCCTTTGTGCTCCCCCTCATTTTTTAACCCCTCTGTCATGCTGCCCCCCCCCGTTTTTTAACCCCTTTGTGCTCCCCCTAATTTTTTAACCCATCTGACATGCTGCTTTTCCGTTTTTTAACCCCTCTGTGCTCCCCCTCATTTTTTAACCCCTCTGACATGCTGCTTCCCCTTTTAACCCCTCTATGCCCCCCTCATTTTTTAACCCCTCTGTCATGCTGCCCCCCCCCTGTTTTTTAACCCCTTTGTGCTCCCCCTAATTTTTTAACCCATCTGACATGCTGCTTTTCCTTTTTTTAACCGCTCTGTGCTCCCCCTCATTTTTTAACCCCTTTGTCATGCTACTTCCCCGTTTTTAACCCCTCTGACATGCTGCGTTTCCATTTTTTAACCCCTCTGTGCTCCCCCTCATTTTTTAACCCCTCTGACATGCTGCTTTTCCGTTTTTTAACCCCTTTGTGCCCCCCTCATTTTTTAACCCCTCTGTGCCCCTCGTTTTCCTCCCTTCACTTACCTTCTCTCCTTTCTTGTGTCACGGACTTACCTGATCCCTGCCGCTCCGTCCAGCCGCACTTCCGCATTCAGGACCATGTGACCGCACCCAGAGGCGGTCACATGACCACAACCCTAGAGGCGGGGATTTTGAATCCCCTTCAGTATAAAAACCTCACTCTGACACTCGCTGAGTGTCAGAGCATCACTTACCTGTTCCTGGCTCCTGCTCTTCGTGGATTGCAGTGTCTCCCAGTTTCCAGTGTCTTCCTGTGTGCTGATCTCTGCCTGTTTGACTTCCCTGGCTCTCCGTTCCCTGTGTACCGACCCGGCTTGCTGACCATTCTCCTATTCTTGTGACCCGTGTACCGAACCTGGCTTGTTGACTCCGAGTTGCCTTCTGATTCTGCCTGACTCCATTCCTGTGTACCGAACCGGCTTGTTTGACTCCGCTACCACCGCTTCACTCCGCTGTACTACATCTTGAGGCGAACCTGGGGACCGCGACCTGCGACTCCTGGCAGCGAAGCCCACCCCGCCTTGCGGCGGTTCTTGGTGAACACCGGGGAGATCGTTAGACTCCGCACCTCAGGTAAGCCAGTGCTAATCAAGATTAGTAATATAGTATCCAGAATCTGTTACAGTTTGCTCTGACCATGGATACCACAGCTAAAGATCTGTTGGAGCATTTAGTAGGAAGGATGGATAAGCAAGAAGCTAACCAAGAGCAACTTTTAAAATTCCTCAATAGTCTATCCACTCGGTTGGATGTTGTCCAGAACACCCTTGTGGCTGGTGGATCACCTGGGCCGGCAGTGGCTCCTGTACCTCAGGCCGCAGCAGCAGCTTCTTCCTCGCAGTTACGGTTACCTAACCCACCCAAGTTCGATGGAGACCCTAAATACTGCAGAGGATTCTTAAATCAATGCTCCATACAATTCGAGCTTCTACCTGGGAACTTCCCTTCCGAAAAAACGAAAGTGGCCTATGTGATTTCGTTATTGTCCGGTCAAGCCTTAGCATGGGCTTCCCCCTTATGGGAGAGGGACGACCCCATTCTACATAACTTCAACCTCTTCTTTTCCACCTTCAAGAAAATATTTGATGAGCCAGGAAGGGTGTCCAATGCCGCTTCCGGCTTACTACGTCTCCACCAGGGAAACCAGTCTGTGGGGCAGTATGCGGTCCACTTCAGAACTATGGCCTCTGAACTTCGCTGGAACGATGAGGCCCTAGTAGCTACATTCTGGCAGGGCCTTTCAGACCGAATCAAAGACGAGTTGGTATCCCAGGAACTCCCTACGTCTTTAGACGACATTATCTCCCTCTGTGTCAAAGTTGATTTGCGTTTCAAGGAACGTAATTCCGAGAAGGAACAGTCGCGGCGTAGTATGATTCGCTTGGCCCCCAACTTCCAAACCCCTGTTCTCCCTCCTGAAGAGCCCATGCAACTTGGGAGGACCTGCCTATCAGCCGAAGAAAGGGAGAGGAGATTTCGGAACAAGTTGTGTTTATATTGTGGAGAGAGCGGCCATCTTCTGAGTTCTTGTCCCAAACGCTCGGGAAACGACAGGGCCTAACGAGTTCTGGAGCTGTATCGTTGGGCCTCTTTTCTCAGTGTCAGTCAGTTCCCAATAGTAATGATTGCCTGTCTATTCCCATTTCCCTCCAGTTAGGACAAAAGACCTTCCCGCAGTCGGCTCTTCTAGATTCCGGAGCCGCAGGAAATTTCATTTCTGCCACTGTAGTTAAACAATTCGCTATTCCCACACAAGCGTTGGAACAACCCATCTCTCTGATGGCCATTGATGGGGGAAGAATTCCTGAGGGGTCCATTCTGGTACGCACAATTCCCCTTCTGCTTCAGATAGGAGCACTTCATCGAGAGAAGATTTCTTTTCTAGTAATACAGAGGTCTACCAACCCAGTCATCCTAGGACTTCCATCATGGCTTCGGGTCCACTCTCCCACCTTGGACTGGAAATCTGGTCACATATTGTCATGGGGACAGTCCTGCTTCTCTCGCTGCCTACAGAGAGTGGTTCCTCCGAATAGTCCTAGACGTTCCCAAGAATTTCCTGTGACTCTCCTACCTGAACCATACCAAACTTTCTCTGATGTTTTTTGTCAACAAGAGGCCACTAGACTTCCTCCTCACATAATCTGGGACTGTGGCATTGATCTGATACCTGGTAAACCCATTCCCAGGGGCCGTGTTTACCCCCTTCCCTCCCGGAGTCTAAGGCTATGGAGGAGTATATCCAAGAAAATCTAAACAGGGGCTTCATCCGCAAGTCTGCCTCCCCAGCTGGGGCTGGCTTCTTCTTCGTAAAAAAGAAAGATGGGGGCCTCCGCCCTTGCATTGATTACAGAGGCCTGAATGCCCCAGCCATATTTCAGAGCTTTATGAATGAGCTGTTTCAAGACCTCTTGTACCAATCCGTAGTCATCTACTTGGACGACATTCTCATCTTTTCTCAAGATCTAGCATCTCATCGTACTCATGTATTGGAGGTCCTCTCTCGTATCCGAAAAAATCAGCTATTTTGCAAATTGGAGAAATGCACCTTCGAGCAGAAACAAATTCCCTTCCTGGGATATATTATTTCGGGCACCGGTCTACAGATGGATCCCACAAAATTGAAAGCCATACTTGACTGGCCCCAACCTTCGGGCCTTAAGGCCACTCAACGCTTCCTAGGATTCTCCAACTATTATCGTCAATTTATCAAGGGGTACTCTTCTCTCGTGGCTCCCATCACATCATTGACCCGCAAATCTGCTGATGCTGGTATTTGGTCCACTGAGGCTATCCAAGCCTTTATATTATTAAAGTCTCTTTTTTCATCTGCACCCATTCTTCAACAGCCAGATTGTTCTCGTCCTTTTGTCCTGGAGGTAGATGCCTCTTCTGTTGGCACAGGAGCCGTACTATCACAGCGAGGTCCTTCTGGAAAACTTCATCCCTGCGGATTCTTTTCCCGTCGCTTTTTACCTGCTGAGAGGAATTATGGGATTGGCGACAAAGAACTCCTGGCCATCAAGTTGGCTCTCTCCGAATGGAGACATTTACTAGAAGGAGCGCAATTTCCTATCACCATATATACCGACCATAAGAATTTGCTTTACTTACGCACTGCTCGATGTCTGAACCCTCGACAAGCAAGGTGGTCCTTATTCTTCTCACGCTTTGATTTCAACATCACTTTTCACTCGGGATCTAAGAATACGAAGGCAGACGCCTTATCTCGCTCTTTTGATCCAGCTGACATGGAATCCTTGGAAGATAATAAATTCATTGTAAATCCAAGTCAAGTATTGGCAGCTACACACCTGAAAAAGGGTTGTCCTCCGGGCAAAACATTCATCTTGCCACATCTACGCTCCCGGCTCCTTCACTGGGCTCATCACTCACTCTTCTCTGGGCATGCCGGCATTCGCAAGACCTGGGACTTATTGTCCCGAAGCTACTGGTGGCCTTCCTTGCTGGAGGATGTGAAGAGATTTGTTGCTGCTTGTTCCAAATGTGCTCAACACAAGACCTCTAGGAAGAAGCCTTATGGATGCTTGCTCCCATTACCCATTCCTGATTACCCATGGTCACAGATCTCCATGTATTTTATTACGGACCTTCCTCCTTCCAAATCCTGTACTGTAGTGCTTGTGGTCACGGATCGCTTCTCTAAAACAGCTCACTTTATTGCTCTCAAAGGCCTTCCTTCTTCCTCCTCCTTAGCCGATATTTTTATTAAAGAAATATTTCGCCTCCACGGCTGTCCTCAACATATTGTCTCCGATAGGGGATCACAATTTATATCAAAATTTTGGCGGTCTTTTTGCAATAAATCCGGGATTAAGCTTGACTTTTCTTCCGCATATCATCCCCAGTCCAATGGGGCTACTGAGAGAACCAACCAAGAATTAGAGAAGTTTCTAAGAATATTTATCTCTAGTAACCAAGACAAATGGGTGGACCTTCTCCCTTGGGCCGAGTTCGCCCATAACAACCATTTCCATGAGGCCATCTCTAACTCCCCCTTTTTTGTTCTGTATGGCTGCCATCCTAGACTACCCACCTTCTCTCAAGTCTCATCTTCTGAAGTTCCAGCAGTGGACTCCCTGTTTCGTAACTTCTCTGATATTTGGGAACAAACCAAGACAAATTTAAAGAAAGCAACTACTCGGTCCAAAAAATTGTACGATAAAAGGAGAAGAATGACTCCAAGTTTTGCAGTTGGTGACAGGGTATGGCTATCCACCCAGAACATTCGTTTAAAGGTTCCCAGTAAAAAATTTGCTCCCAAGTTTATTGGCCCATTCGCTATATCTGAGATTATTAATCCCGTAGCCTTTAGATTGAGTCTGCCTCCCTCTTTACGTATACCCAATGTCTTCCATGTCTCCTTGTTAAAACCGATGGTAACCAACAGATTCGCCACCTCATCCAGAACTCCTCCTCCTTCTGTGGATCTGGATCAAGTCGAATACGAGATTAAAACTATCCTAGATTCTCGTAAAGTTCAAGGTGCCATACAGTTCTTGGTAGATTGGAAGGGTTACGGCCCTGAGGAGCGCTCATGGGTAAGAGCCATTGATCTACATGCTCCCCGTCTACTTAAATCCTTCCATAAAAAATTTCCTTTGAAACCCTATTAGGTGTTCGGAGTCCACCTTTATGGCAGGGGGTACTGTCACGGACTTACCTGATCCCCGCCGCTCTGTCCAGCCGCACTTCCGCATTCAGGACCATGTGACCGCACCCGGAGGCGGTCACATGACCACAACCCTAGAGTCGGGGATTTTGAATCCCCTTCAGTATAAAAACCTCACTCTGACACTCGCTGAGTGTCAGAGCATCACTTACCTGTTCCTGGCTCCTGCTCTTCGTGGATTGCAGTGTCTCCCAGTTTCCAGTGTCTTCCTGTGTGCTGATCTCTGCCTGTTTGACTTCCCTGGCTCTCCGTTTCCTGTGTACCGACCCGGCTTGCTGACCATTCTCCTATTCTTGTGACCCGTGTACCGAACCTGGCTTGTTGACTCCGAGTTGCCTTCTGATTCTGCCTGACTCCATTCCTGTGTACCGAACCGGCTTGTTTGACTCCGCTACCACCGCTTCACTCCGCTGTACTACATCTTGAGGCGAACCTGGGGACCGCGACCTGCGACTCCTGGCAGCGTAGCCCACCCAGCCTTGCGGCGGTTCTTGGTGAACACCGGGGAGATCGTTAGACTCCGCACCTCAGGTAAGCCAGTGCTAATCAAGATTAGTAATATAGTATCCAGAATCTGTTACATCTTGGTCCTCTCTGCTGCTCTGTGCTCCATTGCTCCAGACTGACTGAATGCTTGGCATGACATGACGACATCACACCCGGCATTCAGACAGTCTGAATAGAGCACAGAGCAGCAGAGAGGAGGGATGCCGGCTCCGCGATCAGGTGAGTATGTTTTTTCTTTTTTTAAACTAGCCTGCTCCCCCCACCAACGACCGAGCATCCCCCCCCCCCGCCGCAAAAGAAAAAAGAAAAAAAAGAAAAGGGAAGGAAAAAAAAACCGTTTTGAAATATTTTATTTTTTTTAAAAAAAAAAAATCAGCAGCGCAAGGGCCCGGGTAATTAGTACCCGCTCCCCCCCCCCTCTCGGCGGCCCTGTGTGCACCTAACAGTAGTGCTCAAAGTATTGCCTGTGTATTTGTTGAAAATGTGTCTAATAACCATATTACATCATAGAAGCCCACCCTGTCTTAAGTGCCTAGGGCCCTCCAAGCCTTAATCCAGCTCTGGTTAGCAGGAGGGATCGGATAGCTGCTCCCAGTCCCTGGATAGGACACAGCATGTAAAGCAAGGTGAGGAGCTCTAAGTCTCATGAGATTTATTAATCTTGTGAGACTAAGAGCTTCCCCTGCTCACTCTACAAGAAGTTCCCACCCTGATGGATGTCAGCAGCATCAGAAGCATAGATAAGTACAGTGGACTGGGGGTGTTGTAATGTGTTTCTGGGATGGGGGGTGGCTTGATGGGGAGGGCCTGATAAATGTAATGTTTTATTATAATGTATGTATCAATACCCCATGTTGACCACGCCCCCAAAATAATGTGGCCACGCCCTTGCACAGCGGCACACATTTTTTTCCTGCTCATCAACAGGGGTTGTCCTATATGCTTCAAATGCCAGGGCTGATTTTTAGTCCCAGTCCGCCCCTGGATCAATCAGATGGGCTACATTTATTGGTCCACTAGTTTTTTTTGTTTTTTTTTAAGAATGTTTTAGTGCTTACACCAAATATAACTTTAACACAATCTTAAGTCTTATTCTTTTCCAAGTGGTTCATTGACAACCATGCACAGAAATTACTTGAAAGCAGGACATGAGATACATTAAAAAAACAAAACCAAAAACAAACTTCCATCAGGTAGATATTCGTAGTACTGTGTAAGAAATGGAGAACTTCCTAAACTTTTAGCCTGACCAGAAAATTTTTGTGTACCAGATCCGAGTGGTAATTGCATTTCCTTTAGGAGTTTCCTTTTGCATTATAGCAGAATGCTGCATAGAATTGCTTATTTCTAAATTCGGATCCTAGGTAGATGGTAGAAGTTATTGCATATCATTGTTTGAACAGGAATTAAAACACTATAGTTTCGATCCTCCTAGACATTGTCATATCTATAGATTATTATCGAATATAACATAAAATTTAAACTTAAACCCTACCTTAGGCAGAGCAAAACCAATAGTCAAGCCCTACTGCTAAACTAAGCTAAAACCTACCCATGCCCATAAAAAAGTATGAAAGTACCCCATACATTTTAAATAAAGCAGTTTAATGAAATATAAACATTTTTTTTACTAATAAATATACAAATAAATCTGTCTCAAATTTCAATATTGTCAAAAATAATTTCCCACGTTAAAGTATTTAATGAAATTGAAGGAAATTTCCATGGACATATCTTTTAAATCCTAGAAACTTGGCTCCTGTACTGCAGGTACGTCTAAAGAGATCGACAGGTACCTACAAGTATGTGGATCTCTTTTTCACCAAGCCTGGCCAAAATGTCAGGGGTAGGAGAGTGTAAAGGCTTACATGCTTTTGAGACAATGAGTCTCCTGTTCTTAGTCATGGTATGCATGGTATGGTATAACACAAGGGGATAACTGCACCTATAGTATATATATATATATATATATATATATATATATATATATATATATATATATATATATATATACATATTTATATATATATATATTATATATTATATTATATATATATATATATATATATATATATAAGTGGCTGGACAGTTTTATTACACACAGTTGTACATAACATAATGGTAAACATTTCCTCCTGACCATGACAGAAAAAATAAAACAAAAGAAAAAGCACCAAACAATAAAAGTGACAAATGAATAATAACAACTACATCTGTAGAAAGCCACGAGTTCCTGAAAATAAAATATTGCAATATAACATTAATGATCAGAGAACAGAATAGTGAATATTGTTCACTTAATTTTGGCAGGTTACATGGTGTCACTCACTATGCTTCATTACAGCCTGATCCATCTTAACAGAGACATTGCTATCTATCTTTATAGTCATTGATCACAAACATTTACATCATAATCTCCAATAATCAAGATACTGTCCTTATACCCTAAATTGAGCAGTGGACAGGCACCCACCCACTCATGTCATTTCTCCTCTTCATAATGTAATCTTACAATTACACAGAAGCGCTGGAATTCATGCTGTAAGTACAGGTGTGCATTTGTTTTCTTTTTTCCTAAGCCAATTAAAAAATACATAACTAAATACATACATATTGTACATGAAAAGTTATAGACAAAAGTCTACATAAACAAGCACCATTGCAACTCTTTTCCTATTAGTCATCCTGCCAATTAGGATTATTCAATTCCTGAAAGTAGACTTTTGGAATATTACACTAGTGATCAGGATACATTACAGAGAAATTTTCTAACTTCATGTTGTGAGGTTACATTGTGTTTTAAACTATGCTCCCTTTACACTGTACCTTTTATTATACTCTAATCCAATGTTTCTCAAAGCTGGTCCTCAGGGAGCCCTAACAGTGCATGTTTTTCAGGTCACAAGTGATTTTATATACATATACATATATATATATATATATATATATATACATACACACATATATACACCACCTGTGAATCTTTTAAAACATGTCGTTCAGTAATGAAGGCACCTGTGTTCCAGCAAGAGGATATGGAAAACATGCACTGTAAGGGGGGAATTCAATTGTTCCTCCGGGCGCCGCCGGAACGTGCGCGTTAAAACTATTACCGTTTAAAACTATTACCGTTTATACGGTAATTACTCGCTGAGCTGCGAGATGAAATTCAGCGAGTAAACTACCGTATTAACGGTTTTTACGCGCAAGTTTACCGTATTAACGGTAATAGTTTTAACGCGTCCGGAGGAACAATTGAATACCCCCCTTAGAGTTCCCTGTGAACTGGATTTGAGCAACCTTGCTCTAATCCAATACCACCAATACCACGGAGACCCAGAGAAATCAATTTAATCTTATTTAACCAATTTCACAGGCAGCAGTGTGTTTCTGAAACAGGTTGTCACATTTACTGCACCACAATTTATATAGAGGTGAGGTAAGTAAATAAATTTTGTAGCAAATTGTGACCAAGCAGACTGTGTTTATCTTCTCAAGCCAACGTTTTTGAACTTGTGGCTTAAACCAAACTTGCCCACTCTCCCAGGAGAGCAGGCCATTCTCCTGCATCCTGTCCACTGGGCAGGATGGGAAGCACAATGAAGCAATTTGCGGTGAATTACGTCAATCTCTTCGCCCAAACCTCTCATGGCAAAATGTCAAGGGGGCGGGGGAAAATGACATGATTCACCGCACACCGCACCCTTTCGCCCTCCCATTCACCTCCACCTCCAGAATCTCCTGGAGGACATGATTCCAAAGTTGGCAAATATGGTTTAAAACCAATGACCTTGAGGTTTCCTGTACTGTATGATCCACTGTGTCATTACGGATGGCTGCCATGTACATGAGGAAGCCATTCTCCTGGCCATCCTTCTCTTTTTTAACATGAAAGATTTTATTGAAGTTCTGAAATGGAACAAAATAATGAAAACAAGGTACATACAGTACAAGACACGTAGCTACAAAAAAAGAAACCCATAGAGGAGGAAAAGCTTAAACCAGAGATGGTGGGGGGGGGGGGGGGATCTTGGGCAGAAAGAATGGGAGGGGGGAGAGGGAGGAGACAAATCTAGAGATAAGTAATATATCAAAAGTATACACTTACGGCCACCATCACAATGAGTCCTATAAGTACTAGGCAATGGCCGATGGGTCCCGGGGGGCCTGGTGTTCCATATAATACTCCCACCATGGGAACCATTTGATTAAGGGGGAGGACACAGAAGTGAAGTATTTAAACCCAATGGTTTCCATAGCATAACTACTCACAGTTTTGGCAACAATTTTAGAAAGGGTTAAGCCTCAGAATAATCCAGTAAGAATTGGCATAGGGCGGGTAAGGAGGACTAAGGCTCCATAACAAATAAGAGTACATGTGAAGAGGCAGATTTTATGATGAGTGTTACCTATGCAGAAGGCAAATTAGCATTGCGTACGGCAGAGGTTAACATTGTCATAGAAGTCACCCCAGTCTCAGCCCCGTAGGATCTCCCCCAAACTGACATGATAATCACAGATCATAGAAAAACACACAAGAAAAGACAAGCAGCACGCAATCAAAGAAAAGAAAATGAGCCTGCAATACAGCCCCAGAGGCCAGACAATCATAGGGACAAACCACTCAGAAAACCAACTCCACAGACCTTACAGAAGGAAGGACAGAAAAGGGGAGCGCTGGAGCTCCGAAATGGCTGTGCTGGTGTCTGTACACAAGAAGTGAGAAGACCACCAGGGGGAAAGTGCAAGCAAAGGGAAGAAGCGCATCCCCCCAGGTCCCAGCACTGGATTGCCAGCCATCCTACAGGACATCATCCTCCACCAATCCAGAGCCTAGCAGGGCCTTACATGAAAAAATGTATCCCCTCCCATGACCTAGCCCCTTAAGGAATGCATTTATTAAGAGACAGCCATCCCAGTTGGTCCACAGCGGCTAACTAAACCCCCACTCACGCCTGCTGGCGCAGCCTCCATTGCGTGGTGAAGCAGCGGGTGCATAGGAGCCTAGAAGCGCGGGTCACAGCCTACGGCAACTGAGGCTGGCTCCCCGCTCCAAGTAGAGCACACCTGTCTGTGTTGCGCACTGCAAAATTACAGCCGCAGCATACAGCCACAGACGCGGCTCCTTGAAGTCACTGATGTGGGTCCGATAACACATAAGGCAAAGCCTCTATGTAAAATGACAAGAAATAGTAAAATAAATAAAATAAAAACTAAAACGGGCTTTCCAGCTGCCCCAAGGCGTCCTACATGCACCGGAACTAAACTAAACTGAGGCCCAACAGGAAGGGAGAAGAGCTAGTGTGAAGTGTAAACTTTCTTAAAGTGCACACATGGCTGTTCCCTACACTATACCCCAATGTTTCCGGATTCTCCCAATGGATGTGGGAGAAAGGATAATTACAGAGGACAGAAAACTGAGGCTGACATCTTTGGATATAATTTTGGGGTAGTTTTACACCCATGACCTGTCCATTGCTATAATGACTGAGATAAAGAACAGCACTTAGTGTAACACCTTAATATCTACAAGTATTTTGTACTCCATAATCAGGACATTGTATAGATATGCATTGTGTCTAGTTCAACAATTGTTTTTATTTTTTACAATACCAAAGCAACTACATGTTGTTTTTTTGGTACACAGAGATTGTTCTACTAGTAGCACATTGGGAAAAAATGTACCTCTATCTGAGTGGCTGGCTAGTTTGTACCAACCAGTTGTGCAACACATGATAAAAAAAAAGAATTTCCTCCAGACCATATTGAAAGTAAAGGATAAAAATTTGACATGAAATGTGACAACCACATGTGTAGAAAGAACGTACCATGTCACTGTCATGTGCCACATCTATTATTATTTTAGTACATGGCCAGTATAGGCCCAACCATTTAATAACATTACAATGAATCTCATATAGACCAAAGGGGAAAAAGGATAGAAGAGACAACAAATAGAACGTACCACGCTTTCGTAGCTCAATACATCACTAGAAATGCTTTCATAATCCTGAAAATAAAATACAGCAATATCACATTGGTGATCAGAGAACAGAACAGTGAACATTGTACACTTAATTTTGACAGGTTAAAGGATATCCTTTATATCTCAATTTTCCTTATGCTTGATGCATTTTAAAAGTCATTGGTAATGTGAAGAAACAATTATTTATATTAGAATCTAAAACTATCACAAAGACACAGTCTGTATACCCTAAATTTAGCAGTGGACAGGCACCTACACATTCATGTCATTTCTCTTCTTCATAATGTAATCTTACAATTATACACAAATATTGCTATGAGCAGTTGTTCTGTAAGTACGTGTGTGCATTTCTTGTACAATTAATTCCTAATTAAAAAAAAAAAGCAAATAAATACATACATGAAAAGTGACGACCAGAAATCTACAAAAAGTACCATTTCAATGCCACATAACTTTTCCTCTAGGCCTTCCTGTCATTAAAAATATTTATGTCCTGAAATGAGCCTATTAGAGTGTTGCATTAGTGATCAGAAAACATTATAGAGTCTTTTGTTAATTTCATTAGGTTAAATTGTGTCTCTCACTATTCTCCCTTTACATTCACATTAGACCAAGAGAAACAATTTAATCTTATTTAACCAATTGCACAGGCAGTGGTGTGTTTTAGAAACAGGTTGTCACATTTACTTCGCCACAATTTATGTAGAGCCAAATTCATTTTGGAGCATATTGTGACCAAACTGGCTGTATTTATTTGCTCTTTCCAGGTCATCAGTTTTGCAGTTTGATCCTCTGTGCCTCCAGCTGCCTTAACGTTTCCTGGCATGTTCATGAGAAAGTCATATACTATTACGCAGTGCTTTTTTTGTCATAGAACTCACAGGAACTGAGTTCCGGCACCTTTTTTCGACGGATTTTCCAAGTTTTAAAAGTAACTTTTGAACAGTTGATGTTTGGTCCACATGGACTTGAATCACCCTGTCGAGTGTAGCAGGTTGGCGGCAAAATCATTAAAACGGTGCATGCGGGCTGCTTGTGTGTCGAGTCTGATTCATGCGTACTTCGTCCACACCGGTTGTAATGGCACTGCTCGACTTGTGGCGCTGCTCAGCTTGTGATTGGTTGTGCGGTCGCGAGCTGAGTGTCTACTGTGGGCGACGAACGTTATGTTTCGTTATACAACGGACGAGTGTGGGTGTGTGTACAGTGATTGACTACGTGATGTGAGTTCTGGAACCTTTTTCTTACAAAAAAAGCACTGCTATTACATACATCTTAGTATTTTAGATATAATAATCTATGCAATGCTATTGGTTGGAACCACAATGTGAAGTGGTTATGATTTTATTAAAATGTTACTCAGAGCGTAAACAATATTCCTGCCATTGCTGATCATTGGCTATAACAGCTGCTCTCTGCAATTTGTAAACACATTTTAGTTATAACCACATTGGTGTTTACTTTGTACACAATAGCATATTTTACATAAATGTTATATTGTGTTCTACTGTATTCATGGTTTATAAAACCCTCCCTCAACGGGGACGTTTCAGCTACTACAGAGCTCCAACAAGTAGAACAAGAGGACAATATGGTTCTATAAAAAGGATTCACTATTTCAGGTCATCCCATGAACCTAGAGATAGGCCAATGAAATAATATAGTGATAATATCTCACATATAAGTCAAAGTTTGACAGAATTGCAGCAAGAAAAGGTGTCATTGTGGGAACACAATTACTTTTACTCTTGGACAATGTCACAAATCACCCTACGAGTTGAGTTATCAGAACCTGTTGTTGACGAGAGCTTCACCTATAGCAACCCCCTTTCCCATAGAACCAGATATGTTTACCGGTACTCGGTTGTCCCCAGGACTTGTTCTCGAGTAGTGATAACTCAACTCCGGTAGGTAGGCACCACAGAGGATTTGACAGTGGGATGCTGAGCAGAGATACTCCTGGACCAGATAAAGCAGGAACACTGAGTAGTAATAGGATGCAGTACCAACCTCCACCAGTATTACAGATTGGCAGTGTGGAGTAGAGGATAGTGTAGTCCCAGCTGTGGCCTGTGTGAGATGGAGCTAGAGAGCAGCACAGTGTCAGGGAAAATGCCAGAGCCAGATGGAGCAGTAAATCTGTACTGTGAAACACTGCAGACACAGGTGAGTCTGATGGAGCAGATAGCTGACACCACGATCCTGCGGATGGGAGGAGATCTCAGATAAAAAGGCAGAGTCCGAATCCAAGTAGAAGTCAGGGCCATGAGCAAACAAGCAAGGTCAGTATCCAGGCAGAGGTCAAGGTCACAAGCAAACAATCAAGGTCGGTATCCAGGCAGAGGTCAGAACGGTTATCAATCAGGAAACTGACAATCAAAGAACCAGGAGCACGGAGAAGCAAGCGTGTGAACGCTATACCCGGCAAAGGCAGAGTGAAGCTGACAGGTATTTAAACCAGTAGTAGCCAATCAGGACAGGTGACAGATAGAGCTGCAGGTGAGAGGAGTTCAGGTGATCACACTCAGGCTGAAAACAACACTGCAGCAGCCCAAAAGGGAACAGCAGTTACCTGCTGTTCCTAACAGACATGCTAAAATTTAAGGACACTCTATCCCTCAGCCAAATAGAAGGAAGGACTTGTGGTCCAATTACCAAACGGAGAATAGATTTAGTCCCTTGAAGAGGCGTGAGGGAACACAGTAAGGATCAGGGCAATTCTTCTGATTGCAAGAGAAGAGACCATACCAAAATGGGGTACACAGTGAGTGTAAGGGGTAGCACAGAATGAGACCAAGATAACAAAGAAATAGGAGTAAGTAAAAAGAAACCTAGATGTAAGAGAGGGGAAGTGATTAGGGAGTGTAATAATAAGAGCAAACCCACTAAGGCTAACGCCAATATCATTAACCTTAGTAGAAAGATTTAGGTAAACGACAAACAAATGTCCACAGCAAATGAATTCAGTTTTCTCTCACATAAACTCTGAGTAAATCTGCAAAAGAGTTTGATATACAGGCGTTAACGCGTACTCTCACCCATAGGAAAAATTAAGGTAAGAATCAAATTAACACAGAGAATACTCAGAACAAATAAAACACACATTTTAAAAATGGATCCAAGTCCTAGTCCGGCAAATAGTGACTATATGTACACCTTAAAACCAACAGTCATAGAAGATTTACAGGGCTTCAAAGAAATATCTGAGAAAAAAAACTTATGAAGAAGAAGGTGGCAATAAAGGAGTTGGGAAACTGATTAGAAATCTATTTGGTTCTTTCTGTACTGCAGGTACATCCAAAGAGCTCGACAGGTACCTGCAGGTATGTGGAGTGGCTAGACGAGGAATATTACATTTAGATTTTAATTTCCGACAGCAGCGGATCAAGGAGGACGTGGTGGGTAGCTGGTACAGAGACTGTATATGAATATTGATTTATCTCTCTTTTTGATGAAGCCTGGCCAAAATGTCAGGGGCACGAGAGTGTAAAGGCTTACATGCTTTTGAAACTATGAGTCTCCTGTCCTTAGTCGTGGAATGGTATAACACAAGGGGATAACTGTACCTATAGTATATATATATGAGTGGTTGGCCAGTTTTATTACAAACAGTTGTGCATAACATAATGGTAAACATAATTTCCCCCTGACCATGACAGAAAAAATAAAACAAAAGAGAATACACCAAACAATAAAAGTGACAAATGAATAATAACAACTACATCAGTAGAAAGAATGTACCATGACACTGTCGTAGATCTCGTAATTGCCTTCCTCGAGTCCCTGAAAATAAAATATTGCAATATAACATTAGTGATCAGAGAACAGAATAGTGAATATTGTTCACTTGATTTTGGCAGGTTACATGGTGTCACTCACTATACATTATAGCCTGATCCATCTTAACAGATACATTGCTATCTATCTTTATAGTCATTTATCACAAACATTTACATCAGAATCTCCAATAATCAAGATACTGTCCTTATACCCTAAATTAAGCACTGGACAGGCGCCCTCCCACTCATGTCATTTCTCCTCTTCATAATGTAATCTTACAATTACACAGAAGCGCTGGAACTCACCCCCATGCTGTAAGTACATGTGTGTGCATAATTAAATACATACATATTGTACATGAAAAGTTATAAACAAGAGTCTACAAAACAAGTACCATTGCAACTCTTTCTCTATTAGTCATTCTGCCAATTAGAAATATTCAATTCATGAAAGTAGACTTTTGGAATATTACATTAGTGATCAGGATACATTACAGAGAAATTTTCAGTTTGTGAATTTACATTGTGTTTCTAACTATGCTCCATTTACATTCCACCTTTTATTATACTCAAATCCAATGTTTCTCAAATCACAAGTGATATTTATATCACTTGTGAATCGATGGGAATCAAACTCATGACCCCAGTGCTGTGAGGCAGAAGTGCTAACCACTAGGTCACTGTGCTGTCCATACTTTACAATTGGGAATAAATATAGTAAGAAAACAAGAATGGATATTAACATACAGACAAAGAGGTAAGAGGGCCCTGCTCGCAAGCTTACAATCTATTTATTCACTTTTGCCTCAAATGCCATAACGATACAATCGTTCAAACACCTTGCCAAGGTTGTCTTATTTGGGGTTTGACTTTTCTGCCTACTCCTTAAAATGCTTTAGTATTGGGACAAAAGGAGGGAAGGATCAGTTCCTGATCCATATGAAATGTAAAGAAAAAAATTTGGCAAAAACTCGGGTTATCCAGGAAAATGTTCCTATAAGTCTCCAACACCATAGTGTCTGCAGGTCTCCAACCCATCTGGCAGATATATATCCTTCAGAGTTGCCCATCTTAGGGATATTCCCTCAAGGGATTCTTCCATCTTGGCCTTTCTCACTAAACGAATGCATCTCACCTAGGGGCTGATGTACTTGACTGCCTGCAGGAACCTAAAAGGGAGGGTTGGATTTTAGAGCTAATATATCTTGCAAAATGTTCATGTAAGGTTCTTGACAGAAAAGTATGTGTACTTTTCCAATCCTTCTTCAAAGGGTTTCACCTGAAGTTTTCTGTGCGGGATTCCATGTAGGAACTATGTCCTGTACTGTCAAACTTATGAGCAGGAAGGAGCTTAATGCTGGAACCTGGACTCTGAGAGATTTAAGGGTCAGTCCTTTTCAAATCCATGCTATAAAAATTGAAGAATAAGGACATTTTGTGCAGTTCTTGTACTCTCACCTCTCTTATGCCGCCAGAGTAAAATGTCTTCCTAACCTTGTTTTAGAATTCTGAAGTGTTTTGTTATTAAATGTTATAAGCAAAATAATCTCAAAAACCATTTCTACATGGCTATAACCTCTGAAACTCCACATATTCAAACACAGATTATGTGGATTCGGCAATGGGGGAATAACATTTCGAAGATTGGCAGTTGAACTAGGGCAAAGTAAAATTACAGAGTAGTACCAACGAGAGTCATCACACCAAGGTCAGGGTTGTTTCAAAGATCTATGGGAATACCATCTCACTTCTGCTGCTGCACCCAGTGAGACCAACTACCATTGCTGTATATATATTTATATATATATTCCTCTTCTGGTGATCTCTATGACCTCCTTGTTGGCAGCAGTTGCCACCACAACTTATGTGAAAAAGGGGAATAACGTTCAAGATCGGTGTCCTGCAGAGAGCATCATGTCAAAGCAAAATACTGGAAACACAGCTACTCATACTAGAAATAACCACAACTGTGCCCATGCAACACAAAAATGAAAGCCTTCTCCAGACCCATAACAGGATGAGGTTCAGTTAAAATAAATGGTGAATGATGAAAGTGTATTTAGTAAACTGAAGCATTGGAACTACTTTTTGTGAAGTTGTGATATTCACTGAGTTCTACCAATAAATATATAAATAAAGTGAATAACATGGGTTACAATGGCACCTGTCAAGGGGTGGGATACATTAGACAGCAAGAGAACAGTCAGTTCGTGAGGTGGATGTGCTGGATGCAAGAAAATTGGACAAGCGCAACAAGGGCCAAATTTTGATGGTTAGCATTAGAAAGTGGCATATCTTGAGGGGTGTTCCAGGTATGCAGTGGTTAGTACCTACCAAAAGTGGTCCAAGGAAGGACAACTGGTGAATCGGGAACAGGGTTATGGGCACCGATACGTGTGGGAAGCGAAGGCTAGCCCATCTGGACCAATCCAACAAAAGTGCTACTGTAGCGCAAATTACAGAAAAAGTTAAGGCTGGATTTAAAAGAAACATGTCAGAACACTGTTAGGAACCCCTCCAGCCGGCACAACACAACCCGGAGTCTACTCTGCCAGTCAGGTGTTCACTGGAGCCCCTGATGGTGGGGACAGACTGGGCTGCAGACTGACAGAGGGTCGTGAAGTGTGGGAGAACCCAGGCAAGCGGAGTGGAATCCAAGCAGAGGTCAGGGGCCGGCAGCAGACAACGGTACCAATAAACAAACTGAGGTCAGGGGTCACGAGCAGGCAGGGAGGTCGGTATTCAAGCCAGAGGTCAGGGTCACGAGGTTCACAAGCAAAGTCCTAATCCAAGCCAAGGGTCATACACGGGTAAACAACAGCATGTCTAATAGACAGGAACAGGGCAGAGAGCAGGCTAGCAGACTGGATACAGAAATTATAAACGGCAGTGAGGCTGCAGACTGCCTTAAATACCAGTACCAGCCAATCAGAGCCTGGCACTGAGATCACATGGACAGGGGTGAGATTACTAAAATTACTTAATTAGCCCACAGGCTTGCTTATCCCTGCGCACACCCCGGCAACGGTCGGGTAGATCCCGTAAATGACGTCCCGGTCGTCATAGCGACGGCCGGGACTCCTGCAGGAAGGAGGTGAGAGTCACGGCGGTGCCCGCGGCCGCCGCGACTGCTAACAGTACCCCCCCTTAAAGAGGGGTCAAGGCACCCCGACATCCAGGTTTTCTTGGAAATTTCCTGAAGATCTCCTTCAGCTGTTTAGGGGCATGAAGCTGTCTCCGCGGAACCCAGGACCGCTCTTCTAATCCACGATTCTTCCACTGTACTAGGAAGTGCACCTGCCCCTGCACTCTTTTAGAGTCGAGGATCTTCTGGACCAAAAATTTTTTGGGTATGTTCCTATTTCCCACAGAAAGCACTGTAGGCTGGGATTGATTCGGGTATAATACTGGTTTAAGTAACGAACAATGAAACGTGTTGGGGATCTTCAGAGAGCCAGGAATCTTCAATCTAAAAGCTACCGCTTGAAATTTAATCGCTGAACACGCGGGTGTTGAAAAACCCGCATGTTCATACATTTACCCCCTGGGATGGAAACCAAAGTTACAATAGAACGGGGAAGTTTGAGTAGATGAGTGAGATGAGTTATTGTAGGCGAACTCTGCCCAGGTCAGCAAAGAGGACCAGTTGTCATAGAATTCTGAAGTATAACATTGGAGGAACTGTTCAAGTGACTGCTTAACTCTTTCAGTTTGCCCATTTGACTGAGGGTGGTATGCAGATGACAAACTGACCTTGATTCCGAGAAGGGTACAGAAGGATTTCCAGAATTGGGCTATGAACTGAGAACCCCGATCGGAGACGATGTCAGTAGGAAGTCCATGGAGCCGGAAAATATGTTGAATGAATAAGACGGCCAAATCCCGAGCAGTAGGCAGTCTGGTTAATGGAATGAAATGTGACATTTTGCTGAACCGGTCTACCACGACCCAAATGGTATTGTGTCCTGCAGAAGGTGGTAGATCAACTATAAAGTCCATGGACAAGTGTGTCCATGGTTTTGCAGGAATGGCTAAAGGAACTAACTGACCTACTGGACGGATCCTGGGGACTTTGTTTCTGGCACAAACCTCACATGAGAGGACATGACTCTTGACGTCAGCACACAAGGATGGCCACCAGACCGTACGGGACAGGATTTCCAGCGTCTTGTGAATTCCAGGGTGTCCAGCAGACCTACTGTTATGCACCTCTGCAAGAACCGCCTTCCTTAAATGGACTGGAACAAAGAGACATCGCTCCGGAGTAGTATCAGGGGCTAATCTCTGGAATCTCTGAAGTGTGATACTCAGATCTTGGGTTAACCCAGCATGGATTACTGAAGGAGGAATAACAGGCTCTGGATTTGTAACTGGAATGTGGTGTGCCAAGAAACTTCTGGACAGAGCATCTGCCCGGACATTTTTGGAACCTGGTCGGTAGGTGATCAGGAAATTAAACCGGGTAAAGAATAACGACCAATGGGCCTGTCTGGGATTTAAACGTTTGGCTGATTGTATATATTGCAAGTTCTTGTGGTCGGTAATGACAGAGATCTGATGTGAAGCACCCTCCAACCAATGCCGCCACTCCTCGAAGGCCCATTTGATTGCCAATAGTTCTCTATCACCAACATCATAGTTGGCTTCTGCTGAGGAGAACTGACGGAAGAAATAGGCACATGGGTGTAGACGATTAGTATGAAGATCCTTCTGCGATAGGATGGCACCAGCACCAACGTCCGAGGCCCGACCTCAAGAACAAATGTCTTAGCTGGATCCGGGTGTCTAAGGACCTGAGCGGAGACAAAGGCCTTTTTCAGGCTTTCGAATGAGGCTACTGCTTGGGGCGACCAAATAGTTGGATCCATTCCTTTACGGGTCAGAGCGACAATGGGAGCCACAATATCAGCAAAGTCGTGAATGAATCTTCTATAATAGTTGGAGAAGCCCAGAAACCTCTGCACCGTCTTAAGATTGTTTGGTTGCACCCAATCCAAAATAGCCTGAACCTTAGTTGGGTCCATGGAGAATCCCTCAGAAGAGATTATGTAACCTAAAAAGGATACCTTCTGCACCTCGAACTCACACTTCTCCAGCTTGGCGTAAAGGTGGTTCTCTCGCAATTTTCGTAGAACTTGTTTGACGTGATTCTGATGTGCGGACAAAGATCTGGAATAGATGAGGATATCATCTAAATAGATGACCACGAAATAACTAAGGAAGTCCCGAAGAACTTCATTGATCAAGTCCTGGAACACTGCAGGCGCATTGCTAAGGCCAAACGGCATGACCAGATACTTGTAGTGGCCAGAGTACGTATTGAATGCCATCTTCCACTCATCTCCTTCCTTGATACGGATGAGGTTATACGCTCCACGAAGGTCGATTTCTGTGAAGACATTAGCACCTCTCAATTGATCAAATAATACCGAGATGAGCGGAAGGGGATAGGTGTTCTTAATTGTGATAAGATTCAATCCCCGGTAGTCTATATAGGGTCTTAGTCCTCCATCCTTTTTGGATACAAAGAAGCATCCTGCTCCTACGGGAGATTTAGATGGCCTGATAAAGCCTTTCTCCAGGTTTTCATCAATGTATTCCTGCATGGATTTAGTCTCTGGACCAGAGAGAGAGTACAAGCTCCCCTTAGGGAACCAGGAATAAGCTCGATGGCACAGTCGAAGTCACAGTGTGGTGGTAAGGTATCAGCAGCCTTCTTGGAGAACACATCCCAGAATTCATGATATTGTGAGGGAAGCTGCTCCAGAATAGACTGAATCATAAGCAGGGGCAGTGACAAACAAGACTGTGTACAATAAGAACTCCACTGGACAATCTTTCCTTTTACCCAGTCCATGACAGGGTTATGACGGGAAAGCCATGGGTGGCCCAGGATCAAGGGAACCGACGAACAGTCAATCAGGAAGAAGGTTATTGACTCTGAATGGAGAGCTCCAATATTCAACTGTAGTGGTGGGGTCTCCCAGGAAATCTTGCCACCAGGCAACGGACTTCCATCTAAACCACAGACAGTAATAGCAGACTTGAGTTTTACCATCGGAATTCCAGCAGAGCGGGCAAACCCGATGTCAAGGAAGTTGCCTGCAGCTCCACTATCAATGAAGGCCGACAGGTCCACAGAACGAGCACTGAACGTGAGCTGTGCAGGGATCAATACAGCATTTTTCGGGGAGACAATTTGCATACCTAGGTGAACTTTCCCCTCATTCCCTAGGCATGCTCTTTTCCCGGCTTATTTGGGCAGGAACGGGAGAAGTGGCCTTTATTGCCACAGTAGAGACATAAACCTTGTGATCGTCTCCTGTCTCTTTCCTCGGGAGAGAGACGATACGCTCCTAATTGCATAGGCTCCTCATCATCCGTGGAAACAGGAATCAGAGCAGATGGAGGAGAAGATGCCTCCTTTTCAGATTTTCGCTCTTTAATTCTCCTGTCAATTTTAATGGAGAGGTGCATCAGATCCTCCAGTGAGGTAGGAGACGGATATTGCACCAAGGAGTCTTTAATTTGTTCTGACAGACCTAGACTAAACTGACTGCGTAAGGCAGGGTCATTCCATCCACTGTCAGGTGACCATCTACGAAATTCAGCGCAGTATTCCTCTGCCGACCGCCGGCCTTGTTTCAATGCCCGTAGATGAGCTTCAGCGGAGGCCATTCGATCCGGGTCATCATACAGTAGACCTAATGCCTCGAAGAAAGCGTCTACTGACTGCATGGCAGGACTGGTCTGCGGCAAGGAAAAGGCCCAAGACTGGGGGTCACCCTGTAGGAGGGAAATGATAATCCCGACTCTTTGTTGCTCTGAACCGGAGGAGCGGGGTCTCAACCGGAAATAGAGCTTGCAGCTCTCCCTGAAGTTCTGGAACAGGGATCTATTACCGGAGAACCGATCCGGCAAATTCATCTTAGGTTCACAGGTAGAACTCGGAGTGGGTTGCAGCCTCTTCTTGAACGGACAAACGCTCAGACAATCCCTGGATCATTTGGTACAGGGACTCCACATGGCCCACTAGGGCTTGCGCCGGAGACGGTGAAGTTCCGCTTCCATCCATCTCAAAGTTCGTCTCCGGAACGTCTGTTTTAGGCCGGTTATAATGTTAGGAACCCCTCCAGCCGGCAGAACACAACCCGAAGTCTACTCTGCCAGTCAGGTGTTCACTGGAGCCCCTGATGGTGGGGACAGACTGGGCTGCAGACTAACAGAGGGTCGTGAAGTGTGTACTGGCCGGGGAGAACCCATCAAGCGGAGTGGAATCCAAGCAGAGGTCAGGGGCCGGCAGCAGACAACGGTACCAATAAACAAACCGAGGTCAGGGGTCATGAGCAGGCAGGGAGGTCGGTATTTAAGCCAGAGGTCAGGGTCACGAGGTTCACAAGCAAAGTCCAAATCCAAGCCAAGGGTCATACACGGGTAAACAACAGCAAGTCTAATAGACAGGAACAGGGCAGAGAGCAGGCTAGCAGACTGGATACAGAAACTATAACCGGCAGTGAGGCTGCAGACCTCACTGCCTTAAATACCAGTACCAGCCAATCAGAGCCTGGCACTGAGATCACATGGACAGGGGTGAGATTACTAAAATTACTTAATTAGCCCACAGGCTTGCTTATCCCCGCGCACGCGCCCGGCTGTACCCAGCCGCCGGGACACGGCGCTACTGCTGTTGGTGTCGGTCGGGTAGATCCCGGAAATGACGTCCAGGTCGTCATAGCGACGGCCGGGACTCCTGCAGGAAGGAGGCGAGAGTCACGGCGGTGCCTGCGGCCGCCGAGACTGCTAACAAACACACAGTGCATTGCAGCTTGTCGTGTATGGGGCTGCGTAGCTGCAGACCAATCAGAGTGCCCATACTGACCCCTGTCCATCGTCGAAAGTACCTACATAGGACACGTGAGCTCCAGAACTAGACCATGGAGCAATGGAAGAAGGTGGCCTGACCTGGTGAATCACGTTTTCTTTTATAACATGTGGACGACCGAGTGCGTGAACATCATTTACTGGGGAAGAGCTGGCAACAGGATGCACTATGGGAAAAGGTAAGCCGTTGAAAGCGGTGTGATCCTCTGGGTAATGTTTTGTTAGTAACATTCAGATCAATGGCAGGACCCAAGGTTTCCTATGACACGTGCCAGCTACCTAAACATTGTTGCAGATGAAGCACACCCCTACATGGCAATGGTATTCCCTGATGGCAGTGGCCTCTTTCAGCAGGATAATGCTCCCTACCACACTGCAAAAATTGTTCAGGAATGGTTTGAGGAATATAATTAAGAGTTCAAGGTATTGACTTGGCCTCCAAGTTCCCCAGATCTCAATTCGATCGAGCATCTGTGGCATGTGCTGGGAAAACAAGTCCGAGCCATGAATGTCCAGATACCACAGGATAGCTTCAGGGGTCTTGTGGAGTGCATGTCTGAACGGTCAGGACTGTTTTGGTGGCACGAGGAGGACCTACACAATATTAGGCAGGTGCTTTTAATGTTGTGGATGATCGGTATAAATATAAATGCATATATATATATATATATATATATATATATATATATATATATATATATCTAATATATAAATGCTTAGTGGCGCCTGTCTGTCTGTGTGTGTGTGAAAAAAAACAACAAGTTGCAGCGCCACCTGCTGGGCGGAGTTATACACTGACCTACTAAATTCTTAGTGTGTGTGGGAAAAAAATTTCAAAAAGGGCTGAAATTTGGTAGGGCTCAAACTCATTTTCGTGAGGTAATTTTACCTCATGAACACACATGAGGCTGCGTTAGTGTGTGTGTGTGGAAAAAACTATTTTCTCAGAAAGGGCTCATTCAATTGACCTGAAATTTGGTATACTGACATTATTTGACAAAAAAATTAGAATAGTCAAGTCAGTTAACTTCCATCATCCCTCCTTCCCCCCGTGGGAGGGGTAGTAAAGGCTAAATTTACGAGTTGAGGGGTCAAACTCATTTTCGTGAGGTAATTTTACCTCATGAACACACATTAAAAAGGCCGCTTGCGTCGGGAAGTAACGCTCTTCCCCTGAGGAGGCCTGGGCTAGGCCCAAATGCATGACAAGAACCTTTTTAAGACCTTAAGTAGCTTGATTTGACTAGAATGCATGAGTATCATGCACGGGTTAACTTGTGTATATATATATATATATATATATATATATATATATATATATATATATATATAGTTTTTATTCAAAATGTATATGGAACATAGATAAATATAAAATATATATACCGTACATAAAATGCATTTTTACAGTTTCTCTTGATTGCAAACACATGTTCTAGCATGCATACACATTCGTCATCACTATTACTTGGCACTTAAACCTGACCTGTGGCTGGGTGCAAGTGATACTACTGAAAAATAAATACCTGTGAGATGTCCAAAGGTTAAATCAGTCACTGCTGCATACGCTCAACCTTGGCACTCCCTTACTGTACATTGCCTATGTGCATGCACTCCTCCCCCCACTTTTCTGCCCATGAAATCAAGGGCTGCTGTAAGTGCTTTTGCACTCTGAGAAAAATGTAAAACACTTCCCTGGTGTATAGTCTGTTTCCCGGCATGCACAGAGCAATTTGACGCAACATACAGCAGGTATTGCCCTTTACGTTCCTTAATGAATAAGGCCCTATATTTTCAAATGCTATATCCAGCTACATTTGGCCAATCCCTCACTGCCGCTTTACTCACTGTAGTCTAAAATACCCAGTGTGGAAAGCAGCAACTCATTGATGTCAGTCAAAAGATGTGATCGATGGTGTGAGCCTTACAAACTATATAAGGAATGAGATATTAAATAAAATTTAAGTACCTTGAACCGTCTCACATAATCCTCAGCCATAAGAGAATCAGGCTACAAAGTAAAATATTACAATAATACATTACAATAAGAAAATCTATAGTTACCCATGGATAAAGTTACATATTTAACCATAAAGTTATACATTTATTAGCAGCATGAGAAGCGTATTGTAGATCAGGTGAAGAATTAGCTAGTGCCTGCATACAGAAGGTATAACCTTCTTTTTTTTTTTTTAATCAATTGTTTTTATTCCAATTTTCAAACAATACAGATGCAACATAACATAATTAACTTAGCAAACATTTCCAGTTCTTTTCAGTATAACCCTCTGCACAGAAATATATATAAATCATTAGTCATATATGCAACACACAGTTCAATAAATATCCAATATAACATTTGGCCCACTCAGGTATAGCTTCCCCTTTAAAACCCCACCGAGCACCATGGCCCCAAACCCTAGTATTCAGTTATTCAATAGAGACATATACACCAGAAGTAGGTTTATATTGTTGCAAAAGGGGGTTGGAGAGAGAGGAAGAGGATGGGAGGGGGGGATACTCAAGGTGGATCAAAATCTGCTGCTAGTGATCTCACTGCAAATCTAGACTTCACCCAACGAGACCGGACTTTATAATACTTAGGCATATTGTTTCTGGACTGGAAGGTGAATCGCTCATGTCCCACAGCCTCGTTTACCAGTGCCACCCAGGCAGCAAAATTGGGCCCATCACTGGCCATCCACTTTCTGTTCCCCAGACTTTCCAGTCTGGGGAACAGACCTTTACATGCGCAGTCATCCCAGTGAAAATCGGATTTTTACACTTAGATAAAATCCGTTTCTCTTAGTCCATAGGGGGATAGGCATGTGGGTACTGTAAGAAAGATTACACTTCATCCTAGCTCCTCCTCCTCTGTACTCCTGTTCCTGTTAGGTCTGTTTATTTTTAACCAAGCCCCACAGAAAGGGAGAAAATAGAGAGAAAAACCACAGAGAAAGAGGTAAATAACAAGATCCTCTTTTTCAAAAACACATGTCACACAAAATGAGAAACTAGAGCGTCACGGGTGAACGCACGGTGTCCCCCAATGGACTAAGAGAAACAGATTTTATGTAAGTATAAAACTTCTATTTTCTCACACCTCCCTTGGGGTACATCAGGAACATTGGGGAAAGCCACCATCACGGGTAGGAATGCTATGATGAAACGGCACAAAGCACCCTTCTTCCAAAACTGGCATAACCGAACGCAAACACATGAAACCTGTAAAACCGGGTAAAAGTGTGAACCAAGGACCAGGTGGCCGCACCACACAGCTGCTCAGTCAAATACGAAGACTATCTGAAAACTATCTGAAAAATACTTCCCAGTCCCATCTTAAGCCTGACAGATTACAGCCGTAATCCACTGAGCAATACTCACCTTAGTGCCTGGCCAGCCTCTCTAGTGTGCATCATAGAGAACCAAAAGATCCTTAGGCTTATGCACAATGTACGCAAAAGTTCGGGCCACATCCAGAGCACAAAGAGAAACCTCGTCCTCTGAAGACTGACATTTGATCAGGGCAATGATCAATGTCCTGATTTATGTGGAGCCCGTACACCAATTTAAGGGAGAATGAGGGCTTGGTCCAAAGAACCACCCTATTCTCATGAAAAACAAGTAGAGGAGACTTGCAGGACAAGGCTGTGAGCTCTAAAAACACTTTTAGACGAAGAAATGGCCAAAAGGAAGACTGTCTTCCACGTCAAACTTAAAATCCACCATGTCTAAGGGTTCAAAATGGGAATGCTGCAAACCATTCAACACCAAGTTTAAAACCCAAGGTGCCACCAAAGTAACATACGGAAGCTGCACATGAACCACCCGCTCCATGAAAATCTGCAAATCAGGCATCAAAGCGAGTTGTGTTTCAAAAGACAACAGAAAGAACTAACACCTGAACCTTAAGCAAACTAAGGTGCATACCAGCAGCCAGTCCGCCCTTCAAAAACATAAGCAGCCTGGATAATCCAAAAGAAGAGATAATGTACCCCTTCCTTTCACTTCAGGCAATATACGTTCTGTAGATACAATGAGTTTTTGGCCGAACCTAGCTTCCGAGACTGAAGCATGTTCTTTATCACACACTCACAATAACCATTAGCGCAAAGTATCATGGCTTCAACAGCCACGCCGTTAAAGCCAGACATCCATATTTTTAACATAAACAGAGATGAAAAAAATGGTCCTTGACTTAACAGGTCTGGCCGGAACTGCAGAAGCCATGACTGACCCACTGCCATTGAGAGAACATCTGTGTACCAGGCCCTCCGATGCCACTTCTGCACCATGAGAATGACTGGAACACCCTCTCTCTTCACCTTCTTCAAAACTCTCAGTAACATAGATACTGGAGGTAACAAGTTAACCACTGGGGAACTGTCACGGTTGGCTTACAGGAAATTGATCCCTTGGCTCTGCTGAACATGGCTAAGCCCATCCACGGGCGCGGAGTCTAACAGACAAGTGGTTTTCACCAGGAACCCCCGCAAGGAGGTATAGTCTTAGCTGCACCAAGTCTGCAGGTTGCGGTCCCATGAGTGAGTGTACAGCAGAACGATGTGGGGGAGCCAGGTGAAGTGGATTGAGATGATGGAGTGCACAGATGAGTGGTATAAATACAGGCACAACAATAATATAGGCTGATGGTCAGCAGCCAATGAGTCCCTAGGAGAATAGGTTCTCTGTGGTATACAACGAGAGGACAGAGGCTGTCACTATGAAGTACTCTGGAGATGGTAATGGAAGTACTGGAGCAGCAATAGTTCAACACAGCCAGAGGCTGAAGGCTGACTGGAGTGATGGAGGTAACTCGTAGCAACAGCTGATGAGTCCCAGATGAAATAACAGCTCTGAATGGTAGTGATGAGAGAACTGAAGCTGTCACGATGATGTACACTGGAGATGGTAATAGAGGTACTGGAGCAGCGATAGTTCAACATGGCCAGAGACTGAAAGCAGGCTGGAGTAGCAGAGGTAACTCGTGATAGCAGCTGAGGAGTCACAGGTGTAATAGCGGCTCTGAGTGGTGGCGATGAGAGAACTGGAGCTGTCACGATGAAGTACACTGGAGATGGTAAGACAGGTACTGGAACAGCGATGGTTTAGAACAGACCACGAACTGAGAGCAGACTGAAACACAGGCAAACCACAAGGAGAACTGGAACCAGAACCACAGGCTGCAGGAAGTGAGCTTGAAGAACAGGCATCAGACAGGTGAATCCAGGAGGTTTAAATAGTGCTCCAGAAGTGCTTAGCCAATGAAAAAGAGGGAGGAGGTCCTGAAGTGCTATAGGCTTGCACCTGCACAGATCTGAATATAGCTGAATGAATGAACTGGAGAATGTCTGATGCTGGGACATGGCAGTTTCCAGATGAATGGACTGCAGGTAACGAGACAGGTACTATCTGTGGGACCAGAGCGTTACAGGAACAGACATGGCATCTACCAAGAGAGCCCGAGTACCTCTTGTCCTGGAGCAGAAGAGCACGACCTTCTGGCTCAACCGAGACGCCATCATGCCGATGTCCGGTTGACCCCACTTGTCCACCAACTCGCGAAACATCTCTGGATGGAGATACCATTCACTGGAATGAAGAGTGTGCCTGCTCAGAAAGTCCGCCTCACAATTTTCTACTCCTGGTATCAAAAGTGCCATGATGGCCCTAACTTGACTTTCGGCACCCGTTGTCACCAAGGTCCAATCCAAGATTGAGAACGGGTGACTCCTGCAGAAACAGTCGTTCTACAGTCACTAAAGGTGCGACTGACAAACCCGCGGAGAAAGACGGAACACCTGACTGGAAAGACTCAGGTGAGATAGGTTTCACTTCAAGAGGAGTTCCAGCTGAAAATCCTGTACATGAAACTGAGCAAACTGAACTGCCTCGAAAGTTGATACCATCTTGTCCAGAATCTTCATTCAAAAGTGTACAGAGGTCTGTTTGAGAGCCAACAGAGACCTTACCAATTTCCACAAGGCCTGAATCTTGTCTGGTGGCAAGAACACCCTGCTGTTTGCAAGTGTTGAACAGAAGGCACACAAAAAAAAATCATCTGTTTGGACGGAGTCAATTTGGACTTCTTGAGGTTGTGAATCCAACCATAGGACTCCAGAGTCTGTGCCATCACCTGGAAATGGGACAGGAGTACCTCAGGGTACTGAACGAACAGTTAGGATTTGGAACGAGAAGCCAGTTGGAATAAAACCCCAAACCACTTTGAGATCCTGGAACTGGAATAACAACCCTGGAAGAAATCAGGGAGTGAATGGCATCTCACAGAGCAAATCACTTCGTCCGACATACGGGGAGCCTCGTAGAAAAGAACCATCTGGAGGGAAACCTGAGGAGATCGATCAAGTAAACCTGGTCCACAATTCTCCGCATCCAGGCATATGTGGTAGACTGAAACCACTGATCCCGGATGTGAAGACAGGCTCCCACCATGCCAGACTCTAGGTAGGCAGAATGCCCATTACGCTGACTGCTTGTCTGCAGACTTAGCTGTTGGACGCCAAGCAAACCAGGCCTGCAAACTACCCCTGGGAGCGGACGACTGATCTCTGGAGTAATGACCCCGCGACCTGCTGGAGGAACGAAAGGAACAAGGCCTGGACACCTTGGGGTTAGAAGCATTAACAAGGAAGGAAGGTACTTTTACCTCCTGTCGTCTGACTAATAATGATGTCAAGCTCCAGCCCAAACAGAATATTCAGAGAAAAAGAAAGTGCCTCAAGAGTGTCTTCTTAGACTCCACATCAGCCTCACAGGACGTAAGCCAGAGAGTCCGATTAGCCGTGAACGCAGAGGTAGAAATTCGTGCCCCTTTCAATCCTGCTTCCAGGGCCGCCTTCCCCAAATACTTCATAGCCCTCTGAATCTGTTCCACCAAAGGAAGCAATTCAGAACTCTTCCAGACAACAAATCCTTCGAAAATTGTTCTGACCAGCGTTCCACAGCTGTGATCTCCCAAGCCAACCCCAAAGCAAACCTTAAAGTGGCACTCTCTGCTATGAAACTGGACTTAAGAACGTCCTCAACATTACGGTCAAGAGTCACCATTTTGGGAATAGGGAAAGCAGTGACCTTAGCCAACCGTGCAACAAGAGTTTCCACCCGTGGAGGCGCACCACATTTAGCAAGAACTTCAGGACTGCAGCTGATGCGAAACCTGGAACTTCCAATTCGGTGACAACCAGGCCTCACCCAACAGATCCTCCAACTGGGACTGACGTGCAAATAGAGAAGGCTCCACAGTCTCAGGTAATGATGCCTTGGGAATGTGCAAGACCAGGCGCCGTAACCCATCTGAACTTATAGGAGGAATATGGCATAGTGGATTCCAACATCCTCTCTAGAGAGGAGGAAACTGAAACCAAACCCTGTACTGAAGCCGCTAGATGTCGCATCCAGGCCAGTTCCTCTGAGACTGCGACCACAGGTTAGCCGGACACTGGCCCATCGACACAAGCATGGGATCCGCCACACTCCCTGCAGAGGCAGGAGAAAGTTGGGAAGGACCATCCACTGGTAGTACTTTGCAAGCACATTTTAGTTATAACCACACTAGTGCATACTTTGTACACAACAGTATTTTACATACGGTTAGTTATGTGTTCTGCTGTATTTATGGTTTATAAAATCTTCCCTCAAGGGGGGCGTTTCAGCTACTACAGAGCTCCAACAAATAGGACAAGAGTTATATATGGTTCTATAAAAAGGATCCACTATTTCAGGTCATCCCTTGAACCTAGAGATAGGCCAATAAAATAATATAGTGATAATATATCACATATAAGTCAAAGTTTGACAGAATTGCACCAAGCAAAGGTGTCATTGTGGGAACACAATGACTTTTACCCTTAGACAAGCTAAAATTTAAGGACACTCTATCCCTCAGCCAAATAGAAGGAAGGACTTGAGGAGTTGAGAAACTGATTTATATATGATAACTGAAACTGTGTAAAAGAAGTGGAATTGTAATTATGGAATAGCATAATAATTTTGGGTAAATAAACAAGTTAATGATATAAGTATGTATTAACATCTCACGGTTAACCCAATCATTGATCTAAAGTCTAAACTATACTCCTTCTGAACAGGATATTATCACCCAAGACGAATCTAATTAGTTTTATGTTTAACATTCAACAATATATGAAAGAGTTTAAAGGACCCTCTGAAAGGTAATTTATATCAGGGTTGACTCATTATTTAGAAGATTATCTGAATACATGGAAACCACTTTGGTCACAAATTACCATTCAATTTAAAATATGAAACGGAAGTCAGAAAAACATTAAGCCCGTTATAAATAAATTAATGACAATGACTTGGGCATACGCTTATCACAAATATCTAGTAAAGAAAGAATTAACTGAGGTAAATGAAGCATATAACAAGGCTTGTTTGATAAAAAGAGCTGATTTGCTTTACATATGTTTTTTTTTCATGTGTATATTTTTATATCTATAAATATATAAAAGTCGATAAAACGTACAATACCAGCAGTGTTCCAATCTTAATGGTATATAATATCCAGCCTCAGTCAATTATAAATACTGTATATATAACAAATACTGGCCAATCCAATCGACCAGGATCTAGCAACAATACTACTTCCAAAAGCACAAATTGTTTATTAAAGGGAAAGGAATCTTAAATACCACCTGGTTCCAAGTTTTATTACAAAGAATAAACCTAAGATTGGTAAGGTAGTTTTTTTTTTTTAAATGCCTTAGGTTTATTAGACGTAGATTGAGCAACAATAAAACTCATAATATCACCATTTTTGGAACAAAGCAGTGGAGAGTATACTGTACATTACTATTCATAGAGTGCAATACTAACAAAGTGGTATGTCTACCTGGTGGAGATAAGAGTAGGATTTTACATGATGGGGTGACATTATAAGCCAATAAGTAGGTATTTCTTAACAGTTTCACTTTTATTGATGTGCCAGCTAGGAAAACAGTATGTAGCACATTGTTTGTGACTCCCTCTACCTTGTTTGCTGCCTCTTTCCAGTGTCCATCTATTACTAAACAGAGCTGTAAAAGATCTCCTCTGATACAGTATTTTCCTCCTCTTACTAGCATGCAATAATCACAAAGAAGCCAGTACCTCATCTATAGTTTTCATTCAGGTACCACCCTGTCTCTACCCATCACCTCAGTCTTTGCTTCACCCCGTCCATCTGGTATTCTCTCACTGCATTCTACCGAAACTGCTCTAATGTGATTCCAACAATCTTCATGCTCCCAAAACATGAAGATCTGACTGCTTCCTGGTCACCGCCTTTTTTCCCAACCTTCAGCTTCTTTAGTTTAAGGGACACAGCCCTACATTAGTTCTCATCCTATTTCTCACGTCTTTCCTTCAGCCTCTCAGTCATAGACTATAGGTGTACACCACATCCACTGTCTAAACACAGATGTGACAAAGGCATACATACATCAGCTGTCCAGTCCATGTACGGCAATATGTCCACATCTTCTGCAGATATAATTTGAAACACATTTGGTTCAATGTTCATGTCTTCCTCCGCACTCTGAAAGATAAAATAATACTTTCACGTTCCATTACGAATGCCACAAATTCCAGATACAATAAATGCAATTTGTTCATTTTTGTTTCTAGTATCAATAGCAAAAACTCTTAAATTTAGAACAACATATTAAACAATCAAGTTTTTAAGCATTTTCCTTAAAAAGCAATGCAGAAAAAACATTATAAAGTCTCATGTACTCTAATAGGATTATTCTTAAATATACAGTTTATTTGCTTCAGTTAAAAGCTGGAATTATGGTAACAGAAGCATGACTGCTTCCCGTTCACTGTGCAGAATACTGAACGGAGAGCTTGATACCATATGTACCATGACAAATGTAACCACATCGCATAATTATAGTCCCGTTTATATGTGCATCCGTTTTTCCAAAGGTGTTGGTGATGTTGGTGCACAACTGGGCTCTGTCACTTAAGCTTTAGGTGTAATCTGCAGCAGTGTACAAACCCTCTGCCACTCAGGGTATCTTCAGGCTAGCAGAGACTCTCCACATGACTGGGCTATGTGGTCTTTGGACATACACGTTTGGAATCAGGTGGATAGTGGACCATCATAAGCGCCTCAATACAGTTCTATACAACTTGTGATAAAACCCAATCTTTATTTAAATCCGCCTGCACTACTTGTCAGCTTCAATAAATTGAAGTGTTATGTCTTGTAATTACCCAAGAGCTGACAATTCATACCTTGGGGATAACACCACTTACTCTAGTCCTGTGTACTGTCCTTTATATCAGCTTCCCTTGTAAAGTGGCAGGTCCCTCTCTCCCTCTGGACATCCCATGAATGAGAACAGTGTTCCAACCTGTCCTTATTGCAGCTTGGGTTAATTTAGCAGTTTCAGGGTTGGTACAAGATGCCCATAAATGCACTAACACTGTCTTTGGCCCTGATTGGCTCTCACTAGGCCTCCATTCAGGACTCTGCTTATTGTCTCTCTACAGCCTTTCAAATACACAGAGTTGGTCAACTACCGAACAATACTCACTTCCCCAGCTTGTTGGGTCACAGTTAGGAATGGGAAGTACTGGAGTTCAGCCCTCTCTATTCTCTTGGCATATATGCTCCTCACAGTGGTTCATAGGATTACTCTCTCTATTCTTGAGCTTTTAACTCATTTGGCTGGGCTCTATTTTAATACTCCGATCACGCCACTCAGATCCAATGCCTAAATAAGGGGTGGTACTCCTAGTTAAACCCCTAATGGCCACATCCCACAAACAGTATGTAGCTTTAAGGGTGGGACATCTGTATGTATGTGTTTGTATTTTTTATAATGTCACAAGTCTATGTAAAGACTTACTGAAGAATAAAAAGTGCATTCAAATACCAGAGTTGCAAAGGTTAGACTCCCCTGTGTTATTATGAAAACTGCATGGAAAAAAAGCCATGATATACACATAGAAAGCTACATTGTATAAAATGAATTGAAAATAATTTAAAATGTATTTATTACAGAACAACAATGGTACTAAAGAGTCATGGTGTAAAATCTAAGCCAGGGCCCAATCACATCCATGTATGTAGGAATATGGTAACAGAACATTTGTGTAATAATGAATAATGTAACATATGGATACATTTGAGTTCATATATCGCTGCCAGGATGAGATAGAAGCACTAGAGAAAAGCTTCTGGATGAACTTCATACATTGGCAATCTGTAGCAGATGGACCCAAAATAAAGGGGTATAGCAGTGTTGCAACTACAATGTACTCACTTATATTAGGTGCTAAATTTGTCAGCGTTTTGTGATTTTTCTTCTCAGATGCGACATAGTCCATACAAACTTTATTTTGGGTCTAACTGATACAAAGTTTTCCTAAAATATCTTCAGTTTCTGGTAAGCACTTGAAAACTTTATATATACTTGTGAATGTTAAAAAATAGCTCTTTTATACAGGACAAATAACAATTAAGTGGTCCTTTAAGATAGTAAACACCATATGACAAATTATTTTAAAAGATCGGGATAGCTAACTGCAGCAACCAAGCTCTGTAGTGCACATCATCATCACAATTTATTTATACAGCGCCAGCAAATTCTGCAGCCGTATATAATTGAAACACAGTAATAAAACAATACTGCATAATACAGACAGAGAGGCAAGATAGCTCTGCTCGCAAGTGTCAAATCTAAATCAGATTGTTCACCTGTAAGTGCCAGTCTATCAGTTATGAGCTCATCAGCTGGAGAGAATTAAATACACTGCATGGTTTGAGTGTACAATAAATTCTGCTTTATTAGTTACAAGTCCCTATCTATATAGCAAAAATCACATATTACAGAAAACTACACCCCCAAAAGGTTTAAACCACTCATGCTCCCTTTACACAGATGTTAATACATTCTCTCATTATCACACAAGAAAACTCCCCAGGGGGGTTGGCTTATCTCCTGTCTGCTATGTCCAAGGTTATAAGCATAGCCTTGCAAATAATGAATTACTCCTACAAAACAGGTGCATCTAATCTGTCTTTAAGCTATAACAGAACAAAATGGCTATAAGGTAACAAGATGGCGTCATCTTAGCAAAATCACATTTCTCACAAGCTTACAATCTATGGGACATTGGGAGTCTGATACATGAGGTTAAGTGATACATATTGCATATTGGTCCAGCCAGATTGCAAATGTATAAAGCGTTTAGTGGGCTGTATAATCCAGTCACACAACAATGTTGGTCAAATGGATTTTGTCTTCTGTGAACTGTGTATAGTGTGGTAATAAGGTAACCTAGGGAAGTTAAGAGTGTGGTTGAATATTATAAACTTGTCTGAAGAGGTGAGTTTTCAGAGAATGCTTGAAGGTTTGAATACTAGAGGAAAGACTTATTGTACGAGGGAGGGAACTGCACAAAGTGGGTGCAGTCTAAACAAGTTCTGTAACCAGGAATGGGATGATGTAATGAGTGCAGAATGGAGGGGTCGAGTTGGGTGATATTTTAGTACAAGTGAGAGAATGTATGTTGGTGTATATAATCACATACAGCACCGAAATGATGGCTATAGCTCTGGTCTGTGCACTGAACATAGCCCGTACCCGTTACCATTTCCGTAAAATAATGTCCAGCAGGATTTTCTTACCCACTTGTTTATTGAATGGAACAATGTTTTGAGCGTTATACATTTTGATTCAAGTGGATTAAATGCAGAAAACAAGAATAATCCTCTGATAGTAAATAGGGACACAGTAAGATAACATATCCCATAAGCCTTGACGGAAACTGTTGAATTCCCATATATTGTAGATTTATTCATTACTTACACATACAAATTAGTAAAGTTCTTCTTTTAAATTTTCATTAAAATACATTATGGCAGGTATGGCTGCTTAACGTTCACACTCACCCGCTTTTCTACTGCAACAAAGCTTGTGAATTGGGTCACAATTGAGTGTTCTTTACTGAGATTAATAATGAAAGACTTCATCTCTTGTTTCTTCATCTGTATGAGATCAATGGATACAAAAACAAAGTTATTTACTATCACCAAATTCACCAACAATCTCCAAACTAGAGCAAAAATTGTAATCAGTATCTATGAGTACATGCGGTCAGCTTAAAAAGTGATGGAAGAGGTTTGTGGTTACTGGTGCTGGACATGCATTTCTCATATTACTATGACATAAATCTAATGTCTCAGACTTGTTTTTCCAGTACAACCCTCAGATGCCTGATCGAATTGGATCTGGGGAATTTGGAGCCCAAGTCAAAACCTTGAACTCTTTTTTTCATGTTTCTCAAACCATTCCTGAAAAAGTTTTGTAGGGTGGTAGGTGCATTATCCTGCTGAAAGAGACCACTGCCATCAGGGAATACCGTTGCCATTAAGGGGTGTACTTGGTCTGCAACAATGTTTAGGTAGGTGATTATGTCAAAGTAACATCTACTTGAAATGCCAGGACCCAAGATTTTCCAACACAACATTGCCCAGAACATCACACTTCCTCCGTCATCTTGCCTTCTTCCCATAGTGCATCCTGGTGCACTCTCTTTCCCAGGTAAACAACTCACACGTACTCGGCTGTTCACATGATGGAAAAGAAAATACTATTCATCAGACCAGTAGGCCTTCTTTCATTGCTCTATGTTCCAGTTTTGGCGCTCATTTGCCCATTGTAGGCGCCTTCGGCGTTGGACAGGAGTGAACATGAGCACTCTGACCAGCCTGCGGATATGCAGCCCCATACGCAGCAAGCTACGATGCACTGTGCATTTAGATACCTTTATATCATAGCCAACGTTACCAACGTTAACTTTTCAGCAATTTGAGCTACAGTAGCTCTTCTATTGGTTGGACCAGACGGGCCAGCCTTTGCTCCCCACACGCATCAATGAGCCTTGGGCGCCCCTGACTCTGATGCTGGTTCATGTGTTGTCCTTCCTTGGACCACTATTGTTAGGTACTAGCTACTGCATACCAGGAACATTCCACAAGATCTGCCGTTTTGGAGATGCTCTGACCCAGACGTCTAGCTATCACAATTTGGCCCCTGTCAAAGTCGGTCAGATCCTTACGTTTGCCCATCTTCAATAACTGACTGCTTTCTTGCTGCCAAATATATCCCACCCTTTGACAGGGGCCATTGTAACGAGATAAACAATGCTATTCACCTCACTTGTCAGGTTAGTGGTTTTAAGGTTGTGGCTGACCGGTGTGTGTGTGTGTGTGTGTGTGTGTGTGTGTGTGTGTGTGTGTGTGTGTGTGTGTGTGTGTGTGTGTGTGTGTGTGTGTATATATATATATATATATATATATATATATATATATACATACATATACACATACACACACACACGCACAGTATATATATATATATATATATATATATATATACACATACACATATATATATATATATATATATATATATATATATATATATATATATATATATGCACACATATATTATGTACGTATATATCTTTATATTTAATATTAGGCATAGAGATAATAGGTGTCTTGCAGAAACACAGCAGGGTTTTTAGGAAGAGCAGGGTTTATTGCTCAAATACTTCTCTTAAGAGAGCTGTTACACACCACCATAGGAGTACTATGATACAGATAGATATAAATGGAAAACACTTTACATGGCCAAGATAATCAATGGCCATGTAAAGTGTATTCAACTTGTATCTATCTGCATGTGTGTGTCTATCATACTACTCCTATAGTGGTGTGTAACAACACCTTTAAGAGCGATATTTTAGCAATAAACTCTACTATTTAAGACCCTACTCTGTTCCTCCAAGACACCTATCATCTGCTGAAATCCTGTGACATTGCTTAGCGAAATATGAATACCGAATTGCATCTGATGTTAGTGTATGTCAATAAATTAATAATTTCTTATATACACAGTTTTTGCAGCATTGCTGTGATTCACTGTGTATACGTGTGCTTATACTGGTATCTGCTTGGTAAATATTTTGTTCAGTGCACAACAATAAAACAGACATGCACAGGGCACAAAGAGTTTTCTGTTTAAACTATATTTTATGTTCATAAAATGATCCACCAATAAGCACACTGTACTGACCTCATTCTCATGTTCCTTCTCATGCAGAATCCCATCCTCATAGTCTTTAATCAGAGCTCGAGCTGTAAGTTTGTGGAGTATCTAGAGACAATGAAATAAAAAAGGGGGAAAGAGAGAAAGAGGGAGAAGAGGAGAGCAAGAGAAGGAGAGAGTGAGAGGAGAGAGCGAGAGACAGAGACAGCGAAGGGTATCAAGAGAAATCGAAGGAGAGAGACAGCAAAAGAGAGTGAGGGAGAGAGAGAGCAAAGGGAAGAAAGAGCGAAGGTGAGAAAGAGAGCAAAGGAGAGAGAGTGAAGGAGAGAGAACCTTATCATTATATTTTATTGATAAAGTACCATCACATTATGTAGCATAGGACATTGAGGGTATCATGATACAAATAAATAACATACATAGATAAGATAAATAACATACAATAACATGAAACAGAATGTAAGTTTGTCCTATTCAAAGAATTCTACTGCGTAGGAGGTGTGGGGACCGATTAATACATAAGGATAGTGGTATAACAGTTGTGGCTGGTGATGGGGACAAGTGTGTAGCTATTGTAAGACAGAAGTTAAATCAGTCACCAATAATAAAGCAGCCATTGGTAATTGTCATTTAAGAAGCTACCCCTGGTGTGGTTTGATTGGATCCAGGAGAGACAGTGGTAGATGGAGAAATGGAAACAACCGAATCCACAAGACTGGATCATTTTCTTCAGTGGTAGGGACTAGAACAATCAGCATAATAAAATGTTAAAGTATTCCATTCATCCCTAAAGGTTCCTCATGGTGACGGGGACATGACAACACTAAAAATATGAAAAACACCAGAAATGTGCAACAAGAGATATAATCTCCTGCTCAGACTCTTACAGATATATGTGAAATATTGGCAGATTTTACTATGCATGTAGGCGTGTGATGACAAGGTCAAATGATTGCACTCTTTCTGATGTTTGAACCTTACTTTCAATTTTTTCATTGTCCAATTATCACTTTTTACTACCTGGGTGCAATAATACTATTTTGTTATTGCTCCCTATCATCTTTATCTGTATGTGATCTCTGCCTCACAATCTAAAATATTACTTTCCTGTTAGGTTTTCACCCAACCAATTGACTACGTCTTTTGTTCATAGTCTATTCAGCAGGAATCAAAGGATTTTAGATTCCAATTTTCTTAGTCAGCTAAATATTCATATTCTACAGATATATATACATAGAATGCAAATTCTACATACCATATCTACAGAAAACAGAGGTAGCAGACAGCTGAATGGAAACACCAGGGTAAATGTGGGACTATAAACAAGGGCTTCCACACAGGTATGGCTCATGACATAATTAAGCAAATAATCCCACATATGTCAGTGTCATGTATAAAAATGTTGGACTGCCCTGGTTGCCTATAATTATGGCTAGAAGCCTAAAGGAGGAGACCTCAGTGATTTTGAAAGACAGGTGATTTTTGGGGCACATTTGACAGGAACTTTAGTGACCAAGGCAGCTCAACTCGCTAATGTTTCATGAGCAATCGTGCCTAACATCTAAGATCAGTATGAAACTCAGATCGATCATCAGCAAAGGACAAGAGCGGGTGGAAGCATAAGGCAAAACAGAGAAGCAAATTCAAAGCTATTTACTGCAAATTTCATCCTATGGCATGAGTAACCAGTTTCATAAAAACAGCCGGATAAAAACTTCACAGAGGAGGCTATCATCAGGCGCGGGCTGGGATACTGCAGGCCGGGGGGCACACAGGCGGCCGCATCCCCTGTCATGTGATGCGGCCGCCTGTGCGCTGACGCGGCCGCATCCCCTGTCATGTGATGCGGCCGCCTGTGCGCTGACGCGGCCACATCTTATGACATTTTCTGCGGCCGCAGAAAAAAATCAGAAGAAATTGCATCGGGGGGCGGCCGGCCGGCCTACCCCCCGGCCCTAAAAGCACAAAATCTGAGCGGCCCGGGGGGCCGATGCCCCCCTGCCCCCCCCCGCCTCTGGATATCATAGTCGGGTTACAGTATGTAAACAGCTCATCACACTTGACAATGTCTGTCATTAAGTTCAGTGGTGCAAACAGCAGAGACAATAGAGGGAGGAGTTAGGGTAAGATAAATCATCCTTCACCATATCTCATCAAACAGAGAAGCGCACATATGGCACCAACCTCCACAGCCCAGGAGGCTTGTTTCCAACAGTAAAGGTTTTGGTGCTTCCATGATGTTGTGGGGGACACAACACTCCAAAAATATACTAGTGAGTTAATTGACTTCTATTAAATTGACCTTAGTCTCTCTCAGTCTGTAGGAGTATGTTAGGGAATTTAGACTGTAAGCTCCAAAGGGGCAGTGACTGATGTGAGTGAGTTCTATTTACAGCACTGTAGAATTAGTGGCTTTATATAAATAGCTGATGATGAAGATGATGATGATATGTGTATAATAACAATTGTGAGATATGACTTGTGAGTAATAAAAAATAAAATAAGATTATCACAGGTATAATGCATATAATATCAGTCACAAATCATCCAAAACATACCGTTCCTGTTGTCTTCTGCAGTTCAGTGGTTGAAACCATGTTTTCTAATTCTTCATTATTGATTAAAGCTTTTAACGTGGCCTACATGTGGACATAATGGCAATTCAATTGGCTATTTTATACCTCACAATATTAAAAAACATGACAAAGGAATAAACTCAAAGTGTTTTTCTTAGCAGCTCTGAAACTGTTTGCAGTGCTTGGAATAAGTAATTTACAGACTTCTATAGCAGCGATATCCCGATAGATAAATGCAGGAAAATCTCTTTATCACACAGGTACATCTAGGTATTAGGCAAAAGTGTCTACTTTGATCACCTGTCATATGTTTAGTCCTTTTTCATTAAATCAAGATAGGGAGCTTTACTTCCCGAGAGGACTTCCTACTTGCTTGTGACTTGTTACTGGTTCCCGGCCTCTTCCACTATGATTAATGTTGACCTGTTTAATGTTCCAGCACCAAGTTCAAGCGCATGGTGGGAACGATGCTATGTTGTGTGTAAGGTCTTTTTTAAATATTAAGCTAACATTACCTAAATTGGAAATGAGTTTACACCACAAACACCCACAAATCTGTAGATCCTATGGATCTTTTACTTTTAAACATAAAATAAATGACCGCAAAAGTAGTCCCAGACTAAGAAGGGGACAGTGAAGTCATGAGAAGAAGAGTCAGTGCCTATCCTATGCTGGAACAAGCATTCTATAGGTCTTAAATCCATCACCTATACCTAACTTTGTGATTCTTCATTTCCTTTATTAAATCCCACCCTAAATTTAAACTATAATACACTTACCTGAGTGCAATGAGGAACAAACCCATAAACTAAAAGATTATCAATGCAAAATAAAGATTGTATGTTTGCAGGGGCTTGCACCGGTTCAGGAGGATTTCTGTCAAACTGCCTCCACTTGATTGAAACAGCTGTACATGCCGGCGAATGCAGCCTTCTATCTTGTTTCTTCATCTGTAAGAGTAAACACACAATTTGCAACTCACAATCATATATTGGTGGCAGTTGGGAGTTTAATTAACATTTCATGACAAAAATCAAAGCATTGCCTCTAGCAACCAATCAAACATTTGCTTTCATTTTTTCAACTGCACTAAAGACATGACAATTAGAATCCAATTGGCTGCTTCTGTCAACACAACCCTTTTCCTTTGCACAAGTTTTCATAAATGTCTCTCAGTATGTGATCTTGTCTAGTTATTTGCAATCTGAGGGCACAATAGATGTTGTATTACTATGTTGTATCTACAGCCCCAACAATATTAATTACCTCACAGTGCATTTTTCAGCTTACATTTTACAGTATAATATTAGAGTGTACAAAAAACATCTATATTGAATGTTATGCTGGTCTGATTGATGTCATGACATGTGTAGATAAGACGATATCCACAATTCTTTGCTGTGCTGCCTCATTATGTAAACAATGTGAAATATGTACTTGATGATTAGAAAGGGCTACACACATAACATTATTTATAACCGATGTCAGTCCTCACTTCCCACAATTCCTGGATATGCAGACTAGTTTGTGTAATCGCATATGATCTCCCAGAGTCCATCAGGGATCTGTACAGAAAAAATATGTCACTTTTCAATACACCAGCGTTTTCCAAACCCAGTCCTCAGGGAACACTAACAGTGCATGTTTTCCATATCTTCTTGCAGGAGCACAGGTGTGCTCATTACTAACTGACACATCTTAATAGAACCACAGGTTCTACTACTTATTTCACTTGTGACCTGGAAAACCTGCAGGGTGAGGGGCTCCCTGATGACTGGATATGGGACACCCTGCATTACACTATTATAGTCATTAAACATAGTGGTTGGTCAGCCAGAGGTCGCAGGGGACAAAAAGACAAGCATAATATCCATATATTTTTACTATGTTTTATAATCCTAAGTATTTGGTGAAACCTAAATATTAAAAAAAAAAAAGCCTTCATTTTTCCACTGATTCCTAAAATGAATCCTGAATTCAGTGCTTCCCTAGCAGGTGTATATCCATTAAACAAATGAGGGGAGGGGGCGGAATGTCCTTTTTTTTTTATTAAGAGCTTCAGGAGATATTTTGTGTACTCACTATATCCTTTTCTGGTCAAGCTCATTGAGCCGACAGAGCAGGGGTATAGGTCCTGCCACTGAGAGGACCAGCAATGAACAAACAATGGGTCATTCCATGCATGACACAAGGTAAACAAGTTAGGAATGGATGCAGTAGGAGAAAATACAATGGACAACCACAATGTAAAATCTGACAGCCTGTCGAACTCAGGGTACCAACAACAAAGGTCACAATTATGACAGTAACATTGAACTCAACAAGAAAAAGATTTTATGGCGAGTACAAATAAAAAATCATATCACTAGTTTATTTGAAGAACAACAGTGTGGTCAATGTGATTGCTTCCACAGATGCCAGATTTGGCCTCAAGGTACTACAGGTACCAGTACTTTAGGGTCAGTCACATGCTGCAGGGATCCTTGCACCTTCTTTCACATAATCACTTAATGTGGCTGCTTTAGGCAGTACACTCACTATAAAATCCTTTGCAGCTACTTACCCAAGTAGGATGTAGGATATATATGACCTACCCTTGTATATTATGTCACATTTGTAAACAAACCAAGATGACCACAGTGTGGTTGACGTTACCTGATCTTCCCAACTGCTTTTAGATTTATCTCCAAAATATTCGAAGGCTCCAGCACCCCGTTGTGCCAAAAACCTCAGCATATGTTTATTTGCTGTAGCCCTGGAGTAAAATAAAAATACCTTTATTAACATTATTCACCTTGTAAATGACATTGTAAGTAATACAATGTATAAGGATATTACAAAACATAAATCCACAGCTGGCAGACATCTCTTCTAAACATAAATAATGCTAATTGTCTCTGTATTAAAAGCAGAAATAACTTTAGTCATTACCGCTCTAAAATCACAGAAACAGCCATCGTCTTGCTAGAATGTTGTTACATTTGATGATTCACTCTTACTTGTATACTGCAATCACTGACATTAGACAGGGATTACCAAGAGGAAAGGGGAAAAGGATAAATGACTAAAATTAGAAACTTCCTGGAACAAGTCAGGAGCACGATTATTTTCAAGTCCCTAGAAATATGTTCTTAAAAGTGACCCCCTTTCTCTCCTTATTACCTTGGTACCTAATATGTCTAATTCAGAGAAAGTAATATGCAGCACAAATGTGTGTGTTGGTTGGCTGTTGTGACAGGATGGACCGCCTATGCCACCCTGTCTGTTGCTGGGAACCGACTGGGCTTACTTTGTCACCGTCCCCTTTCGTTATTCCGAATATGCCCCTCCTGCCGCTGCAGGAGGAGCCTGCTGCCACCACTGGACTCCTTTATGGCATCCAGAACCACATTCCTCTGTCGCTGCTAGGGTACCCCCTTACTGGTACACCTTGTCTGGTATACCCGACCGGCTTACTATGGATCACAGTGCTGTGGATGGATCCCCCTGGTCTATCACACTGGCCAGAGCTGCTGGGTAGCAGGCAGAGCGGTGGTACTGGAGCTGGGTCCAAACTTCAGAACAGCCGGAGTACGGATTAGATGTATGGTCTAATCTGTATGTCACAGGATTACAGCAACATTTAAGAAGTTGTCAAACAGGGTCTTGAAGCAGAAAGTGATGTTTATTTCACTCAAGTGTCCTGACAAGGACAGTTCCACTGATTAAAGGTATCAGTGGTCAGGTCAGATGGAACACCAGAATGATACATTTCAGTTTACAAAGGATCTCTTTTTATACAGTTTTAGACACATCCTCACAGGCTATTTTTAGAACGAGGTGGCAATTTGTCTACCCAAACATGGATTTACATGCAATGCAAAGTTAACAATATTTACTCTTATCTTTGATATCCTAAAACCTTGCTGTGATTTCCTGCATCTTACTTTGGACACAGTGGACATCTGACAGCAAGTCTAATTACCCCTTCCTCTCCCTTAAGGGGTATTGGACACTCACATCAAAAGGTCTAATTAACAAAAGATTAGCATGGGTGCTTTCTTCCAACAGTTGCAGAATACACATTTCCTCCAAAGAAAAGAATTACCCAAGAAAATTTGCAAACCCCAAACAAGGCATTTCCTTACACCAAGATATACAAAAGACTTTCTAAACAAAGGCTTATTGTGTCAGATATATACATTAGAAATAATGCATTTCCTCTAGCAAGATTAAAACAGAAAAAAACGAATCTTCTCCCCTGGTTTTAGAAAAGAACATTTTTATACTTACGATAAATCCGTTTCTTTGATTCCATCTGGGGGACACTGCTACCATGGGTTGTACGTGGAGAGCTTGGAGTTGGCACTTAACAAGTTAATTTAATACTTGCTGACAGAACTCCCCCCTCTGCAATCCCCTCTAGCCTCAGTGTAATACAAAAAGCCCCAAGGAAAGGGAAACCACCACTGAAAACAAAATAGCAGAAGAGCAGATGGGAGGGAACGCAGTGTCCCCCAGATGGAATCAGAGAAACGGATTTATCGTAAGTATAAAAATCCTCTTTTCTCTTTCATCCTATCTGGGGGACACTGCTACCATGGGGACGTTCTAAAGCAGCCCCATGAAGGGAGGGACCGCTCTTAAATCCCGGCACGCAACACTGCGGCCAAAAACCAGCGGCCGTAGGGCCAACAGAATCTAGATTACGCATGTGAAATGACAGCCAGAGGACTATATGACTCCTCGGCCAAGTTGATCCGCTAAAACACCATTCAGTGCAGCCCAGATCACCCCCATGGAATGGGTGGAATTGGCGCCAAGACAATTTGACACAGGCCCACTTGATAGAGAAAACCTGTCGGACAGAGGACAGAATGCTCCTAGCGATGGTCTACTTAGCAGCCAGCTTATTCCAATCTCCGTATGGAACCATACGAGCATAAACCAGTCCTCCTAATGTTGGATGGCCTTACCACATGAGAAGAAGGCATGAACCCTATGTTAAAGAAAACACCCTGAGATAAGGTCCAAAGAGGCAGCCAGCTCCCGAAGGACTGGAACCAGAACTTCCAGATTCAATATGAACCCTAAAAAGCATCGTAGGCTGAGTGAAGGGACTGAATAAGAAAAGAACAGACTCCACGGGCGCTCTAAAGAAAGATGCAGCCCAATTGTTTTACCCTTTATTTGGTTTTGAGTGAAGGGACTGTACGCCACAGCCCTTACATCGCATAAAATGAGGAATATGGTATAGTCACTGGCCTTATATCCTGCACCAAGGTCCTTGGTCAAGGAACTCCACTACCACCGCACTTCAGGTGAACACGAGGTTTCAATGAAGGTGGTAAGAAATTAATTCCTAATGTCTTAGGTCACCCCTTGGTGCCGGGAAAGGAAACTTGGAGTTGTGTGCAGATCCCCTGTAGCAAGTCCAAGAGGTAAAGCTGACTCCAGAACCATCAGGAACTGAGCCACAGACTCTCCCTACAGTCATCTGCGGAAAGCGAGAAACAGGAAAAAGGAAGTTGTGAGATAGACTAATGTTCACACCCCCCTACGAAGTACTGAGTACCCTGTGATACTGTGGTAGCCACAGGTTTCCTGGCTACTATAATGGATGAGAATCCAATGAACCATCAGAAGCCAATAATGGTCCTGAACAAGGGGAAGGGGGGGGGGCTGAGGGAGGAGGTCTGTGCGAAACAGACGATCCCCTTCTCCCTGGACCCAGCAAGAAGAATACTGCAGCCAGACCCAGTGTCCAATTTGAAGTCAGCAGAGTTCTAAGAAGGGCCTCCTTCATAGACCTCCCGGAGACTCAGGGACCCTGCACAGTGGGAGGAACAGGTATCCCATTTGGAACTTCCCCTACATGGTCCTGACAGCTACCTCAACAGTAAGAGCCCTGGTCCTGAATAGAATCCGGGTCCTGGTGACCCTGGCAAGACTCCCTGAGATGTATATCAGGTAATCCACTGCAGGCACAGTGTCTGAAGCTCTGCGTGGAGAGATTTCTTCCTCGCCAGGACTGCTGCAACAGAAGTCTACTCTATGAAGCAAGGCTGTAATTTAATGCCTTCTGGCATTCCTAGTCCCACCCAGTCAGCTGGCATATGCCCCAACCATGATATTCTCAGACTGATGGAGGACTGGAACCCTTAAGGAAGTGACCAGGCCCCCGCTGGGGCAGTAACATGACCCTATGGTCCAACTTATATCTGTAGAACACTCTCTACATTCAGGTACCTGAAGTCGGTTACCGATCCCCTCTGTGTCAAAAAGACCACTGCTCTCCAGACCCATAGGCCAGTCTCTGTGTCACCATGTTCCATGTGCACAGGGCAAAGGCCTTCTCTGCTGTGAGATGGTCCTGTCTCAGGCACCCATTGAGATATAGGAGTATAATCCACTGCTGGCACACATCTCCCTGTTGTAAAAGTCCTGTTCCTAGACTGATCCTAGAAAAGGGGCATATCAGATATCAACTGAAAAGAACGGAGACCCCAGTAGATCTTAACCCAACGGTCGAGAAAAGGTACAGAATGAATGCTCGTAGAGCAAGTATGGGACTCAACAGCCTAGCTGGCAAGGGAAGCCGAAGGAGGATGGAGTATAACTTCTCTGCCCTATATTATGGGATCCCGGCAAAATAAGCCTTGCTGATTTGTTTGTGGGATCTCGTGTAATAGTGTGGTACTGGACTAGACAAGATCCAGGCCAAGACTCTTGACAGCCTCCGGAAGCAAGGTCTCTGGGTGCCTCTTATGTGAAGAAAGGATCAGCCCTCCCATGAATAGCCCTGGCCGAAAGGGGTCTGCCTCTGGACTACTGACCTTTGTCAGACTTCTCGCCCCAGAGGGGCGGCGAAAAAGTCACTCTCGGAGCCTGAGTTTGTTTTGAAATATACCATCTCCTGTGCGCTAACATTTAATGTATGTCAGCCTCTGGTCCTAATGAGACCCAACCTGAATAGAGTTTGGGGAATTTCTACAAACTCAATGTCAGCACAGGAGGACCTTAATCACATGGTCCTGCAACCGTCTAAGAACAGGTAATGAACTGAGGCTGCGTACCATGTTTCCGCATACCTGTATCCCCGAACCTCCGACAATGACATGCCATAGGGAGCAGTGCCTTGTAATTGCAATGCCCGCTAGTCTGCCCAAATTTTCAAAGCCCTAATGATCCTGCACTGAGTTAGGCTAGGATGTTGCTTAGGTGTCGGTCTTAAACACCAGATACCCGCGTTACAATACTTCAATGCGGCAGAGGATGAGGGTCAAGTTCTATGAGCCTTCTTTTTACCATCAGGTTTGCTCACCACCCCGTTTCTAATTAGATAGGGTCCAAGGCTAGGTGACCTGCCACCACCACATCCACAATGTCTTTGTGCCTGGAGGTTTCTTCCTGAGCCACCTGTGGGGAGAAGCAGAATCCTCCATACCTCTTTTGATTTAGAAGAGTCCTAGTGTGAGACAGGCTTCGAGGACAGGCCCGAGTGGACCCCTGACACTTACGTTCATGGCGCCCATGTGGGTGAGACCAAGAACCAGGTAAAATGGTTTAAGGTCTCCGCTTACCACCGAGCGATTGGGTTCTCCTGGGAGGACCTCTCATGCTATGTGACTTTTGGGACCGATACTTGTTCCCCTTGGAAGGGAGTACAGTAACAGAAAAAGGCTTCAGCACTAGTTTACATCTTCGTTGGCCTGGCAAGTAGCTGAACACATGTTGATACTGTCTGTATGCTCGGTTGCACACACTGGTATGTGGGTATATATCTGGGGTGGTGCTCTACCCTGGTCCTACCTAACATGGGTAAGTCCCACAGTCTGCACGGTCAGCCCCGGTCTTTCAGTCCACAAGAGAGACTATTGTTTACAGTATAGCCAGTAAATCCTTTTACCCGGGTGGTTCTTTTGCAGCCATTGTTCCTGTGACCAGGTAACTGCTGCAGTAAACCCGTTCCTCATGTTTTTCATACCTTAGGAAAGCAACACAGTCAGAACAGGTGCAGAATGAGTAAATATAGAGGATACCTGTTGTTCCTCTGCTGTCAGAACAAACAGTATCTCAATTTGAATAGATATATTATGTAATACCTGTTTCAGAGTATACTTCTTATCCAAGTTAACTCTAGACAGGATACTGTACACAGCAAAATGTATATTAACTGTGGAATACCATTTGTCATTTAATAAACAGAGCATCTCATATACCTATACACATGTACACGAATAGGTGTTGAATATCATAATAGCGAACAGTACATATACATATATATATATATACACATAGACGTATATACATATCCATTGATATACATATATACATGCAAAAAAATTCATGAAAGTATTTAGCCCTCCTAGTGACCAAAGACCATCGGTGACAGAGAATGGCCGCTCGCGTTTGCAGTGTATGACGCTCTCTGCCTAATGGCAGGGCCGGATATCTAGCGTGATACCTTTTTTTTTTTTTTTTTTAATATACAATAATATCTATAATAATAATAACAGAAAAAAAGTAGGTTCTTAGCCCTCCAGAGGTCTAGTACACCGTGTCTCAGAGAAAGGAGGCTGTAAGCAAGTTTGTACCTGCAGCCTCTCCGTCTCCTGTGTGTCTACCTGCTTCAGGAAGAGTCCATGTAGCCTGCCAGGACGGGGAAGCCCAGTTCTCCACTTTCTTCACAAAGGCTCTGTAGTGGTACCTGCTGACTTTGGTGCTGCTTCTATATGTTAAAGCGCACCACAGTCATTACACCTATGTCTCTGTGGTAACAAAGATGGCACCAAGAGTGTGAACTCAAGTCCCCACTGTGCCCCGAAGAGCGGGAGACTTGGTACAATCCATCTAAATGGCGGCTCCATTTACCGAGTTCCGGCGCTCTCTGCCCATAATGGCAGCGCCGGTATCCTTAACTGTAGTGACCTGATGGTCTCTATGCAAGGAAGGGGCTCCGGTGTGACAGCGGTCCCTGAGACCGCTGGCAGCATCTGACATGAAGCGCTGGCAGTGAGAGCCGTCCTGCTCTCATTGAACTCTGTCGGCTGCAGCTGTTTTCTGCATAGGAGTCCCCTGTCAGTTCTGCATAGTATCCCAACCAGTGTATGTGCTGCAGTGCAGCATAGACACAGTTTGTAAAATAAATGAAAATAGAATGAAAATAAAATAAAATCAGCAAGATGCAGCTGCTAAGCCCAACTCCTTGGGCACTCAACAAACACAGAGGCTAGAGGGGGTTACAGAGGGGAGGAGTTCTGTCAGCAAGTATTAAATTAACTTGTTAAGTGCCAACTCCAAGCTCCCCGCATACAAGCCATGGTAGCTGTGTCCCCAGGATAGGATGAAAGGGAAATAAAGATTTCCTATATCAAAATATACACAATATAAAATAAGTGCATTTGCAATTATATAAATAAGTGCCCTGCGCTATTTCCTTTAAATAAATGTATATCATAAGTTATTTATAAGTGATTCAGTCACAGCTGTCTGTTAATTTTTTCTTTTCTTTTATTTCAATATTTTATCTTTATATCTCTATACTTTCATGTTTGCCTGCTCTAACTAGAGCAGACATACCATTATTTTCAGCACAGGAGCTAATCTGGATCTTATTAGTTTGAGTAGTTTTCTCTCTTCTATTAAATTTTCTGCAGTGTGGCCAGCAAGTGTTACAGTCCTAGGTGACTTGTTAGAAGGCGCTTAGGTTTAAAGCCCATGTCCACCCAATCTAAAAAGGCTTTGAGTGTGCACTAATATTTTACAGTGGATCTAAACCCACAAATAAAACTACAGTGTAACACTTCCTCCTGACAACTAGCAAGCATATGGGGATCCATAATTTGGAAACCTTTAGTGAGATATAGAACTCCCAAGTACCTTAGAAATCACAAAGGTCCTGGGAGCAAACCAATGCAGCTCTGTTAATTGGGGAATGGTGGGTTCGTAATTCAGTAAAAATAAAGTGAAATAATGATTACAGCTTACCCTACACCGCAAGTAAACAAATTTATATGCCCCTGGTTTTTCTTTAGGATCTGAAAGACAAGGTTCTCATTTTGGAGATGCCCATCAGAGATGAGGAGGACTTTTTGACATCCTGTGGAGGGTCTCAGCAAAGACAAGGATTGTAGAGGCTTCCAGAACTCCGTACTTCCCATGTTGGGTTTGGCCATCTAGGATTTGGTGAGAACCGTACAATAAGACAAGGTAGAATGAGAGAACATTTAACACAAACATTTCCAGATTAAGTAGTGCAAATATCTGATTATGTCTATTGTCTGTGTGGGGGCTGAGGTTGTGGAAACAATATGAAAATTAGCACAAAAACCCATGTTGTATGGACACCCCATCTGACAAATGTTATATAATTTGAAACAACACAAGCAATGCCCTGTGCTCCTTACTTTGATACGTTTCTCCATCTCTGACACGTCATCACACTGGCGTTTGGGATAGACATAAAACTCCTTATAAGCTGTGAGAAGGAAAAAGAGATCAGAATATGAGATTGTATGTGAAATAGTTTTCACCGAGTTACAGAACTAATAAAAATATTTATATACTTCCGTCTATCTTGATTTACTTACTTGATCCAAAAAGGATGAGGTTGATGGGCTTGTTATATAGACAGTTAAGTGCAAGCAGTACAACCAGTTTAGCACTTTGAAAACAGGACTCCATGGAATTGGAACAATCAAGGCATATTGTTATATTCACATCCTCATACGTATCTTCAAACTGAGGTTGAAATATTAGCATGCATGCCTATGAAAAACAAAGATGGAGTTAAACTGTCAGTGGAAAAACATTTGCAGTCGGCACATTTACATTGTTCTGTACAGAAAGTTAAGGAAACAAATATCTGAGAGTGGCTGTTCTGTGTAACATTATGTAAAACACGCTGGGATCTTCTACTCTATAGGTCCATTTAACATGAGTATCCTCTCACTCAAAATTCACATCAGCTTGGTATTGTGATTTACCTCACTGTCTTGATCCGGATGGGTTTCCACCCACATTCTTGGGATATAGCCATCTTCTAGAAATACACTTACAGAAAACCCGGCATCATTTAAAGAACTGTTTTCTATTGTCTGTATTACAGCTTTGCAGTCAGTTTTCTACAATGAATAAGACAGTAAATCCATAATTGTAGATGGTAGAAATAAGTCACAATTTAAAACAAGGCAGTTTACTACAGAAAATTTTTATATAATTCAGTGAGACTTCAATCCCTCCCCCCTCCCCCTGAAGCAAATACACCTGTGACTTTTTGATACAGGAGTGTCGCCCAGTCTTAAAATAGGTTCTGGCTGTTATTCATGACCTGTAGTTTAATTATGGGAAAAATTTAAAACAATTATTTTGATGTCTGGGCTAAAATACCTATTTGCCTGGCCCCAAATACTGCAACTTAATATTGCAACACCACAATATTTTCTCTTTCATCCGGTCTGGGGGACACTGCTTACCATGGGTTGTGGAGGGGAGCTTGGGAGTTGGCACCTAACTAGTTAAACTTTAGTACTGCTGACAGACCCCTCCCCTCTACAATCCCCCTGCCTCTTCCTGTTCAGTTTTTTTAGGTGCCCAGGAGTTGGGCAATGTTATTTAGTGCTAGCGTTATTTTAATAACTTTTATTTCTTTTTTTGTGTATTTCATTTCTTTTTAGGTGGCAGTGCTGGAGTGTGTTCTACTATAGAGAACACACTCACAGCTGGGCAGCGCAGGCATTCCCCTGTCAGATGAGAGCCAGCGGCTCTCACTGACAGGGACATGGAAGAATGGATGCCAGATTAAGGAGTGAACAAGCGGTCTCACGGACCTCTGTCACTCCTCCAGCCTCCCCGATAACCGGCGCTGCCATGACAGGCATAGAGCACCGGTTATTGGATATTCAGGATGTCGGCGGCCATTTTATTTTTTTTAAATCACCGGGCTCCGTCGACAGTGGAGGAGGAAGGGGACTATACCAAGATTCCCCCCTCATACATAGGGGGGGGGGGGCGTCTGGTGTCTCCATTAATCTGCCACAAGCTATCCGTTTTTTCTATTTTTTACAAAGAAGGAATGCTGCAAGGACAGCATTACAGAAGGGGGGGAGCTAAAGCACAGAGTTCCCCCCTCCCTTCAGAGAGAGAGTTGGTCTTTCCCAGCCTTCTGGCGCCAAGAGAAGCCCGGGAAGAGTGGACAGAGCTGAGGGAGCAAGCACAGGATACTGCTGTTGGACTTCTCCCCTTTGTGGCCCTTGGGCTAAGTATCTGTTTATTTAAACACAATATCTGTTTTGTCGTGCACAACTGGGCTAGTAAGGGTTTACATTATAGTCTCCCTACTTGCCTATACATATATATATATATATATATATATATATATATATATATATATATATATATATATATACATATATATACATATATACATATATATTGTGTTTAAAAATTTTACAAGTACAACTTTTATTAACAAGATTAGTTGATTACTTGTTATTCACTCTGTTCTCTCCCTGCATTACTCTCTCTCTCTCTCTCTCTCTCTATCCCTCCACTACAGCTAATTAACTATTTAATCTGTGTGTTTGGTGTCCTTTCCTTTATTAATATGTCAGATAAGGGAAAGGGCCCTATGGCAAAATATTTCACATGTTCAAAATGTCATGTAAAATTACCTTGTGGGCAAAGGGACCCTTTGGCGCTCTGCTCTGCATGCGAAGCAGGGGTTCCCACTGCGTATACCCAGCAGGTTTCAGCCCCACCGACGGAGGAACCGGCCTGCGTGACCTCCCTGACACAGTCGGTTTCCTCCTTAGCTCAGATGGTTTTTCAGACAAATCAGTTGCTAACTACTGTAGCAACTTCGGTGGCTAGTAACACTAACCCACAGTCAGACCTCCCAGCTTCCTCAGGTTCGAGTGGATCGGGTTTGCCGGGACCTTCCACATTACAGCCTGACCCAGCCCCTGTTCTTACAGAACCGGCATGGTCTACAGCTTTTTTAAAGGGTTTGAACAAGCTTAACCAGTTGCTTGATTCCTCGAATACCCCGCCTGCTAAAAGAAAGAGACCTAGATCAGTAAATCCCCTTATGGTCCTATCAGACTCTGAAGAAGGCTCTGAGGAAGAGGGGGAAATTTATTCGGATCCTGACCAATTACACCTATTGGAACAGGAAGACAATCCCAAAAGCCAATTTGTTAATGATTTGGTTTTAGCGGTCAGACAGGCGTTGGACCTCCCAGAGCCGGAGGATCTTACCCCCAGAGACAGAAGTCTCTTTAAGAAGGATAAGAGGAAGGCCAGCCATTTTCCCCCTTCTGCTGAGCTTAGGGTTATTGCTGAAGGGGCATGGAAACAGCCTGAAAGAAGGTTTTCTATCCCTAGAAGATTCTCCTCCCTGTATCCATTACAGGAGGAAGAGGTGGTTCGCTGGGAGACTATTCCCAAAGTAGATATCCCTATTGCCCGCTTGGCAAAGCATACCTTACTCCCAGCTCCTGGTTCAGCGTCCCTTCCGGACACCAATGACCGCAAGGTGGAATCCCAGCTTAAATCCATTTTTGCGGCTTTTTTCTTTCAGACCTACATTTGCCTCAGCTTGGGTGGCTAGAGCCATGGAAGCATGGGCAGACCAGCTGGCAGAGGCCCTACAGGACTCCGAACTTCTTCCCCTAGCTCTGCATTTGAAGGAGGCTTTGGGGTACCTTTATGAGGCAGCCCAGAACTCAGCGGCGGTTTCCTCTTCCATTCAGGCGGCCTCTATTTCAGCAAGAAGGACGCTATGGCTGAAATCCTGGGAAGGTGATGCGGAATCAAAGAGGTCCGTTGAAACTATTCCGTTTTCTGCAGCAGGTTTGTTTGGCCCGGAATTAGATACCCTTATTTCACAGGCAACTGGGGGCAAAAGCACTTCCTTGCCAGTATATACTTACAGGAGCCGCAACCCACGGGCCAGCTCTTTCCGTCAGCCCTTTCGGGAGACCTCCTCTCATAGGGGACAGTCCTTTAGAAGCAGACAATCCAATTCTCGAGGCTCCTCTACCAGGGGGAGGTCCTCGTTTGCATCTAAGCGCCAGGCCTCCAAGACCCAGGAGAAGCCTGCGTCCTGACGACCACCCTGTACCACAGGGGGCCCCAGTGGGGGGACGTCTGTATCTGTTTTGGGAACAGTGGGCAGCGTCTTCCCAAGATCCTTGGATCCGGGGAATTATTTCAGAAGGGTACAGGATAGACCTGTTGGGCCCGGCTCCACAGCGTTACTTCCAGACCCCGCTACCCCGGGATCCATTAAGAAGACATGCTATACAGGAATGTGTCGCTTCTCTTCTGCTTCAGAAGGTCATCTGCAGAGTTCCAGATTGGCAGAAAGGTCGGGGTTTCTATTCCAACCTGTTCCTAGTCAAGAAGCCGGACGGCTCCTTTCGTCCCATCCTAAACTTAAAGGGCCTCAATGTTCACTTAAGGGTCGACAGATTTCGGATGGAATATCTGAGGTCAGTGATAAACGGCCTAGAGAAGGATCAGTATATGGCGTCCATAGATATAAAGGACGCATACCTCCACGTTCCCATTTGGATCCACCATCAGTCCCTTCTCAGATTCTCGGTGGGATCATTCCACTACCAGTTTCGGGCCCTCCAATTCGGCCTCTCAACAGTGCCAAGGGTCTTCACGGAGATTATGTTAATAATGGCAGCATGTCTTCACCTGCAGGGAGTCCAGGTCGTTCCTTATTTGGACGACCTACTCATCAAGGCTTCATCAGAGAATTGCCTACTTCATCACTTATCCCTCACCCGGGCGGTTCTCAAGGACCATGGTTGGCTGATAAATTCAAAGAAATCCCAGATGTCAGCGCATGGTTTTCCTGGGACTCATCATGGACACCAGCAAACAAAGAGTGTTTCTCCCAGTAGAGAAGATCTATTCAGACTGTAACTACTCAGGTTTTGTCTTCCCCAAGCCCCTCAATGCATTTATGCATGAGGCTTCTCGGAAAGATGGTGGCCTCCTTCGAGACCATTCCCTTCGGTCGAGCCCATTCTCGATGTTTCCAGTGGGATCTATTGTCAAAGTGGTCAGGATCACACCTACACCTGGAACTTCAGAAGATCTCCCTATCTCCGAGGGCGAGAGAATCTCTTCAGTGGTGGCTGTTTCAGGATCACCTGAAAGTGGGCAGATCCTTCGCTCCATTGTCATGGATCATAGCCACGACGGACGCCAGCCTGAAAGGTTGGGGGGCGGTAATCCTGCACAGTCCCTTCTTCAGGGCCACCCAGTCAGAATTCAGTCCGACAATGCCACGGCCGTGGCATATGTCAACAGGCAAGGAGGAACCAGGAGCGCAGCTGCCATGGATATAGCTGCCCAAATATTGGTTTGGGCAGAGCTATATGTTCCGGCAATATCAGCAGTTTTCATTCCAGGAATAGAGAACTGGGAGGCGGACTATCTAAGTCGAATCCAGATGACGCTGGGGGAGTGGTCACTCCACCCGGAAGTCTTCCAGTCTCTGGTTCAGAAGTGGGGTCTTCCGGTTATAGATCTCATGGCCTCCAGGCACAACAGGAAAGTTCCAAGGTTTTGCGCAAGGGCAAGAGATCCCCTAGCGGCGGCAGTAGATGTCATGACTATGTCATGGGAGTTCAGGTTGGGATACCTGTTTTCTCCAATTCCCATGCTTCCTCACGTCCTCAAACGAGTAAGGCAGGGCGGTCTGCCAGTAATACTAGTAGCTCCCTCTTGGCCGCGCCGAGTGTGGTACGCAGACATATTGTCCATGGCGGAAGGACCAGGGTTCCACCTTCCGCATCGAGACGACCTTCTTCTGCAGGGTCCATTCCAGCACCAGAGTTTACCTCAGATCAGTTTAATGGCATGGCTGTTGAAGCCAGCCCTTGGAGGTCTAGATGTTTTTCTTCCAGTGTAGTTAACACTATGATGTTAGCTAGGAAACCTGTTTCATCTCGCATCTATCACAGGATTTGGAAGGCCTACATTAGGTGGTGCGAAAACAGGACATGCAATTCGTCCGCTTTTCGTATTCCTCGCTTGTTAGCTTTTCTTCAGGGGGGCCTGGAAGCAGGTCTCAGATTAGGTTCCCTAAAGGTACAGGTTTCGGCACTTTCAGTATATTTTCATATGAAATTAGCTGATTTGCCAGATATTAGAACTTTTCTCCAGGGAGTCTTGCACATACAGCCTCCTTATGTACCTCCTACAGCTCCATGGGATCTAAACAGGGTACTGGATATGCTCAAGGGGCCTCCATTTGAGCCTTTGAGCAAGGCAGATTTAAAGTGGTTGACCTGGAAGGTCCTCTTTCTTTTGGCTATCGCATCAGCTCGTAGGGTTTCGGAATTAGGAGCCTTGTCCTGTCGAGAACCTTATTTGGTTTTCCACGAGGACAGAGCGGTGTTAAGGACCCTTCCTTCTTTTGTCCCTAAAGTAGTGTCAGCTTTCCATCTTAACAAGGAAATTGTAGTTCCGGCTTTCTCATCTTCTTCTCATTCAGATAAACAATCTATGGATAAGTTAGATGTTGTTAGGGCTCTCCGCATATATGTCAAAAGAACTTCCCAGATTAGACGCACTGACTCTCTGTTTGTCCTTTATGACGCTAATAAGAGAGGCTGGCCAGCCTCAAAACAATCCATCGCAAGATGGATTACGTCTACCATCAGACAAGCATATATAAAGGCTAACCGTCCTGTGCCGGACAGACTTACAGTCCATTCCATCAGATCGGTAGGGGCTTCGTGGGAGCTTCTGCAGACCAGCTTTGCAGGGCAGCCAACTGGTCCTCTGTCCACACCTTTACAAAATTTTATCAGTTTAATGTTTTCGCATCAGCTGATGCAGATTTCGCTCGTAGTGCTTTACGAGCGGGATTTTCAGAGTAGTCCCACCCTTAGGGGGCTGCTTTAGAACGTCCCCATGGTAAGCAGTGTCCCCCAGACTGGATGAAAGAGAAAAGAGGATTTATATACTCACGTTAAATCCGTTTCTCTGATTCCATCTGGGGGACACTGCGATCCCTCCCTTCTGTTTTTCTTCTGTGTGCTCTTGTTTGACTGCCTTTTTTATCCTTGGGCTTTTTAAAACTAACTGAACAGGAAGAGGCAGGCGGATTGTAGAGGGGAGGGGTCTGTCAGCAGTACTGAAGTTTAACTAGTTAGGTGCCAACTCCCAAGCTCCCCTCCACAACCCATGGTAAGCAGTGTGCCCCAGACGGAATCAGAGAAACGGATTTAACGTAAGTACATAAATCCTCTTTTATATGTATATTGGGTCTCATTAGATTTAGGAGCAAAGCAATAAAAAAATAAAATTAAAAAAAAAAGAGGCAAATTTGCTCCTGAACAAACCATGTACAATCAACACATTTGTTTTCTTCTTTCAACTCTGCAACCAATGCAGAAATGAGAACACTGTCATATATATATATATATATATATATATATATATATATATATATATATATATATATAAACATTATACATAAATGATACCCAGCTTAAAAGAACAAATAAACAGAATCAACTTCACATAGGTTCATATAATACAAACAAAGGTGCTGCGACTAGTGTAATCTATAAAACAAATTTAAATAAAGATTTTTTTTTTATTTTACTGTTGTGGGGAGCTAGGCTGAGAGAAGGGGAATGGAAAGAAGAGACAAGAGGTAGCGTGCGGAGGTGAAGGAAGAGACAAGAGGTAGCGTATGGAGGTGAAGGAAGAGACAAGAGGTAGCGTATGGAAGTGAAGGAAGAGACAAGAGGTAGCGTATGGAGGTGAAGGAAGAGACAAGAGGTAGCGTACGGAGGTGAAGGAAAAGTCATATATTGGGAGCTTAAGACAAGCCTGGGATTGGAGAGCTGAGAAAGTGGTACCAGGGTCCCAAGTCTTGTGGTAGTTTGGTAATGAGCTACTAAGTAAGCCTGTTATGAATTTCATTGAGGAGGCATGACGGTTTAATAGAGCAGACCATGAGGATGAAGGGTTTTTCTCCACTCTCCAGCTTCCAATCAGTAGATTGGAAGTGTTACAGATATGCATAATCAATCTATTGGTAGTATTGCTTAGGGACTTAATGGATTTATTTAGTAAGAACGTGGATGGATCACTGGGGCCCAAATGTCAGTAATCTGCTCAATAAGAGTGAAGGTGGCGTTCCAGAATTGTTGCATGGACGCTCCCACCATTTGTGGAAAAATGTGCCAACACCGCCACTGATAAGACAAAAGGGGTAAATGAAATGGATCTTGTCTGGCACCATATACCATCTTGTATATAATTTATATTAAATCTCATGTAAACAAACAATGATGGAGACTTTAGCAATACAAGTTTTTGATGATAGACCATTTCTCGTTCCAGCGTTTCCCGTAATGGTGGTTTGGCTGTTAATATTAAGTGGTATGTAATTGAAATAATACCCTTTCTACCAGCATAATAAATCATTTGTTTGTTGAACAGGGATCAGCAAGTCTTGGATTTAATAAAACCATGGATTTGTAGGTATTGAAAGTGAAGGGAAAGAGGGAGATGGTATTTTTCTTGCATCAGCATAGGAAGAAGGTGCACATTCCCCCAGAATGTGAATACATCTATAAATGTTTCTAATTCTTGAGGGAGCAATCATTCTGTCGATATTCACTAGAGAGAATAGTGGTGTTTCCAAATCGGGGATAATGGTGTGGAATTTGGTGCTACGCTAAAATGGTTTCTTGCCTTATCCCAGGCTGTCAGATGGTATGGTTGTCATAGGCCAGTATTGGCTAACGCAGGGTTTCCCAAATCCAGTCCTCAGGGCTCCCCAACAGTGCATGTTTTCCACATCTCCTTGCTGGAGCACAGGTGTCATCATTACTGACTGACACATTGTAACAGATCCACAGGTGGTCCTAATTATGTCACATGTGATCCGGAAAACCTGCACTGTTGGGGAGCCCTGAGGACTGGGTTTGGGAAACCCTGGGCTAACCTGTGACAATCCAGGTGTTGTGAAACTACAAGTCCCAGCATACCTCTCCAGCAATAAGCTGCTATATATTGACAAAGCATGCTGGGACTTGTAGTTTCACAACACCTGGAGTATCACAGGTTAGCCAATACTGTCATAGGCCAAGGATGGCTAATTTATCATGTCTAGCAGCTAACTAAAGCTCGATTTATTGCTGAAAGTAAATACATCAATATTCCAGTTGATACTGTATCTGTTATTCACAGACATATAGCAATGGTGACATGGAAATTACTTACTTTGATTTTGAGTTTGTGTGTATAGCACATAATACTTTGTACTTTTCGGGGCATCTCAATGGACATCTCCAGACAGAAAGAACTGAAATAAATAACACTTTTTACAGAATAAGAATAAGAATTGTGTAATTTCACTCACTAGAGCACCGAAGAGCAACCTAGGGGTTTTTCATAGTTAGGTTTTTGGAGTTTACTCAATGTACCCTTCCCCTTTTACATATCACACTCCCCTCTCCCAGGTGAAATACCTTATTTTAACCCTTGCCCTACATCCTTGGCACATGATATCTATGGCTAAATGTACTAATGGGTGACTACAGGGGTGCAACATTTAGATTCTACTGATGGGAGAAGCTGAGAAGCTAGTCTGATCAGGAGTGTAAAACTCTACAAATTAGGTAGGCAGCAAAATCTATTTTAAAATTTCCTCAAAGGTAGCAGTGATTGGCCAGCTCGAGATACTAGGATACCATTTGTATCAACAAAGTGCGGAACCTGAGCACATCACTGAAGATGTTCACTGTCCTCAGTAGTCCAGAATCGGGAGTGGAAAGGGTTGTTGCACTCTCTACAACAGTCAAGAGGCAGATAGCCAGGTCGCTTATGACCCGGCCAATAGTCTGACAACCATGGCATCAGAAGTGCTTCTTTCCTGTGAGATGTCTATAACAGAATGTATCACTTCTTGCTAATCAATTACTAGTCAATACTGGGAGAAGAGTGTTCCCTATTAAGTAACTTAATTGCTCTCCACTCCAAAGACAATGGGATTAATAAAACAATAAAAACTTCCAAAGCTTTCCACGAGAGATACTCCCTTGTAAACAATTTTATACTGTCTAACCGCCACTAATCGGGTGGGTACGTTATTCAAACGAGTCTTTTACAGACACTGAGTAAACAGCCAAAAATATTCTGATGACTAGAACAGAGTCATGAATTAAATGCAGACTTACATTAAAACAGACAGAGGACATTTCCAACTACACTGGCATTTAGATGGCTAGAAAATGCGAACAGAGTAAATACCGGCACTTCACTTTCTCGTGACATAATAGAGCGACATTGATTTCTTCATTTAAAGCGGCAATTCCGGTGTCGGCAATAGAGTAGTCGGAATAACGAGTACCACCGCTTTAATCAACCCACCTACAACTCCATTACCTCTTCAATCAAACCGTCTGCTCCAGCCCTATGCCTTGAGGCTCCTTTTGTCTAACAACTCTCTCTGCACCATGACTTCTTCTACCTGCCTTCAGCCTCTCTGCTCAATTGCTAGAGCATTCAGATCCTCCACATTCACTCCCCAGCCTGTACCTCGACAGTCTTCACCTCTCGCTCCCTCCACATTTTTCCTTCCCACCCCTCAAACCTCCTTCTCTCCAGGCCCCTTGACCTGTGTCAGGAATTTTGAGTAGGTTAGCTTGTCATTCAGTATGTATACAATTAACCAGAACTAGTATCTTATTCCTTCTATAGCTGGACAAAATGAATCGATGGATATATCTCATTCGTCTGTATAATCTGCAAAAAGCATTGGCTCCAATGGACCACATGAACAATGATGTCAAAATGATGTACAGACTGAACATAAACCAAATCCTATTTAGATCTAAATTTGCAGGCAAATTGCTGCTACAGCTACCGTGGTAACGGAATAGAATCCATTTTAAGTGATTGCTCACAAGGCATCGTCCATAGCGGATAATGATGAAAAGCGCTGAGCTATTGCCAAGCTTGTCTCATCCCAGTCATCCGTCCAAAGTACAACAATGTCCTTATATTAGCCAATACCTCACTTTTATGTGCACATATATTTGTATAAGTCACTTATCTGAGCTGAATCATAGGAATTCTGTCCTGTTTGTTTACATGTGAGTCAGCTGACATGCAGGCAGCACTATTTCCGAAAGTAATGACGTCACCTAACGCGTATCTCCGCCCGTAGGTGGCAGTTTCATCAGAGGTAGTTTAGGGAGTGTTACTTGGATGCCTTAAATTAGAACTCGAGACGGTCTCTCGACAATCATCTTTTCACATTTTTGCTTCGAATTTAATATGGCCCAATCAGCTTGTTCCAATTGGAAAAGGACCAATCGTTAGATCTATGCGTTGCTTAGTAACCTGCTTAGTAACCTCATGGGCCTACTGCGGCCAATCAATTATTCACAATAGGTCCTTTCAATAATCACCAATCCAGAGCAACATCCAGCTTTGTTAAAGTGTACATGTCTCTCGAGGCTGCGTGCAAGAACTCCAGAACCATGATGTGTAAATCACAGGGCTTTTCCAAATTTTAAAGGCTTTATTCCATATATAATAGGTCAACATTTCAGACATCACACAGCCCTTTATCAAGACTATATTGTAACTCATCAGCTTCAGGCAAGGTGAATCAATGCACGCCCCCTCCACGCGGTGATGTGATTGCTGGTGGGGAGTGGGGACGGCACTTTTGAATCTTTTAGTATTTAAGACTAACTTGCTCTGACACTGTAGCAGTGTCAGAGCAATAGGTTTTCACGCCAGTCTCATTCCCTGTTATGCTGTTGAGCTATCTTGTGCATCTCACTTGGATTGCATAACTGTCATTAACCCCTCGTGTATCAGTCATTGCGTGTATTTGATCACTCTCTCTTGGATCCTGATTTTGTACTGCGCTACTGCCTGTGTACCAGTTCCCAGCTTGCTAATGGACTTCCCCTCTGCATACTGATTTTGTACCTCGCTACTGACAGTGTACCAGTCCTTGGCCAGTTGACCTGCTTCCGGATTTACCTTTCTCTATCTTCGCCATGTTACGCCTAGGGGCTGATTAGGGGGCTGATTAGAGGGCCGCGACCTGCGTGTTCACAGCCGTAAAGCCCATCTCGCCTTGGGGCAGTTCTTGGGGAAGGCCGGGGAACCCGTTAGACTCCGCACCTCTATTTGGTAAGTGCTAAACCAGGCTAACACGTGTATCGATCACCCCAGGATCTCCTCCTGACACAATTATTACAGGTATCCTCTTTCACCCGATATCTTTGCCTTGATAATTGTACACCTGGGCATTAGACTTAGGTCAATACCAGTGGTGAGAGTGGCCTCCGGCGATCACAAATTAGCTCATTATGCTGACAACATTCTTCTCTACATAACCAATTTCAAAATAAATGTGACCAACACAGATATCCTAGATCTATTTGTTCCACACAAACACAAAAAGGATTTGCAGCTCAACTTTTCCTTCAAATGGCAGGATCATAAGATCAAGTATTTGGGAATGTCATGCATTATAACTGTTCCAGGAGAAAACCTAGTATCCTCCAGAGACCCTTAGGTGCAGGTGGCCTTGGCATCCCCAACTTTCACAGACACTTTCTTGCAGACCATTTCGCACAGTGCGTTCAAATGCATTCTCCTCCAAACTCTAGAGCAGTGTTGGCTAACCTGTGACACTCCAGGTGTTGTGAAACTACAAGCCCCAGCATGCTTTGCCAGTAGATAACTAGCTGATAGCTGACAAAGCAGGCTGGGGCTTGTAGTTTCACAACACCTGGAGTGTCACAGGTTAGCCATCGCTGCTCTAGAGTATGGATAGACAGAGTACCCAACCTTAGGCTCAGCCTCCTTTCGACACATTACTCTAGCTAACCCCAACCCAGAGGAATTCCTTGATGCGATCACCATCTGGTTATCTTTGGCTAATTAGACTTGCTATAACAAGACCTATAAACTATCCCTGTGTCTCTCCTATAATTCATTAATATAATACCTTCCCTCCTGGCTTTTCACTTGGCCCTTGCATGGTCAAAACAGGTTTTCTCTTTCTAAACGAATTAGGAGTCTTCGGCCAGTTTTCCAACTTAAGTGACCAGTTCAGTATCTCAAAGTACCAGTTACACCAGTATCTGCAGATAGGGAATTTCTATCATTCTGTCAAAAATGATTTCTCCAGTAGGCCGCTCGCCACAGCAGAAAATCTGTCTCCGTAGTCCCTCCTCTAAGGTCCTTACCTTTGTTAATCAGAAGACCACTGGTAAAACTAAATGAGAAATAGAGTTTCCCAAAACACTAGACATGGAGGATTGGTCCATCATATGGGAGGGAGTCACTAAATCCTTTATTAACATCCTAATTAAATAAAATGCATACAAATTACTTTTCAGATGGTACTATGTGACCACTAGACATGTATACCAAATGGAATGTATTATGAGCATTGTGAGGAACTCTTCTGTGTCATTCTATAAGTTTTGGGCGCCCTAGACGGCTTTTCCCAACCAGCATTTACTCTTGTTTGTGTTAAAGTTAAAGTATTAGTTGTATCATATACAAACAATATTGTTCTCATAGCACTGTTATTTATTTTAAGATCTTTAATAAACAGTTTGAAATATATATGGCATGATGGTTACTGTGAGATAAATGTAGACAATACATTTAAATCATAACACTCTCTTGGTCCAAAATAACATGACAGTGATCTATCACACTTACCCTTTCGCTGCCATGCCACTTTCAATACCCACTTTTGTTACAACATCCTGTGCAAGAAAAAAAATATTAAAGTAAACATGAACAATTGTAATTATAACCTTATTACTACTCTGGAACTCATTTACGAAGTGAAAACTGCAGACGTGCAAGGGGTGATTCTACAGTAGTATAGAATGTTGTATTTTGGGGTGACGTTTATACTTTTACACAGTGTGGCTCTTCATGTTTTTCTGCCCAACCCCAAGGCAAGGTGCACTTCTAGTTTGCAGAGCAGTCTCCAAAGACTGAAAAATCGGTGTACAACTAGCAGGGCCGGGCAGTACAGACAGAGGCAGCAGTGCAAAAACAATGCTATCAGTAGTGCGCATTCCGTGCACGCTATAAAAACCCTCCTCTGTGGTCTTAACCAGCATCACTAATATAATGAAACATACAGAAATAGGATTACCTGTGTATTTTCTTTTAACGCTTTATCTTGTTGCCAAGAAGCCACAGTTCCAGGAATGGAGAAAGTAATCCAGGAATACAGACAAGTCAACTCAGTAACGTAACTGATTTTAATCACTACAGTTGATTTGGGTGGCAAATTTCCCACACTCACTGTGAAGACATCCTAAAAATAAAATCAGAAAGGAATATAACCTACATCAGCACTGGGACTGTCCATCAGCCTTTCTGTGTATGACACATTCAAGCACAAGTATCTGTAAGGGTATGGTACTAAGGGTAAGCAATGCCTTTACTAATCCACTGTAAAGAGTCACTACCTCAAACAAATGGGGCCACAGCCACATTGAGACCCAATTGTAGTTTGCTTTAAAATAATCAAGAAGAAAATTAAGGAGATTAAAGCATAAAAGAGGAGTAACTTTGCACATGGACAAAACCATGTTGCATTGGTGGGGGAAGGTAAATTTAAAATGTGGAGACAGATTTATATTTGGGGTAGGGCATGTCCTAGATCAACTTTACGTTTCAGTGTAAAAATAAATCTATTAAGTATTTGTGTGCTACGTGAAAAAACAGCCAGTATTTAACTTATGTGCAAATAATAAACTGATTTTCACCCCTTGCATTGTAACATGATTTATCCTAGAGAACATTAACTCCTTTCTTTTGTCTTACCTTCCTTAATGACTCAGGCTCGATGAGCGCATGTATTAGAGTTTACAGAGTCATACGTTCAGTTTATTAATTTGTATTGTGATCAGTCTTCTCCTACTGCCTTCATTGTAAAACTATACAATTCCATTCACTTATATTCCCATTACAATTTTAATTCTGTCACTTCTAAATTTCCACTTCGACCACTAATTGTGATTTTAAAAAATGGGACCTTTGAGTCTCTAAAATGTTAATCTAGTAAAACTTTCAAGTTTTGCAAGAAGCTCCAGTATGCTGTGTTTTTAATTATTTGATAAAATGGTAAAATCAGAGTTGCAGCAATTGCTAGTTGGCACAACGGGTCTACTGCTTCCAAAGTATGGTTATTGCAAAGGAGCGATCACTTCTGAATACGCAACCCACAATGATGTCATCGCAGCACGGTATGAGTTGGTGCGTCTTTAAAGCAGACCGTAAGATAACATAAGTTGATGAAGTTTGGACAGTATATATGGAGTTTGAATGGAACTGTCTTAATAGAATGTGCCGTGTTAGTTTTTAGTTGATTTGTATGTCTGTAAGTAGAAAGTGACTACATTATTCTTGTAAGTTTTGCAGATTGCGTGGAAATTGTGAGAAAATGGGTTCAGTGTAAAAAATATAGCTGAGATTGTGACTACACACATTCATCAATCATACTTGACCCCCCAAGTTGCGCCTTGCAATAATATATTGTCTAGGAACAGATGGGGTGTGAGAAAGTGATTCACTTGCATGGAGGCAGGGGCACATGGGGAGAGTTGACAAAGGAGAAGGGGTACATGGATAACATACCGGAGAGATGATGAAACATAGGGGATACATTATGGGAAGTTGAAGAGACACAAGAGATATGTTAGCGAATATAAGTACACAAAGGATACATGGGTACACAGGTAACATTAGAGAAAGGTGAAGTCACACAGGAGACATGAGGGAGAAGTGGCGGAAACACAGGAGAAAGGTAATTGGACACAGGGAAAGTGGGGAACACATCTACCATCAAAATTTATTGTTTTATATTATATACTATATAGTGTTAAAATGCATCTAAAATTAATTTTATACTCTCTAATTCTCTAAAGTGTCTGGGAGTCTTGGCAGCTCCTGGCCAATCAATTAATTTTCCATACCAGCAGTTCTAATTTGCCACTTCGACCACTGGTAAAGACTATTACTGAAAATACCTATTATTAATAAGAATATTATCTTAAATGAGACTTTGTGGACAACTTTTCTTGATATAATATGCATTATTCCCTGCATCATCCTGTGGGAATCAGAGTAAATAGAGCAGACAGTGAAATAAGAACTGGGTTTAAACCAGAACCTACTCTTTGTCAGTGATAATGAAGGTAGGTACTAAATGGTCATTACGATATTAGCATCATTAGTATATTTGTCTCATCATTGGAGTCTCATGCTTTCAGACGGTAAGTAGCACCAAATTAGCTACCCTTTTACAGTTATTTTGCTTTTTCTCCAATTGTATGGTATGCTTCATATATAAAAGTACAATAAAACAGTACTAACAGAAACACTTTGAAAAGAGAACCTACAGGTGCGTCTTGATCCATGAGATAAGCTCCGTGACCTTTTTCGATAGCAGCTTTATACTCATGATGTGCCTCCTGCTTTTCTTTAACCTGTGGAAAATAATATTGGTTATCAGGAATTACAAAGAACAAAGCCTTTGCCTGAACAAAATACAAAAGCATTTACTGTACCTCTCCTACAATGTGTTTCCCATTGATAAATGCTTCAAACCCACATACGGCTGCTGTGCTGTCCAGAGGGAAAACATATTTTGCTTCAATGGGGAAGATGGAATTATTCTTATAGGTCTGGAAAATGATCACCTATTGTAGGAAGAGATTAGTAGGAGTGTCAGAGAAATCACTGTTGTCTTCTAGAATCTGACGTCTATGAAAGCCACAAGTACCTGAGCTGCAAGGTCCATTAATCGAGCTTTGACGTGAATGCTCTCTAAAGGAATCTGTTGCCCACCAGTGCCCTGCAGACCAGCTTTTGTGATCTTTGCTTCTGGGAGATCCTCCAATGAAACATCTGTTAAATACACAGTTATATTATGTAGTCAATTTCAGAGCAACAGGTATTCACGGACTGAAAAGTTGGTGAGTTTAAGAGCTTGTCCATTCTGGGAAAATCATTATCATCAGCTGTGTCTGGCATTTAATCCCTACATGCCAAATCTAAACCCTTAAAAGTCCAAAACATAACTATAAATACAAATATACAAAAAGGAGCTATTGTAACTGGAAACTTAATATCCAGAATATTTAGAAAACACTATAGACTATAAGAAAGGCACTACAGACACATATATGTCATACACACACGTCATGATCACCAAGAACCTCCTCTGTCAGGTCACCATGACAACAAAGAAATATGTCCAGTCAACCACAGCATGTCTCCTACTGACCTCACTACTTCATCTCTGCACTAGATGTTTACTGCCTGACAGCTAACTCTCCAGTTCACATGCTAGGAGCTATCAGACATGTGGTGATTATAGGTAACATGTTTAGCTGTGCTAATACTGTGGGTTTCCCTACAGTGCAATTCTGAACATGTTGTAAGATGTCCCTGATGAAGCCAATTTGGTGAAATGCATTGGTTTAGGAGATCTCACTTAACAGTACTTGATCGGATATCTGTTTCGAGGTACAAGGATCAGAACTTGCGTAGTGGTTAGCACTTCTGCCTTACAGCACTAGGGTCATGAATTCAATTCTCAACCATGGCCTTATCTGTGAGGAATTTGTATGTTCTCTCCGTGTTTGCGTGGGTTTTCTCCAGGTTCTTCGGTTTCCTCCCACACGCCAAAAAACATACTGGTAGGTTAATTGGCTGCTAACAAAATTGACCCTAGTCTGTGTCTGTCTTGTCTGTGTCGTGTCTGTGTCTGTGTGTGTGTGTGTGTGTGTGTTAGGGAATTCAGACTGTAAGCCCCAATGGGGCAGGGACTGAGTGAGTCTGTACAGCGCTGCGGAATTAATGGCGTTATATAAATAAATGGTGATGATGAAATACCATTCAAACGCTGTGGAACGCTAAAAACAGCGCAACAGCCGTTACCGGAAGTTTGGCATTTGGAACGCAGGGTACGTTCCAATCCATAGGAAGTGCATCGGATCTAAACATTCCAGCAGTCCGCTGTCATGGACACAGATGGGACATCATACACATAGTCCCTAACTGCTTGGAAAGACCCTGTGCTACAATTATCAGGACATCACAAGAGACAGCATCATTCATGTGAGTACTCACATAATTTATATACAATACAAGCGGACCCAACCTTGGAAAACAGATTGAGGACATGTAATATTGCACAACACTGACGAGTGGGTGTGTGAATATCAGAGACATTATTGGTAAAATTGAACTTTAAATATCACAACAGACTTACAGGTGAAACCTGTTGGCATTTAAGCTATATATCATTGAATAAGCTTAAACTATTGTTATAGGCCAGTGAAATGTATGGCTTATGGTCTATAGTGATTTATTTACAAGTGAATATTATTGTGGAACATAGGTTTTTATTAAAGAATTGTGGACTTTACTCAGATTGTCTTATTCACTGATTTACACATATGTGGCGCCAGGAATTACATTCTTTGTACACGTTGTAAGATGTGCCTGTGTGCTGTATCTAAGGGAAACGGAAGATGTATTGGAATGGGGAGAAGCCAGTTGACAATCTGCTACAACAGGTAATGAGGAGGTGAATGTTAAACAATTACTGAAGAATGCTTCTAAACAAGCTTGTGAGGGGGGGTGATGTAGAGGTGTGGAAAAACATGGTTATATTTAAATATGTTCTAGTCTTAAGATATTGTATAACTGCTAGGTAACGGCATTTTTATAGCTGCACTTTGAGTGAATGCTCCACCCGCTGCATTTTAGAGCAAGATACAGGCCTGTGCCGACATTCAACATCAATAGACGTGTTGTGGAGTAGTTTGCCCTAAGCAGGTGCAGGGTAGGTGAAGCTCTATTGAAGCAGCCTCACTGAAACAATGAGAATTGGGGAAATGCCCAAGTTATTCCCAGGAATTATAGCCTCATATAATTTTCCAGTGAGGCATGTTACTCCCAATTCTTATCCAGAAAACACCACGTTCCAAAAATTCTGGATAAAGATCACATAACTGATTCCAAAAATATTTTTGCAAGTACTTATATTGCCTATACCTGTGCATCCACATGCTGAATGTTAAGACTGTGCTTATAATCTAATAGATGTCATGCTCCTTGTCCACTAGCTTGGGCTTGTAGGCTTAGCTCTGCTGAACTGACATTTTAATTAATGAAAAAACACAGATTAGCGTTTCTTACCATCTAATGTCTCTGAAGTGCTCACATTGTCCTCCGGGGTTTGCCCAAGATGAGAGAATACAGGATCCATCAGTGAATCTACATCATCATTGTTAGTGCAAAACTGAACAATGTATCTCATTTTTACTTGATTTACATCATACACCACATATTCATCATCCTGAAAATATAGAAACATATCAAATTGTTGCAGTCCAGCAGATTTCACAAGCAAGTTGCAATATAACACATTTACAAATGCTTCAACGTACAAATACACAGCAGATGATATTATAAATTTAGGAAACATGCAGGCACTACTGGAGGCCAATGAAAGAGTTTATTCAAAGATCATTTTACAAGTAAACCAAAAGTGGAACAACTTGGAAGTAATGAAGGGCAGGTGGATTCAGGAGGTCTTCTATTTTATTCTCCATAAAAGAGGAATTATGAACGCTTACAGCTCTCCTTAATCTCAGTGATTACATGAGAACCTCTATGTGTCACGAACTTACCCGTCCTGGCTCCATCACACCAATGTGTCACCGATTCACTCTCCTTTCCCTGTGTGATTCCTCTGAGCCCTAGTGTACCGAACCTCTGCCTGTCTGACCATTCTCTGCCTGATAGCCCTTCCTCTCTTATATACTACTGGTGGCTAATCAGATGGAGCCAGGCCTTAGCTCTAATATCGCCACGGGAGGTGATTAATTAATTTATTGGCCCCCGCCCGCCCTAGCAACCTGCCCTGGTGCTGGGATGTGGCGATTTGACAGGAGCGTCCTGGTCGCCTAGGCAACGGCCAGGACCCACAGGCTGGAAGTGACTTCTCGGATGTCAGAGAAGCAGCCGGGATATATATATATATATATATATATATATATATATATATATATATATATATATATATATATTATATCACTCCCAAAGATTTCAAGCTGAATGGCGCTTCAAAGTGTAAATACAATGTAAAAGTATAAAATCAAATAGTTTATACTTAGTGTATGAGATGGCAGCTCCCAATAACATTCAACATCTGTCTGCAGATGTCAGCCTAATACACAAAAACAAAAAGAAACGGGGCGCCAAACATAGTGCATTAAATGTATGACATAATAAGTGAATTCCACATAAAGATTAGTCCCGTACCAAAGATCCAGATAAAAACAGCTTTATTCAGTGCTGATAGGTCCTCTCTGGACACCTTCTGAGTTGAATCACTGGACCATAGATATAGTGTAGACTCCTCACAATAGAAACTCCAGAGTGACTGGAACTCAAAACATATCACAATAGTGTAACACCCTCACAAATTGAAGTATGATAAAAATATATATTTAATAAAGGCAACAAGCCTAGATGCTGCAACTTTAGTAAAATGTTGCTCGTACATAAAATCAAGTAAAAAACAGCTTATCTGTCCTGTCCACGTGTGAGATGTAAATCTAGCAGGGCAAATTCTGGCCAGTATGTCCACACTATCACGAGTCCAGAGACAGTCAGTAATCCACGTCCCAACGCGTTTCGTCTACTTAAAGACTTTCTCAAGGGATAATCCCTTGAGAAAGTCTTTAAGTAGACGAAACGCGTTGGAAGGTGGATTGCTGACTGTCTCTGGACTCGTGATAGTGTAGACATACTGGCCAGAATTTGCCCTGCTAGATTTACATCTCACACGTGGACAGGACAGATAAGCTGTTTTTTACTTGATTTTATGTACGAGCAACATTTTACTAAAGTTGCAGCATCTAGGCTTGTTGCCTTTATTAAATATATCTTTTTATCATACTTCAATTTGTGAGGGTGTTACACTATTGTGATATGTTTTGAGTTCCAGTCACTCTGGAGTTTCTATTGTGAGGAGTCTACACTATATCTATGGTCCAGTGATTCAACTCAGAAGGTGTCCAGAGAGGACCTATCAGCACTGAATAAAGCTGTTTTTATCTGGATCTTTGGTACGGGACTAATCTTTATGTGGAATTCACTTATTATGTCATACATTTAATGCACTATGTTTGGCGCCCCGTTTCTTTTTGTTTTTGTTTTATATATTTATATATATATATATACATACATACACACACAGTAGATTTCTATCTATCTTCCTATTTATTTTGTGACAAAGATAAGGATTAGAGTTTAATGCCACGTATATTTCACCTAGGTTCCTAACCTATGTGCTTAAAAAGCTCAGGAAAATGTGAATTGTGTAAGCTGATGATGGGATATAGGCCAGTTGAAAAGCCAGCAAGGGGTCCTGGAGTTGTGGATGGAGAGTGAGGACGGGCTCCGTTCATTAGGCCCATTAACCGCGTTGCACTTCAGTGGTGCTGGTAAAAGGCTGCAAAGCAGCTCAGTCAGTCTCTCACTGCCTGGGGACAGAGGCTGCAGAGTCTCTGTGAGAGAAAGCCAGATAGCTGCCTGTAAGTTACTGTGCTGAAACTTCTTTTTGTTTTGTCTTAGTTTGTTAGTCAGGAGTGACCAGTGTTTAGTTGGAGCCTGACAGCACAGTGTTTATTTTGGAGGGATTTTTTTTTCATTTTCTTACTGCATAAAACTGGCTGAGGCCAGTTGCATGAAATCTTTGGACTTGTGTGAAATCTCTCGGCTGCTATAAACATAATCTACCTCATGAGATTGTAATGGGCCCCCCTACCTGGTATATATATTGCATTTGGAGAAGCCATTATTTATATGTAAAGTCTGCAACATGTTAACAATGAATACAAATCGCATATTAGTGATCAATTTCTTTAATGTTACTTACCGTAAAGTCAGAATTATTGGAGCCTTCACTTCGGACACCATGTATACTGTGGAAGCCACTGGGTGGTTCAGTGATTGTGTAATCCCTCTTATAGAAATGTTTGGTTTTACCAAGAGCCACATCACAAACCACCAAGAGCCGTCCTCCATTCAATGTACTGGGATCTGCGTATTTTACACTTGTGCTGCATGAAAACAAGGAATATAGCAAAATATGAACAAAAGTCAGGTTAGCAAAGACTGAAGCTTACAAACCAGATTGCAAAGAAATAGTAAGTCTTATCCCAAAATGTATTTTAACTACATAACAAGCAAGAAAAATAAAACTACTAGTATTGAACTATTTAATGATAAAGTCAGAGGAGAAATAATTGTAGAGGATAAAGAGAAAGCTGATCTTTGAAACAGTTATTTTTATCTGTATTCACTAAGGGGAATAATATACCAGGAAATAAGTTGTGTAGTAATAGACTATACACACCATTAATCTTTCCTAGTATAACACAGGAAAAGGTGCACTTACATCTAAATAAGATTAAGGGGTATATTTACTAAACCGCGGGTTTGAAAAAGTGGAGATGTTGCCTATAGCAACCAATCAGATTGTAGTTAATATTTATTTAGTACATTCTACAAAATGACAGCTAGTATCTGATTGGTCGCTATAGGCAACATCTCCACTTTTTTAAACCCGCAGTTTAGTAAATATACCCCTAAGACTGCTAAACACTGGACTCAGATTGCATGCACCCTCATGTGCTAAAAGAAATAAGTTTAGTAATTGATGGACCCCTATTTATTATATTTATGTACTCGCTCATAACTAGGTCAGAGCCACAAGACTGGCAGATGTGGATGCAATCTATAAAAATGGAACAAAACTGGTATCAGGAAATTATAGACCTGTCGGTCAGTCTAACTTCTATCATGGATAAATGATTTGAAGCTATGCTGAGGGACGAGATTCTAAAATATATTGTAGAATTGAAGAGTGGTTTGACAACACAGTGTCAGCTTGTTTTCATGAAGGACTGGTCATGCCTAATAAATATGATTTGTTTTTATGAGTTTCAATCTGGATCTTGGAAGTGAAATATGATATATTTGGATCAATATATTGGAAATAAAGAGAAACATGGGTAAAGAACTGGTTATAAGATAATAGACAAATGGTAGTTATAAATGGAACATATTCAGACTGGACTAAGCTTCTTAGTCGTGTACCACAGGGCGCAGTATTGGACCGTTCCCTTCTCAGTCTTTAAGTAAGACATACTGATAAAGAGTGCATAAATAATCTTATTTATGTTTCATTTTATAACCTATAACAGAGATGCAGCCACAATTGAATTGAAAGGTGACTGTGCACATGAAAATCCTCCCCCCACCTGGGACTATGAGTTATAAACAGGCTTGAACATTTGGTCTGTAATTAGCATATGAAAGCCTATAGCAAGCTTGTAGACTCCGCCCACAAGAGGGGGCCTACACTGTACACAGAGAATTAATCTCACTATATACCTGGTGCTGGAACAGAGGGAGCAGACGGCCTGCTGCTCCTAGGTGAGCAGGCCTTAGGCCCTGACTAGTATGGAGTGTGCATGGCATGAAAGGTGAGTGTGAGCATGTTATAATGTGTTGTTGAATGGAGGACATGAGTAAGTGATATGAAAGTTTGAATTGATTGGATTGATATGGACAGAGTTATATGGACAGAGTTACATAAATGCATGCTTGATTGGGATAAATGAAAGCATTTGTGTTTATACATAGTTAATGCTGTGCTGTGACTTGTGGAGTGCTGTACTATACATAGTCTGGATCCTGGTTGGGATAAATGATAGCATTTGTGTTTGAATTTGGATCGATTTGTTAGGCTTTGGGAATGGAGACGTTTGTGATATGTGTAAAATATCATGTGTTAAAATTGGCCAGTGGACATTGTGCGTTTACTGCTGAATATAGAGCTATTTGTGGTGGATTGGCTAAATACTGCTTGTAATGAGTAATGGGTCTGTACTGAGTTCACATTGTTTAGTAACTGTAATTGTTTAGTAGGCCTTGTGGGCCTACAAGCATGGCAAGTCAGCCATTTTGGATGGTGACTACATTGCATAGAAAGTGATGGATTAGGAAGTGATCAGATTGTGGTTAAGTGATCAGATTGTTAGATATGCATAGAAAGTGCAGGTTATGTTGGTTTATGCATAGAAAGTGTAGTAGTTTGAACTGGTTGAAACCATGTGCTTGAAAATGGCCGCTAGACTTTAAGTGAGGTATGTTTGTGGTCTGTATGGATTCTCCCCCCCCCCTTCACTACACAATGCACACACACACACACACACACACACACACACACCTTTAGACAATAGTTAGTCAAAATACACACAATTACATATATATCTATATTACAGGCAATAAGTATGATATATATTGCACTAAATCTATATTGTGTGTACAATATTGTTACGCTGTTTATTGTTCTATAATATAATACAACACACTTTAAACAAATCCTATATCTTGTCGTGATTATTCTTGAAACTTGTCGATATAAAGAAATATAAAAATGATATTTCATGGGTTAATTCAGAAATACCCTTTGCGAGGAGTTGTTAACGGTATTAAATGGTCATACATATATTTGCCAGTATATTAAGGAGATTGTAACCCAAAAAGGAGAAAAGGAATATACTTTTACACATACCTATTTGCTATTGACACAAAGTAGGGTTATTAACAAATTGCATGATCGTGATTTACTACAAAAGATTTAGCCAAAATGGTAAAATGGGCCTGAATTGGCAGATGAAATGTAATGTAGATACATGTAGGGTTAAGCACCTAGGTTGTAGGAATAACAATACTACTTACACATTAAATGCAATATAAATTTCTGAAAACAGATGGAACACGACTTAGGCATACTACTTGTCAGAAATAAGACACGATCCAGGCAACAGCAACAAAGAGAAATAACATCCTGGGATGCATAAAAAGGAGGATAAATGCACATGATGGAAACAAAGCACAAGTCTCCTAACTCCCATGCCCCTCCAAGCTTCTCGAGAGAATTGCCTACACTCGCCTCACACACTTTCTTACAGCAAACAACCTATTGGATCCTCTTCAGTCAGGCTTTCGCTCTCAACACTCCACAGAGACTGTGCTGACCAAGGCTGTCAATGATTTGATCACAGCAAAAAATAATAGCCATTACTCTCTTCTAATTCTTCTGGATCTCTCTGCTGCATTTGACACTGTTGACCACTCTCTCCTCATACAAACACTACAATCCCTAGGTCTTGAAGGCACTGTCCTATCCTGGTTCTCATCCTACCTATCCAATCTCTTCTACAGTGTTAATTTCTCTGGATCCACCTCTGCTCCGCTTCCTTTATCAGTTGGAGTTCCACAAGGCTCAGTCCTAGGTCCTCTGCTATTCTCTATCTACACCACTTCTCTTGGAAAACTAATAAGCTCCTTTGGATTTCAGTATCATCTCTATGCGGATGATACACAAATTTATCTATCCTCTCCTGATCTTTCACCATCTGTGTTGTCTCGCGTTACTGACTGTCTTTCTGCCATTTCAACTTGGATGTCTTCTCGCCAACTCAAACTCAATCTTTCAAAAACTGAATTAATAATATTCCCACCCAAAAACAGTAGCTTCCGGCCTGACATTTCTATTGACAACATGACCATAAATCCCACCCCGCAAGCTCGTTGCCTAGGTGTAATCCTTGATTCACAACTGTCGTGTATTCCCCACATCAACTCTATATCTAAATCATGTTACATACACCTAAAGAACATTTCCAGAATACGCACATATCTGACACAAGACACCGCAAAAACATTAATTCATGCACTCATCATCTCCCGCATCGACTATTGCAATTCCCTCCTTACTGGCCTTCCCAAAGTCAGACTTGAACCCCTACAATCTATTTTGCACTCAGCGGCTAGATTGATTTTCCTTACTAACCGTTATTCCTCTGCTGAGCCACTCTGTCAGTCTCTACATTGGCTGCCTGTATATCAACGAATCCAATATAAAATTCTTCTACTAACATACAAGGCCATCAACAAAATTGCACCGACATACATTTCCTCACTTGTCTCGAAATATCTCCCTACTCGACACCTCCGTTCTGCACAAGATCTACGTCTCTCCTCCACTCTCATCACAAGCTCGCAGGATTTTTTCCGGGCTGCGCCCACTTTGTGGAATTCCTTCCCACGCACAATAAGACTTTCCTCTAGTCTTCAAACCTTCAAGCGTTCACTGAAAACCCACCTCTTCAGACAAGGTTATGATATTCCTCAACCACCATCTTAATTTCCCTAGATTACTCTATTACCATCCTCTACACTGCTAACGCAAGACAACAACCCTCTGACCAACATTGCAACACACACAGCCCACTCAATACTTTTACCTTTTACCTTTGCGTTCTAGCTGGTCCATTGTGCAATATGATGTAGTACATGCCCTTGTGTCTCTACTCCCATTGTCCTATAGATTGTAAGCTTGCGAGCAGGGTTCTCTTACCTCTCTGTCTGTCTGTATTACCCAGTATTGTCTTATCAATGTTTGTTCCCAATTGTAAAGCGCTATGGAATTTGCTGGCGCGATATAAATAAATGTTGATAGTGATGATGATGAAGTCATTAGGCAGATAACATCTTGAATATGGCATATAGTTTGGGGAAACCTTTCACCATAGGGAGAACTCGAGAGGGTACAGAGGCAGGTAACCTCATTAACAAAGGGAATTAAAGTGTTAAATTGTAAAGCGGTTAAAAAAAAACTATGTTTATGCTTTAGAGGTGACCTCATTTTTCTGTGTCCTACTTCCTCCTATTAGGCTTTTTAGAAGGATTCTTCATATTTTGAGGAAGCTCTTCTAGCCATCAAGGGGATGGATTATCTAATATGGACTGTGTGCCAGGTATTGACATCCAAGACATATAAGTTGCGGACGTTTCAGAAACTTCCCTATTTAAATGGAAGGCACAAAGAGCCATTTCCTTATCTTCTCCTTCCCAGCTAAATAACTTGCTTGGGAGGCATAAACTGCACTGGACTGTAAGTTACATGAGAATATAGTTAAATGGGAAACGCCTCCCAGGGTTGATGGCTCAGTGGTGAGTCTGTCCAAGACAACAACTATTATTATTCTCAATACAGCAAATATTAATGATGGTGCCGACTGTAAAGATGAAGGTATCATAAAGTCCATCTTCGTGGCTTCAAGTGACCCAATGTAGCCTCTGCATGGGTTAATAAATCTGTGCAGAGGTGGTATGAACAGCTTTCAGAGGGTTTGATTACTGACAGTCCAGGTGTGAATTGCTGCATTTGCTGCAGATTCAAGCAGATACAGAATACTTGGGTGATGCGGCTCTAAATGCCAGTAGGTGGTCCACCTACTCTTCTGGGACAAGTGACAAAAGTGCACTATAGATGCCTGGATGAGAGGGAATGTAGCTGTTGTATACATTGTAGATCTTCCAAGAGATTCTTCACCATGGGTCTTCCTGTAGATAAACATCATACTCTGAGCAAAGTCATTCAATCTCAATATTCTTCAAGGGTGGTTGTTTTGGTTCTGGATCACCAAAAGGGCATGTACTCAAAACTTCATAGTTCAAAAACCCAACATTTTGTATCTAAACACCTTAAACCTCAGCTTTGGGTGGACAAATGCAGGATGTAGTCCCTGAGATTATTAAAAAAAACAGCAAGGAACAGGACAAGTTTATGTCTTCAGAAATCAAGGACACGTATCTATCTACATGTTCCAATCTAGGAGGGACATCATTGTCTTCTCAGGATTTCAGTCCAGTCCCATTATTACACAGTACAAAGGTCATGGAGGCTCTGCTACGGTCCAGGGGAGTGAAGGTATGCCTCTTGGTCTTGAGTTTTGTGCTGGTCAAGTTTGCTCAGCTTCATACAACAGCATTCCATATAGAACTCTACTTAAAATAAAATAAATCTCACTTCTGCCTATTCAGTCAGGTAACGCGCCTTTCCTCAAAAGTGCTTCATTCACTCCTTTGGTGGTTGCAGAGAACGAACCTAAGCAAGGGTCACCAGTTCTCAAAACATTCAGGCCATCATGGCAGTCTTCAACCCAAGGGCAGAGAACTTGGTGGCAGACATTCTGGAATAGTCTCTTCACCCAGATGTCTTTCACTAGATTGTGGACAGGTGGTTCAACCAGACATCAGTATGATGATGTCTCTGTTGAACCACACGATGGAGCTACTTTGTTCAAGAGCAAGAGACCAAAAATCCTGTCGGAATAGACACCTTGTCAGTACCCTGGCAGTTCCATCTAGTTTACCTGTTCCCCCCAGTAGAAAAGCTTCCACGGGTCTTAAAGAAAGTGAAGATAGAGGTGGTTCCAGATTGGCCATGAAGCTCCAGATTTACCAAGTCAAGGGCACCAAGGTTAACAGCGGATAGCTTTAAAGGTGTGGCTGCTGAAGCCATTGTTATTAGAGCTAAGGGTTTGTCTGACAGTATGGGGCAAACCATGCTTAGGACAGAGAAAAGAGTTTCTGACAAGAATGTTTCTCATATTCTTACAGGATGGGCTGGTTGCTGGGTTGAGCCTTAGTGCATTGAAAAATGAGGTGTCAGCTCTCTCTGTCTGCTTTCAAAGAAAATTTGCTTATTGCTGCACGTTAATTTTGCAGGATGTACTGCATATGCAATCTCCTTACGCTTATTTATTATCAGAGAACAAATTATTTATCTCATGGATTAGCCACATCACCTTTATTAAAATGAATATCCTGCCAAGGCTTCTACATTTATTTCAAGCATTACCTATAAATACCCTCTTCAAGACCGAAGACCTTTGCTGTCCTCCAGTAATGGTAACAGAGTTTGAACTGAGAGGAATGTTAATTAAACATCCTATAATGTTCAGTGTTAGCAGGTGGTTTTGGTGTCCCAAATATTAGAAATATTTCTATGATGCACAGTTAGCAAAGTGCCTATTATGTCACTATACTCCATCATCATCAACTTCAGCTATTCTGTGGCTCCCCCACCCTCGCTGGCTTCCAGAAGCTCATCCCACCCAATAATCATTATATCCCTCTCAATCTAGTCACGGTGTAATAGTCTTTACAACCTAGCTCCTCCTCATCTCCACTTATACCTCTTTGGCAGAACTTTGATTTGCCCCTGGCCTTGCTACTCATGCATACCTACCCTTGATGAAGGCCAAAGTCAGATTCTTCAATGATCTGCCCAAAATAGGAATATTTCCAACCTTCACAAATCTCAAAGAGACCCCCTCATACCTCTAAGTGTGTATTACCAAGTCTTATTGTATTACTAGGTTTATTCCCATTGTAAAGAGCTATGGAATATGCTGGCACTATATAAATAAATATTATTATTATTGTTATTAATAATAATAATAAAATCCTCTGTTTACCATTCAATGCAAATTACTAATACAAACCAAAAACGATTACATGAGTTCAATTGGGATAAAGACTTTACTGATGTAAAAAAATATGCATACAAGCCCCTATACTGCTAGTGCCTAGTACCAGTCAGATTGAATAAAATATTTCTAAGTGTTTGCCCTGGTTACCAAGAACCAGGCTCACTTCTCCACATCTATTCCTATTTTATATAAATTTTGGTTGGATGTCTGAAACCTTATTGTAAGCATGACAGCTACAGACGTTCTGTTTCAACCAAAAAATATTTTACTTCCATTACACATTATCGACCTGCCTAACACTTAAATAAACGTATTAGACTCACAGTCAGTGTAACCATTGTTTGAGAGCCACCTCTAGGGAAAATCAAAATCCACAGACCATAGCAGCCTGAGGGAAAGTTTGGTTCATACACATGATGGAGCTTATCTACTATATAAATGCCTAGTGGCGTGTGTGAAAAAAAAAAAACCAAGCTGCAGCGCCACCTGCTGGGCAGAGTTATACACTGACCTATATATTTCTTGAAGGAGAAGTGACAGTTGGGAGTGGTTGGTGGTTGCCGGGGGTGACAGTGGGGAGTTTTTAACACCTTAAGTAGCTTGATGAAGGATGTGGCGATGAAGATGAAGGATGAGGTGATGGAGAAAAATGATGAGGTGGTGACATGTGGACAAAACCACGTTAAAAAAGGGCGCTTGCATCGGGAAGTAACGCTCTTCCCCTGAGGAGGCCTGGGCTAGGCCCAAATGCATGACAAGAACCTTTTTAACACCTTAAGTAGCTTGATTTGACTAGAATGCATGAGTATCATGCACGGGTTAACTTGTATGTTATATTGGAATATATATTAAAGTCCAATGTACCTTGGATTTTGCGAACAGTTTGATGTCATTATTAATGGGACATTACATCTTACGATCGGTGTAAGACACTATGTATGTGGATACGGGAGAGGTTTATCATAGAAGTCTATTAGAAAGAGGAATTAGCGGATAAGTAGTATTAAAGGATTGTATACAATTCCTATACACCCACTATTATCAATAAATTGGAAAGAATTTATCATGAGATAATGAGACATTTTGGTGTACAAATTTACTATATATGTATACAATATAAAAGAGCGACACGAACGCACTGAATAAATTTGATACTTTATTGATACAACACAACTGCTAATTAAGGATACCATTCCATTCACAAATTTCGCAAGCTGGCCCCACCTTGGGGTTAATAAGAGTATTTTAACTTACAAATTTTCTTTCTATATACACATTCTTTATCTATATTTTACCGCTATGGACTAGGGTTTATGCTAAATTGTTTGGGATAGTTATATCTTATAATCAATACATCTTAATGGAATAATTAATAAAGGTACAGACCAGGAATTATTTAATAATCATTATTGTCTCTTTAGGACTACAGTGCCTTCTTATATTTCCAATTCAAATCTTTCCTTTCTTTAATGTTTACAAGTTGGAAGAGCACCCCGTCACCTATATTAATAATATTAATGATATTAAAGGGATGAGGAAAGTCCTGACCTTGTGCAGACTTTTCTTGCTTTGTTTACATAGGCCTTATAGATGTTATCATACTAAGCTTGAAATTTGGATATTATTTCAGGTGTTGTAGAGAATCTAGTTCCTGTGGTTGGGTCCTTTATAAGCAATATATGATGTCTTTTCCTCTGTGGTTTAGTGATGCAAGCCAAGGTTTTACTCGACTTTTTCACCCTTCTGTAAAATCTATTTCTAGCAAAAATCAACTAGTTTGGGCAATTGCTAACATAAAGCTTTCAAGAAGATGTACTCACATGAGGGTGTATCATAGTGAAGTCAAATAGGGAACGGAGTCTGGTTTCTTGCTGGGAGCTACTCTATCTGTATATGTCTACTGATCTGTAGGGCTCTTTCCCTGCACCCTTTGTATGTTCGATCTGAGCTGAACACAGCTTAACCTGCACTGCACATAAGACATGTTGCATCCATGTCTGTCCAATACTTGTGTGTATTATCAGCACTTATTTCACAGAGTCAATAAACACTACTTTTATTGCCAGCTAACTTGCGATGACCAAGCTTGAATGCAGTCGCACATTGGGTACAACCACAAAATCAGACAACACAATTACTTTATGTGAACTGCAAAAAAATGACAATGATACAAACCAAAAAAAAACAAACAAACAAACCTTAAAGAGTTGCTGAAATAAATGCCGCTTCCAAGGTTTCCAATATCAGTCCTCTCCCAACCAAATTCGTCTACAATAATTTTTGGCAACATTAATCCACTGCAGAGAGAACACAAGAGAGTACATATAAAAACGTGTTCAAATATAGTGACACCAGTAATAAACAGAGAGCAGCTTCTGAGTGTCCCAACGTGATGTCCATCTACACACAACTATTACCACCAGTTTAAGAAGTCTTCATGAAGTAGGTTAGGATCCTATCAAGACCAGAGCCATAACCATGTGACAGTCATATAGTATTAGCTCAAGTACCACATAACAGATAAAAATACTCAACATTACTATTAAGGACTCATCCCACACTCTGCCACACTTAATGTACCACAGAATACAAATGTACAGTCTCACCGTGACAGGATCCCAACAAAGTTGCATGGTGAAGAGGCATGAAGCAAGGACTGGACGTTGCCAAGATCACTCTTAAAATTAGTGGATTCACTTAATCTCCCGATCCGGAACACGCGCAAGATTTTAAACTCGTCCTTTCTGTATAAAGAAGAAACATATAACCGGTCATTATGTGATTATTGCGCAATGTACATCAGCCCATTGGTGGACCTCATCCAGCCTTATGTCCATAGTACTTTTTACAATATGGTCCCCCTGCTAGTGTTTTCCGAAGACACAACTTGAGTATGGTATATTCACACAGTATATGCTGTAAGTTAATAACTAGATGGTGATGTCTTTCCACCAGCTTTACAACCCTGCCATAAGTTAACCTAATTCACGTACAGTGTGAACATTAATAATCTATTCCTAAAATGTGATCTGCTGTTTCTCTGTATTTTTATTTATTTTTATTTTCAATTTTAATTTTGGCTATATTACCAAATTTATGAGCTAGCTACAGTCAAGAGCCATTGAAACATTCAAACAATTCAACGGTCCTGATCCACGGCACAATCACGAACTTCTCTGAGCTATAGACATTAATACTTTATGCTGTTAACATTGTTAGAGCTTTAACATTCTAAGAGCTACTAACACAAAATACCTGATTACCTCCAGACATCTACACCTGCTCACCAAAGCCAACACCAGCAATATTATTTTTTTCTCTAGGTTGACCTTCACTTCAGTCACATGCAGCAATCTCTACCACTGATTCTCATCCAGAAAAACCACAAGTCATATAACAATACAACAAAAGAAGGGTGTTAATAGCGCTTATGACCCAAGAAAACAAATTGTCATAAATTATTATTTTTATTATTAATTTTTATTTATAGGGCGCCACTAGGTGTCCCTAGCGCCCTACAGGGACAAACAAAGTTACAATACAAGGTGAGACAGTACAGTACAGTAAACAATAAGCACAGTAACTCGGTGAGCTCAAAGCACAACTAGAGCGGCGTGGGAGGGGAGAGGGGAAGGTCCTGCATACGGCTGAGCCCGAGAGGGAGTGCCCGGATGACAGGGAAACCCCCAGACGGGAGAGGAAGGAGCGAGAGGGGACGGGGGGGAAGAGGGTCCTCGAGGAGGAGGGCTAGGTAGCTAGAGAGACGAGTTAAGAGTGGTGAGGACAGGAGGAGAGATGACCCTGCTCAGAGGTCTGTAATATTTATCCAAAAAATAATCAGACAGTTTTTTAGGATATGGTAATTCTCTTTCTTGTTGTAAGGATATCCTATCCTTTTATTGTCCTGTTGGAATACGTAAAAGATCAAACACAGACATATCATAGTGCAGATTGTATTTTCAACTTTACCAAACATAATCTAATATGCAATTGTCCAAATTACAACAGAAAACTGGTCATATATTTTTGTAAATTCAGTAACTGACTGGTCTAATAAGTAAAAATGGCTGTGGACCTTGTTCCTTTAGGAGCATTTACAGGAAGAAAAGTACTTTCTCCTCCTGCTGCCTGACTGATAATGGTGTCAAGCTGATTCCCAAACAAAACCAAGAGCCTTTTTAGACTCAAAATCAGACTCCAAGAACTTAAACCATAGAGTCCAACGAGTCACGACTGCAGAGGCAGATATCCACGCTCCAATCAGTTCTGAGTCCAGGGCCGCCTCTCCCAAACAATTCGTAGCTCTTTGAACCTGTTCTAATAAAGGAAGCAGTACAGAAGACAGTCTCCCAGCTAACAAACCCTCAGACTGCTGTTCTGACCAGCGTTTTAGATTGAAATTAAAACAAATAAAACAAAAGTGAACAGGGCCAACAGCAGGCCAGCACCTAAACTAAACTGAATCCCAAACAGGAAGTGGGGTAGGGAGAGTGAGGGGCTATGACAAGTTCTTAAAGTGCCCATCACCTATTCCCACTACTCTACACCCAATGTCATCCCAATAGGAGGATAGAGAAATACAGTTTACTGCACATAGCCCTTCATTTACTGATAGTAAAACTTGTTTTAGTATAATTTCATTGTAAATCAGGGTCAGGAGCCTGTAATGTAACAGAAGCAGTCATAAAACGATGCTCTGCTAGTCACTTACCTGTGGTTATTATCCAGAATGTCCCGTTTCAAACGATGAAACTCCTCAGTGTTTGGGTCAACGTGTTCTATTCGGCATCTGAGCGCCTGGTATTTTGCAGTAGTGCTTAGTGTACTTTTGGGTAAGCTGGTCTCACAAACACTAACCATGTCTCTAATAAGCTAGGAATTATGAGAAAGGAAAGATGAATGGAATTGGGTTAAAGTAAAGTCACAGGGATATATATATATATATATATATATATATATATATATATATATATATATATATATATATATATATATATACACACACACACACACACACACACACACACATACATACATTAATAAAAGAGGAAAACAGATTTAAATTAGGGATTATTTCTAGACAGAGATAAATATTATAAATTTTACCTGGCACAAGTCCTGTTTAACAGTCAAAAACTTTTTGTCAATGTTACTCAGCATCTTTTCCTTGTGGGGAATGAATCTATAAAACTCCAGCATCATTTGATGAATGTCTTCTTCTCTATCTCCTTTGGTCAATGCATTTCGCACTTGGTGCAGAATTCCTTCAGCCTTACTGACCTTGAAAGGGATCAGAGGATTAGGCAAATCTCTCATCAAAATACACACAATAGCATCTATATCATTGTTATCAACACACACAGCTTTATTATACTGGTGCATATAATCCATGGCAGCTAAGTGTCCCGAATTTCCAAGGACTGTCCCATGTTTTAAAGGTTTGTCCTTGGAAATGTACCTAATTTTCAATGTTGACCATCTGTATAATGCAGTTTTCCTCGTTCTATATTAAAAAAAAAAGCAATTCTCACGGTCTATAGATATTCTATGGTCAAAAAACAAAAAGAGTCAGCACTTAGGCTAGACCACCTTCGTGTAGGGTCTACCAAAATATATATGTCAAACTCCAAAATGACCACTGTATAAATAATTGAAAACTATGTTATGAAAGCCTTCCAATCCAGCCTTAAAAATAACCACTCACACTCATTTACAATAATAATACCCCACACTCATTTACAATAATAAGCCCCCACACTGGGCTACAATAATAATCACCCACATCCATCTACAATAATAATCACCCACACTAATCTACAACAATAACCACCACACCGGGCTATAAAAAATAAAATATTAATATAGTAGCTTTAATTGCATGAATCTGTTTGAAGAAAGGAAACTGCTGACCTCACGTGGGCCTTTTCCCCTAAAATGGGCTCATTCAAACTTCATTGATGTGTTAAGTGAGGGAGATTGAGATACATTTGAATGTTTTCTTTGCACTGGTATTTGTGTGCCTAAAATGGGGATTTCCCATTTAAAGTGTGGGGGGAAGAGACTCTGCAGCCATCCTCTAAATGCACAAGTCACACCCCTTGAAGCTCATTTAAATATCTTGTCCCACAACATAAAATTTTATTTTTGTATGTGGACACATAGTGAACCCACATTCAGAAAGGAACACCCTGATCTGCCCACCTCCTCTAATCAGGAAAAAAGCCCTGCACCCCCTGCAGTTAATGCCATCCAGACTGGATGACCCATTGTATAAACTTGAACAAATGCAAAAACAGACACATGACATCAGAAACCACATACGCGCTGCAGGGCCCATTTTTGAAGCTTCAGAGAGAACAAGTAATCACATGGAGATAGCAGGCAACTTTTTTCAAGCAACTTAATGTTTTACTTCCATTGACCACAGGGTGCACAGGTCAGTTATTATACACAACTTGCATGCAGCTCATTTACCCTCTCCTGCTAGACCGAACAATGATGTAAAAATATCTGAAATAAAACTGAATCTATATATATATATATATATATATATATATATATATATATATATATATATATATATATATACACACATTTCCACACATTGTCATTTAGTCAGCACCACTCCATGTTACCAGTGTCTACATCTTACATCATTTAGGCTGATGTTTTTCACAGGGCAGGAAAGCATAGAATCCAGATGTCCAAGAGCATCCACCCAGAAGGTCTCTACAAAGCCAGCAACGTCTGGGGGCAATTCTGCAACATTTAGGGCTTCTCCAATCAGCACCTTTTAAATTTGAAGACAAGAGAGAGGTCTTAATAATCATTTCTAATAAATCATACATTAAAGTAGTGGTCAAAGATGTGGCAGGATGAAAAAATGCAATGGCAATGTTAAGTGAATGGAATTTGATAGTTTTACAGTTAAGGCAGTAGGAGAAGTGGCGGTACGTTATACCACCATATATACCTCCACTTCCACCACTGCATTTAACTAAAGGGGAAATATTTAGTCAGATATTATGATAAGACTGTATTATTATTATATAGTACATATATTAGAAATCTGGGTACACAAGAACTAAGCAAGAAGTTGGGATTATCAGTAGCTACTAAATTAATACGTACACCACACTAACATTAGACCTTGACTCTGATTCATTGATACTGACACCTGAAGGAGGAGGAATCCCTAAAAACGCGGTGCACTTTGTAAACCCACCTGTCATGTGCACAGGCAGAACTAGCGAGCTGTGGGCACCGAAGCAGGGAAGTCGGGAGGAGAGAACCGGGGCCCACAGCTCACTAGTTCCTCGTGCAGCGGGCCCCATCATCACCATGGGCCCCCGTGCACCACACCTGCTGCACCAATGGTAGTTCTGCTGCTGGTTATGTGACTGGTCATGTGACATACAGCAGCTGGCAAGAGCCCCTCTGAAACACAGCCTGTGTGAAGGGGTGTTGCTTAAACTGGGACTACATATATTTGTTTGCTGTTGCTGGAGGTTGGAGGTACCAGAGAAAGATATAAATCATCGCCACTTCTAAAGGAAGTAGTGCGAGGATTTAAAACCCACACAAAGGTTTTAAATGGATACCAAACACGTAAATTACTGTTACCTGCTGCATAATAAAGTATTATTCTTAAAAAAAAAAGTGTATTAAGGCACAAACAGATCATTGAGGAAAACTCACATACAAAGTATAATTCACATGTGACTAGGATCACATGAAGACATATAAAAACGATGGGCCCGATTTATATTCGGACATCAGCATATCTTGCAGGATTCCTCGCTGAGCATTCCAAGGAACAGACATTATGCCAATGAGCGCAATTGCAGACAATTCATATCCATAGGCAAGTAACACTAACGACTCCCTACAACTTCAGAGGCGGAATGTGGGTGGGAGGGAGTGGCCTAATATTGGTCATGTTCAGTAAAGGTGCGGCCAATTTAAGTCCTCTGTTTGGCATATGTATAATTGTTTTCAGTTGTAACTTTTACACACCGCTACAGGGCAGGTGTCAATGTCGAATGATAGGGATGACTGACACGGCATCATTTTTTAATTAAAAATTACATATATGCGTATCAATAGCTACCACAGAACAATTGCACGCAAATAAGATAAACTATCTAAATGCATTGTTTGTATTGTAAGCATTGAAGTCATCTTTATTTATGTAAATAATGTCAAACTTTTCTGTAAAAAACAATTATATTTGAAAATAATGATTTTTTAAAATTATTATACTATTAACAGTTGTTGTTTTAATTTATGATAAAATAAAAGTTTTGTGTGCTCCGACTTTTTATTAATCTACTCCTGTTCGTATACTGTAGTCTGTGATTTGTGCAAACCCTTATACCTGGGAGGTGAGTGCATCTGATTTTAACTGCATTTTAATGGTGTTTAAATCATATAGGTCAGTGTAGAACCTGCATATAATGAGGTGCCCTTGACGCTGGGATGCAGGCTTAAATGTTTTGATCAAAATATGAACTAATACCTCATGTTTTCATTTTGCTAGACACACACAGATATGCAGTGTAAAGGATAAGCGCTGACAACTGTATATGGGCATTTATATTGCCACGCAGCTAGTACCACATACAATATGGGATATACTGAGCGCGGGCTTATTGCCAAGCAGCTGGTACAATATATAATGTGGGATATACCGAGCGCGGGCTTGTCTTTTTTCTCTGATTTGTGTATGCATACTGCAAATACTCTTTAGACAGAGCGTATTTCCACTCATATTTAAATCGGAAAGTATCTTAAGATGTGCTTGGATTTGAATACAGGGGAACTACCCACAAGTTGCATGATATTTTAAAATACAGTACTTACATCCAACTTCCGTTCGGACAAGAACGAGGTCCTGTGTGTGAATATGACCACATGTAAAATAAACAATACAGTCAGTACCTTCTGCAGCGCTTGAGAAGCGAAGAACTCAGCTTGCGGTGGGATTTTATCGACTTGTCTGAATCCTTTCTTTTTCAGATCATTGATACGAAGCTCATATTTCTCACAGGCATTCTCTGCAGTGTCTACTTGGTGAAATGTTGCTTTTTTCTGTGTAGTAAAAACAGGAATAAAAAAGAAAATATATTTTTCATTTTATATATCTATTTATCTACGAAATAGTATACAGAGAGGAAAAAAATGCCTATAGTGTATAAGAATACTTCTATATATATGCTCAAGTGTTGAACTACAAACTACATAGAACTAGATAGTAACGGTGTGTGGTTTTACACCTTGAAGACATTCAGACAGGCAATTTAAAAATAGACAGGGAACAATGTTGGACTTGATGAGAAAATGAAGACACTTATTATGATAACGTGGGAACCTAAATAAAGAGGATGTGTTTCTTTGAGCAGTATTTAGTGGAAATGGATCATAGAAATCTTAAAACATCAACAGGAAGCCCTGCTCCAATAGTAACAGAGACAGGTTCCTCTTTGGAACTGTCAGATTCAGACTACTCTCTCTTGTCAAATGCGTGAACTCCTTTTCCCAACCCTTAGCCCTTCCAACTCTTCTTACCTCCCCCTCCCACCCTGCATCACTCCTTATCCATCTCCTTCTTCTTTTCATCTTTTCCTTTCCTCTGTTTATATTGTTTAAAATCAAATTAACATCTTCATGGTACTTAGCTATCACGCCGTTCAATTTATATTGCAAAAGCACTGTGAGAGAGTGTTATTCTGTTTATTAATATTTGTGTACTCTATCTCACTAATGTACCTTTCAAGAATTGTTGTACTATTGTTCGAGATAAGATGTTATTAATAAAACGTACTTAAAAAAAAAAAAATCAACAGGTTCATCACATGTAAGGGAAATAAGATTTTTGGTATTTTAATAGTGTGCAATAATGACAATGAAAAGCTGCAACTACAACTACCACACAATCATTAGAACCTTTGTGTATATTTACCCCTGTAGTTCAAGTTACCTGAGATGTGCTAGGTACACCACGTGTAGTACATACTTTAAAACGATAGGGAACATTTTCATTAAAACAGAGCAGTTCGACCACTGCCACCTCCTCATCCTGAAAGGAAAGCACAAAAACTATTAAAATGTATTATTTTAGTAGGACCAATATCCTGAATGTGCAGGGTCCCCAGCTAAACATGAATATTAAGCTCACTCTGTACTTGTAAGTAACTACGGGCCTGATTAAAAGCTGTATCATAATCATGTGTCCCACGTACACGTGTCCAATGAGCATACCAGCGGTAGTGTCTTCAGCCACACGTATATGACACTTGCAGCTCCTCCAAGAGGCAGAACAGGGGCCTTCACGTGCAAGTAGAGAACAGTAAGAACGTGGAAAAGCACTTTAAGTGCGCTCTTTGAGATGCGTCAGTATTTTTGGTTACACATATCTTTAAATAAGTTACTTACAAAGCATAAATTCTTCTATGCACCTTACAACCAGATGTTTGCACAGAATGCATCTATGAACCATATTTAAGGTTGCATGAATCATAAGTGTGTCTTTCTCAAAATATAGACGTAAAGGTAAAATGACAAAACCAAAAAGAATCTCACACACGTTAATCTGTATAAATAAAATATCACAGCTGCTGCTCACGGGAAAGACTTGTTAATTAATATAATTTTACTTTGACCACGGAGGTTGTGTTGTATTAGAGGAGCAAACATCATGTGACAGGGGCTTTCCAGTTTTGTTAAAAAATGACTCTTACATGTGTTTTTGGCCCAATTCTTTCAGCTGCCTATGCAAGAAATATCTAAAACAAAGATTCACTTATTTACATTACCACATTTTTGCCCAGCTACTCAATTCAAATAAGGTATGTACTTTTTCAAAAAAACTGTATTTTGCCACTTCTGTGTCCTCTGGGAGAAGATTGCATTTTTCTCCGTCTTCTACAAACTCCTGGTCATCTTTAAAATTCCTAAAATGAGAAAATGAGCTCTGTTTAATTGCCCCTGTGTTATTAATGCAGTGGGTCTCTAACTCTGGGCAAACACACCTAAGTTTTAGTGAATGGTGTAATGCATTGTAGTGCCCCGATTTAAAAGTACTGAATAATCCAACCCTCTCTTTCCCCCCCCAAAAGAGCTTAAAAGCTTCCAAGTATACATCCCCTTTCCCTCTTTTTATGTTAACCTTTTATATTTGTTTTTGTTATTGTTTTTCAAACTGTATTGCAAAAAAATTCAATTGTTTATGAAGTTAAAAAAAAAAAGCCTCAAAAGTATAGATCAAAGTTCTTGATATCTAGCGGAACGCTGAATACAGAGAGTATTATTATTACCATTTATTTATATAGCGCCACTATTTCTGCAGCGCTGTACAGAGAACTCACTCACATCAGTCCCTGCTCCACTGGGGCTTACAGTCTAAATTCCCTAACACACACACACACACACAGACAGACTAGGGTCAATTTGTTAACAGCCAATTAACCAATCAGTATGTTTTTGGAGTGTGGGAGGAAACCCATGCGAACACAGGGAAAAAATACAAACTCCAGACAGATAAGGCCACGGTTGGGAATTGAACTCATGACCCCAGTGCTGTAAGGTAGAAGTGCTAACAACTTAGCCACCGTGCTGCCCCAAGTATCATCATCATCATCATGTTATTTATATAGCGCCACTAATTCCGCAGCGCTGTACAGAGAACTCACTCAGTCCCTGCCCCATTGGAGCTTACAGTCTAAATTCCCTAACATACATACACACACACACAGACAGAGAGTCTAGGGTAAATTTTTATAGCAGCCAAATAACCTACTAATATATTTTTGGAGTGTGGGAGGAAACCGGAGCACTCGGAGGAAACCCACGCGAACACAGGGAGAAAATACAAACTCCAATCGAACTCCCAACCATGGGAGTAGGGGCTTTTATACTGTAGCCAGAGACCCAGGGCATTAATCAAGTCTAGACCTCCCACATCCAAACTCAGTGATGCAAGTTTGATCATTAAATGGGCATTAACAATTAACAATTTTTACTGTACACAGTATTCAACAATAATAAATACCTTTCAGGTAGGTTTTCCTTGTTTTCATTCAGGATTTTGGAAATATTTTTCTTATCTGCAAAATGAATAAATACTTTTTATTTCTGCTTCATCCAACAAGGTAGCAATGTTTCACTGACTGCTATCAGCTGTGGCTACTCCCTTCATTTTCATCAGTCTGGGAGAAAAAATTATGTACTATAATAAGAGATGCTCACTGACCCCGTGTTTTGGTTTTGGTTTTGGGTCTGGATTACCGTTGTGTTTTGATTTTGCAAAACCGGCATTGCGTGTTTTGGTTTTGTTTGGTTTTGTTTTGCCATTTTGTTGGAAAATCAATGTTTTTGTGCATAAAATAACCAAATTTAGTGCTCCACCTGTTTCTTGGATAAGTAATGTAATTGTAAAGCTAATAAATTAGCAAAAAAACAGTTTAATTCCTGGTAGGTAGGCCTTCATTAATTCTACACACAAACCAGATTGTCTTCCTCTCCATCTATGCATATTGGCAATGCAGCCATTGTCTTTGGGTGTATATTACACCCTACACTTATAGTTAAATATGTAAAGAAATGGACAAAGGCAGTTTGGTTTCTGTCTCTCTAGGCCCCCCTCCACTTGTAGAAAATACAAAAAAATTCAGCCGTTATAGACTGTACAATATTAGGTGAAATGGACAAAGGCAGTTTGGTTTCTGTCTCTCTAGGCCCCCCTCCACTTGTAGAAAATACAAAAAAATTCAGCCGTTATAGACTGTACAATATTAATTGAAATAGACAAAGGCAGTTTGGGGTCAGTCTGTGTATGACACCCTACCCATAATGAGAAATTGCCAAAACAGCAGCCTTTCAAGACGGAACGTGATATGGAAATGCCCCAAGTCCCTTTCCTCTTTGGGGGTAGATTGCAGCCTAGACTTAAATAGAAAGTTTTAAAAAGATGTTATCATCATCATCTGAAGCTTCATCCTCACCCTCATCAGTGTGTACGTCATCATCACAGACTATCAATTCACCTCCGCTTGAATCCGCCATTAGAGAACAGTCAGTGCTTGGATGTCTTTGATGGTGAAGGGCTTCTTCGTGGAAGATGAAGTTCATTTTTATAAACATAATTTTCTCCACATTTTTTGGAAGTAACCTTCTACGGCGATCACTGACTAAGTTCCCAGCTGTGCTGAACACTCGTTCAGAGTACACACTGGAGGGTGGGCAGCTTAGGTATTGCAAAGCAAGTTTATACATGGGTTTCCAAATGGCCTGCTTTTCCTCCTAGTAAGGAAAGGGACTGTCTGACATTTCCATATCAATTACCTCTTGAAAATAATCCTCCACCATCCTTTGCATGTTTATACTCGTATTGGATGGAGTTATGGACAAGGTGACCCATTTTTTGGAAAAATTCTTCAAACCAGCCTAGATGTTAAATTGTTCTGGTCTGCCCCCTGCATCTTCCCTGCTTCTTTTTGAGAAATTTAATTTTTTACGAGCAGCAGCAGCTTGAGAAAGTGAAGGAGAACACGTCGTCAAGCCGAGGCCCAGTTCAGCGGCCAACTTGCTGAGCAATAGCTCCTTGCAAAAGTTCACATCTCCTTCATTTTGAAGCAAAGACTCAATGTAGGTCTTAAACCTTGGATCAAGCACAGTGGCCAAAACGTACTGATCCGAGTTCAAGATCTTAATAACTCGAGGATCATTGAGATGCAAATGAAGTACTTGATCAACAAGGCCAACATACTTTGCGGAATTGCTTGATTTCATCTCCTCCTTCAGTTTCTCAAGCTGCTTTTCCAATAGTCTAATTAAAGGAATGACTTGTCTCAAACTAGCAGAATCTGCACTCACTTCACACGTCACGACTTCAAATGGTTTCAGCACCTTGCACAGGACTGAAAGGATTCCCCATTGTGCAAGAGTGAAATACATGCCCCCTCCTTTCCCAATGTCATGGCTTGTGCAATACGCTTGGATGGCTTTGCGCTGTTCCTCCCTCCTCTGCAGCATGTATAGGGTGGAATTCCACCTAGTTACCACCTCCTGCTTAAGTTGGTGGCAGGGCAAGTTAAACTGCTCTTGGAGCTGCTGCAATCTCCTACATGCTGTGGCCGAATGCCTGAAATGGCCTGAAATCTTACGGGCCACCGAAAGCATCTCCTGCACCTCACGGTTATTTTGTAGGAAGCTCTGCACTACCAAGTTGATGGTGTGAGCAAAACAGGGAATGTGCTGGAAATCACCCAGCTGTAATGCTCGCACTATATTGTTGGACGCAGATCTAACACTAACATGGCAGCCATGGCGTCTGTGATTCGCTTGGCGACTGGGTGACTGCTGTCCCTTTTTCTGGGCCTTCCTCTGGGCTGACGATTCACCCCCAGCAGCAGCAACAGCAGCAGCAGCAGTGGGACTAACGCTTTCTTCAGAGGAATCAATAATAGTGCAGGAGTCATCCAGCCTTAATAAGTGGGATGCAGGGCTAACTCCGAGCGCTACTGAGGATATTGATGAGGATGGTGTTGTGGGTGTATTTTGTAGCTGTTGGGATGTTGGTGAACGGAGGGTCCTAGCTGATGATGGAGTGCTTGTAATTTTTTTGGAAGAACTTTCAGCTTTTCCTAACACTTTGCCACAAACTCTCGTCAAATGGCGTAACATAGACGAGGTTCCAAGTTGGTTAAGGTCCCTCCCTCGACTGACTGTGGCTTGACATACACTACAAATGGCTATACAGTTGTTGTCTGGATTGGGGTAGAAATAATTCCACACATAAGAAGTGGATTTTTTAGTTTTATGGCCTGGCATGACAATGCCCTTTTTCTTGTCATGTGCCAGAACTGCTGCCACTGGTGCAGGACTTACACAAACAACCTCATCCTCATCAACATCCTCATTAGCGCCCTCGTCGCCTACACAAATCTCCCCATCAACCTCTTCTATTTCCATTGTGGCATCCTCAATTTGTGTATCACCGGCTACACTCGGGCTGTTCAGGCACACATCAGCAGAACTGCTGAAAGGGTCACTCTTTATGGGTACACTAACAGAATGCTCACGTTTAGACATCCCACTGTTGGATGGACTCTCCACAGGGATTGGTGTCATTTGTGATTCAGAGCAAACATTATCCTCTAATGCCTTACTGTTATCTTGCAGCTCGGCTTTAACGCGTAACAGTAGTTGTGCACCACTTGTAGGCTCGGTGACATTTTTGGATCTGCCACTAATAGAGTAAGGTGAAGGCCTCATTCACTCTTTGCCACTGCGTGTGTAGAATGGCATGTTGGCAATTGGCAATGACTGGTGACAGAACCTGGTTGCTCATTCTGCTCATATGTGGACTGCTTTGAATCCATTCTGAGCCCAAAGCACTTGTAGTGCTACAAATTATTCTAGATACTGCTGACAAATATGTCTTTTGACAGCCAGAAATATTAATGCAAAAGAATGGGGGACACCCCAAAAGCACTTGGGAGTGCTAAATATTATATTTTTAGTCTGCTGAAAAATAGTACTTTTGACAGCCAGAAATATTAAAGCAAAAGAATGGGGGACACCCCAAAGCACTTGCAGTGCCAAATATTGAAAAAAAAGACTCCTCTATCCTCCTCTCTTCTCTATCAATTGTTATCAGAATTGTAATCAGAATTGTAATCAGAATTGTATTCTCTGTCCCTGCTCTAATCAGCCTGTGACTACACCCTGCTCTCTCCCTCTGTCAAATGGCGATGGATTGCTGTGGAGGCAGGTATTTATAATTTTCAAATATCGCGAGAACTGAGCCCCGAGATCCGGCGACGTCGCGATGACGTTCGGCCTTGATTTGGATTCCGAGCGGGCGGGAGAGTACCGAGCAGACTCGGATAGGCAAAGTTCGGGTGGGTTCGGTTCTCGGGGAACCGAGCCCGCCCATCTCTAACTATAATTCTATTTACAAGAGCAGGCTTCAATGGATAACACATACTTCACTAGTATTTTCCTCTAGAAGTATCAACATAGATTTAGGGTACGTCTTTGTGACAAAGCAGCCCACAAACACAATCATAGTTCAGGGCTCATTAGGAGATATTTCAGGCGAAAGTTTTAAGAAGTGCTTTTTAATTTGCAATTGTTGTTTTATGAACGACATGTGCAGGTAAGATCTGCTTAATGCAGACACACTTATAACATACAAGCTCTGAGTGGTTATGTAAGACACTTACAAACACGATTTAATTAAGTTATTGTAACAGATTCATTGTATGTTGGATCTTCATTTGAAGTACATTTAAAAAGTATCTGCTAATGATTGGACAAAAAAATTAATTCTGAATAACCTGTCCTTTGTTGACTTCCTCCCTCTCATCAGCTGCTTCAATAGTTTGCATATTATTTCCATAATATGTGAGAATCTCTTGTATTAGAAATATTGTTCTATAAATGTTTTAAAAGTAATAGTAAAAAAAAAAGCTATAAAAGTAATGAAACTCTTTGCTGGTCTGAAGGAAAGACGCAGGATTATTGTTGTACTGAGCGTGTTGTGTATATATTAGTATTGTAGGTATGTCCCTGGAAGGATGGATGTCCCTGGAAGGATGGATACCTAAGGTAAGTTCCAGGGAATATTTATACAATGTTTTGGATGCCTGTATACGCAACAGAAGCAACTTTTCTGCACAGAATGTTAAGCACTACAGTATTTAGAAACCTCACTCAAACTATGAAAAGGGTTAGGGAGCGTGGCATCATCATCATTTAATTATATAGCACACAAATAGCAATTCCGATATCCAGATTTATTGTCTGGGCCAATTTCGTGTCTAAAAAATCACTGCCGCCCAACTACTAAATAAAAGCCAGAACATGAATAGACATCATCATCATCAACATTTATTTATATAGCGCCAGCAAATTCTACAATTGGGAACAAACACAGTAATAAAACAATACTGGTTAGTACATACAGATAGTGAGGTAAATAGGCACTGCTCACAAGATTACAAGAATGAAAATTTGTGACTTGTAAGGAAGGGGTTAAGTCTATAGGGCATCGCATAGCCCTGCCATTTCTTTACATACCTGGGGGAACACATGGCCTTTATATTGCCTAACAGCCCAGTGTAAGGGTGTCTACTAGGAGAAAAGAGTGTTCACGTACTTATGTGCTGCAAAACTTCTGCCAGGCCTAATTCTAATATCTAGACCAAGTAAAAAGTATGGCATCTAATATACCTGGGACTTTGGGTTTAACAATAAGGGTTTATTTTCCATAATTTCAAGTGCCATAACTAAGATAGACTAAAAGAACATATGGAGTACATGAAGTACGCCCTGAATGAAAGTTTGCCCATCAGGTATGACAGCAAGTCTTCTTTTAAAGAAGACCGAAAGAGCTGACACCTGACCCGTAACAGAACTAAGACACAAACCTGCATCCAACCCGTCCTGCAAGAACTTAAGTAACCTGTCCAAGCAAAAAGAAGAAGTATGATATTCCTTCTTTTCACACCAGCCAATATATGTCTTTCAGACTTGATTTTATTTCATCTTAATTCCTCTTTTTATCTTAATTCCTCTCCTCCTCGGATAAATTTATATATTGTTTATTTGCTGTAAAATAACAGACTTGTAGAAAGAAAGAGCAAGAAAAAATTAATGAAAAGAAAGGAATGTCATAGTTACTTCAGTGATTTGTTCATTTTGACTTTGTTGATGTTACGTATTGTAAATCACGATGTTCTATTTAATAAAGATATATTACAACAGATTTGATGATAGATCTTTGCAGAAGCTGGTTTCCGAGCCCGAAGCATGGTTTGCACCACACGTTCGGAAAACCCCTTAGCTCTCCGAATTATGGCTTCAACAGCCACGCCGTCAAAGCCAGACGTTGTAAACTTAGATGACAAAATGGACCTGTAAGCGGAACCTCCAAGGGACTTGGCGTCTACCGCGACAGCCATGGGATCTTTTGCGTTGGAGCAGAAGAGGGGGACTTTGTGATTCAGCCAGGATGCCATAATGTCGACATCTGGGTGACCCCACCGTTCCACCAACTGACGAAATACCTCTGGATGAAGGGACAATTTCCGCATGGCCAAAGGACTCTTGGTGCCGCCCTGATGATTGAGGTATGCCACTGACGTGGCACTGTCTGACTGAATCTTCACTGGCCATCTATGCAGCAAGCGTTGCACGCTCATAAGAACATGAAACACTGCTCACAGTTCCAAGACATTGATTGGATTCTTTTTGAGTACAAAGACCCTGAAACCGAGCGTGAAGACAGACGGCCCATCAACCTTGAAGGCTGGCATCCTTAGTGATCAAAGTCCAATTTCAAAATGATAACTTGCGCTTCCTGGCGAGATTCTGTTTGTGTAACCACCATGAAGTGACTGACTCATCTGCGGAGACAGGCGGAATACCTGAGCCGCCAGATTCAGATGGAATTTGTTGCATTGCGACATAAGTTCTAACTGGAACTGCCGTGCATGAAACCGAGCAAACTGGACCGGCTAGAAAGTCGATACCATCTTACCCAAAACTCTCAAGGCAAAATGTACCGAAGGCTGCTTTTCCGCAATAAGTTTCACCATGTTCTGCAAGGCTAGAATCTTGTCCTGGCTGGTAAGAACACCCGTCGTTGTCGGGTGTTGAATAAAAAGACCCAAAATGATCATCCATTGAGATGGGATCAACTTAGACTTTTTGAAGTTGAGAATCCAACCGTAAGACTGTAGAGTCTGGATTACTACTTGGATATGCGACTGAAGCACCTTTGGAAAATCTGCCATTAAAGAAGATCGTCTAGGTAAGGGATGATTGTAATCCCCTTGGACTTTAGCAGAGCAGCCATGACTGCCATGATCTTAGTGCAGATACGTGGGGTCGTGGCCAGACCAAAGGGAAGAGCCTGAAATTGTTAGTGCACTGATTGAACCGCAAACCTCAAAAGGGACTAAAGACCCTTCCAGATAGGCACCTGGAGATAGGCATCCTTGATGTCTAGAGACACCATGAGTCTCCTTGTTTTATGCCGTGAATTACAGAGCGCAAAGACTTCATCTTGAACTTGGGCACTCTGACCTGGGTGTTGAAAGATTTCAGAATCAGAATTGGTCTGAATGAGCCATCTGGTTTTGGCACAAGAAAAAGGTTGGAACATGTTTGAGAATCTGGCACTGGGATAATCACTCCGGAAGAAAGGAGTAATTGAATCGCTTCTCGCAAAGCCAATCATTCTTGTGGACAAGTGAGAAGCCCTTTGGCAAAGAACTGTCTGGGAAAAAAACCCAGGAGATCGATCTTGTATTCCCGGTCCACCACACTCCGAGCCCAGTCATCGGTGGTAGTCTGAAACCACCGATCCCTGAACAAGAGAAGACAGGCTCCCACCACTTGCGACAACGGAGGAGCAAAATGCCTGTCATGCAGACTGCTTGTCTACAGGCTTCGCTGCTGGACATCGAGCAGACCAGGCCTGGTGCCCACGATGCAAACCACCCCTGGGTGCGGATGACTGGCCTGTAGAAGATTGGCTGAGGAATATTGACACCGAAAACTGCCTGAAGACTGAAAGAACGGGAATTTGGACATTCTTTGTTTGGGAGCATTAACTGGGAGAAAAGTGCCCTTTCCACCTGTAGCCTGACTGATAATGTGCTCAAACTGAGGTCCAAACAAAACACCCCTAGAAAAAGGTATGGTCTCAAGAGCCGTTTTAGACTCCCCATCAGCCTCCCAGGACTTAAGCCAGAGAGTGCGACGAGCCGAAACTGCAGAGACAGAAATATGTGCTCAAATAGGACCCGCGTCCATAGCTGCCTCTCCTAAATAATCTGTCACCCTCTGAATTTGCTCCACTAATGGAAGCAGTTCCGAGGACGGCCTGCCTGCCAATAAACCTTCACACAGCTGTTCTGACCAGCGTTCTACAGCTTTGTTCACCCACGCAGATGCCAAGGCAGGCCTCAAAGGGGCACCTGCTGCCACGAAAAGACGGCCTCAACCTTACGGTCTGTACTATCCTTAAGAGTGGCTGCGTTAGGAAGAGGAATAATAGTTACCTTAGCTAACCTTGCAACAGCAGCATCCACACGTGGAGGCGTCTCCCATTTAGCAAGAACTTCAGGAGGAAAAGGATAACACGACTGCAGTCGCCGAGTTACTTGGAACTTCCTATCTGGGGAAGCCCAAGGCTCTGACAACCAATCTTCCAAATGGGAAGAAGCCGGGAATGATAAAAATTACTTTTTCCTGCACGCAAAAAGGGAAGCCTTTGCAGCGTCAGGAACCTCTCCTCAGGGAAATCAAGTACCTGACGCACAGCTTGTATTAATTTTTCCATGTAATTTGTACATAAACTATTTCACAACCAAATAAAGTGCATCTTATTTTTACTAAGACACCCTAAATACATAATTCCTCCAAAAGTAATATATTTATTATGTTATATTTTTATATTCTGCTATTATATAAAAAAAGGATTATTTATGATTATTATTATGCTTACAAAAGTGACTACTGGGGGTATATTTACTAAACGGTGGGTTTGATAAATTGGAGATGTTGCCTATAGCAACCAATCAGATTCCCTCTGTCATTTATTTACTACATTCTACAAAATGACAGCTAAAATCTGATTGGTTGCTATAGGCAACATCTCCACTTTTTCAAACCCGCCGTTTAGTAAATATATCCCATGGTGTTTTTTCAAGATGATGAATAATTTATTTATGGCATTCTGATGGCACCAAACCTAAACACTAAATAATAAAACCCCAATAATTACCTTTCCCTTTATCCAGGATCACCTCACATTGTTTGCCGTCATCTTGCCAACCCACCTCAACAAGTGGTTCCCCTTGAATTGATTTCCATATAAAGTCTGGGTTTACTACTGAGATGCAGTGCTTCTGAATACTTCTCTGCTGGGTACTGTTCAGCGTAGCAGCGTCAATCACAACGACATGTGTGCACTAAAACATATAGAACGTTGAATTCTGTAAGCATGCTGATATTAAATGAATAAATGTAAGAGCAACTTTATTCTTGTTTAACTGAAAGAGGTGGGCACAGCTTCTGGAGCCAAACATCTAACGGACCTTATTTAATTAGCTAAAAGCAAGGCGCATTTTTCTTAATATTTACTTAGTCACATGAACTTTTTTACCTCTCAGCAACTCACTGGACCAATAGCCTTGACGATGCAGACTATAAATTCTATAGGAACCAGAGACATCAGTGAGATCACTAGTTTGTACTGAATTGATAGTCTGAATATTGACATCACTAGTTTCTTGTGAATATTGGGCTGAATATAGTCTGAATAATGGTTCAGCTCACAAAAGGGCTGCCCTCACTGTTTAAGTGGGACAGTTCAAAAAAACAAAACAAGATCAGGAAATAAAAGTAATGATAGTATAATAATACAAATAAAGAGAAGTCTGTCTGTAGCCACAATTCTCCATCAGAAAATTGGGATACATTAGGCCGAACCCCTGATCTGCATATAGTACTTCCCACCCATTCCTCACCCGTTTCCAATTTTAGACCTTTTAACATTTGGGGGGGGGGGGGGGTTCAATTCAGCATGATATTTGTCTTGAACGTCCGCGGAGACACAATGTGTCGATGATATGGCAATAATCTCCGCTCATTTTAACGTACACCTTATAGGTTTGTGCAGAAAAATAAGCGGAGATTCCTACCGTAATGGCTGGCAATCTACGTAGGCGTACATCACAGTGATATCCGCTCGGCACATCACTAGCAATTGAGTGTCCTCTTTGAATTTGGGACTATCCTGTGGAAATCGTAGCAGCTTTATCGATATCAACATTCATTACAATGAAACATTATATTTACATTGCATTGTTATTTATACTCACTATAGGTTTATCAAATTTTAAATGTTAGCAAAAACCATCTTATCCAGGGACCACACGTACCTTTTCATTCAATACAAATACTATAGCTCCTCCATTGGACGATATGCTGGATTTCAGTTTTGACTTTTCTTTTAATGGTAAGGAGTTCACTTTGAGGAAAAATACGCAGTCTGAAAAGATGGGCACACCCATCCTAAGAGAAACAAAATCAGTATTAAATGATATATTTAAGTTAAATTACGACTCCTATCATTTACAAATAGAAAACTGGGACATCCCATGTGACATAAGGCTTGATCAGTCTATAATACAGAAGTGGTGTCAATATAAGAATAAACTCCAGTAGATAATATCTGTATAAACAGTGAGTTATAATGACATAATGCTTATAATCTGCACGCTCTGACGTAATCACTGCAGTTGCCAATAGATAAATGTGTATGTTATAAGGAATAAAGATCCTATACCTCTGCACACCATAACTCTGTTGTGACTCTGCATATAGTCTTGTGTATTTATATGGTAACAGGACTTCTCAGTCACTTCTACTGTCAATATAACATACAGTAGAGAGAGCATTAGGCCATATATATATAATTATAGAAATACATAAGCTATCCCATGCTTTACATTGGACTCAATTGTAATAAAAAAAGTAACATAGTAACATAGTAACATAGTTGATGAGGTTGAAAAAAGACACCAGTCCATCAAGTTCAACCTATTTTGGATCTCCTGCGATCCTACACTTATATTTGAAATTAATCCAGAGTAGGCAACCGCCCATCTGTTTCAATTTTGAAAATCCCCCCAGACTCAATATTGCAATCCAATTTTTACCCTATATCCACTACTATCCTTTATTTTAAATTAACGGTCGTATCCCTGGATACACCTTTCCGCTAAAAATTTGTCGAACCCTTTCTTAAACATATCTATTGAATCTGCCATCACGACCTTCCCTGGCAATGAATTCCATATCTTGACTGCCCTTACTGTAAAGAACCCCTTCCTTTGCTGGTTGTGAAATTTCCTCTCCTCTAACCTTAGGGAAAGACCACGTGTCCTGTGTATGGTCCTTGGGGTAAAAAGTTCCCATGAAAGCTCTCTGTATTGACCCCTAATGTATTTGTACATAGTAATCATATCTCCCCTTAGACGCCTCTTTTCTAAAGTAAACATGCCTAAACTGGCTAAAACTTTCCTCATAACTTAATGACTCCATACCCTTTATCAATTTTGTCGCCCTTCTCTGAACCCTTTCTAGTTCCAAATGATCTTTTTTATAGAGTGGTGCCCAGAACTGTACTGCATATTCAAGATGAGGTCTTACCAACGATTTATACAGTGGCAAAATTACAATGTCTTCCCTTGCATCTATGCCCCTTTTTATGCATGCCAATACTTTGTTTGCCCTTGCAGCTGCTGCTTGACATTGAGCACTATTGCTAAGTCTACTGTCTACGAGCACTCCCAAATCCTTTTCCATTATAGATTCTCCCAAATTAATTCCATTTAATTTATAGATTGCGTTCTTGTTTTTGATCCCTGAATGTATAACCTTACATTTATCTGTGTTAAACCTCATATTCCATTTAGTCGCCCAATCCTCCAGTTTATTTAAATCCCTCTGTAGAGAAGCTACATCTTGCTCTGATTTTATTACCTCACAGAGTTTAGTGTCATCTGCAAGTGATGTTGCATTTTTTTAATCTTATTAATCTAGGCGCATCAGACTTCTGAACTATCATTTTACAAATACAGGACTGACTTTTAAAAACAAGGGAATTTTGAAGCTGTTTTCCATGTCAGTACGACTCTTGTAAAGCATTGGATCTGATATCACATGGAAAGAATTTATTTGAATTAGAAGGCATTCAGAGAAGAGGGACTATGGGCTAGATTTACTAAGCTGCGGGTTTGAAAAAGTGGGGATGTTGCCTATAGCAACCAATCAGATTCTAGCTATCATTTTGTAGAAGGTACTAAATCAATGAAAGCTAGAATCTGATTGGTTGCTATAGGCAACATCCCCACTTTTTCAAACCCGCAGCTTAGTAAATCTAGCCCTATGTCAGTAAATGGTATGGAAGTTCTTAAAGATCAAGATAAAACCATGTCGGACCTGTTTTCACTTTTAATGTAACCTTACAACCAACAAAATTTATCTGAAAAACTAATAGAATGACTTTTAGGAAAAAAAAGGAAAATTACAAATACTCTGGTAGCATAAGTGTGAACACATCTAAACCACACCTCCTAACATTTAAAATCCCGAGAACGGGACAAAATAAGCCACTCACCCGATCTGCATAAACTCCACCCACAAGTAGGCAAATTTGTGTAAAGCTCCACCCACTTTCCTGTTAAGCCCCGCACTTTTTGCAAATCGGGTTGTCGCACCAAAATCAGGACAGTTGGGAGGCAAGATAAACTATTACTTTGTGAAAGCACATTTTGCTTTAAAATATAGCAGTGATTCTTATTTAAGAAATCTCAATCAACTATGCACACCTGGACTTTGTAATTCTCTTCCTTGTAAAAACAATGGTACATCAAACACCACAGTGGTGTTGTCTGACAAATTTCTTATGGGGTTTTCCTGCAAAATAACTTTAGCACCACCCGTAACTCTAAGACATAGATTTAAAGTTTGGCCTCTGCCGTGAACCACAGACCTAGAAAATGACAGTGGAGAACGACCGCCTCTTGGCCCCGAAGGCTGGCTTCCATCATCATAACTGTCTAGTTCCTTTTTGGGTGGCCTTTGATGATTTTTTCAACCTTCAACCACAAAGGGAGAAAGTAATACAGTCCCAGAGACAGAGAGATCTGTTGTGTGTTCATATGAGTGAGACTTGTACCATGAGTTCTATCTGGAACGCCCTTGAATGGAAATGTACAAACTACTGAACCTCAAATATAAGAACAGATTGAAGGCCCTACTAGATTGGAACATGCAAGTAAGCATCTTTGATATTTGACTTTTTACCCGACCCACAGGGAGGCAGATACATCTGGAGAAACATCTGGGTGGAGCTAAGAGCTATCTATGATATATCCTCAATCCATTATGCCCTTAACACAGGAATCTGAAGTGGAAATGAAGCAGACAGGTTACTACCACTGCTGCCACCAGTTGGGCTAACTGCTCATCCTGAAAACTGTCTCAGGGTTTCTCCACTCGCATTTTAGCAGACCAGACTTCTTTTCCTCCATGCTGCCATCCACAAGAGTCAGAGGTCTGCTCAACACCTCTTACCTTTACCCTCAGCACAAAAGGACTATAACCCAGAGCACCATGCCTTAGGATAAGGAATTTTTCCCGCCCATGACCCAGTTAATGATCGTATACAATACTAGACCGAATAGGAAATAACCCAAAAAAGGAAAAGACCAGACTCCTTACACTATGAATCTGCCTCCCAAACATTGAGCCAGAGAGTTCTGCGAGATGAAACCACTGAAGCTGAAAAACTAGCTCCAATGAGACAATCATCCACAGCCGCATCCCCAAATATTCAGACGCCTATTGAATGTGCTAAACCAAAGATACTAATTCATACCAGGCCTCCCTGAGTGCAAAGACTCAAGGAGTTCTCCAACATCTATTTCACATCCTTGCTGACCCATATAGCAGCTAAAATGTGTCCATGAGAAGCCCTAGCCGCAACATAAACAGACTTAAGGAAGTTCTTTTTTTCCCACTGTATTGCTCATAAGGACTGTGGTATTCAGGAATAAAATATTGGCAGTCTTGGGTAAAAACTGTACATGGGCACCCAACTTGAATTTTTCTATTTATCCATATTCACTTTGGGTAGAAACTAAAGGACTATCAATATGCGGGTAACCGAAGCTTCTTATTCCATTTAAACAATGTATTTTGAGACTCAGCTGAATCCTCACTGTCCTGATCATGTATTACCTATCCACCACCTGCACTAAATCATCCACCCCAGATCATATTTTAGAGTCCTCGTCAAAACACGAAGAATCCTCAGTGTCTGAGTCCTCATAGAAACATAGAATTTGACGGCAGATAATAACCACTTGGCCCATCTAGTCTGCCCATTTATTAACCTATGGTACCTTAAAACTTATTTGATTCTTTATTCTTTATAAGGATATTCTTATGTCTATCCCAAGCATGTTTAAACTACTCTACTGTATTAGCCTCTACCACCTCTGATGGGAGGCTATTCCACTTAACCACTACCTGTTCTGTGAAGTAGTTTTTCCTCAAATTTCCTCTGAACCTACTTCACCCCAGTGTCAGTGCACATCCTCGTGCTCTAGTACTTCTCTTCCTTTGAAGAATGTTTCCCTCCTGTACCTTGTTCAAACCCTTGAAATATTTGAAAGTTTCTATCATGTCCCCCTTTTCTGCTCCAAACTATACATATTAAGATCTTTGAGTCTTTCCGGGTAAGTTTTGTGCTGTAGGCCATGCACCATTTTAGTTGCGCTTCTTTGTACAGTCTCTAATGTATTTATGTTCTTCTGGAGATATGGTCTCCAGAACTGAACACAGATGAGAACGTACCGATGACCTATCAGTGAAACTATTACTTCCTTCTTTCTGCTACTGATTCCTCTCCCTATGCAACCAAGAATCTGACTTGCTTACCTGCCTTTAAGTCACCTGAAATAGTGACTCCAAGATCTCTTTCCTTTTCAGTAGTTCTCATTATTATGCCATTAATACTATATTTAGCCTTAGGGTTTTTGAGACCCAAGTGCATGATTTTGCATTTTTTGGCATTAAACTGTAGTTGCCACACTCTTGACCATTCCTCTAGTCTAACTAGATCATCAATCATTTGTTTTGCCCCTCCTGGTGTGTCTACCCTGTTGCATATCTTTGGGTCATCTGCAAAAAGGGATACTTTCCCTTAAATACTATTTGCAATGTCTCCAATAAAGATATTAAAGAGCACTGGTCCAAGTACAGATCCTTGGGGTACTGCACTGGTAACCTGTTCCTTCTGTGAATGCACTCCATTTACTATAACGCTCTATTTTCTATCCTGCAACCAAGCTATGTGGGACAGTGTCAAAAGCCTTACTAAAGTCTAGATAAGCTACATATACAGCCCCCCTTTATTCACCCAGTCAAAAAAGTCAATAAGATTTGTTTGACTTGATATTCCCCCAGTAAATCCATGCTGTTTGGGATCCTGTAAAATACTGGATTTGAGATATTCTACAACTCTTTCTTTTAAGAGTGTTTCCATCAATTTCCTTACTAATGTTAGGCTCACTGGTCTGTAGTTGCCTCTTCCTTGCTTCCACTTTTGTGCATTAGGACTACATTTGCTCTTTTCCAGTCCTCTTGAATTACTCCTGTTGCTAGTGACTGATTGAATAGTTCTGTTAATGGTGTTACCAACACCCCTTAAGCTCTTTCGGTATCCTTGGATATATCAAATCTGGTACCATTGATTTATCCACATTCAGTTTGAGAGCTCTGTTAGGACCTTCTCCTCTGTATATATACTTGTATTTACCTCATTTTTATGAGTATAGTAACTTAACTGTGACCCCCTTCCCCTTTCTTTCTATAGTGAACACTGAGCAAAAAAAACTGACTATTAAGATGATCTGCTATTACCTTGTCTCCCTCAACAAGCTCCTAACTCTCTGTCTTTAATCTTATTATTCCTCCTTTTGTTTTTCTACTTTCACTTATATACCTAAAAAAGTTTGCCCCTTTTACCTACTGCCATTTTCTCTTCAGGTTGTGCCTTTGTACATCTGATTACATTCTTAGCCTCCTTCTGTCTAGCAAGATACACCTCTTTGTCTTCATTATTCTTAGTCTGCTTATATTTTCTAAAGGCCATCTTTTTTTCTTTCACAATACTTGTTACTTCTTTTGCAAACCACACTGGCTTCCTTTTCCTTGTACTTTTCTTAACCCCTTTGATACAAAGGTCAAAGGTTTGTTGCTTTAAGTATTGCACTTTATAGTTGTTCCCACCTCTCCTGCACTCCTTTCAAGTTTATCCACTCTGGCAAACAGTTTCTTACACAATTTCCCATCTCTACAAAGTCAGCATTTCTAAAATCCATTACCGTTTTTGTGTGGTATGAGTCGGTCTCTGTCTTTATACTAAACCATACTGCTTGATGGTCGCTGGATCCTAGGTTCTCATCCACATTTACAACAGATAGTCTGTCACCATTTGTAAGAAATAAGTCTAATATTGTGTCTTTGCAAGTGGCCTCCCTCACCATTTGCTTGAGGGATGCTCACTGCAAGGAATTCAGAATTGCAAAAGACCCCTCCCAGTTCACATCCAGTAGATTACAGTCTGCCATGATTATTACTTCTCCTTTTAATGCCATTTTATTGATGTCCTGCAATAAGTTCCTGTCCAGTTCCTCTTCCTGACCGGGTGGTCTATAGATCACCCCAGTACGAAGAATAGCCTTGTCTCCCATTTCTATGGTCACCCAAAGGGCCTCAGTGTTTTTTTCACTACTTTATATTAAAGTAATATTTATGCTTTCTTTTCACATACATTGCTACCCATTCTCCGATTCTTCCCACTCTGTCCTTCCTAAATAAAGTATATCCCGATATAGCTATGTCCCAGTCATGATTTTCATTGTACCATGACTCCGTAATAGCCACAATATCCAGATCATCCATTGTCCTTAAAGCAATTAATCATGGAATTTTATTTCCTAAGCTTCTAGCATTAGCACACATAGCTCTTAGTTTTGTTTGTGCATTTTCTGTTCCTATCTTCTATGTTTCTCTCTCTATATGTGTATTTTGTTTTGATCTTCATTGTCTTCTGTTGTTATGGATATGTTTTCTGTACTATTAGCCTGCAGAAACGATACCTCTTGGTTGGGGGAGCAGATCGCATTATACCTGTTTAGTTCACTGACCCCCTCTGCTAGTTTAAATAGTTCCTGATGAAGCTTTCAAATTGCTCACTTATTATTCTGGTTCTCCCTGAAGATGGGTGCAGGCCGTCACTTTTGTATAGGCCCTTATCTTGCCATATGGCATGACTGTGGTCTATTAATCCAAATCTTTCCTCATAACACCACTTCTTTAGCCATACATTGACGTTTCTGAAGCAATGAGTTCTGTCTTCACCTCTATGCACAGACAATACTGCTGAAAAAGTTACAGTGGCTGCCACCTGCTTTAGAGCAGTCCCTAACTTTGTAAATTCATCTTTTACTGCCATGACTTCAGCATTAACCAGGTCGTGTGTCCCTAGGTGGACAATGACATCCACCTCATCATCTTTTCTTGCTGCTTTCACAATTCTTTTTTTTTTATTTGAACAAATATTTTATTAGATTTTTCAAATAAATAACAGAGTGAGGGAAAAGGATAAAACATGTGAATCAAAACATTGAGTAGTTTCCAAGAAACATAATCAGCATATTACTATCGGTATGTAACTTTTGGGAGAAGTGAGTAAAGAGAGGGAGGAAAGAGAAGAATAGTTCACAATTCCTAACATGCGCTCTTTATCCCTTGGAGCTGTGGCTCCAGGTAGCACCTTACTTGTTTCTCTACTTCAGTAGCTTTTCCCAGATGTATGTCTCTTATAATGGAATCCCCCAAGAAAAGTGTAGTTCTTTTTTGAGATTTTATTTTCCTGTTCCTACAGCTGGTAGAAGTCCCCATATCCTCATGTTGTGTATTTCCTATATTATTTCTACATTCCAGCCCTGCAAGAGCAGCATATGAGTTTTACAATGGCTCAGTTTGTGGGATGTTTCTATGTCCCTCTGGATATTTCCTCCTTTCAGAGCTCACAGTAGTCCAGGCAGAATGTCTTCTGGGGGAGTGCTCAAGGATACAGACATCCTACATACCTCAGTTTGACTATTACCTCCCACAACAAAGAAAATTGCCTACAGATTCAACAGTAACTGAGCTTTCAGAATGTTTCCCACAAAACAAAAGCATTACACCCACTGCACTGCACTAGTCCAACAGTGTGTCAGATGTTAAGTGTTAATATGTTAACCTGTTTCTGTATTCTAACTCACCTGATTCTGTTTCAAACTCACAGTTCACTTAAGTTTGCAAGTTGTTTCACTTTAGGATGCCAGCTACTACAATGAGCCTCTGCTCACGGGATGCAGTGCCGGATTAAGGGAATGGAGGCCCCTGGGCTAAGGGGGCCTCCATTCCCCCGTGAGGCCCCCAATGTGAGCCGCCCTCCGCCCCCAGTGAGGAACCCCCAAGCACTTACCTGTCAGTGCAGTCCTCCTTCCGCGGCGAACTGTAACTCTCGCAAGATCTCCTCAGTAAGCAAATTACTGAGCGGCGCCGGGGACGGAGGACTGCACTGACAGTGCTCAGCAGCATTGATCGGGATGGGGGCGCCCCTGCACCGATCAATAATGCTGCTGAGGACTTTGAAGGGCCCCCTGGATGCCCAAGGCCCCTGGGCTATAGCCCAGTTAGCCCTAGGGTTAATCCGGCCCTGACGGGATGAGAGAGTCCGACCCTCCTTAAGATGGGACTAAAGCAGAACTCTAAAAAATATAACAGCACCTGCCTCTTAACTCTATATAGATAGCAAGAATATATATATAAAACACAAATGGGTAAATGTATCAAGTTGCAAGTTTCTGGTGGATTTGAAAAGTAGAGATATTGCTTATAGCAACCAATCAGATTTAAGTTATTTATTTAGTACATTCTACAAATTGATAGCTAAAATATGATTGGTTGCCATAGGCAACATCTCCATTTTTGAAACCCGCAGTTTGATACATTTACCCCTAACTCTGCATAACAAAAAAGTACTTTGCGATCACTGATAATTGTCATGTCGGGAGCTGCTTTCTAATTAACCGGTGTACACTGAAAGGGAACCGTGTCTTTAGTAATCTGCTGTTTATTATATAGGTATCTGCTAATTACTGTATTGTATTTCCTTTATTTTAAGTAAATCATTACTTAATTGACATGTGGACTTAGTATTTTATATATATTTTATTGCTATCTATATCGTTTTAGTGTTTTCAATTTTAGACGCTAGCAAAACTCTTTATTATGCCGCCTCATTAATTTCCTCTAGTGTTTGGAGCGCCAGAATCAGAATCAGTTTGTGTAAAGCAGAACTCTGATGCTTCCAGGACCAGGTCCCTGAAGAGTTCTCCACATTCTTCTCTAAATAAGAGGAAACATTCACCAGACCCTGCACTGACTTAGCCAGGGCTTGCTCCCAAACCGGCTTGTCTAGTGGTGTCGCTGAGGAACCAGATAAACCCTGGCAGAGTGCACTCAGATGCATGGCGTCATTTGCTGAAACCTCAGCAAAAGCGTTGTATGATTCCCTTTGCCTGATGACTAGGGATGTGTAGCGAGCTGTGTTAACACAGAAATAGAGTGAGCCAGAGTTTTGCCCAAGCTAGTTCTACCAGATCAGAGGCGCAAACTGCAGGCAAGATGGAGTAAACTACGGTCAACCTTGCATGCTGCACATAAGGTGTCCGTGCCAGACTGCCAACTAGGCAACTTAGCCTGGTGTTTCACATAAGTATGTAAGGTTACTGATGAAACACCCCAAGACTTAGACCTGGAATTATTCCTCTTCTCAGATATGACAGGAAAGGAAGACAAACATGCACAGTACACAATATAGGAAAAGAACCCTGTAGGTAGCAGGCACAGAATACGATAACACAATCACACAGACAGATTCAGAAACAAACACCCCAACTCTAGAAAACTTCTCTGCAGCTGGGATATTGTCACAAAGCAGGATGCAGTGGGAGGAGATACCTGGAACGACACCTCCTTAGCCCTCTCTAGTTTGCAACAGTCCGACAAGGCTGTCTGCTCCAGGTGACTGCTACAGCGGTAAATTCAACTAGCCGCAAAAGTTAATTCAAAAGATAATACTAAAAATACAGGCTGCCTAAGCAGCCCAGCAGAAAAGCACCCTGTCCTGTTGGCACTCTAAAAATTGACTCGTAGACTCGTAGTTCGAATATATGTCCACCTCCTGCTCATAGTCTTAAGTGATCGCCCATCAAGATGAGTGAGTTCTGTAGGTGAGCTAACAGTTAAACCCCCCTGGAAAAAAGACATTCCTCTATCTCAGGCCCTGCCAACCTGTGGCTTGCCAGATATTGAGAAACTTCAAGCCCCAACATCCTTTGCCAGTAGATAACTACCTGATTGCTGGCAGGGCATGATGGGATTTGTAGTTTCACAACACCTGGAGAGCCACAGGTTGGCCGGGCCTGCTCTATCTTTTTTGAATATTTACAACATGTTTTCATCTTATAGTCTTTTGCTTTCATAGTCCAAAAAATGTGTTTTCATAGGTGCTAAAAAATTGAAAATAATAATTCAAATGTCCCTTGTTTACATAGAGCTTAACATGAAACATGTAGGAATTATTTAAAATGGTCTCTATGATGCAGCAAAACATTAACTGGAACAATGAGTCATAGTCTGTGAATAAAGCCATTCCACTTCACTGACAGTATAAAAAGAAAAACACAAGAAGCGGCAGGTAAGTCAGTTAGGTTTAGAACATTTCTCTAGATGTGATAAAGCCACAAGGCTAATATACACCTTTTGGGTAGTTAGACTATCGGCATTCAGGAAACCATTCCTATTGGTGATGCACTACTCTCTAACCAACACTTTCTCCATTTTAGAAAAGGTCAATTTTGCAGTGGTATATAGAAACAGATTGCATTTTGCATAGCACACATGTGTAAAATGTTTTTAACTTCTATTGCTATGTTCATTTTTGTTAAAGACTATTATTACAAAAATGTTGTATTATAAATACAGAACACCTGATACAAGTAACTATTATGACAAACTTAAATATATAAGAAAGGACTAACCCGGCCTAACTCAACAAATAAAAATAAAAAATGTTAACGTTATTAAGATAGAGAAAGTTCAATCAGGGTAGAAAAGAAGTCAGATTATTATTAGTAGCCATTATTTATGAAGCGCCAACCTATTATGTAGCGCTGCACATTGTTAAATATGATTTTTTTTTTGTTAAGGCCTCATAAGGCCTTTGTTCAGCAATTTATTGTAACTTGCATAGAAATATTATTTGTTAAAAGAGATTGTTCATTTTTCTCCTGATTTGCAGTTTTACAAGATGTAAGCCCATGGCTTTGAGGTTAAGCTGACATAGAGAACACCTGAAGAATGTATCAAGATATGAGAACAATAAGTAAGCTTCATGTTCAGCTTGTAGTGTGGGAGATGTGCCCTTGTGGCATATAGGGGATGAACCTCCAGCTCCCCTTGAGATAAAAATAATAGGCTCATCTGTCCTTAGAAGGGGGAGAAAGTAAACACCTCAAGAATACGTGAGAAAGTTAATCAGTAGCGCTTCTCATAGACTCATGGTATAGACTATGCTTATGACGTAGGATTCATTTATTCAGTAGGCTATAAAAACTTGTATCTTTGTATCAATAAATCAGAGAATATTGAACTTGATCTGTGTCAATTCTCTCCAGCTGATTGAAGAGCTTCTAGATATACTTGACACCACAGGCAAACTTGGATCAGAATTTTAGATCTAACAACATTAAGCCATGTTACAATTAAATAACATACAGTGATATGAAACAAGAAGTAAAGATGACCCTGCCCAAATGAGCTTACAAACTAAGAGTTGTAGGGGAACAACAGATCCGTAAGGTATAACAATGGTATCTGTTTGTAGGGAAACTACCTGATCACCTACATGAAGAAGAATGAAGCCAGGGGGACCAAATTGTGTCATAAATAAAAGTGTGGGCAAGAGATGATGCTACAAGGCATTTTATATTTATATACATATAATAGACTGAGCACTGCTATAAATTACAGGTTGTGCATTTGTGCAGCACCAGGACAAAAATGAGTCCCCACATTTTTCACTTGTTATAGGCCATAAATTTGTAGAGCCAACACTGCTCACATCTGTGTATGTTTAAAATAGAAAAGATAAGCAAAAATGTCTCACTCTACTTAGACAAACATTGGAATAAAGGATTACTAAATCTCAAAATTAAAATTTTCCGATTTGAGATATGAAAAAAAACATAGAACATTACATTCCCAGTCTGTCATGAACAGCTGAAGCTCCTACAAAATCTTTAGGTCTGTATCCTAATGGGATCTGATACAGGTCAAAAAGCTGAGATTGAGATGTGTGACATCACAGACCTCGACCCTTTGTATGAAACAACCAATATACACTGTGCATTTCTGCATAGCAAGTCTGCCAGACTGTCAGTCACAGTGTGCATGTTTAGTTAGAGAAACACCTCCCTCTTAATATGCCAACCTGCTACAGGAGAGTAATTGAGAGCATGGTGAACATAATTAAGTATAGACACTGTCCAGTCCTGTCATCCTTTCTCATGTTAAGGACTGCACTGATCAGCCACTACATCCTGCTTAATATTGTGTAGGTCCCCCTTATGCCGTCAAAACAGCTTTGACCCGTCGAGGAACGGGCTCCACAAGACCTCTGGAGGTGTCCTGTGGTATCTAACACCAAGATGTTAGCAGCAGATCATTTAGTTCCTGTAAGTTGCAAGGTGGGGCCTCCATGGCTCAGACTTGTTTTTGCAGCACATCCTACAGATGCTTGACCAGACTGAGATCTGGGGAATTCTGAGACCAAGTCAATACCTTGAACCCTCTGTCATGTTCCTCAAACCATTTTTGAACTTGCATTATCCTGCTGAAAGAGGCCACTACAATCAGGGAATACCGTTGCCATGAACTGGTGTACTTGGTCTGCAACAATGTTTAAGTAGGTGGTACATGTCAAAGTAACATCCGCATGAATGTCGGGACCCAAGGTTTCCCAGCAGAACTTTTCCCAGAGCATCCCACTGCCTCTGCCGGCTTGCCTTCTTCCCATAGTGCATTCCTGGTGCCATCACTTCCCCAGGTAATCGATTCACATGAGCACGGCCATCCACATTATGTAAAAGAAAACGTGATTCATCTATTAAAGTAATTTTATCGTTTTCAAATAAGCATTGCATAGGCGATTGAATTGTGTTTCCAACGCACAAAGTGATTTATTTTAGCAGATGGAAAAAGTTAACAGTTCAATACAGTATTATAATATAATACAGTACAGTACAGCCAATACCAAAAGATACATACATACCGCTGCGGTCGCATGCGCTCCCACGGGTACCAGTGAACAGTAGTTCACCCTTGAATACTGTGGTTAGAGTAGACTGAAACTAGTGGGAGTGCAGCTATGATATATATACATTCAGTGTTACAGAGTGAACAATGCAGATGATGTGGCTTTCTTCTATAGGTCCAAACTTCGGGTGGGTCCAGGGTAAACAGGTCATAGGCTAGTTCAAACTAAATAATCCAAAGGTGGGGGTCATCTCTCCAGGGGATGTGCTCCCTTGTTCCCGCCAAGACTCCAGTTACAACTAGTCTATTAGCATTTTATAGTCAGCATCATATTAAAGGTTTATTCCCTAACATCAATAACTAGAGTATGCAATGTACGATCTCTTCGCCAAATGCACCGGACAGCTGCTGATGTAAAGGGGATTAATATGATATCAGACATGACACATTTCCTTTAACCTGAACCTTAAATAACACTGAGGTGTACATATAATCATAATATATAAACTAATAATAAACTAAATGCTATCTGCTCATAAATCACTGTAGAATAGATTCAATATGAATATGAATTATATAAATAACTAAATGTTGTAATGCGAGTGTGTACGTGCGTATTTTACCGTGTGATCGCAGTATGCCACGTGTAGCGTGGCATACTGAGTGCAATCGACCAATAAAACAATATTAACCAATATACTTTTATTCATCCAATTATACGACTTCGACACATCTAAGCAAGCTATTGTAACGAATGTCTCAGGAAGACAGCCCTGGGGTGATGGATACACGTGTTAGCCTGGTTTAGTGCTGGCCAAACAGAGGCACAGAGTCTAATGGGTCCCCCGGTCTTCACCAAGAACTGCCGCAAGATCACCAAGATCAGCCACTAGGCGTAACACAGATTAGAGGAAGGGAAATCCGAGAGCAGATCAGCTAGCCGAGGACTGGTACACTGGTGGTAGCAAGGTACAAAATCAGTAAGCAGAAGGGAAGTCTAATAACAGGCCAGGATCCAGGACAATAGTGCAGTACAAAATCAGGATCCGAGAAGAATGTTCAAAAAAAGCAAGGGCTGATATATGAGTGGTTAACAGGCAGAAGCACTATCCAAGAACGAAGCACAAGGGAAGCCAATGTCAGCAGCAATACAGCATAACAGGGAGTCAGTCTGGGTATGAATACCTGTTGTTCTAACACACTGACACTGCTGCAGTGTCAGAGTGAACTTTATTTACTCTGCAGATTAGAATATGCTGCCTCAAAGCCACAACCATGTGACCGCCCAAACCAGGAAGTGCTGAACTCTAGACAGAGGCAGAGGAAATCAGCAGCACAGGAGTGTGCAGCAGGTTAATTTGGGACAGCTACCCTTTTTCCATTGCTCCATGACGCAGTTCTTTCGTTCATGTGCCCATTGTAGGTGCTTTCGGCGGTAGACAGGGGTCAGCATGGGCACTCTGCTACACAGCCCCATACGCTGTGAAGCACTTTATGTTCTGACACCTCTCTGTCATAGCCAGCATTAACTCTTTCAGCAATTTGTGCTACAGTAGATTTATTGTGGGATTGGACCAAATGGCTAGCATTCGCTCCCTACGCACATCAATGAGCCTAGGGTGCCATTGATCCTGTCGCCGGTTCACTGGTTGTCTTTCCTAGGACCACTTTTGGTAGGTTCTAACTACTGCATATTGGGGACACCCACTGTATACACTGCTGGTAGCCAACCAGTATCCCGCATGCATTCTAAATCTTCTCTGTCACATGACGGAGTCTTAGTCGGACTTACCATGTCCACCGCTGTCATATCATGGCTATCCTTGTCCCTGGTTACCTACAGCACTTCTGACCACCACATCTTAATTTGTATACAAACACATAGTGTTGGTTCTGCTGCATGGCCATCTTGGATTCAATCAAGTGATCATTCCAGACCAACCAGATTCAACAGCTCTGGTCACATGATCTCTGCAACCAATAGCTGTTAGGAACACCCTATTTAAATGTGTTGCTGATATTTATGCATTGCCAGAACAACACACTTTCTCTTCAGAGGATAGTTCTTAGCTCCAGGTTCCAGTTGTTTCCTGTACGGTTCCTGGTTTCTCTGCATTTCCAAGTGAACATCTTTCTGCAAATACCTTGTCTTTTCCAAACTGTTCATCTTCCTACAAGAATTCTACATTCCTCTAGAGTGCTGATACTTCAGCAAGAACTTTGCATCATCAATTCGGCAGTACTCTGGGCTTTTGCCAGTATCTCTAGAGCTATAGCTGGGGATGGTTCTGAGTCTCTAGGGCTCAGTTTCAGTTCTGTGTACCTGTGTGTGAGTTCCAGGTCTGTGGCTGTCTCACAGTCCTGAGTCCTCCATTTCTATTCACAGTTCTGAGTTCCTGACTCCAATTCCAGATCATTGTGTTCTGAGTTTCCATGTGTGCACATTCTGAGTTTTTAGCAGTGGAATCTAGTTCCGTGTGTCTGGTTACAGATGCTGGAGTTGAGCTCCAAACGAAGAGTTCCAGAGTGTTGCTATGACTGATTTCAGTTCCATACTTTGGCACAGATTCCAGTCCTAGACTCCTATCCTCCTAGTACAGCTAAGTGCATTCCCGTTATACAGAGGTTTTATCAAGGCCTACAGTTTCTGCTACACCCATACTTCAACAAGAACAAGGGTCCCGAATCGGATCAAGAAAAACAGATGACAGTGACATTGTCCACCTATAACAAAACCACTGAATGTACTACTTCTAAAGGGGGTGGGGGTTAAATCTGTGATAGAGCTGCATAAAAGGCACTAGCCTCCAATTGCTTGTTTTGATGTAGGGCTACTTGTCGCTTTTCTAATTACCTGAAAATGTAACGATGGATTGAGAGAAGGAGGCATCTGCAAAGCACCATAAATACTGATGGACTATTGCCCAGTAAAGTACAACCCCAGTAGCAGTATTGCCTAGTAAATACCACCCCAGTAAAGTACCACCCCATTAATACAATTGCCTAGTTACATGCCATGTACAGTCCAGCAATATAGTACATATTACTGGACTATGCATGGCATGTAACTAGGCAATTGTATTAATGGGGTGGTACGTTACTGGGCAATATTGCTACTGGGGTGGTACTTTACTGGACAATACTACTACTGGGATTGCACATTACCGGGCACTACCGCTGTGACTGTACTGGGCACAAATATTACTACTTGTGGCATATTGCTGAGGACTACATCTGCAAAAGACATTACTGGCACCACTACTGGTGGCATATTAATAATATATTAATACTAGTAGGGCTTGCAGATTATTGGGCACTTGCAATACTGGTGGCATATAACTGTGAGGCCCATCAAGTCTAATGAGTTGTCTATCACTGATATAGACCCAATACACAAATCATTTCCCATAGCCCCACCAAGACACCATGGGGTCTATGCATCAAACTACGATGAGCCATGAAAAGTGGAGAAGACAGCAGTTTTCTGTTAAATGGTCAGCGCAGAATGCATCAAATTGCTGGAGAAATTTAAAGTTTCTCCTGCTATAACCCACATTATGTTTGTCTTCACAGTCCCCATAGATTAACATGGGGACTCAGGGGCGCACGGAGGATTGTCGGGGTGGGGGGGGGGGGTTCTCCCCGCCGACCGGAAAAAAAAAAAATCACGAGATAGAGCAGCTCCGATCCGCCAGCGCTGTCCTATACAGCAGCCGCGGCGCTGTCTAAGAAGCGTCTGCAGCGGTGCTGTATACAATACAGCACCGCCGCGGACGCTTCTTTGACAGCGCCGCGGCTGCTGTATAGGACAGTAGCCACTTAGTTAGCAAGGGGGGGTTTCTAGAGACTCAGAAACCCCCCCTGTGTGCGCCACTGGGACTGTAAAGTTCTGCAATGTATGAAGCTTTGATAAGCTGTGCATTGCGCAGACATGTAACGCTATCTCAGGATGGCGTTACCTTTCTTTTCCTATGGAATTCTGCTGAAGCCTCTCTGGCTTTGCAGAATCCATTACAATGGAAGTGATGTGCACATGCGCAAAGCACTTCCTCTTTTCACCTCCTTTTAGTGCTAATCTGCCAGTAAATAGGAAAAACAGATCGCAGTAGAGGGCTCACTCCCAGAGTAGCCCCGGCATTATGCATTCCATCGGTGCCTAAATATGCATCACTGCGATGGGCAGCGATGCATATTTAGTGGCACCGCATTGTAATGATGCAAAGACCCCCACATACCAACATCCAGCCGCCATGTAGCTCCATGATAAAATAACATTACAGTAAAAGGAATCGTAATAGACTGTCATTTATCATTTGTAGTCAGTGTACAGTATAATAATAATGAGTTACTGACTAAGATGCAGAAAGTGAGTCCTTCACAGAGAGAAAGCCTTCCCACAGTATACATTTACCAAATTGCTTCAGTCTGTCAGACTTGTACCAGCAGTACATCATCCAGATGCAGGAGATGTTTCAGTCATTTATATTAATATTAAGTCCAAATACAACTTTACAGCATTGCAAAGGATAAAAGACATACACAAATATGGTTAATAAATCCTGCATTCTACTATGGAGCATTGCTAAGGTGATATGTCACTATTACCCCACCAATATTACCTGATACCACTTCCCTGTACAATGAATCAACTGTCTTTTGGCCAGTGGCTTTTTAACATTGCTGCAACTGTTACAAAGTGACAAACTGGATTAGAAAAATGGGTGTGTTGTTAGCAGTGAACACTGTATTTGCCACAGGCTACATTAACATGTGGGCGCTGTATACAGGTGCAGTGGGTCTCCGGGCAATAACCATTTTCACTCCCAGGTTCCCATTACTACTCTTTTGCTTCCTGTCATAAGAATATCACTTTAAAAATTGTGTGTAAAGCATTACCTACTGATAGAAATTGTTCTGATCTGTTTACATAAGTCCTAAACATAAAAGTACCGTGACTTACTTACCTTCACCTGTCAGTCAGATGGTCTCAGTACTCTGCCTGTGCTTGTTGTGACTGCAGCCTTCAGTAAAGGGAACACATGTAAATCAGACTGGTGTATAGACAAATATAATCTCCAGTACAGCTCGGTGCATAAGTTCCTGACAAGGAGGAGACACTGCTCTGACACCCGAACCCCTTCCTGTTTAGCCTTAAAGACACAGCAGATGAATCATGGTACACATTCTGTAATGTGTGTCAGTAGCACAATCTCTGGAGATAGAGCAAGAGTCATATATTAATATCCGAAAACACAGCACATTTTCTGCTGGAAGACTTGACTATTATTTTGATACTGTAACGGTAAATGCTTTGTCAGCTTGCAGCTGTACAGTGTAGGCTGTGTCTGTCTGTGGGCATAGTGTTGCCTGCTGAAGGACAGATTTTTCACATTAACAGGCACATGATAGTGATTGTATTGCAAAGAGATTTGTTGCTATTTATTGCTCCACCTACGGATTTTTCTTCCTCTGTTTTTAGGTCTATAGACATCAGTCCACTGTGACTTCCATACTAAACATCTCTTTTTTCATAAAATTGCAATTGGCAGACTATTAAAATTTGGAGGAGGATATACTCATACCAGAACTATTTCACTATTGTACTGTAATGAGCCATATTAGAAAACCTAATGTTACACCCTATTATCCCTGGTATGGGTTTCATTTTGCAGAATGGTGGCTAAGTGGTTAGCAATTCTGCCTCACAGCACTGGGGTCTTGAGTTTGATTCCCAACCATGGCCTTATCTGTGAGGAGTTTCCATGTTCTCCCAGTGTTTGTGTGGGTTTCCTCCCACTCTCCAAAAACATACTGGCAAGTTAATTGGCTGCTATTAAACTGCCCTTAGTCTCTCTCTCTCTCTCGGTCTGTGTGTGTATGTTAGGGGATTTAGATTGTAAGCTCCGATAGGGCAGGGACTGACGTGAATGAGTTCTCTACTGTACAATGATGCGGAATTAGTGGCGCTATATATCTAGATGATGATTACACCAGCATGCATAATGGAGGCATTTACAGGCCAATTATTTTGATACTGCTCTGTGTATTTTTCTCAAAGCAGAACTGTCTGGTAATAGAAAAAATATAGTTATTACAAGAAATAGTGGTCATTTTGAAGTTTAATCATGGATAATTCCAATGTTTGAACAGCATGGAAGACATAATACACAGCATTCTTGGTTTCCAGCCATTGCAGATACGCAGACACTGTCATTAGGCAGTTCTAAGCTATTGCCTAGAAAGCCTATTACATCCCTTTATTCACTGCAGAGGTTGCCGACTTATAAATCTGTTCAGGACCAGAACTGGTCAGATCCCATTCTGCTTTTGGGTCATGTACTGCTGTGGTCCTTGTTAAATAGACTTCCCCATGGGTAAACTTTTGCCAACAATCTCTTTGATAGATAGGGAGAAAAACTATGTCCACCCGTTTTCCCTGAAGATATGGATTTTCTGTGTTTAATAAATAAGTTCATGTGAGAGAAACAGAGAGAGAGAGAGAAAGAGGTAAATAGAATGTGGAGGAAATAAAGGTGAAAATGACACAGAAGGTATTTCTGTTACATGAGTAAACAAACAGTATTTAGTAAACTACTCCCCTCCCCCCACCTCTGATATTCCACTGCAGCTATGTTAAAAAGTAAAGTTAGAATAGAATAGAATATAATACCTCACACCTTTACTCAAGCCATTGGTAGGTTTACCCCTGCTGCAGAGAGGCCTTGAGAGAGGTATATATAAATTTAAGGCTCCTCAATGTAGACCAAATACAGAACTTAGCTGTCAATAACAGCTTCATTTTCTAGACCAACCAGGACTGCGTATCAGCTAGGCCCATGCACCACCATGGCTCCTTCTATGGACTCTCTATATCATGGCCTCTCCATATCATGGCCTCTCCATATCATGGCCTCAGTATCTTCCAGACTTGTGAACCCCACTGTGCCTATTGTTTCCAATTTCTCCTTTTGTTGATCATTATCCCCTGTCTTTAAAATAAATGGGCAGGATCCTCTACCCTATGTCTAGTGTCTGTACTCTATGGGGCGTATTCAATTGTGAGCGTTAACGCCGAAAAACGAGCGCTCGAAAAATATTACCGTTTATACGGTATTATTGCGCGCGAAAAGCGTTAATACGGTAGTTTACTCGCGGAATTTCAGCTCGCAGCTCAGGGAGCAGCGAGCTGAAATTCCACGAGTAATTACCGTATTAACGCTAAGATTTTTTGAGCGCTCGTTTGTTAGCGTTAACGCTAACAATTGAATACGCTCCTATGTCTCATGACTGTACTCTGTGTCTAATGTCTGCCCATTCTATCACTGTTTTGACTTGTGTTGTATTTTTTATGTATACCATTTGATTTATTCTGTTAATTGTATCAATGCATTTATCATTCTGCTATCTGTACCCATTGTTCTTATCTATCATTTTGTTGTATGTTGTAACCTTCTATGTACGATGCTGTGGAAGCCTTGTGGTGCCTTATAAATAACAGATAATAATAATATTTATAGACTTTGGATAGAGCTGGGACGATGATGGTTAATTCATCCTGCTGTGGAATGTGGTTAGGGTTGGGATGAGAACACTAAAGGCCAAATTCCACTAGCGAAATGTGTAAACTTTTAGAGCCAGATGAGTAACAAGTTAAATATTTCGCAGTTTAAATTTTTGGGGGAATTTTACATAGAGCCGAACAGTTGGGATGAGTGCTCTATCAGCAAGTACTTGTGTGCCAATCACAGGACCCATCTAAACTTCTGCATCTAGCAGTTGTATGAATGTTGTATTGATTTATTCATTCATATAGTGCCATATAGGGTACATAGCACAGTACAATTTCCGGAACCCTTCACCTGCAATAGTTAGTGATATTTAATGTCAGCAATAACCCCTAAAATGTATAGAATGAAATGAAAAATGCTCTACTACAAACTCCCATTTTTGCCGGCAATAGGGCTTTTTACACTTTAATAAATGTATCCCTTTGTGCAGAGAGACTGTGCTGGAAACTACCCTCTGGGGCATATTCAATTACCCGCGGAGTGCCTACGCCCCAGTTCTGGAGGCACTCCACTTTACCGCAACATCACTGATTTCCCTTCGCCCCTCCCCCCCATAGGGTTGCGAAGGGAAATCCACGTTGTTGCGGTACCGTATTAATTGATGGTATGCGCATTCACGGGTTAACCGTGATGTCCATGGGTAATTGAATATGCCCCTCTGTGTCTTGATGCAAAGTTAGATGTACATCTGTTTTATTAGTATTATATACACATTTCAGTACTGAGCATGTGCACTACAATGCATACACGTCTCATCTGCAGATTTAGTGTGACTCCTTATGCCTGGAGAAGAGGAATGAGGGAGGAAAGGTGCGGGCAAACGTTGGCCAAGTACAGTAAGGACATGTATGCGTAATTGGTAACTGCAACTGCAGTATACCTGGACACAGACGCATGTATGTATTATCACTTGCAGGTGCTGGCTGGATGATTGTGGATTGACTTTTCCAGCTGACCGCTCCAGCATTATATATGGTTGATTTACAGCTGAATGTAAATTATAAAGATATTAGAAATCACAGATGAGTGTTGTGACCACAAAAAAATCTTATAGTTGTGAAAATTCTCTAAAGTGTGCAACTGATCATCTGTTTTATTTTCAATTTCATGTTAACTCTATTTCAGTCCCATTCTCCTTATAGTCTATTTTTTATTTCCTCTCATTCTCGCCTTACAAGGCTTTTTCAAGGGTAAGAGAAAATTACATTTTCAGGCTTATGCTGCAAGAAAAACATTGTATACAAAGAGTATACAGTAGAATTTACATTAGTTAGTATTTAAACATATATAGGATTATACCCTATGTCATAGTTGCTTATTATCCTGTAATGTCTAGGGGGTAAATTCATCAAGCTGCAAGTTTCCGGCGGGTTTGAAAAGTGGAGATGTTGCCTATAGCAACCAATCAGATTCTATTTATCATTTATTTAGGACATTCTACAAAATGACAGCTAGAATCTGATTGGTTGCTATAGGTAACATCTTCACTTTTTCAAACCTACAGTTTAGTAAATATACCACTAGGAGTTCTCCTGGAGTCCTGGGACAGCAGTGCAACCTCACACATCTTACCCACTTCCCTAGTAAAGTTGATCAGACGGGCTTAATGACATGGTTCGCAATGAATCGCGTTATCTGGGCACTAGCCCCCACTGTATTATTCTGCAAATGGCGGGGGTTAAAGATGCGACTCATGTGGTCGCTAACACCCCCCCCCCCCCGGACTCAGCAGCAAAATTTCCCGTATGGTATCTCCCAGTTCCGATTAAAAAATTATGGCAAGCATGTAGAGATGAGCGGGCTCGGATATCTGAAATCCGAGCCCACCCGAACCTTGCCGATCCGAGGCGGATCCGAGACAGATCCGGGTATTCCCGCCAATTGCAAAACTGAAACCGAGGCTCTGAGTCATAATCCCGCTGTCGGATCTCGCGATACTCGTATTCTATAAATTCCCCGCTAGCCGCCGACATCTTCACTCGGGCATTGATCAGGGTAGAGGGAGGTTGTGTTAGGTGGTCCTCTGTCCTGCTATATCTCGTGCTGTGCTGTGCTGTGCTAATCAGTTCTGTGCTGTGCTGTGCTGTGTTCTGCTCAGTCCAGTGGTGCTGTGTCCTGTGCTCTGTCCTTCTGAGTTCAGTGGTGCTGCTGGGTCCTGTGCTGTGTCCTGTTCAGTCCAGTGGTGCGGTGTCCTGTGCTCTGTCCTTCTAAGGGCATTGTTATTTCCCCATTATTCCCAAGTTATAAAAAATTGTAAAAAAAGTTATAAAAAAAATAAAAAATAAATAATTATAAAAAAAAAGAAATTAAAAAAAAATATCCAAAAACAATCCTGCAGTATAAGTCCATTGGTACTGCAATATTACAAAGTTCACTGATTCTGCAGTATAAGTCCATTGGTACTGCTATATTACAAAGTTCACTGATTCAGCAGTATAAGTCCAGTGGTACTGCAATATTACAAAGTTCACTGATTCTGCAGTATAAGTCCATTGGTACTGCTATATTACAAAGTTCACTGATTCAGCAGTATAAGTCCAGTGGTACTGCTATATTACAAAGTTCACTGATTCAGCAGTATAAGTCCAGTGGTACTGTAATATTACAAAGTTCACTGATTCAGCAGTATAAGTCCAGTGGTACTATCCTGTGCCGCATATAATTTTTAAAGGCTTTGCCGAGTGTGTGTGGCTTAGGGGTACGCTCTCTTGTGCTACATATAATGGAAAACAAAAATTTGGAGGATAAAGCTGCGAGGAAAAAGCTCAGTTTTCCTAAAAGACCCGCTGGCGGGGATGCTGATAACATCTGGTCCGGACTGAAGGACCTGCCAACCATTGCAGACATGTCTACTGTTGCTGCATTGGATGCTGTCACAATAGAAAAAATGGTGGAGGATTATTTTGCTGACACCATCCAAATAGACATGTCAGACAGTCCATATTGTTACTGGCAGGAAAAAAAGGCAGTTTGAATGCCCCTGTACAAACTGGCTCTATTTTACCTGAGTTGTCCCCCCTCCAGTGTGTACTCGGAAAGAGTTTTTAGTGCAGCGGGGAACCTGGTCAGTGAGCGGCAAAGGAGGTTGCTTCCTCAGAACGTTGAAAAAATGATGTTCATAAAAATGAATTATCAATTCCTCAATCAAGTACACCACTGCCCTCCAGATAGTACAGAGGGACCTGTGGTTGTGGAGTCCAGCGGGGACGAATTGATAATGTGTGAGGAGGAGGAAGTACACACTGTAGGGGGAGAGGAATCAGAGCTTGAGGATGAGGACGACATCTTGCCTCAGTAGAGCCTGTTTAGTTTGTACAGGGAGAGATGAATAGCTTTTTTGGTGTGGGGGCCCAAACAAACCAATAATTTCAGCCACAGTTGTTTGGTAGGCCCTGTCGCTGAAGTGATTGGTTTGTTAAAGTGTGCATGGTCCTATTTCAACAACATAAGGGTGGGTGGGAGGGCCCAAGGACAATTCCATCTTGCAACTCTTTTTTTGGCATTATGTGACCATTCAACAGTCGTTTGCCATGAGCACAAAGTAAAACAAAATTAAAACAAATTCTACTAATTAAACCAAAAGTAAAATGCCCTGTCATAATCAAAAACAAGAGGTATTGATGTGCTAGAACTACTGTAGTGTTTATAAGTTATAAACACTACACTTGAAAGCTTGAGCCTTTAAATGAAAAAGTCACTCTTCATTGCACGAATATTTGCAACAGGGACAATTTTTTGGTTAACAAAGTCAACAAATAATACTTTGACGCTGTCTGTCTTTCACATACTTGATGGGATCTCAATGATGAATGCTCTGTACCATGGTCGTCTAAAACAAGAGTTATTGACGTGCTATAACTACTGTAGTTTTTATAAATTATAAACACTACACTTGAAAGTTGGAGGAGGTATTGTGGCCCCGGTACCAAATTGGGTACCGGGGCCACTCCACTATGCAGTCCAGATAGAGGCGTATCAGATATTAAACCATGTTGACTGTTGCTGCCAAATCATAAATTAATGAAAATGACCTGTCATCCTCAAAAACAAGAGGTATTGACACGCTCGAACTACACCCTGTATATGCTGAAGAGGATGTAGAAGCAGGCAGCTGTGCAGTGGAATTCAGACCATTTGAAAGCGGAGGTATTGTGGCCCCGATACTAAATTGGGTACCGGGACCACTGCACTATGCAGTCCAGAAAGCTACCTCGGTGAAACGTTTTGGACTAAAAACAATATTGTGAGGTGTTAGGTGTTCAGAATAGACTGGGAATTAGTGGAAATGATTGTTATTGAATGTTATTGAGGTTAATAATAGCGTAGGAGTGAAAATAAACCCAAAAACTTTATTTTAACACTTTTTATGTTTTTTTTCAAAATAAATCCGAATCCAAAACCTTAAATCCGAACCAAAACCTTTCGTCAGGTGTTTTGCGAAACAAATCCGAACCCAAAACCTCAAGCAAATCCGAATCCAAAACACAAAACACAAAACACGAGACACCAAAAGTGGCCGGTGCACATCCCTACAAGCATGCAGTATGTTGATAATATTTCCTTTTGTCAGGTAAATTAACATAGTTAAAACTCAGCGTTAGAGGACAGTATTAGTGCCTAATAATCATCTATGATTTTTGAAGGAATGTTGAAATATATATGATTTTAGTGATCTAGCTTCCTTGGTACCACAAGGTTAGATTAATTTTTCTAATCTGCCACGTGCAATATTTGTACTAACAGTGAAATAGATTATTGTACAAATATCCATTTGTAGATATGGAACAAGCAGGTCACTGTACTGTTGCAGTGATACTCTGAGCTGACGTTCTACTTTTTATATGAATAACCAAGAAATAATGACAATGGAGACTTGCTTGGTGGAGAAAGGTCACAAATTTATTGAATTAAAACAATTTAGTGGTGGTGAAGAAAGCAGAGTTTTAAGTGCCCGTTTGAAGGAGCACAGGTTAGGGGACAGACTGATGGAGCGAGGGAGGTCGTTCCAGTGAAGGGGGGCAGCATGGGAGAAATCTTTGATTCTGGAGTGGGATGACCTGATCAGTGTGGCTAGGAGCCGACGGTCATTGGCCGAGCGCAGGGAGCGAGCGGGAGTGTGAATGGAGAGGAGGTTAGAGATATAGGGGGCAGTAGACTGGGAGAGAGCCTTGTAAGTTGTGGTGAGGAGTTTGAAAATAATTCTGTAGAGGAAGGGGAGCCAGTGTAAGGCAAGGCAGAGAAGGGAGGCAAAAGTGGAGCTGTAGTTATATTTTACTGGGGAGCCTTGTTTTAGGACTTGCAACCTTCCATCCATAGAAGCATTTTTATAATCTTTTTATTGAGTAAAAATAAGGGTTAAGGTTAGCTTTGAAGGGATGGTTTGTGTTTTGTTTTTTTTATCCAAGTATTTCTAAGTTGGGGTAAGATATGTGGGGGAGGTGTTATTAGGGTCATGGGACTTTATGTTAAGTAAAATTATGTTCAATGTCATGTTTTTTTTACTAACAAACTAATATTCAATGTTGCAGTATCTTGGGGTAGGGGAATGCTATGTCTTACTATGTAATCAATTGCCATGTTGAACTGTATCTTTCTGTATTCTTCAGATTTGTGCTATATGTTTTGCTAACCTTTTGGCTGCACAGGCCTGGCTGCTGTCGCAGGATTCCCCATCTCTGCCTTATGGTATAACCTCCGCCTTGACACTGGTCCCATATGGCTGACGTAACCCTGAGTAGACCTGTTCGGAGGAGTCTCCGTCTGCTCGCTTGGAATGTTAGGGGTCTTTTTATTTGGGCCACATTTAACTCCACACCCCTGACCTTTCTAGTTATTTATAGTCCACCTTCTTACGCCAATGGCATTCTCTGCAAGGGAGCCTTCTTCATAGCTACTGCTCCAGACACCCCGGTGTTCTGCCTAGGGGACTTCAATACTGTGGTTGACCCCTCTATAGACAGATGGAGGGAAAACTTTCAGCCTGCTACTAGGAGGTTGACCCCCTTTGCTAAGATAGTAGAAGATGTCGGGTTGGCTGATGTTTGGAGATTCTGTAACCCTAATACTAAACATTATTCATAATATTTCTTCACACATCACACCCTATCTCACATTGATATGTTTCTAACCTCCCGCAGATTAGTCCCTTTGGTTTCTTCTGTTATGTATCTCTCTATGGGCATCTTGGACCATTCCCCAATCCTTGCAGATGTTGACCTCCTATCAGATCGCAGTATGGAATTGTGGAAGCTTCATCCTCATTGGTTGACAAGACTGGGTAAAAACACTGACTTATTTTAGTGACAATTCTCTGTTGATCCTGGAGTACTATGGGACTCTTTTAAAGCCTTTTTGCAAGGTACTTTTATCAGTGATTGAAATCAACAGAACAGACAGAAAGAGGAGGAGTTGGAAAACAATTGTCATGATTTGGAAGCTTTATACATTGCATCCCACTCAATAGCCGATAGATTAAAGTGGCTTCATGCCAAGTCAGTGGTCCAAGCATTTATTCGATAAGAATTCCCAAAAACTCCTAATTTCCAAGCATAATCAATACTTCCAGGCTGAAGTGGGGGTTAGCTATTTGGCATGTTTAGCCAGAAATTAGCTTTTCACTAGGACAATCCCTGCCATCCTAGATACCAGTAATACGAAATACTACGTGGGTGAAAAAATTGCTGGGGTGTTGATTATTATAAACAAGTGTATGCCACACTCCTGGCTCCTGGCTAGGTGACTCCCCAGGGGATTCTCTGACATTTCCTTGGCGAGCAGACGGATCCCTCCCTGGGGCCTTTTCAGGTGCTGCATACGACCTCACGGTTGCGAAAAGGGGCTTCCATTATACGCCATGCTTCCATGATATGGTCAGAGGCACCTGGCCCCCTGGAGGGAGAAGGATTGGTTCCAGATACACATATATGGTTTAGTGGTGCTCTCCGAAAATCAAATAAGCTTGAACGAGCTGTGATATGGCGGAGGCCAGGGGTTCATACACTTGGTCAACTTTATGTGGATGGCCATTTAAAATGCTTTGAGCAATTGAGAATTGAGTTTGAACTAGGCATGTCTTAACGTCTCAGTTTGGTGAGAACATGCTTCAAATAGCGTATTTCCCCTTGAAAACCTGATTCGCATGGCAGGCTCGCGCTGGACAATATCTGTGTGTGTGTATGTGTTTTATGCTAACCTATCACCACAGTTGTCACCGGAGGGAGCTTGACCTGGGAACTATTTCTGATGAGGATTGGAGTATCTAGTAGCACTAGAGAAGCCACCTTGTGGTTAAGATTCCAACAGGTGAATTTTTAGATTTTCCACAGAGTATATTTTACTCCCACTAGATTACATAAATTAGGATGTCATAAAAATTCCCATTGTCCCAAGTGCAATGCTCCCACAGGTACTTTTTGGAATATAATTTGGGTGTGTCCTGTGGGGCAAACCTTCTGGAGCGCGGTGTGGCGATGTAATTCATCAACACCAGAAGTTACCCCTGCTTTGTGCCCACGAGTTTGTCTCTTTGGTCTCACCTTAGAGAAATACTTTAATAAGATAGTGTTTAAATATATATTCAATTTAACCTCACTTGCTAAGGTGATCATAGCACGGGGATGGATGGTGCCTGAGCCTCCTGGTGTTTCAAACTGAATTGCATTGGTGAATGATGTTTGGAAACACGAAAGATTGTAGGCTGCACTCAGGTTGACCGTAGTCTATCTGCGTGTGTGTGTGTGTGTGTGTGTGTGTGTTAGGGAATTTAGACTTAATGCTCCAATGGGGCTGGGACAGATGTGAGTTCTCTGTACAGCGCTGCGGAATTAGTGGCGCTATATAAATAGCTGATGATGGTGAAGAGGGTAAAGGGGCTCTCTGCAAATATCATAAGATTTGGTATCTCTAGTATAAATCACAATTTGTTAACCATTCTCATCAAGACGATTAGGAGGTAGGGAGGGTGAGATGAGAGCCAGTTATGATGACCCCTTCAATTTTCCCTCACACTATTCTAGTTGGATATACTCAGGGCCGGATTTCCCGCTAGGCACCCTAGGCAACTGCCTGGGGCCCAGCGGGACCTAGAGGGCCCTGTCAGAGCCGACGGTGAGCGGGGTAGGCAAGGCAGAGGGGCGCTCCCCTCCGCCTGCCATCCCCCGCTGTCCGCCGGCATAACGTCAAAAATAAAGTTTAAAAAAAAAAAAGAAGTCAGCTGACCAGCGGGACCCGGCAGTCTCCTCTCCTCTCTTCATGAAAATGACGTTGGGCGTGATGACGTCACTCCCGACGTGGTTTTCAACAAGAAGTCGGCGAGGAGCAGTGGCTGATCAGAGAGGAGGAGCAGCGGCAGCGCGACATCGGACAAAGAAGTAAACAATAGAAGGTAAGTTAACTTACTGTGGGGCATGTCAGAGAAGTTTGAAACAGGTATTAAGGGAGGGGGCATGATGGCAATATTAAATATATGAGGGGGCATGATGGCAATATTAAGTATATGAGGGGGCATGATGGCAATATTAAATATATGAGGGGGCATGATGGCAATATTAAGTATATGAGGGGGCATGATGGCAATATGAAATATATGAGGGGGCATGATGGCAATATTAAGTATATGAGGGGGCATGATGGCAATATTAAATATATGAGGGGGCATGATGGCAATATTAAGTATATGAGGGGGCATGATGGCAATATTAAATATATGAGGGGTCATGATGGCAATATTAAATATATGAGGGGGCATGATGGCAATATGAAATATATGAGGGGGCATGATGGCAATATTAAGTATATGAGGGGGCATGATGGCAATATTAAATATATGAAGGGGCATGATGGCAATATTAAGTATATGAGGGGGCATGATGGCAATATTAAATATATGAGGGGGCATGATGGCAATATTAAGTATATGAGGGGGCATGATGGCAATATTAAATATATGAGGGGTCATGATGGCAATATTAAATATATGAGGTGGCATGATGGCAATATTAAGTATATGAGGGGGCATGATGGCAATATTAAGTATATGAGGGGGCATGATGGCAATATTAAGTATATGAGGGGGCATGATGGCAATATTAAATATATGAGGGGGCATGATGGCAATATTAAATATATGAGGGGGCATGATGGCAATATTAAGTATATGAGGGGGCATGATGGCAATATTAAGTATATGAGGGGGCATGATGGCAATATTAAGTATATGAGGGGGCATGATGGCAATATTAAGTATATGAGGGGGCATGATGGCAATATTAAGTATATGAGGGGGCATGATGGCAATATTAAGTATATGAGGGGGCATGATGGCAATATTAAGTATATGAGGGGGCATGATGGCAATATTAAATATATGAGGGGGCATGATGGCAATATTAAATATATGAGGGGGCATGATGGCAATATTAAATATATGAGGGGGCATGATGGCAATATTAAATATATGAGGGGGCATGATGGCAATATTAAATATATGAGGGGGCATGATGGCAATATTAAATATATGAGGGGGCATGATGGCAATATTAAGTATATGAGGGGGCATGATGGCAATAATAAGTAGCAGAGGGGCATGATGGCAATAATTAGTAGCAGACGGGCATGATGACAGAAATGTGGAACAGGCCGTGTGAGGGTAAATAAACAAGGGGAGCAAAAATATGATGGGCACAGTGTGATGGTGAAGGGTGCACAGTGTGATGATTAAAGGGCAAAAGCATGATGGAGGGCACAGTGTGATGATAAAGGGAGTACAGTGTACTAAAGGGGAAATGTGAAGGAGGAGCAAAAGTGATGAATTAGGGGACATTTTTTTCTCTTCTGTACTTCAACTTATTTGCCCAAATACATTTTTTGTAGGAGGGAGCTGTGAGAGCTTGCGCAGGCTCAGTGTGCTTGGACTGGGCGTGCAGGGACTGAAGTGACATCATACAGAGGATCAAGGTACAGTGCGCAGAGTTGGACCAATAATATCAACCTGCAGGGACTGAAATAACCTTTCTTTTCATCAGCAAATGTGAGTAATGAAAAGTTATCATTCTAAACGATTATTGTAAAAATCCTATAATTAAAATGTAATTATCTCTATTGTAAAAATGTGCACTCTTCAGTCTGTGACAGAAGCTTCCTGTTCCTGTCGGTTGTACTTTAAAACAGACTGATCAAGAGATAGGAGGTGTCTGTGAAAAGGCAGCTGGGATATGCATCCAGTGTCTTAGACCTGGGGAGAAGATGAGCTGCCTCCTCAGACACTCTGCTGCAGTGAGCAATAATATGTTGTAGTTCTGAGAAAGGGTCTTGCTAAATGTATTGTCTAGTAGCCAGATGGCTAGGATTTTGATTATATTCTGTTTTGTTTACAAGCTGGTGAATAAACTGTCTGTGGTTGCTATGGTGAAACGTCTGGACTTGTGTGGTTTACTGCTGCTGCTCACCCAGGAGATAGTACCTATTCCGCTGATTACACTACAAGTCTTTATATAGTGCAAAATCATGGGGGGAGCATGTCTTCTCTGGGAGTGTGTGTTACACACAGTAGTAAATGATATTTATATGCTCATGAAAATTAATTGGTTAAGTGTGTATAAGGCTGCTGACCTCTGAATGTTATATGATCACAGACTTTACACCTACTGGGTTAAATCTTGTATAAATATCACATGCAAATAAAGTGATCAAATTCTACCATACATTAAAGTATTGACATGTGACATGATGGATACTACAAGAATATGCAAACACAAATGGGAGGTTCAAACATGTCCATATGCTTATTGCTTTTTCTGCATGGGAAAGGCAGTAGGTTATAAATAGACCTATGTGTCGGAGCTTCCTTCAATATGGATATGGTTCATAGTCCTTTTTTTACGATTATATGTATTTCTGTATCGGTAGGGAAATCTGTATGCGAAAGAACAAATAATGTATTTATGTTTAAAGGGGGTGATTGGTCTTTTTTAGGGGCTTGTAGTTAGACAACAGCTGCAGTCAGATAGTAGAGAAAGTGTAGAACTGATTTTGGAAATTAAAATATGTTTAACATATTGAAGGTTTTGGGACAACACTAATCAACTATGTAATTTATTGTATATTTAGGCATGACTGTTGCAATGGCAATTTTATTTGGGGTCAATTGTGTAGGATTATTGACTTTGCTGTTTTGTTTGGATGTAGCTGAATATATAATGATGACATTTTCAGCAGGAAAATAGAATGTAAGGTATAGTATAGGTAATACAATTGCTATTAACTTTTCTTATTCTGTAGAAAAACTACAAGATAACATGCATAAGCAACCATCTGGGTCTGCCAAACGAAAGAAGAAGAGAGAGATGGAAAAGGAAGCACTGAAACAACAAAAATTGATGCAGCTTTTCTTAACCCAGAAGATTCCTACAGTGTCTTCTGAGGAACCTGAACCAGACTTTGATAGTCCAGGAACTTCGCAGGGCAGTATGACTGCACACATGGATACAGGTGAACAGCAGGATACTTTCCCTGACAGCTTGGAGGAAACCTCCAATACCACAAGCTTGATGTCTGGACCATCCCATGACATAGAAGAAGCAAATGTACAACAGACCTCTTCTGCTTTCTGTGAAGAAATTGCAGATCTTCAGACTGAGAGCATTCAGAAAGTGTCTACTCCCTTGTCAAGATCAGAAGATACATCCATAAAAATGATGGAGGATAATATCGTTGTAAGTTATTCTCATGATCCCGCTGACTGGGTACTGGGTAATAACACAACCGAATCCATTAGAGAGTATTTTTCACGCAATCCATTAAAAAATACTGTGACAGATTTTTCAGCATCCAGGAGAATCTATTCTGACTGCGCAAGACTTCTGACTCCAGATCTCTTTTGGAGAAAAAAAATTAATGGCGAAATTGTTCATCGGGATTGGCTTATATACTCTAAATCAAAAGGCAATGTATTTTGCATCCCTTGTAAACTATACAGCAGTATATCACATGCCCTTGTAACATCCGGGTTTAATGATTGGAAAAATGCTGGAGCAAGGTTTAAGGACCATGAAATCTCAAGTGATCATCGCAGCTGTGTAATGAAATTTACACAACGAGCCCAATTTGGTTGTCGGATAGACAACACCCTTGCTTTACAAATGGGTAAAGAACAAAATTACTGGAGAGAAGTTTTAAAGAGAGTTGTTGCCGTTATCAAGTTCCTAGGGGGGCGTGGTTTACCCTTTCGTGGGACTAATGAGTTATTTGGTTCTCAACAGAATGGATGTTTCCTTGGATGTCTAGAACTGATCGCACAATTTGATCCATTTCTTGAAAATCATATCAAGCAATATGGAGGAGCAGGAAGTGGAGTAAGCAATTACATGTCCTCCACCACAGTTGAAGAATTTATTGAGCTTATGGGAGCTAAAGTTTTACAAACAATAGTCCATGAACTCAAAAAGGCTAAATATTTTTCGGTTATTGTGGACTCCACTCCAGATCTAAGTCATGTTGATCAACTAGCAATAGTTGTGAGATATGTGAACAAGGATGGACCAGTGGAGCGATTTCTAGGATTTGTGCCAATACATTCCCATACTGGAGAGCACCTTGAAAGCACATTACTATCAGTGCTTTCTGATAAAGATATTGACATTTGCAACTGTCGAGGACAAAGCTATGACAATGCCAGCAATATGTCTGGCAAATACAATGGCTTGCAAGCAAGAATTTGTGCAATAAATCCTTTAGCACTGTATGTACCTTGTTCTGCTCACTCACTCAATCTAGTTGGAGCATGTGCTGCTGATTCTTGTCTAACAGCTGTGTCGTTCTTTAATTTCTTAGAGTGCCTTTACACCTTTTTTTCTTCATCAACTCATCGATGGGAAATACTAACTATTCATCTCAGCAAAGCATCTGGACATCTTTCCATAAAGAGATTGTCAAGCACAAGATGGTCAGCTCGTGCTGATGCTACAAAAGCATTAAGACGAGGCTACAAGCATGTTGGTGATGCACTCAATGAATTGAAGAATTCAGAAAAACAACCTGCGAATGCTCGAGCAGAAGCAAAAGCTCTGGAAGAGCAACTTAACAGATTTGAAACTGCCATCTTGCTTGTTTTATGGGGAAACATTCTTGAAAGGTTGGATGCAACAAGTAAGACTTTGCAAAAAACAAATGTCTGTATTGATGAAGTAGTGAAACTCTACAGTTCACTAGAGAATTACGTGCAAAAAATTAGAGATTTGTTTGACACTTTTGAAACTGAAGCTAAACAAATTACATCCAACCATTTTTATCGCGGTGAAGGAAAGCGCACAAAGAAACGGAAAAGTTTTCATGATGAGGGAGAGAGCAGCACTGAACCACCTTTTACAGCAAGAGAAAACTTCATTTTCAATACCATCAATGTAGTAATTGATCGTCTTACTGTGGAGCTGAATAAACGAAAGAAGTCCTATGAAAACATCAGTAGGCGATTTGCAATTCTAAATTCATCTGGAATACCGATAAATGAGCTGCGAAGTTTGGCAGATAATCTGCAGAAGAATTATCCAGAAGAAGATTCTTTTACTGAAGAATTTATCCAATTTTCTTCAATGCTGTCTGAGGAGAGTAACCCCTTGGCAATGAGGCAGTATATAATTGACCGTGATCTTATGGATACATTCCCCAATACAGAAACCATGCTACGTATTTTTTTATGTATGCCTATTGCTAATGCCAGTGGAGAGAGGTCATTTTCATGTCTAAAAAGAATTAAAAATGAAAGAAGAACCACCATGGGCCAAGATCGTCTATCAGCACTATCTTTGCTATCTGTGGAATCAGGTCTTGTTAAACAACTGGACTTCAATGACCTAGTGGATGATTTTGCCCAAAAAAAATCACGCAGAATAGCACTGTAGAATTGTAAAGGGATGTTATATTTGTTAAAAGTTATTGAATAAAACTGTGTCTAGTGATTAGGGATTTTTTCTTAGGACATAGTTGACATTTTCTCTGATATCAGACGTTTAAAGTTAATATATTCTATTTAACAACAAAAATTTGAATAGAAGATTGTTTGCAGTATGTTTTATATCAAGTGTATAGTTACAAAAAAAGTTTGGGGTAAGAATTCTTAGCATTTAAAGCTATATACAACATTATTTGCACTGTTTTATGTAAGGATTTAATTAAAAAGTTAATATTTATTGGTATAACATTGTCTGCACTATCTTTTCTAGAACGTATTAAAAGTTAATATTGTTTCATGGAGGGGGGCACCAAACCAGTATCCTGCCTAGGGCCCTATGAGGTCTAAATCCGGCTCTGGATATACTGGCACTATAATTCTGATATGCAGCCTTTCTGTGATGTCACTGTGCTGATTACTATTAAGTTACACATCTGTTGAGTTTATATATATATATATGTGTGGAATTTTACCTTTTCAAAGCAGGTGACTTTTGCCTGCTTGTAGCTTTTATGTCCTGTTGCATAAGCAAGTTCTCATGGCCTGATTATGTCTTAGATGAGCTAAGTTTAGTTAGTTAGATTCAAAATGTATGTGTTTCTAAAAGCAATAAAAATACTTTATCGTAAAAGAAAAAAGAGATGACATAACACCTCTCTCAATGTTACCACTGACATAACACCTCTCTCAAGTGTTACCACTAACCTACTACTGACACATGCAGGGAACCACCAGCCGGAGTATCAATTGTGTCCAACATCAATCCTCTCGCTCCAGGACTATACTAGGAAATATATAGGTATTCGTGTTTTTTCAACTCCTGTGTCCATCTCCCTGACAGCAACACACCCATACCCACATTTCCATCTGCAGTGTTTTTGGCAGAGTCTTCATATCAGCTAAGTACTCAGCGAGTGAACTATCTACACTGTGCTTCCACCTGGGTCCTCACTGAACAATGTCCATATCCTCTTGCGGGAATCCGTGGTGAAATCCGGTGGGGGCCTTAGACTCCGCGCCAATGTATTTGGTTGTGCCACTCCTGCCTGCGGTATACTCCATTGTATCTATTTGTTTACTGCCTTAACAATACCAACACTTCCGTGAAGCCTATTGCTAACTATGCACTGTTCAAATATTGCCAACACATCCGTGTATCTCATTACACACAATGCACTGTTCAACCAGTGCCAACACCTCTGTGTACCTTATTGCACGCTACGTGCTGTTCAAACTGTGACAATACAACAGTGTACCCTATTGCACACTATGTGCTGTTCAAACACTGCCAACACATCGGTGTACCTCCCTAAATGCTACACACTGTTCAACTATTGCCAACACCTCTGTATACTTTATTGCACGCTATGAGCTGTCCAACCAGTGCCAAGACATCTGTTTCCCTAAACAAGTTTATTTAGTGTGACTACCTTGACTTATGGCTGCCATAGCTCTTGTCTGGTCTGTAGGAGCTAGCTTCTCTAAAAGCAGTTCTAGATGTAGTTTGCTGATAACTTCTTCTGTTTCTCCTCTCCTGAGGTAGGGACTGTGAGCTTCCAAGTGAATCTGCTGCCAATGGTCTAAGTCATAATGTTCTCCTTGTCACTGCTGTCAACAAATTCGTTCTAGCTGAAAGGCTAATGGCATCCAATGATGCTTTGTAGAGGAAATCTATTGTTCTCTGCATTTTTCCACTGGCTTTAATAACATTATGTGACTTACACCTACTTTGCACTGTGGGACCTTCTGCAGTCTCTGCAATTACATGCAGAGCATTGGCAATGTTGTCAAGTGAAAGCTAACATCTTTTACACTCTCCACGCAACATTCCCATCTTGTACCTGACAAAAGTTTAACCGTGATGTTAACATGGTCGTTATATGTCAGAAGAATATACCAGTAGAGATGAGAAGATGCAGAAAACAATGTGTATACTTTGCAAAGTGACAAAGCCAAATGTAGTAGCAGCGGATGAGGAGGCTGCTCATCCAAAAACACAAGGTATAAAGAAATCATGTGGGTTTTGCAGCAGCGTCTTTTTTTGACCACACGTTTGGTCCATTTTCAGTCAGCAAGGTACAGACTTAGATTTTCTTATTTCTTCTATCTACACTTTAGACAAATTATCACCACTTGTGATCAACGGTTTGTTTTTTTTAAATCCAAAAAAGTGTTGTTCAATCAAGATGTAAAATAAGAGCCATTGCTTCAATGTAGCTTATTTCCCAAGTGCAGTCAAGCATTACTGAATAAACTATGGCTTGTTTGTGGTATCTTTAACATTTATAGACAGTAATTCTAAAGGTTAAACCTCTATATTTTTGAAGTGACTTCTTTTTCACATACACGACGTGCATGCTCTTGCACAACACTATCAAATTTTGCAATAGCCAACAAATTTTCCATTGTGTGGAGTATAATGCTTATATGTTGGCGTAGTGGTTAGCACTTCTGCCTCCCAGCACTGGGGTCATGAGTTCAATTCCTGACCATGGCCTTATCTGTGTGGAGTTTGTATGTTCTCCCTGTGTTTGCGTGGGTTTCCTCCGGGTCCTCCGGTTTCCTCCCACACTCCAAAAACATACTGGTAGGTTAATTGGCTGCTATCAAAATTGACCCTAGTCTCTCCCTGTATGTCTGTGTGTGAGTGTTTGTCTATATTAGGGAATTTAGACTGTAAGCTCCAATGGGGCAGGGACTGATGTGAATGAGTTCTCTGTACAGCGCTGCGTAATTAGTGGCGCTATATAAATAAATGATGATGATGATGATGATATGTTGTCCTGCGAAAAATCAAGTTGTGGGTTGGTAAACAGTTAATGATAGCAGTAAGCCTTTCAAGCGCATTGCACCAATATTTTTGTTCTTGCAAAGTGTTTGAGCTAAAACCATTTCTGTATGCTAAGCATGTGGACTTGGGTGCAAAATGTCTCCAATCAGACTAAGGCTGGGTACACACTACAGAATTTTCCGACCAATGTCTTATCTACAACGATTGTACCAACGACTGAAAACAAAAAAAGGTCGCAATCAGCATACCAATTCATGTGTACACACTATACATGTTTTAAAAGATTTACCCTCAGATCTGTGCTCTTCAACTGTCGGCTAAAAAGATCACGACTCTGTAAACACTATGGAGATCATGATCGTTAGCGCATACACACTGCAGGATTAGAACGAGATTTATAGTTCTGCTGAACAATCAAATGAAACAACAATCGGTACTTTGGAACGACTATTGTTCATTGTTCAAGTATACACACTAATGCAATATTGGCCCGAACGGTCGTTTATCGCTCGATTGACCCAAAAGTCAACTGAAAAGCCTGTAGTGTGTACCCAGTCTAACCAGATGTTGCAACTTGATAATCATATTTATTTAGCACCTTTCTCCCAATAGGACTGAAAGCACTTTACATTGTTGCAGAGAGCAGGGCAGCCATGTTGGATATGCACAGCTGCTATTCTATAGAATCATTCACATCAGTCCCTACCTCATTGGAGCTTTCAGTATAAATTCCCTATCCACATACAAACTAGGGTCCATTTTAGTCCCAAACCAATTAACTTATCAGTATGTTTTTGAACTGTGTGGGAGGAAACCCAAACAAACACGCGGAGAACATACAAACTCCACACAAATAGGGCCATGGTCGGAATCGAACCCTTGGTCCCAACACCGTGAGGCCGCAATGCTATCCACTGTGCTGCAGTGAGTGTCTTGTAAAAACAACGTTTGATGACTGAGAAACAAAATAACCATTGTGACATCCTTGTCCATCACTTAATACTCTCTTGTAATGGAAGGTGCAAAAACATCTCCCTTGCTCATATATCGGGAACAATTCCTTTACCACCTGCACTGAACCTTTTACTATTTCTTCAAAATAGAACAATTATATGCTGTAGCCAGGCTGCAGTGTCCTCTACAATATTTCTTGATGTTCAGTTGTAATAGTATTATTTGTGACTGTGTGAAACCCCTGCTGGTCATGTGCTGTGAGAACACTTACTTGGGAACTATATTGTGATGTGGTATCCACTCTGTGTTGCCCTCCTCTTTTGCTCTGGCTTTGGCATTGGTGTGGCATCCACAACCAGAGGGTCACTCAAATGTTAACTATGAGTGGTCACTAGTGGTGTGCAATGCAAAGTAAAATGAAAGTTGGGTGCCAGACCATCTCATAGCAAAAATAAACAGGTTTTATTTCCCAACGCCGTCTCCTCCTGCACATAGCATAACAGTTAGAATGTATAGGTTACAAACACCAAACTCTTCCAGCACAGATCATAGCGGTTACAAGCACAACTTCTCCAAACGCCTCCAGCACATAAACTTCAGCAGATGTTAGGCTCTCTAATAATCAGTCACTCCACCTGCAAATATTGGGCCAGACTCATTAACGAACTTAAATGCTGATACGTACCATATTTTATGTATAATCGACCTGCGCATGCCCAGAACCAGACGATACAACGGTGAACGCAGCAACATCCCATTCATCTTCGCAAAGGACCCTTACTACAGACTACGATTTCCGGAGCAGAACGGGGAGGGTACTAGGCATGTATAGTAAGGGTGTGCCAAGCTCGAGTACACGCAGCAACGTCCAATTCAAACTTTTTAGCATCTCAAAGGTGCGTATTTTTCTGTCGCATCACTTCCATCACCTCCAGGTCGGGTGTAAGTGCCAATTACAAGTGATGACTGACACGTATGCATGCTAGAGCATGTGCCATCAGGAGCAGCTGTAAAAATACATTTTATGTGCAGTAGACATTAATAACATCACAATACTATTGGGGTGCGGGGGCTAAAATAAAATGCAACTATTTTTGTTTAATGTTTTAACATTAATGATTATATTATTAACAGGTGACTGTAACTGAATTTTTTTGTTTTACTGTGCGTTCTTTTGGGACTTTATATTCCACATATGTATTTTACGTATATATTGCTGTGTATTGTCTGTTAGATCAGTTGACACCAAATACTCTTTCAACAACAGACGTATCTTTAGATCCATTTCTAGCTGGATACGGACGTGCGTATGCCCGATTTACATGTTTTCAAAAGAAAAGCAATTTACATTTTGTTTTGCATGCCTTAATGAATCGGGCACCATGCTTAACTCCATTAAATATAATTACACAGCTGCATACCTGGTGTACTACTAATGCTGGGCTCACTCTCACAGGTGACAGCACACAATGGACATACATTGGAGGTTCATGCTCATGCTCCAACAAGGATTAACCATAGTTGCCTACTCTCCCGGAATGTCTGGGAGCAGGCGCGGGCTGGGAGAGGGATGGCCGGGGGGCAGACAGGCAGCCGCATCACATGACAGGGGATGCGGCCGCGTCATTGTTGTTGCGGCCGCCTGTGCGCTGACGCAGTCGCATCTGCTATCATCAGATGCGGCCGCGGGGGGAAATTATGTATTTTGCATTGGGAAGGGCCGCCGGCCGGCCTACCCCCTGGCCCTAATAGCCTTTGCCCCCCTGCCCCCCGGGCCAGCCCGTCCCTGTCTTGGAGACTCCCGAATTTTTGGGAGTTCTCCCGGACTCCCGAGAGAGCAGGCAAAAATCCCGGAACTAGCATCTCCCCGTTGTTGTAGATGGTGGGGCTAACCGTGGCATCGTGGCCCCGCCCCCTACTACGATTGGCCAGAATCGCCTAAGATTGACGGAGCGGAGCCTAATGGGGCATCCCGCGTGGCCACGCCTCCTCGACGGGCCCCCTTCCGGACAGCTGGTCTCAAAAATAGGTAAGTATGGGATTAACCAACACACACTCCAGGGATTCTCCCTGCCATAGCGCACCCTATTCCTCACAGGGATCCTATTACTGCCAAACTACACGTACAATTGTCATCCCAGTATTATACTTTATAGACTCTGGCTCCCACCCGATCTCCCTATAGGCTCCGACCCTGGCTATAACGCGGCTGTCCGTGTCATCGCAGGTAAATCTAGTGAGGCCCACACCTCATCTAACTATAGTGTTCCATCTGTAACGCTATGGGGGGAATTCAATTCCCCCCGAAATACCGCCGCGTTATAGATATTACCGTTATTACGGTAATATTAACCTGGCTTTCTGCTCGCAGCTCAGGGGAGCTGCGAGCGAAAAGCTGGCGTTAGAACTACCGTAATAACGGTAATTATGCGCACTATTACCGTAATAATGGTAATAGTTTTAGCGCGGCGGTACTTCCCCCCTATATGTGTTACAACTGCTTGACTTATAATCTCTATTTTCAGAGAAGAGCATTCATCAGTAGGTATCGGCAGAAAGCATTTGTGTCTTGGGTTATGAGCTGAAATACGAGCGTCTGCATCTTCTTTTATTCTTTTGAGTAAGGGAAATCCTATCCAATGTACTTTGTGGTCTCCATCCTCTTTCTTTTCTCTACTCCTGCTGCATACAATAAAAATAAATCATATAATAACGTTAGTTTGCTGTAGAGCTCAATTGTTGTCAGTGTACATTGTGCCATACATACGATTTATGTTACATTTTAGATAATGCCTTTCTAAAGCATTTATGTAAACTGGAGGTTTTGTGCATTAAAAAGGGTTTATGTTGTTATATTATGGGGGTCATGTATTACTAGAAATGTGGAGCAATTATGGGGCAAAATTACCAAATTCATAAAACAAATTAATTGAAGTCAAAGGGATTTTTGTTTTGTAGCCCCAGAATTGCTCCACTTTTGCCGTACCTTGATATATAAATCACAAGATTCCGAATATGCCCTTTTAATCCCTTCCTGGTCAGCCTCAAACCAAAAGCATCATTGCCTGCTCAATCCCCTTCCCCTATTAACATGTCCCCTTCCTCATCATTGCTATCTTGTCCTCCTAGTGGCGGATAATAAAAGGAGTGGATGGGGAGGTTATTGTGTTATTAGTGTAACTTTACACCGCATCTACAAATGTGTGTGTCTAGCTAATAAGCCACACCCTGGGACTTTTGTTTTCCTTGTGTGGATCACCAACTGCTAAATGTAAATGTTTACTAACTACTGAGGCATGGAAGGATAACAATACTGGCAGAGAACAGTGTATGTGGACGGGCACTCCTGCTCTCTGTGTTCTTAACCAGCATCAGTAATATAATGAAATATGCAGTAATGTGATTAAAGATTGTTCACCTCTCCGCACATTGAGGAGCTCTTCTTGTCTGGCTCATGGTATTGGAGTAGGTGCTGGGCAGACTGTCGAAATACAACAGTGCAAATGTAAAGCATTTTGCTGTGCATATTAGAGGCTAGATTTACTAAGCAGCGGGTTTGAAAAAGTGGGGATGTTGCCTATAGCAACCAATCAGATTCTAGCTATCATTTTGTAGAAGGTACTAAATTAATGAAAGCTAGAATCTGATTGGTTGCTATAGGCAACATCCCCACTTTTTCAAACCCGCAGCTTAGTAAATCTAGCCCTAGGTGCGTTTGGTAAACCGCTTCCTTTGTGTTTTACTAATCAGGTGATTCCATAGTGTTAAAAAATAATAAATAAATTGGCAAATAAAAGTCTCAGGGTACGAATCCATGGTGTCCAAAAAGAACGATTATATTAGGTTATACTTAAATGACACTGTTTAGATAGTTCCCCCCTTAATATAGCAATGAGGTGAAAGTCTGTCCAGAAGTCCAATATAAATATATACATATATAGGACCAGCACAACCCTTAGATGAACTCAGCCAACGTATTTGGGGCCCCCGAAAACACTCAATGGGGCATATTCAATTCTTCTGAATCCCTGCGGCGTTAAAACTATTACCGTTATTACGGTAATAGTAAGCTAGATTTCAGCTCATTAATCAGGGAGCTGCGAGCTGAAATCCAGAAAGAAAACTACCATAATAACGGTATTTACGCGTAGTGGGTAATAGGGGCGTGAATATGCCCCTATGAGTGACATCATGTCGCTCATTTAATGTTTTTATTTCTCCCAGTTCTCCCACACTGAGTGAAGGCTGCCCTGTGGTTTAAATTAAACACTCCCCTTCCTCATTGACTGACAATAGGAAATAAATTAAGTATTTAAGAATTTAAATCAACTTATCTTTTCTAGTGATGTTGGTGACTGCTGCTCCTCTGTGCCAGTGATACCAGCCTGTCACTGATATGTATGAGTAGCAGCAGCAGGTGACACTGACATCCAGCTCCTCTGTCTGCACCCTGTGCTTCCTCCACAGGTGAGATGAAAGAGTTGGGGCATTCTATCTATCTATCTATAAATATATGTGTGAGTGTATATATATATATATATATATATATATATATATATATATATATTAAAGAATATATTGGGCTACAATTGCTTGATTTGAAATGATCATAAGAAAGATAAGAAAGAGTTAGATAAATGTAAATTGTCATAATCAGTAGAGGCAAGTGTCTACCCTTACATTACTAACATATCAAAGTAGTCAAGTCTTCCAGAACAAAATGTGTTGTGTTTTCTGATTGATATAGGACTCTTTTGCTCTATCTCCAGAAATTGTGCTACATCATCTGCTGTGACTTTAAGGAGAAACAGGAAGGGATTCGGGTGTCAGAGCAGTCTCCTCCTTGTCAGGAACTTATACACCGAGCTGCACTGGAGATTATTATATGTGTCTATACACCAGTCTGATTTACATGTGTTCCCTTTACTGATCGCTGCAGTCACAACAAGCAGAGTACTGAGACCATCGTCTGACTGACAGGTGAAGGTAAGTCAGTCACTTTTTATTTATTTTTTTACTTGGGTAAACAGATCAGATCTGATAATATCTATCACCAGATAATGCTGTACACACAATTTTTAAAATTCTATTCATATAACCGTAAGCAAAAGTGCAGTAATGGGAGCCTGGGAGTGAAAATGATTATTGCCGGAGATCCACTGTCCCTGTATACAGCGCCCACATGGAAGTTATGTAGCCTGTGGAAAATACAGTGATGACTGCTAACAACACACCCTGTTCTTTGGAATCCAGATTTGCAATTTATAACAGTTGCAACAATTGCAAAAAAGCTTTTGGCCAAATGACAGATGATAAGGTGTGTCAGCAGGGCCGGTGCTAGGGTTCTCAGCACCTTAGGCAAAATTTAAAAATAAACCCCCCCCCCCCCCAGAAAACACAACAAATACCCGCCTCACAGACCTTTTACAAACTTGACTTTGTGCTTTTGTGTTTAAAAAAAAAAAAGAAAAAAAGATAAGCCTTACCTCCTCCAGTGGTCCAGATGCAGTGATGTTTGATGCAGAACGCTGTCCAGACTCCACTGCAGACACGGGATTTCTAGAGGGGGGGGGGGTATCCAGGTGTTAGATTTCGGAACAAAAACTTGACACAATAACTCTATGAATTATGCACTTGTTAAAGGCAATGAACGGCCCTAACATGTCCCTTCATCACACCCACTGCACCCCCCTCTGCATCACACCCACTGCACCCCCCTCTGCATCACACCCACTGCACCTCCCTCTGCATCACACCCACTGCACCCCCCTCTGCATCACACCCACTGCACCCCCCTCTGCATCACTTGCAAACTATAGGGTAGAATTTCTACACCATAGTTTGAAAATCATATATAGAACATGAGGTGGCAAATAATATTGAATATTATTTGCCACCTCATGCTCTATATTTGATTTTCAAACTATAGTAGAGAAAATTACTATTTTATTGGCACCTTATGCCCTATATTTTATTTTCAAACTATGGGGTAGAAATTTTACCCTATAGTTTGCAAGTCAAATATAGAGCATAAGGTGCCAAGAAAAGTAATTTTACCTCCCTACTTCCTATATTGGATTTTTGGCACCCTATTTTAAAAAAAATAAATAATTAGATTGCATTTACTCAGTTTTTTCTCTGGTCTGGTCTGGTCAGCAGAAGCAGGGGGGGGGGGGGGGGGGCTCTTCAAACCTTTTCCTCCTTCTCTTTTATCTCTGCAATGGCTGCTCCTCGGCTGCTTCACACAGAGGAGAGAGGGTGGAGCAGTGCATGCTGGAAGGGGGGGGGCGTGGGGAAATAACTTTACTTACACTGTCACTGACAGACAGTGTGAGATCAGGAGCAGGGACAGGCGAGCACATTGGACAGAGGCGCCGCTGAAGAGAGATCACATGATCACTGACAGCCAGTGATCATGTGTGAGTGCAGCTGCCTGGGCGCATCCATCCTCCGGACTTTACAAATCAGCTGGCGCCACGCCGCCGCTGCACCTCTGTCCCCAAACCGATTACAAAATTTAGTCAGCGGCGCCCTGCAGGTCCCGGCGCCCTAGGCAACTGCCTAAGGTTGCCTAATGGAAGCGCCGGGCCTGTGTGTCAGAAATGTGGTATCAGGTAATATTGATAGGGTAATTCTCACTGACATATCGCCATTGCGATTTATAAACCATTTTCTTCTCATGTGCTTCCTTATTTCTGTAAAGTATCCTCTCTGAATGTTTTATCCTTTGCAATGGTGTATTTGGACTTCAGTATAAATGACTGAAACATATCATGAATCTGGATGACAGATTGAAGCAATCTAGTTTAATGTATACTGTGGTAAGGCTTTCTCTCTGTGATGGACTTTGCATTATAAATACAAATTGACTACGAGCAACAAACTATAGTCTATTACGATTCCTTTTACTGTAATGCTATTTTATTATGGAGCTACGTGGTGACTGGATGTTGGTACATAGTGTCTTTTTGGAGCTATGGGTAATGATGTGTATGTACCATTAGACCTGGTGGGTTTCATATTTGGCCAGTAACCCCTCCACAGGGCTTACAAGTCGAATATACACTATATGGACAAAAGTATTCGGACACTTGACCATTACACCAACAGGGACTGTAATGACATTGTATCCAAATACATATACTTTAATATGGAGTTGGTCCCCCTTTTGCAACGATATCAACTTCCACTCTTCTTGGAAGGGCTTTACACAAGATGTTGGACTGTTTCGGTGGGAATTTGTGCCAGTTAATTTTGAAGAGCATTTATGAGGACAGGCACTGATGTTGTACGAGAAGGCCTGGCTCGCAATCTCTGCTCCAGTTCATCCCAAAGATGTTCGTTCTGGATGAGGTCAGGGCTCTGTGCGGGCCAGTCAAGTTCTTCCACACTGAACTCATCAAACCATGTTTTTGTAGTCCTTGCTTTGTGCACTGGGGCACAGTCACATTGGATTAGAAAGAGACCTTCCTCAAACTGTTGCCACAAAGTTAAAAGCATAGCATTGTCCAAAATGACTTGGTATGCTGAAGCATTAAGATTGTCCTTCACTGGCGATAAGGAGCCTAGCCTAAACCCTGAAAAACAGCTCCATACCATTATCCCTCCTCCACCAAACTTCACAGTTGGCATAATGCAATTAGGAAGGTAACGTTCTCCCGGCATCCCCCAAATCCAGACTCGCCCATCTGACTGCCAAACAGAGAAGCGTGATTCATCACTCCACAGAACACTTTTCCACTTCTCCACAGTTCAGTGTCGGTATGCTATACACCACTCCATCCTACGCTTGGCATTGGTCTTGGTGATGTGAGGCTTGCATGCAGCTGCTTGACCATGGAAATTCATTTTATTAAGCTCCCTCTGCACAGTTTTTGTGCTTACATAAATGCCAGTGGAAGTTCTGAACTTTTCAGCTATCGAATTAGCAGAGCATTGGCGACTTTTACGCAACATACGTCACTGAGCTCTTCAGAACGACTCATTTTGTATCACAAATGTTTTAAAAAACACAGCCTTGATAAAGCAACAAATGAAACGCACTTTGACTTTTATACTTAAAAGTCCATAATTACCCGTCACCCCTTATGATAAGGGTTACATCTGTTTGCTTGTGTGAATGTTAACTATGGTTAGATCAGGGTTTAGAATCTTCCGTTAGTGGGCAGAAATGCCTAATTAATCATGTGATATCCAGAAAACCGTGGGGCATTAGGACCTTGTGGAACAGGACTGTGTCACAGCATGATACAGGAGAGACTGTAGGACCCATCGAAAATCAAGGCTGCTGGAAAGTTCCAGGTTTTTTGTGACTGAGACTGTTGAGTGACTAGGTACTGAGGAGACATTTTGAGAAGAGACACATTTTTCTGCTTTGCTGTTGTGAGGAAAAGTGTGGAAAGTGTTGCTGAGAGATAGACTGCTGCAGAGAACTGAGGTCAAAGGCATTTTTGAGAAACGAGTCACCATCTTGATTCAAGAACTGTGTCCGAAATAAAAAGTTTGTTTTATGCAAGTAAGTAGCAGCCCCACAAATCTTTGAGATAATTCACCTTGGGCTTAAAAGAGTCTCTTCTCGCAATTGATAACCATGATCCTCTTTAAGTGCAACAACAGGAATACGAAACACCAATTAATCTCTTCATTGAAGCACGTGGAGAAGCAGTGTGTACGCAGCTAAGGATGTGGAGATTCCAGAATCCAGACTGTTAATTTCTGAAGTTGAAAGAAACTGTCATGAAGATCCTGGGAGTCAACCAAAGATTCTGTATGGAATGCCAAACACAGTTGGAACATATGGAAAATAGTGTCCCTGGTTATGTCAACTACAGAGGAAGTCAAAAGTTCCCAACACCCAGAGAAGTGATGGTACAACAGATGCAGATACAGTCTTGTTCTGATCAGATTGGGGTACTGAAAGATCGGATTGAGGATCTCACCAGGAGTCTCATCGAAATCGGGAGAGAGCTAAGAGACCTCAGGCAAGAACAGGCCACGACCAGACGCTGAGATTTACATCCCGTTAGGGGGGATGAAAATCGTCCCCAATGAGATGGCCCTCAGGAAGATAGAAGGCAATCAACTGACCAGTTTGAAGCAGAAGGGAAGCTCATATGTTGGTGGTGCAAGCAAAGTGGGCATATAGACCGAAGTTGCCAACAAAGCGAGCCTTTAAACTACGAGACCACCAGGAGGAGGAGCAAGACTCAAGAGGAACCATGAAAATAGGTCCATCTGTACAGGACGGGTGGCTTTGTTACTTAGGGAATGCCCCTACCTGGAGGACCAGAAGAACTGAATAGAACTGCCTGCATTGTTGGACACAGGCTCCCGGATTAGGACGATACAACTGTTCGAGTTTCTACACCATTGAGAGGTGTAGACATAATTTCTTGCTCCTATCACTTGGCGTCCACGAACAGGGTCGACCATGGAATCACAAGAAGGTGACACCACTGCAGACGACAACAGGGTGGTGCGACAGGACCCCCAAAATGTCACGACAAGTTCAGGCCACCGAGAAGGTCCGGTCAAGGGCCTTCTCATATGCATTTTTAACAACCTTTATGATCGAAGTCCGTGTTAATATCTTAAGCAATTTAATTTTGTGCATTAATGATCTATTTCCTTGTCACTTAAGATCTTGTAAACGATATCAGGAAAAGTGGTAAAGCAAAGGGTTTGGCTGGTTGGAAACACAACACGCATTAGGCAGGTGATTGACATTTTAATTTACACCAGACAACCTTGTTTTGGCACACTGTATGCCAATGTGTTCAAACTATCTACAAAATAATGAATGTAGAATAACAAATAATAAACGTGTAAAATGAACTAATAAAATCTATAAATACTAACAATCTACGCTAAGCAAATGCAACATGCTGCTGTGAATTCCCTACACAACAAACAATGCAAATGAAGAAAAAACAGTACCGCGCTGAGAGTGGTCTAAGCCCTATTATTGATTAGGACACCAACACATGATCTAAATGTAAAAAACAATCACTTATCACACTATTTAAAATCCTGCATACATACTGTATAAACTGTAAATGCTGTGCTGTATAAATAACTGAATTCATGCATATGAATGAATGAAACTTTGCTAGCAAGTGTAACAAATATAACGAAAATGACTTTAGCCAGTTAGAAAAAAACCTGAAACCGGCTTTACTGCATATAATCCATCATCTAAGAGGCCCATTTAGCTGATCAGAATTATGTCAAGTAAGTGACAGAAGAAATGTCACCTGCTGTCAAATCAGAATCCTGCTAAACAAGTGTTAATACACTAGGCGACTGGAGAGAATCATTAGCAATATTGGCACGTATATATCTCAGTTAGGCTGGATGAACAAGGGTTGGAGTGCGTTCACACCATGGACTGTGGTCAGTCTCGATTCCTTTTCCTCCCTAACCAGTGGGCTATCAAAATGGGAGGGGGGGGGGGGTCCACTCCATCCACATCAAGCGGCCTGTGCAGACAATTCACCTTCCATGTTAGCTGTAAGACCATCGCTAGTCCTGGAAATGTGAATTTATTTTGATCACATTTACATGAATAGCGATCTATGGAAAAAATATATATACAGTGTGTGTGTGTGTATTTAATATAAATATATATATATACATACACACACACATGCATACACACATTGCTCATGTAAGTGTGTGTATATTATATATATATATATATATATATATATACATACACACTTACATGAGCAATGTGTGTGTATGTATATATATATATACAAGTTAACCTGTGCATGATACTCATGCATTCTAGTCAAATCAAGCTACTTAAGGTCTTAAAAAGGTTCTTGTCATGCATTTGGGCTTAGCCCAGGCCTCCTCAGGGGAAGAGCATTACTTTCCGACGCAAGCGCCCTTTTTAATGTGTGTTCATGAGGTAAAATTACCTCACGAAAATGAGTTTGACCCCTCAACTCGTAAATTTAGCCTTTACTACCCCTCCCACGGGGGGAAGGGGGGATGATGGAAGTTAACTGACTTCACTATTCTAATTGTTTTGTCAAATAATGTCAGTATACCAAATTTCAGGTCAATTGGATGAGCCCTTTCTGAGAAAATAGTTTTTTCCACACACACACACACACTAACACACGCCGCTAGGCTTTTACTTTTATATATTAGATAATGCTAAGAATTTAGTAGGTCAGTGTATAACTCCGCCCAGCAGGTGGCGCTGCAGCTTGTTGTTTTTTTCCCACACACAGACTAACACATGACGCTAGGCTATTATATTATAGATATATATATATATATATATATATATATATATATATATATATATTATTTACATGAGCATGCAAATACAGATACACACCATACTCACACACAGACATACAATGTCATGCATACTTACAGACATCTCCCACACTTGGCCCTTGTCTGCTCATGTTAGTGCTAGACTCTTTCCTTGCTCTATCCCCTTACTACTCATTGACCACCTCTCCATCTCAGTCTTATCTCTCAGCCTCCCTGTCCAACAACTCACTTTCTTCTATCCAAGATTGATTTCACTTACCAGAGGTAGAGGTAATAATAATAAAATATTTTATTTATAAGGTGTACACATAATTATTTATGTGAAAATGGATGGGTGGACACGAGAGGGTGAAACTGAGTGGGGGAGCAGAGATGAGGGAAGTGGAGGCAAGGAGTTTAGAGAAGGACTGGTAAGCTTGAATGAAAATGAGGCATGAAAAAAAGGACATGTTTGAAGTATTGGAGACTGGTGACTTGTCTAATTAAGCTTGGGAGTGCGTTTCAGAGGTTGGGAGAAATCCTGAAGACGAGGGTGGGCTGATCTCATCAGTGAGGAGGTGATGCAGGGGTCATTGGCAGAGCGGAGAGGGAGGGAGTGTGTGTGGAAATGAGGTTAGGTATGTACGGAGGAGCAGACAGAGAGGCAGTGTAGCGGGCAGTGATTACGTCAGAACATGCAGATTATAAGCATTGTCATTATAACTCACTGTTTATACAGATACTAACATCACTTCTGTATTGAAGTGGCAGGGGCAGCACGGTGGCTTAGTGGTTATCACTTCTGCCTCACAGCGCTGTGTGGAGTTTGTATGTTCTCCCCGGGTTTGCGTGGGTTTCCTCCGGGTGCTCCGGTTTCCTCCTACACTCCAAAAACATACTGGTATTAATTGGCTATTATCAAAATTGAACCTAGTCTCTCTCTCTCTCTCTCTCTTCGTCTGTGTGTGTGTGTGTGTATGTTATGGAATTTAGACTGTAAGCTCCAATGGGGCAGGGACTGATGTGAATGAGTTCTCTGTACAGCGCTGCGGAATTAGTGGCGCTATATAAATATATGGTGATGATGATGATTGTTGACTGAGCAAGCTTTATATCATTTATGTTTTCTGTTTGTAAACTATAGGAGACTTAAATATATAATTTAATATTTATTTTGTTTCTCTTAGGATGGGTGTGGGCATCTTTTCAGACTGTGTATTTTTCCTCAAAGTGAACTCCTTACCATTAAAAGAAAGGTCAAAACTTAAATCCAGCATAACGTCCAATGGAGGCGCTCTATCCTTTGTGCTGAATGAAAAGGTACGTGTAGTCCCTGAATAAGACGGTTTTTGCTCGCTTTGTAATGAATATTGATATCAGTAAAACAGTGACAATTTTCACAGGATGGCCCCAATTTCAAATATCAAAATGGGTGTTTCGTACTAGAATATGGTGTTAAATAGGAAATGGGGCGGGTAAATTTATGCAGATCAGGACGGTGGCCTAATTTAAACCAATCTTCACATGGGGGATGTTGTGAGGAATCCCTGCCGACCAGATTATTGCTTCAGACAGCTGCCTCTCTTCTTATCATGATAGGGACACTCCTGGGCCTGAGAGATCTGATAACAAATGTGTCCTAGTGACTTCTCTTCTCTTTGTTTATATTACTATACTTTTCATTTTGTTTGTTTTAAATTTCCCTTTTTGCCATTTACTACCTCGGTTTGTCCATTTCTTTGAAGATTTTATTTATTAGTACATCAACATATCAGTAAACTGTACCTGTCACCTGTACCTGTCTCGCAAGACAGTTCCTCCCAACTACCGCTATACTGGTGCATCCTATCTCAGTCTGGATAAGAAGTGTGATTTTCTCCTTCGAACTGTTTATGTGTTGGAAGGAAGTTTATTCAGACAAAACATGTCTGTGGCCTGGAATACACAACGCCATTCAAAAATAAAGATGGTAAAGATGGCTACAGGCCTGCAAGAGAATAGGCGTAGATCTGAATTGATGGCTTTGATCGGTCCTCTGAAGAAATCACCTAGTCACAGTGTGATAAAACGCTGAATAAGGTGAATAAGAGTACTCTGGGTTGTTCTTGATCTCCTGTCATTTACCTGCTCTATTGTCAACTATACGAGTGGTTCACCTACGGATTCAGCCATCGGGTTGTTGGAACTTTTTGCTGTCAGCGTGACTGAACTTTAGCGAGTAGGAGGAGGGAGCGAGACAGCGGACATACATAGAGAGACCACATAGAAAGGAGTTGCGCCGTGGGGGCAGGCATTTTGTCGGCTGAACCATTATTCAGACTATATTCAGCCCAATATGCTCAAGAACTAGTGACGTCAACATTAAAACCATCAATTCACTACAAGCTAGTGATGTCACTGATGTCTCTGGTTCCTATAGAATGTATAGTCCTCATCGTCAAGGCTATTGGTCCAGTGAGTTGCTGAGAGGTAAAAAAGTTCATGTGACTAAGTAAATATAAAGAAAAATGCGTCTTGCTTTTTGCTAATTAAATAAGGTCCGTTAGATGCTTGGCTCCAGTAGCTGTGCCCACCTCTTTCAGTTAAACAAGAATAAAGTTGCTTTTACGTTTATTAATTTAATATCAGCATGCTTACAGAATTCAACGTTCTATATGTTTTAGTGCACACATGTCGTTGTGATTGATGCTGCTACGCTGAACAGTACCCAGCAGAGAAGTATTCAGAAGCACTGCATCTCAGTAGTAAACCCAGACTTTATATGGAAATCAATTCAAGGGGAACTACTTGTTGAGGTGGATAGGCAAGATGACGGCAAACAATGTGAGGCGGTCCTGGATGAAGCGAAAGGTAAATATTTCTATATTACTTCCTGGGTGTTTAACGTTTCAGTGTTTTTGTTTGGTGCCATCACAATGCCATAGATAGTAGAAAAGGTAATATGATTTTGATGACCCTAGTGTTGTAAAAACTCCAGTAGTCTCTTTTGTAAGTTGTCAGAATGATCATTTTATTATACAATAGCAGGATATAAAAACATAACAATATATTTGTATTGAAGTAATCAGGCCTGATGTAGAGGTTAATCTACGATCGTTTACATAGTGCAAATTGCGAGATTTTGCCCCGTGCATGCCCATAGAAAAACACACATTACTTACGCCTATGCAGAGTTGACCCCAGACACAAGCACATTGGCACCTGTGTCCTAACGTACGCCAAGTACAAGTCGGGAGTGTTTGCGGAATTGCGAGTTGATGTAGAATTGAACGTAGATACGCATTTTACAGCTGTTTAATTTGCAGACACTTAGGTGGCTGACAGCAATAGCTAACCGCTTCGGATTGGCTGGTTATGGTTTCACTGCAAGCTGCTGCTGGGTGCTTTCTTCATTGATTGTGCATATTTAAATTATGTATTATCTTAATTATTTCATTCGTACAAGAGAATGAAGATTATATTTGCTGTATTATATGAAGCTTAATATCAACTACATTTCCCTATGAAAACAAATGTTTTATTATGCCATAATAAGTGAGTCATTTCAGTCACAACTTACCACATATTCCTGCATCACAAAGTTGGGGCTGGCTTTAACTTTAGACGAGCCCGCTCAGGGTCTCCTGAAACAATATAGAGCATGGATCTCTCTTCTAAAGAGGATGAGGCGTTAATTCATGAGTGTGAGGGGAAGGAATCCTCTAGAACATAGTGTGAATGACTTAGTCCTGGGATTTGGCCGACTATAAGATTTGTGTAATCGGAGGTTACAGATTCTTCTGACTTCTCTCTTTTTAAAAGACAGAAGAAGCAGATGATCTGTGTTCTGCCATCTTCTCACCTCTTAGAGATGGTTTCAGAGGCAAAAACATGACAAAAAGTTCCAGGTGTCGAAGATTTTTTGTTTGTTTTGAAATGTATTTTGTTATACATACACAGGGGTTATTTAAATCCCTTTACCCCTTACCATCAGAAGAGTTTGTTAAATGAGAGAATTCTCCCAAGACAGTTCCTCCCAACTGCCGTTATACTGGTTCATCCTAGCTCCGGGACAGTCCGGATAGGAGGTGTGATTTTCTCTTTCGATCTGTTTATGTGTTGGAAGGAAGTTTATTCAGCCAAAACATGTCTATGGCCTGGGGTAAACAACGCTATTCAAAAATAAAGTTTGTAAAGATAGCTACAGGCCTGCAAGAGAATAGGCGTAGATCTGAATTGTTGGCTTTGATTGGTCCTCGGAAGAAACACACCTAGTGTGATGAAATGCGTTGGGTGAATAAGAGTACTCTGGGTTGTTCTTGATCTCCTGTCATTTACCTGCTCTATTGTCAACTATACGAGTGGTTCACCTACGGATTCAGCGATCGGGTTGTTGGAACTTTTTGCTGTCAGCGCGATTGAACTTTATCGAGTAGGAGGAGGGAGTGAGACAGCGGACATACATAGAGACCACAGAAAGGAGTGGTGCCACTGGCTAATTCATTACATGATCTCAATAATACTGTACCTGTTTCCACACCCCATGTGTGCCTTCTCTCCATACCAGTGTTTTTTCTTATTTCTACTCGCTTGCATTTGAAATTAATTTGCTACCACACTGGATGCTGTCATATGCTGCAGATCTATTTAACTCTACAGGTCCATCATTCATCAAACTTCTACCCATTTATTCACACAGACACAGCTATACAGTTTTGTTTTTCAGAGACAGTTGGACACTAAGATTGTTGGTGGACTGATTTACATCTTCATTTCTGAGTATTCAAGGTGTTTGAAACATTTGGGATTTATCTACCTATCAGGGATACATAGTGTGCCATGATCTCATTACTAAGAGAGGACATACTGAGGAGATCTAAGATCATTTAAGGAGACTCTTGTATAAATGTATCCGATCATTACTATCTGAGTTTCATTTGCATATATTCATTTTTTATATAGCTGTATTTAATTCTAGGTCAGTACACTGATCAGTCTTTATATGCATGTGAGTTTTAGTTTTTACTAGTTTTTATTTGTTTTCATTATTTTCAGTGTTCATTTAATAAATGTGTTTGTTTTTGCAACACTCCGCAAGCTCTATTTTATATTTAATATGATGATAGCGATGGTGTATTTTCCAGCGCTGTGAATTTTTCTGTTTCACTACCTTATCCTAGGTCCTTTTTAGCAGCAGGAATTATTACCATCACTTTATCTAGTCATCAGTTCTATATCTTGGTCATTCCAGCGCTAGTGATTTTTTTGGGTTTTGGTGAATTGTTAGTCTTGCCTGAACACATTCAGAGAGCTGATTTTTTTAGGTGAAACATCTTTGGATGTTGTTTCTGTCACCTCCAGACTTTCTGCACTCATAATTGCGGCCAGGCGTTCCATATTGCTGCGATTCTGGTCGGCGGATGCTGAATCTAAACAAACGCTTGATTCTTCACCGTTTGGTTCAGAGCTGGAGCACTGGGAGCCTGATTTCCTAAGCCAAAACAGGATCCATCCGGGAGAATGGTCCCTTCACTCAGAGATGTTTGTTCAGCTGGCACAGGGCTGGGGTCAGCCAGAGCTAGATCCATGGCATCGCATGTGAACTTCAAAGTTCCTCGGCTCTGCACAAAGTCCAGGGACACCATTATGATCCCATGGATGTTTCATCTGGTGTCCCAGTTCCCACCGATTACCATGCTCCCATAGGTGTTAAGTAAACTAAAGAGAGAACGGGTGACTGCCATTCTGGTGGCTTCGGATTGGCTACGCAGGGCATGATATTCCGACATCCTAATTGGCCAATTGTCCGTCTTACCGGCTGCTTTGCATCTCAGGATGTTAGCTTTGGGCGCATTGTCTTGCACGCTGCTCTTTCAGAGCAATTCCACTCTTATCGGTCCATGTCCCCATGGTCACAGTGTCCCCCACTGGCAGGAAACAGAAAAGAGGATTTGTTACTCACTGTGGACTCAGAGAAATGGATTTTACAGTGTGTAAAAAAAATCCTCTTATTTTTAGCGTGGCATCTTTACTTTAATTTCTACAGTAGTGAAGCATTTATACAAGTGTAAACATTTATGTAATTAACCATCTTATTACAACATTTAAATTACTTGTTTAATGATACGCCCATGTAAAGACACGATCACTATATCTTTTACAGACAGAGGTCACAAATAATTGTATATGCGTAAGCGTGAATTTAGGTTACATAGTAAAAGATTGTGTGCCTGATTCATTACGGCACACAAAACAATAGTAAATTGCGGTTTCTTAAAAATGCAGGTTAATTGGCTATACCCACGTCCGTGTTCAGCAAGGAGCAGATGTAGAGATACGTCTATTGTTGTCTAGGTGAGCTCTGCTCTAACAAAAAATACACTGCAGGATACGTCCAATACAAATGTGGAATATAAAGTCCCAAATGAACGCACAGAAGAAAAAAAATCTGTCACTAATATAGTCATATATTTAAAAAAAATAGAAACGTTTTTTTCTCTCCATAAAATACATTTATTAGGATGTTATGAATATCTACCGTGCAAAAATGCATTTGTACACTTGCTCCCGATTGCAAACACATGTTCTAACGCGCATATGTGACCACCATCACTAGTAATCACAGAGAGATTTTTGCGCAAAATAATGAATAAGGCAATATCTATAAATAGAAAACCATGAAAAACTGTGTCCTCTCCCTTGTGAATACTCTTTACTCCTAATAGACTCCCTCGTGCTGGACTGTTAGGTCTGATAAAGGCCATGTGCCCACCCAGGTATGTGAGGAAATGGCAGGGCTATGAGACTCCCTAAAAGAGTTAACCCCTTCCTCACAAGCCACAGATTTTCACTCTGAGACATTCCCTAACACTTGTCATTGTTTCAGTGAGATTCTTAAATACAGTAGTGCTTAACTGAGCATGAAAGTTGCTTCTGTTACGTATACAGGGCTCCCAAACATTGTATAAACATTCCCTGGATTTTACTTTAGGTATCCATCCCTCCAGGGACAAACCTACAATACTAATATATACATAACATGCTCAGTACAACAATAATCCTGCATCTTGCCTTCAGACCATTACCATTCTATCCTTTTTTTTAACCAATACTTTTAAAATGTTTATAGAACCATATTTCAAATACAAGAGGTTCTCTGGTGGGAAGCAGCTGAGGGGAGGGAGGAAGTGAATGAAAGGTTATTCAGCTTTTATTAATTGAGCAATCATTAACGAAGAACCGCAATACAATGAATCTCAGTTACAATAGCATATTAATTAAATTACGTGATTGTTAGGAACTTAGTGTTACACAGCTGTTTATAACTCACAGGCCACAAGTGTGTCTGCATTATGTAGGTGTTACCTGCACATTAGGGCTGCCAAGAGGAATTCAGGGCCCCGGTACAACAACTTCATGGGACCCCCCTTACAGGTGAGAATGTGAAAAAAATTTGTGCTGCCGCTAAAATTGGGAGTGGCTGTGTTCATACAATTGGGGGCATGGCTATGCCTCATTGGGGCGTGGCTGGCTGGGAAAAGAGCTAGGCCCTGAATTCGCCAGAGCGTGACATATGTCCATGCACTCCTGACTTTCAGGAAATCTAGCACCACAGTATAGTGTATAAAGAATGCAGTGTACAGAAAGAGTACCAAAGTTGTGGCCTCCACCTTACATTGGGCAGAGCACTCGCCAAAAATTGGGATTGTCCCACTAGAATCACAACATTTCACAGACTCTCCTGCTCTCTCCTACCTGTTCTCACTTTCACCACATGTGGCTGCAAGTTTCTTTATTTGCGGCTTGTCTGGGTCCTAGAATGTTGGGGGCCCTATTTGTAAAAAAATGGGTACATTTAGAAAATTACAACCAGCCCCAGCGTTAAATCAATAGCACCCACAATTAATAATTAGGCCTTCCTCCAGCCCCAACATTAAAATAATAGTATTCACATTTAATAAACAAACCTATTTCCCTCCCTACATACAGTCCCAGCAATAAATTAATAGTATTTACATTTCATAAATATACCTATTTTCCACAACCATCACGGCCATCAAATAATTCATAGTCACATTTAATAAAGAGACCTCATTCTCCTCAGACTCACCCCACATTCAATAGCCTCCAAACCACCCCATCTTAAATTAATAGTCCCCACTGTTACATTGCCCACCATTACCCCGCAAACAAAATAGCACCCATTAATTAGCCACATCTACCTCACACACACTACATTGCCAAAAGCTCCCTGTGCCATCACACACACATTACTGTGTGCCTTCATCATAACCACGCTGTGCCTCCTTATGATCACACTGTGCCCCTTCATCACTACCACGCTATGCGCCCTTATGATCGCACCGCGCCCTTCATGCTGCTATTCTCCCCTTCATCACACTGTGCCATGCTGCTTTTGCCCCTCTTCAAACTCTGCCATGCTGCTCCCACCTCCTCTTCTTCATCCCCCTGTGCCTTGTATCTCTCCCCCCCCTCCTTCATCCCCTGGACCTTTTATCCCCACACACACACACACACTTCTTCATCACACTTTTACTTCCCTGTGTTTTGTCTTCTTTCATCTTTATTCTCTTTTCTTCTCTTTTCTCTCTTCTGTCTTTTCTTCTGTCTTCCATGCCCCGCTCCTCACTGAATGTCGGGCATGACGTGATGACATCACGCCCGACATTCAGTGCAAATGAAGGAGGGAAGATTAAAAAGAAAAAAAAAAGTTAAACAGAAAAATGCCCGGGCCCAGGTAATTAGTACTCCCTTCCCCTTATCGGCAGCCCTGCATGTCATGCACAAAACAACCAGTAATTACATTGCTTGAATTAAAAAGCAGTTTTTAAAACATTCGCCTGAAATATCTGAGTCTTGAGATATCTTGCAATGAACCATGATGATTTTTTTTTTGTTTTGTTTTTGGTGTGTTACTTTGTCACTCAATACTTTTAGAGGATACAGTATGTGCTATCCATTGTAGCTTGCTTTGAAAGTGTAATATGGTTTGCATTGAAGGCTGGTTATGAAACTGAAATGTAAGGAGCTCACAAGGGACAAATATCTGTATTCCACAGAGTAATTACTCCCAGAGATTTACACATCAAAGCTAGAATAGAAAAGTTGCACCTTATAGCTACTAAGAGTTAATGTTACTGTGATCTTTGTATAAAATGTTGTAAAGTGGTGCATGTCTGAGGAGATCCTAGTGAACAGCATTTTTTCTCCCAGACCTTTGAAAATGAAACCAGTAGCCACAGCTGATAGCAGTCGGAAACATTGCTACCTTGCTGGATGAAGCAGAAATATGCCAATTGCAATAGACTGTTTTATTTATTTTGCAGATGATAAGAAACGTCGATTTCTTTCCAAATTCCTGAATGAAAACCAGGAAAACCTAGCTGAAAGGTACTTATGATTGTTGAATACTGTGTAGAGTGAAATTGTTTAATAGATGTTTAATGATCAAACGTGTAGCGCTGAGTTTAAATGTGGGAGGCCTGGACCAAATAACTGCCCCTAAGCTTCAATGAATGTTATCTATTTATACTTTCTGTATTCAGCACTTTGTTCTACACTTGTAGGCTTTTAAACCTTTTTTGGGGGGAGAAGAAGAAAGTTGGATTATTTACTTAAAGATAAATCGGTGCTGTTGAATCAGTTCACTTCAGTGCATGACACTATTTCTTAAAACTCTAATGTATAACAAAACACTTTTCAGTCATGGTCCTTGTCGGCCAACAATTTTTACACTGCAATTAAACAACGCTTGTTTTCTCGTTGTAGGGATTTCAGTGATGAGGAGTTTGAAGATGATGGAGACGAATGCAATCTTCTACCAGAGGACACGGAAGTGGCAAAATATAGTTTTTTTGAAAAAGTATATATCTTATATGAATTGAGTAGCAGGGAAAAAATGTGATAATGGAAACGACCGAATCTTTGTTGAAAGTATGTCAGACATAGGCAGCTGAATGGATTGGACAAAGCTTGCATATGGGGGCGGCGTTTTTAACAAAACAGGGACATGTCTTTAGTTCATAGTTGAATATTTGCAATAATTGAACTGTGTGCAAATATCTGACTCTTGTCAGGGGCGGATCTAGAAAAATGCTGTACCCGGGGCGAGATGGGGGGGGGGGGTGCGATTTAGGCCCCGCCCCTTTCTAACATCTCAGGCTGCTGACAGCTGCACACTATGTGCAGGTCTGTCCAGCCGTGACAGGCAGGGACAGTGTGCTGCCCGGCTGCTCTGATTGTGTTTTAAACACAGTCAGAGCAGCCGGGCAGCACACTGTCCCTGCCTGTCACGGCTGGACGGACCTGCACATACTGTGCAGCCGTCGGCAGCAAGTGTCTGCTAGGGGGGGCGATCGCCCCGATCGCACCCCCCTGGATCCGCCACTGACTCTTGTAAATATCTTGTTGCAAGGAGTATATTTTGTACCCATCTTGTGTAGATGCAGAATCTATTCTTCATAAGTAGTTTATTTAAATATATGCATAACCCAAAATATGATCGGATCTCTAAGGGCACAGCTAAATTGCTTGTCCATTCGACTCGTGTACGTAAATGCCACTGATCTGTGTTTAAAGGGATAAGAGGCTCCAAGTGTCTGATACATGCGGCTAAAAACTACTGCTGCAAATTGTGTTGGACACGTGTTACATGGGACACATGATTATGATGCACTTGTGTCCAGTTCTCGATCTGGCCCATAGTTACTTACAAGTACAGAGTGAGCTTAATATTCATGTTTTTCTGACACTGCACATTCAGGATATTGGTCCTCTAAAATAATACATTTTAATAGTTTTTCTGCTTTCATTTCAGGATAAGGAGGTGGCAGTGGTAGAGCTGCTCTGTTTTAATGAAAATTCTCCCTTTCCTTTTAAAGTATGTACAACGCGTGGTGTACCTAGCACATCTCAGGTAACTTGAACTACAGGGGTAAATATACACAAATGTTCTAATGATTGTGTGGTAGTTGTAGCTTTGCATTGTCATGATTGCACATTATTCAAAATACAAATAATTTAGTTTTTATTTTACCTGTGATGGACCTATTGATCTTTTTCTCTTTTTCCTTTTTATTTGTAACAGCAGTAGAATAGAACATGTCGCAAAACATTGTAAATAGAGTGTGCATAAAAATCAATATCAAGCAATAAACAGGCAATGGGGCCCAGGTACAACATGCAATAATAGGTGCTAGATACTATTTTTATAGATTCTATGCTTTTCAACAACCATTCAGATTTTTTGAAACGCAATCTATTTTAACAGCCTTTTGGCAGTACACGGAGTGAATTTATACAATTGGGTGCTGCCTTAAATAGATAGCTATAATCACTGAAACATATATTTATAACATAAATGCGCACCACCTCTTGTATAATTCACATGAATTTATTAAAAAACCATTGTCAAAAAATCATTAAAAACTTCATAAAAATATGTCATTAGAATAGAGAGGAATCTCTAAATTGTGTGTGTGAGAGAGAGAAATTCTTATGTGCACATGGCATTTATTTTCATGTATGTATATTATATCAAAGACATGATAAGCATATATAAGAAGAAAATTAGTTTGTTTTTTTAAAATATTATTCTTATTACGCAGAAAGAATTTACATTTCAGCAAGTAGACACTGCAAAGACTGCTTGTGACAAATATGGGCTTCGAATTGATGATCTGATAAAGAAAGGATTCAGACAAGTCGATAAAGTACCACCGCAAGCTGAGTCCTTCGCTTCTCAAGCACTGCAGAAGGTACTTGCTGTATTGTTTTTTTTGCATGTGATCATATTCACACTTGAATTATACTGTGTACAAGTTTCTCCATGATCTGTTTGTGCCTTAATACTTATGGCAGGAGCATTTTTTTATTTCAAAGGGCAATACTTTATTTTGCAGCAGTTTATAGTATTTTACTTGTTTGGCATCCATTTAAAACATATATCTAGGGTTAAAATTTTATCAATAATTCCTTTAGAAGTGGTGATGCTCCAAATCTGTCTCGGGTAGCTCCAACCTGCAACAACAGCAAGCAAATGTATGTAGTTTCAGTTAAAGCAACACCCCTTCACCCAGCCTGTGTGTCAGAAGGGTCCTTACCAGCTCCTGTATGTCACATGACAGGTGGGTTTGGGGGTACCGTTTGAAGTGGTTAATGGCCACACAGGTGGTGGACTTTACTTTCACGTGGTGTGGACTTGTGGGATTGGGTATGATATGGCAACAATTAAAATGTCACTATTCAGAATATTGACACAGTTGAAATCTCAACATTGTGACTGTCGACAGGCTGTAATATTAACAGTCACAATGCCGACAGAAAACATTAAACTGAAAGCATTAATTCCGGTATTACATAATAATAACCTAAATACTCGCGACTACCCCCCCGTCAGGACCACTGCCGGCACTACATTAAAAATATAAGTAAATGTAAAACCTCAGTTAATTATAAAACAAAAAGCAGGATGCCCACCAAACAGTTTAACCCTAGTGCTGTCAGTCTAGGCTGGTACTAGTAAAATAAAGGGGCCAAGAAGCTTGGGGTTTCCCTGATGTTACTAGAGTCCCCCTGCCATAATGACAAACCGACCCTAGGCTGGTCAAGATGTGGCTGGATTCCCATTTTTTTGCGGACCCCTCTCCACGACCTCTAGAGTTACCCAGCCCTTCCCATCTTCCCACACCCCTGGGCAGTGGGTGTGGAGTAATAGTAATTTAATTAATGTAAAACACACCATTTTGTCCCTTGTGCAACACAGGTCCCAGCAAACTCAGGCTCAGCAAACAGTTTGGGCATGCTGGTGTTTGTAGTACTGCCTTTGCAAAATAAAAAAACATTTAGAAAGAAGCTAACTAGCTCTTGACAGGAAGAGCTCCCAGCGCATAATGACATACCGTATATACTCGTGTATAAGCCGACTTTTTCAGCACATTTTTTATGCTGAAAACACCCCCCTCGGCTTATACACGAGTAAACTTACCTGTTCCCTCAGCTCTTAACTTCCACAGTGCGTTCCACTGACAGGAAGTTTGGCATTTGGAACGCAAACTTGCGTTCCAAATGCTGAACTTCCTGTCAGTGGAACATTCATGCGTTCCACTGTGGAGGTAAGTAAAAGGCTGAGGTGGAAATTAGGAAGCTTAAGTAGCCCTACAGAAACCTGCCAGGTGAAAAGCATTGAACGCTGTGGGAATGTACCAGATGCAACTAGCTACACGCGTCCGGGGAATGCACTGTTCTGCCCACCTGCGCTTGGACGCATGATCGACTATTGTCGTGAGAGGCCGGGGAGGGGATCATTTTAAGTGACCACCCCCAACACTGGGACATCTGCAGACCGTTTGTAATAACTTGATTACTAGATGTTGGATATATCTACTTCTAGGAACAATCACTGTTAGAATTTCCTTTCTTTCAATACATGCAATATAATTGTGTGGAGTTTTCCTCTTTATTGAATCAATTAACACTTGTAATTGGCTATCTTTTTGCTAATAGTACTAATTACCCTATTGGAGTGGTTACTATTGATTAATGGACGCTGTTGTATCTTATATATGATGCTAGAGGTGTTCTCCATGAAGACTGGTGGAATGCTCACGTTCACTAGAACCAATTGTATTAATTAGTGATCGTGTTCTATTCTCTGTACCATCTACACGTTACCAGTAGCTGCTGCATTTCCCACCCTAGGCTTATACTGGAGTCAATAAGTTTTCCCAGTTTTTTGTGGTAAAATTAGGTGCCTCGGCTTATATTCGGGTCGGTTTATACTCGAGTATATACGGTAATTACGCCGCTAGGGCTATTTATAATATGGGAATTTCCCATGTCCTCAGGGCCGAGGACACGATGGAAACACTCACCAAAGCGGAGAGGCAAGGATTCCCCAAAAAGTAAACCGTTAACAAAAGATCAAAAAAAGAGAATAGTTATAGAAGAAAATATATCCTACAATGAGGTACCCATGACGCTGGGATGCAGGCTCAAATGTTTTAATGAAAATATGAACCATTATCTCATGTTTTGATTTTGCTAGATATACACACATATGCAGTGTTAAGGACAAGCACTGACAACAACTGTCTTTACGTTTTGTAAGAAAGTAAATCTATTTATTGTACTACTCCACTGGTAATATTATGTAATATGTTTAATAAACTGCTTCTCCCCAACCAGGTTCCAATTATATCAACAATTATGTAATAAAATTAAATAATGTAAATTTGTTTTAAACTAGGATTTCTTATAACTACTTATTTACAATGTTATTCACCAACTTATTACTATTACTAACCAGGTTATATTTTAATATTAATAGAATATTCCTTTATTTGAATACTAACATGCCGGACTTATTTTTTTGTTACAACTATATTGTTACTAAGAAATATTTAAAAGTGGCAACATTTACCTACATTTATACGACTGAATTGATACTAAAACTCTATTAATTACGCCTATACTTATTCAAGTAACTATAACATAAATTTGCATGTTCTGATTTTGCACAATATTCCCTTGTTTAAATAAAGTACACTTGATGAGGATGAGATGGATATAACCGTTGCAGTAGTGAATTTATCCAACATATAAGTTCATACAACGGGCTGATTCATTAAAGAAAGTTAAGTTAAAAATTGAGTAAGTAGTCTCCTGGACAAAACCATGTTACAATGCAAGGGGTATAAATGAATTTATTATTTTGCACATAAGTTAAATACTGTCTGTTTTTTCATGTAGCACACAAATACTTGATAGCTTATCTGTTCACTGAAATGTAAAGTAATATTTGTGTTCTACATGAAAAAACAGACAGCATTTAACTTGTGTGCAAAATAGAAAACTAATTTGCACCCCTTGCATTGTAACATGCTTTTGTCCAGGAGAAAACTTACTCAATTTTTTACTTAACTTTCCTTAATGAATCAGGTCCAACAGGTTTTCCATATGTGGGATGATACTGTCTTTCAGATGAGAAATTAGTGTTCCATGGTAGTGCAAATGAAAAACTGATGTTATTCCAGAGTTAATTTCAAGTATTACTTCTCTGAATTGGAACCACTGTTATGTAAATATATTTATAGGTAGGATAACTTAACTTATTTCCTCTGTCTTTTCCTCAGGGCAAGTATCTTTAACTATTTTATTCTCTTCGTTGTCAGTTAATCACATTAAGCATGTTTATATGTATCACAGTTAAGCACTAAATTAATTCTAAACCGTTCCTTCACCCAGCTCTTAAAAATCATAATAATTGTGATCAGATATTATCTGGTATACAGCAATATGTCACTGAAGTAATCCTCCAATTTATCTCTGAGTAATAAATCTTTCCCATGTAAACTCTTAAACATATGTACACTTGATAACTACTCTCACTTGCAGTAGTGAGAGTCTGATGTCTGTATGCTTAGCTGTCACCACTGATGTATTTAGTTAATAAATATATCTGCTCAGTGTTTTCACTGTCTCCGACACACAGTGTTTAAGACAAGTGCTGGTGCCTAAATTGTTTATCATATAGCCGAATGTCCATCTGATTTAATATTTTTCTCTCGACTATGACACACTGCCTCTTGCATTCAGTCCTGTCTTTTATCTCCTGCACTTATTACATCTGCTTGTCAGCCATCCGCTGTCTCTGTCCCCTCTCCCTACTCTAACAGTCACCCTACTTACCACCAGTCACCCTACTCACCAGCGCTTATTGTCACAGCATCCTCAAGCAGCACCCGGGTTGCCAGTTATTAAAGTCTTGATTGTCATTGCGCATGCGCCGTCATTGCTGATGCGTTATGGTCATCACATAGTGGATTATCACAGGTATACAAAGTGTACAACGTTTTTAGGGTCTCTTCCTTCAGGTGTCTGTAAATACATCCAGTGATAATTGAGCACAGAGTACAGAGTGTGAATATGTGATCACAGTAACTGACTGTGCTACCATCTGTACAAATAACATAAACTGCTTATGAAACCAAGGTAATTAAATTCAATAAATCAGAGTCAAGGTCTAATGTTAGTGTGGTGTACGTATTTATTTAGTAGCTACTGATAACCCCAACTTCTTGCTTCGTTGTTGTGTAAGATTTCTACTAAATGTGAAATAATGGGCCTGATTCATTAGGGAAAGTTAAGCAAACAATTGAGTAAGTTTTCTCACTCAAGTTTTCTGGACAAAACCATGTTGCAATGCAAGGGGTGCAAAGTAGTTTATTATTGTGCACATAAGGAAAATACTGTGTTTTTTCATGTAGCACACACATACTTGATAGCTTATTTTTACATTGAAATTTAAAGTTGACCTAGGACATGCCCTATCCCAAATATAAATCTGCCATCACATTTTAAATTTATGTCCCCCTCCAATGCAACTTGGTTTTACCTTACTTACTTACTTTTGCTTAACTTTCCTTAATGAATCACACCCAATATCACTGTTTTATTTCCCTTTACTTTAATGTATAATTTATTAGAAATTATTTTTAAGACCTCTCTCTTGTCTTCAAATGTAAAAGGTGCTGCTTGGAGAAGCCCTAAATGTTGCAGAATTGCCCCCAGACGTTGCTGGCTTTGTGGAGACCATCTGGGTGGATGCTCTTGGACATCTGGATGCTATACTTTCATGCCCTGTGAAAAACATCAGCCTAAATGATGTAAGATGTAGACAATGGTAACATGGAGTGGTGCTGACTAAATGACAATGTGTGGAAATATGTGTGTGTGTGTGTTTATAGGTATATATATATATATAATATATATTTATTTATTACACATAACGTTTACATCCTTGTTTGGTCTAGCAGGAGAGGGTAAATGGGCTGCATGTAAGTTCTGTATAATAACTGACCTGAGCACCCAGTTGTCAATGGAAGTGAAAAATAAAGTTGCTTGAAAATTGCTGCCTGCTCTCTCCATGTGATTACATGTTGACGGTTATCTCAGAAGCTTCAAATATGGGGCCTGCAGCGCTCATGTGGTTTGTAATGCCATGTGCCTGTTTTTGCCTTTGTACAAGTTCATGCATGGCTCAGCCTTTCTGGATGGCATTAACTACAAGGGGTGCAGGACTTTTCTCCTTATTAGAGGAGGTGGGTGGATTGGGGTGTTCCTTGCTGAATGTGGGCTCACCCTATTTCCATATGCAAAAACTAGATTTCATGTTCTGGGACAAGATATCATCATCAGCAGCTATTGATATAGCGCCAATAATTCTGCAGGGTTGTAAAGAGAACTCGCTCACATCAGTCCCTGCCCCATTGCAGCTTACAGTCTAAATTCCCTAATATACACACAGAGAGAGAGAGAGACAGACTAGGGTCAATTTGATAGCAGCCAATTAACCTACTACTATGTTTTGAAGATATTTAAATGAGATTCAAGGGGTGGGCCTTGTGCATTTAGAGGATGGCCGCAGAGCCTCTTTTCATCACAAATCAGCCTAAATTTTTACACACTTTTAGGGGGAGATTCAATTGCCAGCGATGTGGTGCGCGGACATCACACTGTGCACATTGCTGGCAATTACGGTAGGAATCTCCGCTCATTTTCATGCAAAGAAAACTGAGCAGAGATTTCTGTCAGATCTCTGCAGAGAAGTGTCTCGCGGACGTTCTGGAGAAACCTTGTGTCTAATTGAATCTCCCCTAAAGAGATGGTGGTGATCTGGTGTCTAAATTTGCACGTTGAATCGAACTAATTAGATGCACTTTATAAGGCAAGTCCTTTTTTATGCACACACTTACGAGGGCAATGAAAACATTTAAATGTATCTTAATCCTCCTTACTTTTTTTTAAGACATAAATGAGGTCTGGTTGAGCAATATTTTAGGGGAAAAAACCCATGTCAGCAGTTACTATATTATTTTTTTTATCTTATTTTGTAGACCAGTGTGGGTGATTATTGTTGTAGACCAGTGTGGGTGATTATTGTTGTAGACCAGTGTGGGTGATTATTGTTGTAGACCAGTGTGGGTGATTATTTTTGTGGCTGTATTAGAAGGCTTTCGAAATATAGTATTCAATTGTTCATAGGTGGCCATTTTGCAGTTTGACTAAGATATTACGGTAGCACTTGTCATGATGGTGGTCCAGCCTGTGTACCAACTCTTTATTCACCATAGAAAATGCATAGACTGTAAGACTTGCATTTTAGAGACAGAATAAGAGAAGCTGCACTGTACAGATAGTCAGCATTGAATGAAGTTCAATGTACAGGGCAAACCTTTAAAACTTGGGTCAGCCCTTGGAAAGTGTCCCAAACACTTGGAAGCCATGGATTATCTGTCCCAGTATAATAAAGCTGTGTGTGTGGATATCAATGCTATAGATGCTATTGTGGAACAATTGCATTTTGATGAGAGATTTGCCGAATCCTCTGTTTCCTCTCAAGGTCAGTAAGGCTGAAGGAATCCTGCACCAAGTGCGAAATGCATTGACCAAAGGAGATAGAGAAGAAGACATTCATCAAATGATGCTGGAGTTTTATAGATTCATTCCCCACAAGGAAAAGATGCTGAGTAACATTGACAAAAAGTTTTTGACAGTAAAACAGGACTTGTGCCAGGTAAAATGTATAATATTTATTTCAATCTTGTATTAATTGTGCATTCATTTAAAGCTATTTCAAGTCATCTTTCCTTTCTCATCATTCCCTTCTTCTAGCTTATTAGAGACATGGTTAGTGTTTGTGAGACCAGCTTACCTAAAAGTACACTAAGCACCACTGCAAAATACCAGGCACTCAGATGCAGAATAGAACACGTTGACCCAAACAGTGAGGAGTTTCATCGGGTGAAACGGGACCACAGGTAAGTGACTAGCAGAGCAGTAATTTGTCCATGTCATGACTGCTCCTGTTACATTACAATCTCCTGACCCTGATTATACAAGTTTTAGTATCTGTGACGGAAGATCTATGTTCACTAAACAATATTTCTGAGCTATCTTGTTAGCATCAAATATAAAATTTGTTTATGTCACTCTGAACAACTGAATGGAGTATTTCTAATTTAAATTATTAAGGTATTGGTTGAACCTTTGACAATGACCTATTGAACCTTTGACAATGACCTAGTGTTGGAGGTAATGCAAATAAGCTTCTAGAATAATATAAGTTGTTGTGTTATCTTTATCTAGAATGTGAATCTCACCCTCCAAGATTTAAACACTACCTTTCTCTCTCTAATTATCTTCCTCTGCCTAGAAGTTAAGCTGGATACACACTTATGCAATATTACTTCAAATGCGATTTCTGTAACAATTTGACAAAGAACTGAAAGTCCCAACGAGCATGCCGATTCATGCGTACACACTTACTTACTTATACTGTCAGATCTGAGATCTGCATCTCGAATACCATCTGCTGAAAAGATCGTGATTCTGTACACACACTATAGATATCTGCCGTCCCTGCAGCAATATGCAAACCTAATTTAAATAATGCGCTACACCTCACCTCACACAGACACACTCACACACAAACATCCAGGAAGAGGAAATATCATTATCCCCATTCACTGCTTTGTTTTGCTTGGTGTATAGTTTACGCTCGGTTAACACCCTGCAGAAGTGTAGACAAGGTAGGTTTTATTGTTCTATAATGAGCTTGGCATATTAAAGAAAATCTTGTGCTCTTTCGGTTGTCACCGTGGCGACAACGCTGCAAACAATAAACAGGAGAGAATGGAGAATAAAAATCGCAGTTGTTGGACCAAGGACAGGAGGGGTCCTGGGCTGCATTTCCAGGAGCTGATGTTGCCTGTGTGGAGGGAGCGTAAAATTAAGGGATGGAGCAGACTTGTAAAACTCTTGGCCATGCCTCGGGCGGAACTCTGTCACCCTGTGTACTGGGTAAGTTCCCCTCCGTTGACCCAATAAAGCCCCTCCATTGACTCAATAAAGCCCCTCCATAATTAAACGCTCGGGTCTCTGCCCTATTTTCTGCATCTAAACATTTTAGATTGTTAGTTATTGCCGCACTTATCCAGTAACACTAGGCGTCTTCATTTTCCATAGCCTGTTGTCTGAGTCGAGTATACGACGAGTCATGGCCTTGATGTTTTGCGCCTCCCGTGGCCTTTTCTTTCACCTCCTGCCAGGTTGTTCACCTTGTTGGTAGGTGGCTTCATAACTTAGCTGTGTGGAAGTAGGCGTCTCCACCGTATCCTTCACCACATTAGAAAACCCCTCCTCGATGAAGGCAGAAGGCTGTGTAATAAAAATATAAATTAAAATAGTTTGATAACAATAGATGCATGTATTGATTTAACAGTGCAACAATCTTTCTTTGTCAATTCCCATCAAAGGTTGAGGAATGGCAAGTTGTTGCTGAAGAATTTGAAGAAATGTGAAATTTCACAAACTGTGGTGGTGCCATAGATGTCAGAATTATGCCACTCTCTAAAACCGGTTCCTATTTCTACATTTACAAAGGGTTCTTCAGTATTATCCCGATAGCCATAGTGGAAGCAAAATATGAATTAATCTTCATGGACATTTAAAAAATATGGGAAAGTGTCTGATAGTGGGGCATTGGAAAAGACACCCTTCCAAACAACACACTTAATATGCCAACATGCACCAAAACTAAATTAGGCCTACATTTTGTATTTGTGGTTGATGAAGCGTTCGCACTCCAAGTTAATATTTTGAAAACGTACCCTGAAAAAGAACTCACACCAGAAAGGAGGATATTCATTTATAGATTATCAAGAGCAAGAAGAGGTAGTGGAGAATGATTTTGGGTTATTAAGTAACAGATTAAAGAGTCTTCATACTGCCTCTAATCTCTGCCTTGACAAAATAGACAAGGTGGTTATGGAATCTTGTGTCCTACACAACTAACAACTATCTTTAGCATAAAAGTTCCAGTGTGTGCAGCACAGATTCTACTTTGGAGCATGCTACAAATAATGTTGAGGATGTGGTAGGGTTGACACCACTGGAGCCTTCTCAAATAAGAAAGGCCAAGGTAAACAGGGAGGAGTATTTGTAATATTTTAATGGTGACGGTGCAGTTGTATGTACAAATGTATGTTCATTGACATTCTATGTTATAATGAAGTACTTATTTTGACAAATATGTTAATAAATTTTTTAAGCATTCATGAATGTGTGTTTACTTACTATCCCACTTAACGGTATGTCTTCTGTTTCTTGAGGGACAGATGAGGAAGTTGACTTCCGAAATTACAAATTTCCAGTAGATGGTCTGAAACACCCTGATGAGCCGTGAACCTCAGGAGATCGAAGTACCATAACTTTAGCACAAACACTTCATCAGCCACTGTCCTAGATCTTTTAGAAACCTCCATCTTATTTAGTTCTATTCAGGAAGACGGTACGCATGATTTGGCTATGCCTTCTGACCCAATCTTCAGATAGTGAGGAAGACTGAGTCTCACAATGTCTTCATAAGCCTACATCCTCTTCTGCTGGTTTGAATAGTCTTTGGACTTTCTTTCCCACAAGCGCCGTCCCCGCTGTTCTTCCACTTTGCGGGGACGGACGCCTGTGGAGCCTCGGTTGCGGCACCCAGTTGCCTAGCAACAGGTGTGCCGCTCCCCCAGCTGTTCCTCCGTCGGGCGCATGCGCCCTGGTCCGTCCCGTTGCCTAGCAACGGGACACTATAATCGGCACGCAGCATGCCTGATCCTGCCTCCTCCAGCTTCCTTCAATCCCTGCTCCTATTTAAACCTGGCTATGGCGCCATTAGGGTGCCAGAGTAACAGGTTTCTGTCTCCAGCATTCCTTGCGGCTATTATTGAATACTGACCCGGTGCTCCTGACCATTCTCCTGGATAGTGTATTTCCGTTGTGACCCTGCTTGCTGACCATTCTCTTGTCTCCTGACCCATATTGTTCCTGCAACCTTGGTCTGTTTTGACTACCCGTTTGGATCCTCCTTTTGTACCTTGTTTTCCCGATTGGCTTCTGACCCGGACCGTCTGACCTTCCTTAACGCTACACCAGCAACTGGCTAGTAGGACCGCGACCTGCGTGCCCTGTGCAGCGAAGTCCAAACCTCCTTGCGGGGGTCCCTGGTGAACACCAGGGGTACGTTAGACGCCGCACCTGCTAGTTCAGTAGCGCTAATACCGGTTAGTGGCTCTCTACACTCAGTCTACAACTAGGCCTGACACAGGGATGGGGTCTGTAGGCCTCAATGAAATCCTTCATGTGCTTGCTCTACATTCTTATCAGATGCCATGATAAAATGTCTGAAAATAGATAAAACATGTATTGTAATATTTTCATCCACACAAAAGTCATATATAATAAAGTCTTATCCCCTGCTGCCAATCTCCGCCGCTCATCTGCTCCCCCTCTCCTCTGCTGTCAATCTCCGACACTCATCTGCTGCCAATCACCACCGCTCATCTGCTCCCCCTCTCCTCTGCTGCCAATCTTCACCGCTCATCTGCTCGCCCTCTCCTCTGCTGTCAATCTTCACCGCTCATCTGCTCCCTCTCTCCTCTGCTGCCAATCTTCACCGCTCATCTGCTCCCCCTCTCCTCTGCTGTCAATCTCCGCAGCTCATCTGCTGCCAATCACCACCGCTCATCTGCTCCCCCTCTCCTCTGCTGACAATCTTTGCCGCTCATCTTCTCCCCATCTCCTCTCAATCTCCCCCACTCATCTGCTCCCCCTCTCCCATGCTGTCAATCTCCGCCGCTCATCTGCTGCCAATCACCACCGCTCATCTGCTCCCCCTCTCCTCTGCTGTCAATCTCCCCCACTCATCTGCTCCCCCTCTCCTCTGCTGCCAATCTCTACCGCTCATCTGCTACCCCTCTCCTCTCCTCTCAATCTCCGCCGTTCATCTGCTCCGCCTCTCCTCTGCTGTCATAATCTAGCATGCTGAACACACAGCGTGACTTTTACGACAATATACATTTATAACTCAGGTGTATAGAGCAGACTTATTTACAGTTCTGCTTCTGTGGATGGTAGTGATAGTGAACCTATGTCTGGATAACACTGCTCCTATTTCCCGCAGTGATCACTGCTATGATCACTACATGAACATCAGAGCACTTCTGAATTTCCCACCCCCAGCTTTATCTGACATGCGCAACGTTATTAAATTCTGTGAAATCCCCTATCTTTAAAATGAGGCATATTTTACCAAATAAAAAAAAACTATAAGCTTCTCAAAGTTGTCACCCATAAAAGGCCCTCCTCCGCCTTATTAGCTTTCTAACAAAACAAACCCCAAGTCTTAAAACCTCCTGTACACTGAGTTACAGTCTCCCAGAAAAACGTTGACTTTTGCAAAATAGGAAGTGTAAAAAACAGCGAGATTTTGAACTTTAGATTATTCCTAATTTGTCATTTTTTTTATTCCTTTTTTCTTTAAATCTGGCATGCGACACCTGTGGACAGTTCTTCATTTGCATGCCAAATTTCAGCTTAATAGTTTTAATACCTTTCACAATGTAGCCACACAAACACCATGCCCCCCCCTCTCACAGATTTAACATGGCGGAATGTCGTTTATTAGATGCAACCTCAATATAAGGGCATGGAAATATATATATATATATATATATATATATATATATATATATATATATATATATATAATATAATATAATAAGTGTGTTGACCCCCGTGTTTTGGTTTTGTTATTGGTTTTGCCCATATGTCCTGAAAGGTTTTGGATTTGGATTTAATAAAAAATTGTGAAAAATAGGTATATGTGACTTTGAGCTGTTTTTGCTCCTATTTTACTATTTATAGCATTAGTAGTCGTTTACAGTCTTTTATAAAAGACTATGACTCATTTATACATTTCAATGAGCCCTCCACCACCCACCTCTGTGCAGGAGCCAGTTAAAGATTGTGAGGAGGGATATTTAAACCTGCATGCTGACCAGGGTCTCATACAGACGTTTCCCTGAGGAAGCCCCATATCAGAAGGTGAAAGACGTTGGAAATCATCTATTTTACACCTCACAATGACAGGATAAGCTCCACTCTATGCACCTATCACTGAGTGGTTGCAGCCAAACTTCATTATACACCAACCTGGCAGAAGCCAGCAACGCACAGCTGGCCCAGTAAGAAACTTCTCTGCTCATGCACAGCACCCGAGTTACTTCAAGACATTTAAGAGATGATGAGAGACCAAGTGCACAATGTTAAATAGTGCAAGCTGGCATTGTCCTTGGGCCCACCCACCTGGGTGTGATACATACATGTGTTGGACAGTTACATAATTGATATAATATGGTGGGCACCATAATAGACATGGTTGGGAAGTTGACAATAATGACATCAACAGTATTATTTGAACAACAATTGAAATGTAGAGAGTATTTATTAGTTGGGCAATTAAAATGTAGACAGTATTATCCCTAACCCTAAACCAACCCCTGCCCCTTTCCCCTGTTGCTATCCCTTAATAATACTGTCGACATTTGAATTGTCCACCTAATTATACTGTCCACATTGTTGGTTGGCGACCTAATAATACTGTTGACACCTGATTTGTTGACTAATGTTGTTGACTGAATATTGACCAAATGCATGTCTAGCTGTCTAATGCATAGCATTTTACTGTTACACAAGATGATAGACCAAGGCTAAAATGTAAAATAGTACAAGATGGAATTGTCCTTGGACCACCCATATGTTAAACAGGACATGTACATAGTTTAACAAACCAAGCACATGAGCAACAGGGGCTGCCACTTTTGTGGCTGAAGTGCTTGATTTGTTTGGGCCCCCCGCAAAAGAAAACTTTTTGGATGTTGGTTGATAAACTGGAAAGAATAGATTAAGGATTTTAATAAATTACTAATAGGCATTTGACTAACAGTGGTCATCTTCCTCTATGTTAACAATGTCATCACCCTCATCATAATCCTCATCACTAATGTCATGATCATCATCAGCACACAATGTGAATTCATCCCCACTGGAATCTACAGAATCTGTTTGTAATTGTCAGCAAAAATGGTATTCCTATTACAATTTATACTTACTTTTGATAAACACCAGTGTTTCTAAATTTTGAGGAAGTAGTCTCTGACGACAATCACTCGCAATAGTACACGCTGTAGGATTTGCGCATAAGTACACAATAGCTAGCTTGTACAAGGAGTTCCAAATTTTCTGTTTTCCCTCCCAGAATTCAAAGAGAGTGTTTCAGATGCTAAGTTCTAATAATCCTCCACTATTCTACTAAGACGACATGTATCCAATTAAGACTCAGTAGAGGAGTCAATATATTTGTGAATTCCTTTTAATCCTGAACAGATGTCATAACATCATACTTGCCAACTTTTAAATAGTGAAGTCCGGGAGATCCCGGACAGGGGGCATGGCTGGAGGGGGCGGGTGCGGTCAATTGTAATTTTGGCCAAAATGCCGTGATTCACCCGGAATCGCTTCATTTTGGCTAGCAAATTGCAGGATGGGTGAGACTTGCCGGCTCTCCTGGGAGTCTGGGAGACCTACCCGGATTTCGGGAGTTTCCTGGACATTCCAAGATAGTTGGCAAGCATGCATAACATTTCACGTTGGTGTGCTGCTGTGTTGTTGACTCATCATCAGTGTGACTCTTAGAAAACGGAAGTTTCTTCTGTTAACAAACAAATGTTATATTTTATTGGGGGGTTGTGCTGCTCAGAGTCAAAGACAAGAACACCCTGTTTAATTTTTTGGGTTGTGCAGCTGCACTGATGCTCACACGCAAACATGCTTTTTGCTTCCAATTTCATATAGATGTCACTGAACAACCCGTAACAACTTCATAAGTATTGGAAAATGTTAAAATATTGTAGAATATAGAGGTCTAGTGAGGGGTTTGAACCTCACACACAAACACCATTTTTTTCCACTTAATATGGATGTCACTGAAATACCCTTAACTACTTAGCAGGTATTGAAAAATAGAAAAAAATGTTGAATATAGAGGTTTTTTGAGGGGCTCTGCTGCTTAACCTCACACACAAACACCCTCTTTTTACCCACTTAATCAAGATGTCACTGCTCCACACAAGATTACTTTCACTAGAAAAGCTTTAAATTCTAAAATAAATAAATCTAATTTTTTTTTGGTTTCTGCTGCTGAGAGTCATACAGCAAAAGCACACTGTTCCCCTACACTAAGTAAATACTAGTTATGTCCATCTCTATATATTACTATATATGCATTAATAACAACCAGTAGTCACTACTCCTTCTATATTCTCTGACAGACTGAAAACCAATTGATCAGCAAATTATTCTAACTGCCTAATCCCTACAGAACTACATTAAAATAATCACAGCTATTCTATTGTTTTCTATGTCGTTCTTTCACCCTGTCTAATATTGTAGTCCATGTTGGGCATTTCTCAGAATCCAAATCACTCATCTCTAAAATACATATATAATAATTATAATATTTTATACCAGTAGCACAGGAAGAATAACAATACAATACTAGAAAATTACACATAGGACACTAGTAAATGAGACGTTATTGAGACTGTATTTGTGTGTACATGAGTTTACAATTCATGTTGTATACACTTGGATACAGGAACAAATAGATGACAAATAGAGCTTGTAAAGAACATTTATTCTTATTGATTCGCTATGAAATCGGCACTGCATTTCCTTGTACTTACGTTGTACATTTAGAAATCACAGCACGTAGGATACAACATTATAGATTTAGGCATCGCTGTTGAAGGAACAGAAGTGTTGGACAAACAGCTGTGAGTGCATACATACTTCCACACTTGCCCAATATCTTTACACCATTGATCGTGATTTTTCTTACGTTTATCAAACCAAATCAAAAGATGCAATGTGTGTTTGTACCATAAAACATGATTGTGGGAGCATGCACATTCTTTCAGGATTGGACCAAATGGTCGTTTATAGTGGGATCTGTACGATAATTGCTTTGGTGTGTAACCAGCTTAACAGATCCCTGCATGACAGGGTGAGAGGAACAGATATTAGTGGTGACAGGTGAAACTGTTAAAAAACATTTTGATGAGGCTAACTGATCCTTACGATATTATTTAAATTATGTTCCGATCTCTTGTTGAGGATTAAGTATGACTGGCCCCAATGCTGGGGATTTGTCAAAATTTATTACCTCGTCTTCATTTTGGAATTTTCCTGGTCAACGTCTGATTGTGTCTGTTGATTTGTTGCTCCTTAAACGTTATATACAATGTTGTGAACTATTTGGCTTTATATGTGGAGAGTTTCAGAATAATTGTGTTTCCTTTGAAACATAACAGGGGAGTAGACATAGCTACCTCTTTTTGATCAGCTTTAACAGTTTTATTCAATGTATGTCTTTATATCCATGCTTGTGCTCAACACAAGACAATGTCTTAGAAGGCTAGGCATAGGCTAGAGCAGGGGTGGCCAACCTGTTAGAGACAAAGAGTCAAAAAATATCTAAAGTTACCTCAAAGACCCATGCCCCTCAGAGCTCTCCACATGCCTCTCATACCTCTTCACATGCCCTATACATGTCCATCAGACCTCCCCACATGCCACTTACATGCCATTAGACCTCCCATATGCCATCACACCTCCCCAGATGCCCCTTACATGCCTTTCAGACCTCTTTACATGCCCTTTAGATGCCCATCAGACCTCCCCACATGTCACTTACATGTCATTAGACCTCCCATATGCCATCACACCTTCCCAGATGCCCCTTACATGCCCATCAGACCCCTCCAAATTCGTCTCACACCTTCACCACGTTTCTTTACAGCTGGATCCCTCAGACTCTGTAGTGCAGAAGAAGGAGGGGTAGTGCACTGCATTCTATCCTCCACCCCAGGTATGCAGCATGACCTCCCTGCGTTGTGCAGAAAATGGAAATTGGCTGTTCCCAGTCTTATTTTCAGCTCCTGATGGAGACCTCTACCCGTGCTGGTGCATAGAGCACCAGCAGCTGGGAGCCACATTTACAAGTACAATTGACCTCATAGGGCAACTTAGCGGCTTTCAAGCATTGACAGGAATATATTTTTCAGGGGCCTCACAAGTGACTTTTGGTTCCACAAGAGAGCTCCACATTTACAGAGAAGCATTACATCACATTTTACATTCAGAGCACCATTAGAAAGTGTTCACGTTGCACAAAAATTAGGATATCCTATGGCAGGGTTGGTTAAACTATTGAGAAGATATCACCATCCAGTTATTAACTTTCAGCCTAACTGTGTAAATCCATCATGCCCACATTTCACATTAAAACATTAGGAGAAGGATAAAAGAGTAAAAGTACTGTTAAAGGCCAGTTGGCTGATGTACATTACGCAATAATCACGTCATGACCGATGACATGTTTTTTTTTTTCATACAGCAATGATGAGTTTAAAATGTTGCGCGTGTTCCGGATCGGGAGATTAAGTGAATCCACTAATTTTAAGAGTGATCTTGGCAACGTCCGGTCATTGCTCCATGCCTCTTCACCATGCAACTTTGTTGGGATCCTCTCACGGTAAGACTGTACATTTGTATTTTGTTTTATGTTCTGCATGGCAGAGTGAGGGGGGGGGTTGAATGTTGAATGTTTTAACAGTTATGTGTTTCATGAGTCAATACTAAAAGTTTGTCAAAGGTTTATGGCTCTAGTGTGGGTAAGATCCTTATTTTCTTCATGAAGATTCTGCTGGAACTGGTGGTAATAGTTGTGTGTTTGTCTTTCATGCGGTACTTGTGGTTGTTTGATAGACATAATGGTGAAAAACCCAGAAGCTTTATTACTGGGGTCACACGTTTCATATGTATTATCTTGTGTTTTCTCTACAGTGGATTAATGTTACCAAAAATTATTGTAGAAGAATTTGGTTGGGAGAGGACTGATATTGGAAATCTTGGAAGCGGCATTTATTTCAGCGACTCAATAAGGTTTAAAAAAAAACCAACAAATATCATTATAAGTTTGCATTATGTTGTGAATTCTATTGGAGTAAAGTTATTTTTTCAAAGTTTGGATGGCTAAGTATTAGGCACAGGAAAGATTGCCACACAGAGACCACACAGTACTAAGCTAAGGTCAGAGAGTGCAAGGACAAGTTCTTCACCTGATTTGCGCGCTGATCTGGTGTGTGTCCTGTCAGATGGTCAAGATGATTTGACTCATGGCCCCAAATTATTGGGTTAGATGTCCAGTCTTAAGGGCAGACGGGACCACTATGCAGACGAGGAGGCGTGGTAGAGTCTAACACAGTGGTTCCCAAACTGTGCGCCTAGGCTCCCTGGGGTGCCTTGGAGATCTCACAGGGGTGCCTAGGGCCAGTGGTAAGCAAGGTGGGGGACTACTTGGTAATTATTTTGTCTTAGGGGTACCTTGAAAAAATTTTGGAGACCCTAAGGGTGCCTTGAACTGAATGAGTTTGGAATCCACTGGTCTAACACATTTACTGCATGCAATAGCAACAAGTCTGCATGCTCATCTAACATTTGGTATTACAGATAGTTTGTTTAAAGTCAGCATTACATACATCACAGGATACAGTTACCATTTATGAAAACACAGGTTATTATTTGATAATGCACATGTTGCGCACTAGTCTAAAAGAGTTTTTCCATCTTTTACCTTTAAAGACATTGCCGCTTTAAATTTGCCCTGCAAAGTTCCCGAATATCGACGACTTGCAAAAACCAAAGTTTAATACATTTACCCCCAGATTTCTTTTTATCTTCTACATTTTTTTTCTTTAAATTTATCATTAAATGGCCCAATATTATTAGTTTTATTTTTCTTGCTGTTTATGTATTTATTTTTGTTTACTTTTTATTTTAAACAGACACAAGGTGTGAGTACAAGCAGTGTGAAATGAGTAAGAAGAAGCTACACATGGGCCACATTTTGTAGAAATCAATTAACATATAAACCAGCAATAAGAAAATAGAAAGGAATACAAGGCAGGGGTTGGGGGAGAGGAGATGGGGGTTTGTCACAGGGAAGGAAGTATTGGCATAGTGGGTGTTGACTGGGAAAGAATTGGAGCAATCTCTTCCTAATTGCTCCAACTAGGAGGAGAATAAAAGATAAAGGGGACAGGGAGAATACGATGAGATGGAAGGAGTGCTTATTGCTATGTTTTTTGCAATCTATTTTGTAAGTTCAGTCTTTGCTAACCTGCTTTCTTTTGTTCATATATTGCTATATTCCTTGTTTTCATGCAGCACAAGTGTAAAATACGCAGATCCCAGTACATTGAATGGAGGACGGCTCTTGGTGGTGTGTGATGTGGCTCTTGGTAACACCAAACCTTTCTATAAGAGGGATTACACAATCACTGAACCACCCAGTGGCTTCCACAGTATACATGGTGTCCGAAGTGAGGGCTCCAATAATTCTGACTTTAAGGTAAGTAACATTAGTGTAAGTGATCACTGCTGTTACTATTTGCACTTATTTCCATGTAGCAGACCGTCCATAGAAATAGCAGCTTCTCAAAAATCAAAATTAAAATATATATTTATTTATGAAACGAATATCAAGATTTTCATACTAGAAATATGATTAATTTGCACTCCAAGTAAAATGCCTAATAATTATTATTATTATTATTATTATTATTATTATTATCATTATCATTGTTGTTGACTTGTGAGGCTCATTGGACAGTGGGAACATAAAATATATATAAAATAACCTGAATGACTCAAGGCAGGTGCTACCAATAGGCGACCGTCTAGGGCACCAAGGTTTAGGGGGCACCTGAATGAGTGACATCATGTCACTTATCCAGTGTTTTTATTTTCCCCGTGTCTCACCACAGTAGAAGCCGGCCTCTGGCAAAAAGGAGCAGTAGCCAGGAGCTTCCTATCTATGAAGTTGTTGGCTGCTGCCCCTTCATGTCTGTGATGGGCTTGGGAGTGTTTGATGGCGAGCTATGATGTCACAGCACAGCGCTACATCCCAGTCTGACGCAGATTTCCACTAAAGTGCATGGGTTTGTGGAGCACAATGGCGGCATTTGTAGAGGAGCAGAAGTTTGCACCAGTCAATAGGAGTTGGACAGAGAGAGGGTATTCATTGCTAAGTACAGAATTGGCACAGTGGTAAAACTAGTTTTGCAGAGCAGGAAAAGTACGATTTCATTTGTCAGAGCAAGATTATTAAAATGAGAGGGCAATGTCCACAACACTCATATATAAGAAATTAAAAATGAAACAAATTACCAACCAATGCTTGGTGTACTTCAAGTATATACCTGGGCTGCAAGGGGCTGCAACTCACATCCACACCACATAATACATATAATTACAAATGGGTTGAGTGTGCTCACTTACCACAAAAAACATAAGACTAGTGAATATGTTTATGATAAGTAACAATAATAAAGTGATATATCAATGAACAATAACAAGGAAAGGGAAAAATGTAATTAAGCTCACACAATGTAAGGGTGGTTATTCTTTTTCTTTTGTTTTCCCCGTTTAGAAATAACTCATTTATTGGGACTTTTGAGATGTTCAGTGTATCTGGGATCTTAGAGAGGTTCTCATGTAGCCACAAAGATTCAGGAGAGTTGCAGCAACATTAGTTGTCCTAAGAGGGCATAATTCCTCTTTTACAGAGAATACAATAGAAGACGTCCTGAATCCACCTGTCCCGCATTACATCCAAATCGTCCCTTCTTTTGGTTTAGTTGTATAACTCTCATTGTACTCCTCAACTGGCCTCCTAAAGTGCCTGCATGGCTCTGAAATGTTTAATGCCCCCTCCTCTGTGTTTTATTTCAACTTGCTTGTGAAAATCTGCTGAACTGCAACAATTTGATATGTTTGTGTATTTTCAGGATGATGAATATGTGGTGTATGATGTAAATCAAGTAAAAATGAGATACATTGTTCAGTTTTGCACTCACAATGATGATCTAGATTCACTGATGGATCCTGTATTCTCTCATCTTGGGCAAACCCCGGAGGACAATGTGAGCACTTCTGAGACATTAGAAGGTAAGAACTGACAATCATTGTTATTCAGTAATTATAATGGTTCAGCAGAGTTAGGCTTGTAAGATTATTGGCACAATCTTAACATTCAGCGTGTGGGTGCATGGGTAGGGGCAGCCTGGTGGCTTAGTGGTTAGCACTTTTGCCTCACAGCACTGGGGTCGATGAGTTTGATTCCTGACCATGACCTTATCTGTGTGGCGTTTGAATGTCCCCCCCATGTTTGCGTGGGTTTCCTCTGTGTGCTTTGGTTTCCTCCCTCAATCCAAAAACATACTAGTAGGCTAATTGGCTGCCATCAAATTTACCCTAGTCTGTGTGTGTGTTAGGGAATTAAGACTGTAAGCTTCAATGGGGCAGGGACTGATGTAAGTGCGTTCTCTGTACAGTGCTGCGGAATTAGTGGCGCTATATAAATAAATGATGATGGGTATATGCAGTACTTGCATATATAACTTTTACTTGGGTATATTACTACTTATATTATATTATTACTTGGGTATATAAGTGCTTGCAATACTGTTTTTGTGTTCAACTATGTGATCTTTTCTCCAGAGTGTTTGAAATTGGGGGTCTATTTATGAAGCCCTAATGCATGTGGAAACTGCTTTTTTCACATTGTTTAGGCATTTTTAAGTAAAATGTTAACTTAAGAAAAGCCTAATGCAGGACATATTGGAGCTATCTACTGCATTAGACAAAGTACCGCATTAAACTGCTGTTCCCATAATACTCCATGGGATCTGCGGTCTGGGCAATTTATCAAGCTCCAAAAAGCTTAGCTCTTCGGAGCTTGTCCCTGATGGCTAACGCCATTTGAAGATGGTGTTAGCTGTTCAATGCTATGAGGAGAGCATCACAGACGAGGGATCTGCGGATCCCTCTATAGCAGCATTGTACCTCCCCCTGCACTGTTTACTGCAAATGGCAACGGCTCATCGCAGTAAAGACTCTGGTTCAGAACCCAGGGTGTTCCTTAGAAAACACTCATCGCCAGGATAGCCTCCTATCGCGATGACCACTGATACTTAATGGGGCAAAAACCTGATAATTATTCAATAGGCCCCTTTGGTATTTTCTAGATAAGAATTTGAAGAAACATGCCTCACTGGAAACATGCCTCACTAGATATTTACATGAGGCTATAATTTTTGGACATTTCCATATTTTGTCTCATTGTTCCCGTGAGGCTGCTTCTATAGTCCATCACCTACCCTGCACTGCTTAGCGCAAACTAGTCCAGAACAGATCTGTTGACAGGTGGATGTTGTGTCTTAGTACAGGCCTGTGTCTTGCTATAAAAATGCAGTGGTGGGAGATCTGACATAAAGGGCTGCTATGTAAATATCATTACTCAGAAGTTCATTCTGTATTAGAAGCACAACATCTAATATCTACCAAAACATATTTTATAGAAAACAATGTTTTCCCCTCCTCTGCATTTTCCTCCTCTAGTGCACAAGCTGACACTTGTGTAGTAGTTTCCTTCTGTGATCGTAGAGGAGGATCTCACTCAGTGGTGGAACTACCATTGGTGTGGCCCGGTGCAGTACACCGGGGCCCATGGAGATAATGGGGCCCGCTGCATTGCAGAGGGTCAGGGGCCCCGGTTCCCTTCTCCCCGCCTCCCTGCACCTGGGCCCACAGCTCTCTAGTTCCGTCTCTGGTCTCACTGATCATGTCTTTGTGCAGAACGTTCACCATATCCTTACCTGGTGCAGCTGTGCTCCTCACAGTGACTGAAATACATCGCAGACAATGCCCGTGCCCCCATCTGGATTGTGATTAGTCTCCTCCCACTTCCGTTTCTTTAAGATACAGCCCATAGGCAAATTTTATATCCTGTGTTTATAACTGCACTATAGTGACATACCCAGTTTTAGCACAGCGTGTTATAGTTCTGTGCATGTAACCTGTAATCACTGTGAACCAGGCATGGCAGACATAGCTGGGGATACTGATTTTCCTAGAATGGACACGCTCTGGTGACTCTCAAAGCCTCCAAAATTCCAGCCAGTAAACAACTGTTATTCTTAAATTGACTACATAATTTAAGCTTATATTTTTTACAGATATTTCATTGGAGGATCTCCCAGAGCCCACACAAGGAAAAGGTGGTCTACAGGGTATTGATGGACAGCAGATTCCTTTAGAGAGTATTCACGTCAAAGCTCGATTAATGGATCTCGCAGCTCAGGTACATGTGGCGTTCATAGACTTCAGATTCTAGAAGACAACAGTGATTTAACTGACACTCCTACTAATCTCTTCCTACAATAGGTGGTCATTTTCCAGACCTATAAGAATAATTCCAACGTCCCCATTGAAGCAAAATATGTTTTCCCTCTGGACAGCACAGCAGCCGTATGTGGGTTTGAAGCATTTATCAATGGGAAACACATTGTAGGAGAGGTACAGTAAATGCTTTTGCTGTAGTAAAACTTACTTGTTAAAGCAATGGCTTTGTCCTTTATAATACCTGATGAGCAACATCCTTTCCACAGGTTAAAGAAAAGCAGCAGGCACATCGTGAATACAGAACTGCTATCGAAAAAGGTCACGGAGCTTATCTCATGGATCAAGACGCACCCGTAGGTTCTATTTTCAAAGAATTACATTTAGTACACTTTCATTATACTGGTTACAGTTATATATGGCACATAAGCAGGGAAATTAAAAATAAAAATGATTTTGTAAGATGTAGGCCACCCTACCGCCCGTATCACTTACCGTACATATATATATATATATATATATATATATATATACATAGGGGAAGAGACTGCATCATACATAGCTAAAGCTGAAAAGTGAATCTAGCTAAAGGTACAATCTCATGAAAGAGAACACATGGAGTTGTTCTTCATTTCTTTAAGCTAATAATGCCATTTGGCTACCTTGGAAACCACAGTCACATGATATGTGTTGTACTGAGCAGAGAGGTTTTGGAATGCCTCTTCTCAACATGCTCGTTCATGACCACAATACCCTCTTCCCTTTCTCTGCCATCACATGACCACTAAGAAGTTCGCTCACTGGCTCTTACTAAGATACCTAATGAACAACCTCAAGAGATGAAAGTCAAATACAGTTAATCTTAAAGATTCTGTCTTACAGTGGTCTTTATTAACTCTTTTAGGGCTATATACATGTAATCAGTTAAGATATACTGAGACCACAATTTGCAAACTGGACTGATCATTTTCAATATAATAAACATGTCGTCATTCTGAATGTCGACCTTTTAAATGTGTCCACATTCTGATTGTTGACTGTTTGGTGTCAACATTCTGAATAGCGACATTTTCTTTGTCGCCATTTCGTACCCAACCTGCGTAAATAGGTCTAATTGAGCAGATTGACAATTGGCCATATTTTCCATGTTTTTCACTTGTATTCTTTAATTTTGGAGTTTCTTAAAAGGACAGATTTGCAACCGATATTATTTTTTTAAATCTTTTTTACAAGCTTTACAGGGTGCCAAATTATTATGGTTTTTTGACTAACAAATCTTTAAGTTCTTTGTTTTTTAATTGAGTCACAGAATCTTTTCCAACAGTACGATGGTTTTATACATTTTTTTTTGGTCTTGGAAAGGGTATCCTCAATGCTCTCATTATTTTAAATTTCATCTTCAGACAGACTGTACTACCCCTCCATATACAGTAAATATCCATCGTGTTTTGTAAACCTAGTGAAAATGTTTCCATTTTATTGGGTAAAGTTACACAAAGCATCCCCTTCTAATGGTACTTGTAGAAGAATTCCAGGTTCAGGTTAACGCCCAGCAAGGGAATGATGACTTGCTTGGTGATGTTGTAGTCTGTAAAAATATCTGACCCTTCAAGTTGACTCAACAGCGAAACATAAATGGAGCTAAAGATATTTTGCCTCTGTGCTCCTGCCTTTCAGTCTCTGCCAGTAATTCACATTTTGATTGTCATTAATATATACACAGTTGATCAGTGCAAGAGAGACAAACCTTATATATAGCTGCCACACCGCTCCTGCCAGCTTGCCATTGCACTACTGCCAGTAATAGAATTTTTGATTGTTTTGTCATTAATATGTACACAGTTGACCAGTGCAAGAGCAAGATAGACATAATAATTGATAATTATTTATATAGTGCCATTCTCCCGGCTCAAGGGCTCAAGGTGTTTCACATTGTTGCACAGGCAACCATCTTGGGCACAGTCAGCTGCTATTCACATCAGTCTTAGACTGTAAGCTACAATAAGGCAATGTTCTATACCACATGCTCTGTGTTTAATGAAGCTCAGTATACAGATTGTGCATCCTATACTTTACAGGGTGTATGGTTGATTGGTAGGTACATAAACATTGTGATGAGAGCTGACAGACTGCGCATTCTATTGTGTCCCCTCTCTCCTTGGGGCTTACTCAACTGTTCCACAACCCTAATTCCCCTTGGAACACTGCAGAGACATGTTCCCAGTTGTCAGGCTCATCTAGAGTTCTGCTATTCTGTTGCCACTTTAGCCATTCACTCATAATTTCCCATCTTGATTATTTTAAAGCAAACTACAATCAGTTCTGACTTTGGCTGTGACTAGTTTCTCTCCTGCCCTCAACAATGCTCCACCTGCTTATATATTATCTCTTTTTGTAATTGTCCACGATCCCATTGTGAAATCTGACTACATATTGAGCTTAGATAGCTTATGGTTCCAACATATGGGTGACCCCTGAAAGCATGTTTAATATAAGGAAAGATACCTATTTGATTCTGATATTGTTTATATTTTACATTAGTGTATATTCATGTCATAAAGTACTTGTACTGCTAAATAACATATTCAGAGCTCTCATCTATAAGAAGGCCTGAAAGGGAATGTTCACCACCATTTGTTTGAGGTAGTGACTCTTTATCTCAACAGTGGATTAGTAATGCATTGCTTTACCTTAATACTAACAAATACTTGTGTTTGAATGTGTCATACACAGAAAGGCTGATGGACAGTCACAGTGCTGATTGTAGGTTATATTCCTTTCTGAATTTTTATTTTTTTAGGATGTCTTCACAGTGAGCGTTGGAAATTTGCCACCCAAATCAACTGTAGTGATTAAAATCAGTTACGTTACTGAGCTGACTTTTCAGTTTTCCTGGGTTAGTTTCTCCATTCCTGGAACTGTGGCTTCTTGGCAACAAGAGAACGCATTAAAGGAAAATACACAGGTAATCATTATACTGTGCACTTCACTATATGAGCAATGCTGGTTAAGAACACAGAGGCGAGCACAGGATGTGCACTACAGGTATTATCTGTACTTCCCAGCCCTTCTAGGTGCAAATCTACTTTCCAGTCTTGGGAGACTGCTCTGCAAACCAGAAGTGCTCCTTGTCTTGTGGTTGGGCAGAAAACGCGAAGAGGCGCACTGTGCAAAAGTAAAAACGTCACACTGTAGTCGAACCTCCTACTTATTTAGAACCAACCCTTTTTATTAAATAAAACTTTTCAGTTTTTCACCTAAATTCCTGCTTGATTTACCCTTGCTTATGTCATTATGTATGATCATGATGAATTCCTTTATAAGTACTGGTCGCCTCCAGCTCTGAGCTGCTGTGACATTCAAGTGTTTCATGAGGGGAAATGGATGTGTGAACTTACACGAAGGAGGGAACCAACTGAAAACGTGCAAACTCCTAACATTGTTATCTCGTTTTAATAATATTGCTCAGCAAAACTCTGTTCCTCCCATCGTCTGGCGCAAACACCGCCAACGTGGCCACAAACCCATGTGCTTTTGCAGAAAACAAGGCACATAACACCATCATAAAGCTTTTGGCACTGCATGTCAGTAATGTTGCACACATGAGTGGGAATATGTTTATAATTAAAATTTTTCAGGTTCACTTTAACTAGATTTTGTCTTCCATAGGATGTGGTAACAAAAGTGGGCATTGAAAGTGGCATGGCACCGAAAGGGTAAGTGTGTGAGCTCATTGTGAAGTTATTTTGGACCAAAATTGTGATATAATGTTCAAAACCGGGGGTGGGGGGGATTGCGCTCTACTCCCAATGTTGCAAGAGCTGCACTAACCAAGGGTATCCCTCTCTAAAAAATTACAATGTGCAATAAAAGTTAGGCGCTCAATGAATAATGGTATTACCATAACGGTGATATACTAGGATCTTATAATCATCAATAGTAAAAATTATATGTGAATGAAAAACATCTAACAATCCGTGCATACAGATATGAGTGTTATACTAATGGCCTGATAATGTAAACTAAAATTAACATAATATAATTTAGTAATACAGGACAACACAGATGGCTAGAGATCTGGAGAGGATAGATACATTTGTGTATCATCTGTATAGAGATGATACTGAAATTCAAAGGATCTTATTGATTTTTCAAGAGAAGTGGTATAGATCGAGAACAACAGAGGACCTAGTATTGAGCCTTGTGATACTGCAACTTATAAGGAAAGTGGAGCAAGGTGGATCCAGAGAAATTAACTCTGAAAGAGCGATTAGAAAGGTAGGGTGAGAACCAGGATAGAATAATGTGTTGAAGATCTAGGGATTGTAGAAGTTGTTTAAGAAGAGAGTGGTCAACAGTGTCAAATGCAGCAGAGAGATGCAGGAGAATTAGAAGAGAGTAATGGCCTTTAGGCTTAGCAGTGATCAAATAATTGACAACCTTAGTCAATGTAGTCTCTGCGGTGTGTTGCGAATGAAAGCCTGACTGAAGAGGATCGAATAGGTTGTCTGCAGAAAGAAATCATGTGAGGCGAGTGTAGGCAATTCTCTCTAGAAGCTTGGAGGGGCACGGGAGATGAGAGATGGGACAGTAATTTGAGAAGGAGTTTGAGTCAGAATCATGTTTTTTTTGAAATAGGAAAGTTAAGAGAGATTACAGATTTTAGTTAGAGATGGAATGAGCACAGGAGACATGGATCTTCTGATTTGTGAAGGAATAGGATCAAGAGGACAGGAGGTAGAGTATGAAGATAAGAAGACAGTAGGTCCTTCATCTGCATTTGTGGGATCAAATGAAAAGAGGGTGCTGGGAAGGAATTGAGCTGATTGTTTGTCGAGGAAGATGTTACCATTTCTCATCTGATCTTTTCAATTGTGTCCTTGAAGTAGGAAGCAAAAAAAGAGAGTAAAAAAAAGAGGAAGCAGAAAAAGAGAGTTGAAAGAGAGTAAATGTATTAAAGATGCATTTGGGGTTAGAAGCATGAGCAGAGATGAGAGATTGGAAGTATGTTTGTTTAGCAGCCATGGTAACTTCGGCAGGGCACCCTTGCTGCATCACAGCAGGATCAACAAGGTGGGCTCTCACTCCAGTGATTGAGGGCCCTGAGCACTTTAGTTCACTGGCTACAGGTGACTCCACGTGTTCACACACAAACGACTTTCTCCACTGAGTCGCTTCTACACTGCACAGTGACACCAAGTAGATGGGTACTTGCTTTGTGATGAGCAATAGAGAGGAGTTTCCCTGTTTGTACACTCTTTTTGGAGCATTTTATATACATAAAGGCTTTCTACCTAGTCCTTTTAACCAGTTCATTCACTTATACATCAGAAGGATAAGCCTCAGTGGAGAAAAAGGGGGACGTGTATTCTTTACTCATTAGGATCCAGGAAGTGTGTGGCTCTGAGACACCAGGGCAGATCATATGTGCGACGTCTAACTACCTTTAGCCCATCCATGACAGTGTGCAGTCTCCCTTTCTCATTACCAAAGAACTTGGTACAGTCCTAAAAATGGTGGTCTGTATTGGGATTGTGGCACTCTCTGCTTACTAGCAGTGCTGGTCTCCCTCCTGTCACTACTTATAGTGATCTATAGTACCGGAGCAGTCTGTCCTCTGGCAATGCAGCAGCCGGGGACCTGTGAGGAAATGTGTTTCCAACACAGCCTCAGTAAGTAGCTGCTGCAACTGCATCTAATCTTAGGTAAAGAAAGATAAAATAAATTAAAATAAACACACAACTCCTTGGGCACTCAAATTACAATGAGGATGCAGGGGGTCGCAGAGGGGAGGAATCTGTCTGTAGGTTAAACAAATAATTAACTGTTTGAATGCCAACTCCTAGCTCCCCTCATACAAACCATGGCAACAGTGTCCCCCAGATGGATTCAGAGAAAAGGATTTATCATAAGTAAAAAAAATCCTCCTATTTATAAATATATAGCAGCTAACGTGTCAAAGATACAGGACAAATATTAAGGGATTTTCATCTGGGTGAGTGAGGGGAGTGTGATCTGTTAAAGGGGGAGTGTACTTTGTGCAAATCATCCAAGCCTAAAGATGGAAAACCCCTTGCCAATATGAAGTTGCGCTTCAATGCAGCAGCGAGTGAAATTACACAATACATTATTTATTACTGTAAAAAAATAAACAAAAAAATTGTCTTTCAGCTCTTTCTGTCTGGAGATGTCCATTGACATGCCACGAAAAATAGAAAATATTATGTGTCATAGACATGGAATCAAAATCAAAGTAAGTGATTTCCATGTGAACATCGGCATATGTCAGCGAATAACAGATACAGTATCACCTGGAATATTACTATATAGTACTTTCAGCAATAAAACAAGCGTTGCTGATTTGCTGCCAGGCACAATACCAAGTACACACCTGGGGATATTTCATGTGATGTAGGTGAGCAATGCCCAGGTGATTAGAGCACATAGAGCAATGGTGACATCAGCATGAATAGCAAATTTGGCATAGACCTTCAAATTGTGCTTCTTTGGAGATTCAATATGCTAACATATTTCCAGAAAACCTAGTGGCTAATTCAGAGTGGGACCTACGTCTGTCTTGTTAAGGTAAAATATGCATGTACCTACTGTGCGTGCGTCCAAAAAAAATAAATTCAGAAATGTCTATATGCAGAGTCGCACGCATCTTACACTTTCGATTCCTTTCTTTTAGAGAGGTGGGAGTGAAGGGATGTGCAGATGCAGAGTACAATAAGGGCACGTTTTCATAAATGCAACTGAGTCCGTTCCGCTCTCAGGAGCTCTCAGGAGCAATAGTTATTGTGACGGCTAAATTACCGGTGCAACAGTCTGTTCCACCTTTTAGATTTGTAAAAAAAAAGGGTTTTAAATAAATAACACTGAAAAACTGTGAAAGATCCAATTTAACTTTTTATTGCTTCAAAAAGATGGGAGGAGTCCTAGGAGATTTAGCTCAGTGCTCAACAAGCTAAGGCTGTGTGATTATGGCTTCGGTCATAGCACTGTCATCACCTGGGGGAGTCATGCTGTTTGTCCCCCAGAAATTGCTGTAACCAGCCCAGACTAAGAGTGCTGGCACTGGTATCACTCTTTACTTTGTTTTTAGGGGGATGGGCTTTTTAAAGAAAAATAAAGATTTCTTTAATTTTTATTTTTTTTCACTACAGTAAAATACCAGTAAGTGCTCTCTCAACAGCATTAATAGTGTATATATAGCTTAATAGTGTATATATATGTTTTAAGCATTCTCATGCATTTAACATACTCCGCTTAGTTGCATATATTTTCAGATTTGTGACTCGGCATATACACATAATAGCGTCTTTTGGTGAACACATTTTTAGTCAGAATTTATTACGCAAATTCTTTCACATTCTACATCACCCACACAGGGCCTGAGTCATTAAGGAAAGGAAAGCATAAAAAGGAGTAACTTTGCACCTGGGCAAAACTGTGTTGCATTGGAGGGGGAGGTAAATTTAAAATGTGGCGACAGATGTATGGTTGGGGTAGGGCATGTCCTAGATCAACTTTAAATTTCGGTGTAAAAAGGAAGCTATCAGGTTTTTGTGTGCTGCATGAAAAAAATAGCCAGTATATAACTTATGTGCAAAGTAATAAACTAATTTGCACCCCTTGCATTGTAACATGGTTTGTCCAGGAGCAAAATTACTCCTTTTTTGGCTTTACTCTCCTTAATTACTCGGGTCCATAGTGTGCAAGTGGAAGTGAGCAGGGAATTGCGTAAACTGGAGTGTAAACTCAGTAAGCGATAGACATTCTATACATACATAATCATTACACTGAAGTATTTTGGCTTGGTAATCAAAATAGCGTTGTTTTTTTGTTTTTTTTTCTATGATGCTGTTTAAGTAAAAACACAGGATACAAAAACTATCAGGACCAAGTTTAAGTACAGGTTCCTGCATGAAAAATTCACAGGTGTATATATTTGGGGGAGATTAGATTGTTAATACAAGGGAAGTTTATGGGGAAGAGTGAAGTCTCATTGAATTGTACAAACATTTTCTGTATAAAATTGTGCTGGAAAGAAGTCCTGTTTTATATTCTTCCTTTTAACATTTCTACCATCTAAAATTGTGGATGTACTGTTTTGTTCATCGTAGAAAACTGACTGCAAAGCTGTAATCCAGACTCTAGAAAACAGTTCTTTAAATGAGGACGGTTTTGCTTTGGATATATTTCTAGAAGAGGGCTATATCCCAAGAATGTGGGTTGAAACCCACCCAGATGAAGACAGTGAGGTAAATCATATACCAAGCTCCTGTTATGAAATATCAATATTATATATATATTATTTATATGTATTATATAGATTGATTCTGATCTCCTCTTTTCTGGGTTAAACAAAATGCAGTTTTTCAGTCGGCACTAGAATTCAGCTACCACATTGCTCATCTATCCATTGTTGTTATATATTTTAAAACACTGTAAATAAAGTCATAGGCTGTAAAAATCATTATATGAAGTCTGTTGGAGCAGCCTAGTGTTTTTTATCATCTCTACAGATAATGATCCTGTATTAGATTTAGAGTGGGTCGGTCACAACAACTAAGTGTGTTTTATTAATTAATAGGATCTCAGAAAAAAAAAAAAACACTAGTTATCTCAATGCAATTTTGTTTATTGAGAAATTCTTACTCCTGGTATTATTAGTAAATTGCCCTTGTAATCAGGAGGAGGATTATTTTTTAGATGACATATAAAAGATTGTGCCTTCTGGTCTAGCTGAGAATGGATAATTCAGATAATTACTGTATCATTATCCAGCCCACTGAAGAGTCTGTTTTGAGGATTTAATTTTGCTGCTAATAGTTTGGAACAATCAATTTAATTTAAGAACCTTGGGCCTGATTCATTAAGGTTCTTAAATGAAGAGGATCCTTATTTCAGTCTCCTGAACAAAATCATGTTACAATGGAAGGGGTGCAAATGAGTGTTCTGTTTTGCACATAAGTTAAATACTGACTGTTTTTTCATGTAACACACAAATACTTGATAGCTTATTTGTACACTGAAATTTAAAGTTGATATATGTGTGTTACATGAAAAAACAGTCAGTATTTAACTTATGTGCAAAACAGAACACTCATTTGCACCCCTTGCGTTGTAACATGGTTTTGTCCAGGAGACTGAAATAAGGATCCCCTTCATTTAAGATCCTTAATGAATCAGACCTCTTGTTTTTTTCCTTTCATGCTATCCCTGTTTGTGTCTGCTTTTCCTGCTGTTCATTGGTTCCTTTAGAATAAGTGAATTCCTTTTGGATCTTGCTTGCATCCTACGCACCATCAGAGCTTGTTCTTTAATTGTGGCTATAATGGTGAACATGAGCTTAGCAGATGCAACGCCATCCATGTAGAATTAATGAATCAATGAAGTGGGAGTTTTGAGTAAAGGTAGGGATGTGCATTTTGAGTGAGAGAATACTCATATTGAAAGGGCCTAAAGAGTAGAAGATCCCAGCGTGGTGCTCATATGGGGCAATAAATCTACTTATAATAAAAAATAAATGTTACACAAAACAGCTACTCTCTGATACTGGCTACCTCTTTTTCCCGTACAGAACAATGTAAATGTGCCGACTGCAAATGTTTTCCACTGAATGTTCAATTCCATCTTTGTTTTTTCATAGGCGTGCATGTTGATATTTCAGCCTCAGTTTGAAAATGGATATGAGGATGTAAATATAACTATATGCCTTGATTGTTCCAATTCCATGGAGTCCTGTTTTAAAAGTGCTAAACTGGTTGCACTGCTTGCAGTTAACTGTCTATATTACAAATCCATCAACATTATCCTTTTTGGATCAAGTAAGTAAATCTAGATAGACAGAAGTATTATATGTTTCATGAGAAAATGCTTCAGTAGAATTCATTGATACATTATCCAAATGTTTTCATTAGTTCTGTAACTTGGAGAAAAGTATTTCACAAGAAACACTGTGTTGAATAATATTCGAACACTTTCCTAATGTGTAAAAATATTATGTCGCAACCTACCTCAATCAAATGGTTCTTTTCCATTCTAATAGATACACTAGGCTCTCGGTAGATATTGAAGGTAACTTTATGGACATGTTGTCTCCCTACATTCTTCTATGGATCTCAGTTAAAGATAGACCACCTCCCTCGATTATCCCACCCACAATGCTTTTCTCCCTCAGTATTTGTGACTAATGACATTAGCATACCAACTTATAAACAAACTCCCCTTAATGACACCACTATGGAATAACCTGGCCTTCCCTCTGAGGCAAAACCATAAATCCTTTAAATCATTGATCCTTCACAAGATAAAATTCTTCACTGATATCGTCCATCTATGGATTTTCCCCGAGTTCTCAGAGATTCAGCAATGTTTCCATGTCCCCGTGCCAGTTGTTTTTCACTTTTAGCTAATTATACAACTCAATTTCATCAATCAGATCTGTGAAGATACCGGGTTTTGTGGCCCAATTCTACCCACTTCATGCTGGCTGGCCACTCAGTGGTGCCTTACTATGCCAGGGACCTTCTAGGATTCGTATAGTCACTCAGGCAAATGCAGTTAGAAAGTAAAACAATACATTTATTGTAATAAAAACAACCACTAGAATTTTACATACACACAGTCAATAAATGCCAGGCAGGTTCACCACATTATCTGTCCCTTACACCACTAGCTTAAGGAGTTACAGTCACCTGGCTGTCCTGAATTGCTCTCAGTTGCATATGTAGTCTCTGGTAGAGAGCGGCAACTCCACACCAGACCTTCCACCTTCCAGGAATCAAATCACAGAATGGCAGCACAGTGGCCTAGTGGTTATCACTTCTGCCTCACAGCACTGGGGTCATGAGTTCGATTCCCGACCATGGCCTTATCTGTGTGGAGTTTGTATGTTCTCCCTGTGTTTGCGTGGGTTTCCTCCGGGTGCTCCGGTTTCCTCCCACACTCCAAAAACATACTGGTAGGTTAATTGGCTGCTATCAAAATTGACCCTAGTCTCTCCCTGTCTTTCTGTCTGTGTGTGAGTGTGTGTCTATATTAGGGAATTTAGACTGTAAGCTCCAATGGGGCAGGGACTGATGTGAGCGAGTTCTCTGTACAGCGCTGCGGAAATAGTGGCGCTATATAAATAAATTATGATGATGATGAATGAACATCATCAGTCCCTTGTTGGGATGCAGACAAATGTTTGGACTAGTCCTATGGAGAACAATGGATACTAATTGGTCTCCCCCACCTCCAAAGATAAGAAAGCAGTCAGCCCCTCCTAAAATTAACCCCTTACACTACTTTGTGATGTCACGGGGTCCCCAGCTGTTCCTTGCTTCCTATAGAGACAGGAGGGGGAGAATGAATGTAGCTACAGCCCTCTCATCTGTAGCCTGAATCTCATCCTACCCATAACCCACCTGGCTTTGCTTTAATAACAATGAATAATAGCTTCACTGCAATATCAACAATATGCAATAAACAATATACATGTTTACAATGAGCTACAATGTCCCCTTATCTACATGTAATTAGACAATGCAGTTGTACTCTGTTGAGCTGGGGAGCAAAAGCAAGGGCTATAAAAAGTACATGCTATAATCCACATTTTGTAAGAAACGAGGGACATGCTGGTTAAGGTGTTATCAATCTCCGTTTCGTCACAAGATCACTCAGACTTTTAGCAAATGCAACTCCAGTTTAAGCGGCTTGATATCAACCTGATAAAGAGAAGTACAATATGCTTAGAACTAGATGTGTGGTCCTTCGTTCAGATAAATGAAAGCACCTATAAATTGCTCTATATAGATTGTACTTGTTCCTCCCTCCAGACTTCATGTGATCTAAATCCTCAAAGGCTTGCTGGAGAAAGTGTAGTCAGGATGACTCCTTTATTCATATTGGGTGGAGCTGCACCACCCTGTAACCGCCCTTGCTAACATTCTTCTCTGCCCTCCCCCCCTACCGCCACTCAAAATCATCACTACACTCCTACATTAAATGTTCCATAATAGGCTTGATTTAATACTATTTTATACATAATTGTCTGTCATTCTGGGGAAAAACAAGACAATGGGCTAGATTTACTAAGCTGCGGGTTTGAAAAAGTGGGGATGTTGCCTATAGCAACCAATCAGATTCTAGCTGTCATTTTGTAGAAGGTACTAAATAAATGAAAGCTAGAATCTGATTGGTTGCTATAGGCAACATCCCCACTTTTTCAAACCAGCAGCTTAGTAAATCTAGCCCAATGTCTTTTATGCTTTAGTGGTACACTTTGTACGTTGCTAAACTACAAAGTGTATCCCCTACCTATTCCTCCTTCACTTTTGTTTTGTGTCCTTTCCTCCCCCTAAGAAAATTTGATTTGTTTGAAAAAAAAAAAATCACACTAAAATGTTTAAAAAAATAATAAAAACTACCCCTCTCTTCTCCTCTGTTTTTCCCTCTACTAACATATCCTCGTTACCCCCCTATCCTTCTCCTCTCTGTTTTCATCTTCTGATCTTTCCTCTCCCTCAGCCTCTTCCCGTCTTCCCTTTATGGTACTTCTGATATCTCATAACAATTATACTTTTAATTCACTTTCGCTCATATTTTATTGCTCACGACGACCATTCCCTCTGTATTGGTTCCGTATTGGTATATACCCTATCTGTTTCACAAACTCTCAATGCTCTCACTGTTATGAGTTGTATTAAGGCAACATATGTTGTACTTTTATTTTGAAAAATGTCAATAAAATTTGTTAAAAAAATAAATAAAATAAAAATAAAAAACTATATATATATATATATATATATATATATATATATATACACACACATAAAACAATAGCAATAATTGTGGCGCTCCATTCGAGATCGTGTTGGTAATAGTCCAATTTTTGTTCACACCTGGACACCTTCTTCATACAAAGTGGCAGTCTCCCTTCAATATTCGGGTGGTGAAACCGATAAGGAAATCTATAAAGCAAAACAGAAGGGAAAGGCGCGTATGGTGTAGTATTTTAGGGAATATAGTCCCAAAAACCAAAGTGTGTGTATATGCGTACCACATATAAACTTGAAAGCATGCTCAACAGTACACGAAGCCTGGGTACTTCACTCGTAATCATATATATCCACTGAAAACCAAATAGTGCAATACCGGCAAACAAGTAGAGCTAATATATACCCAGCCACATTAGATTGTGCGTTCCAGAATTAAATAATAAAGCGCTTATCTGTAAGGTTGTTTTATGTAGCTGGAATTCTCCCTTGTTCAATTAAATATATTAAAATGTCCTTTCCCACAGCAAACAGACAGGGTGTGTCTGTGTCAGGGCAAAATAGATATGTGTGTGTGTGTGTGTGTGTGTGTGTGTGTGTGTGTATATATATATATATGTATATATATATATATATTTATATATATATATATATATATATATATATATATATATATATATATATAATGTGTGTGTGTATACACACGTTTTAATTACGTTTTTCTTTTCACAGCTTATAAAGAGTTCTATTTCTATCCTTGTCAGCAGAAACGTGAAATGTCAGAGATGCAGACGTTTATCAAAGTAAGGAACGTGGCATATTGTTTGTTTGTTTATGTTATTTCTTAGACTTCCATTGGTGTACATTGGGTTATATTGTAGGATCCAGTTGTGCAGGCACTGTAAATAGCTTAACAGTTGTCCGTAGCTTCTCGCCCTCTTCTTCTGTAAAGTCCTCACTTTAGTTTAAGTGCCTTTTCAAGCACTGGGTTTGGCGATAGAATGCGGGGCATGTGAGGGTCTCTGGGGACTGTGCTTCTGCTATAGCCACCCAGCTCCCAATGCTGGATGCCTTCAGGAGAGCCCGTTACTGCCTTCACAGGCTATGGCAAGTGACAGCAGGACGGCAGCCGCGACTTCACCACACACTGGAGTAAAGGCAGGAGGTGAGTATTACCTTAACTCAGCACATTGCAGGAAGAGGGAATGTAGAACAAGTTGCGGAGGGTCCTAGGTTTGGAGGTTGGGACAGTCTCTTCCTTTCTCATAAGGCTGGGTCAGGTAAGGATCATTCTGTAAGTAAGCCCCTACTAGGCACTGGATTGGTGGAGTGGACTGTTGTTTTTTATGGCTGGCAATCCAGTTCTGGGCCCTGGTGCAATGTGGGACAAGAGTATACTCCTTGTGGGAGGCACGGTTCGGACTTGCTGGAGCCTGTCTGGGTTAGGTTTCTAGCCAATTCGATTGCTGATCTTGCATAGTTTGCTTGTTTCCAGAAGTGAGGTGTTTCCCAGAATCCCTCTGGCTTTACCAGACGCCAGACTAAGATCATGAGGGTCCTGTGGCGGCATTGTTAGAGGACCTGGCTTGTGCCAAAAGTCTGGTGACTTCAGTTCTGGGCCTGGTTAAGGTTTTCTCCTCACAAGAGAGGATGTTGGAATCCGCCATGCTGTCTACCTCACATATGCGCAGGAGTTTGGTGGCACCCAAACCTGGGAATGCCTCAGATTCAAACTTCTCCTCCGAGGAGGTCAAAGTGTTTGTACGGTCAGATGTTTAGACTCGTTCTTTGGTGAGAATGTCCTTTCTGACCGTCAAGGGGTGAATGAACTAATACATGCAGTGCGCCAGGTATTAGACATCCCAGACACTGCAGTCCCTTAGGCTGCAGATATTTCTCTGTTTAAGCTGTGGGCGAAAAGAACATTTTTCTTTTCCTTCTTCCTCCCAGTTGGATGATTTGTTGGGCAAGGTGTGGCCTTCGCCAGACTGGAAGTTCCAGGTGTCCTTTAGGTTGCAGGATTGTTATCCTTTTCCTTCTGAGGATATTGGTAAAGGAGAAATGCCCTCTAAGGTGGGCACACCTGTTGCGTGGTTCTCAAGGACATCTACCATACCCATTTCATACCATACTTAAAGATGGTGGAGACCGTAATATCAAGGGCATTCTTGAGACCAGGAGCCTCTTTAACGACTTCATTGGCCTTTGCTTAGTTGACTAAAGATGGTCTGAACAGCGTTCCGAATGCTTGTTAGTTGGTAACTATGGTCTGAATTGTTCCTATGGTGAAGCATATTCAGAGAGCTACGGATTACTTGGGAGAGGCAGCTCTGGACATGGAACTAATTGGGTCTAGGAAATCAGCCTCTGCAGTTTTTGCTCATCATATTTAGACCTGGGAGTCTGATGTGGAGTCAGGAGGTGTTTTGTTTGGCCTCAGGTTGCTAACATCGTTAGTCAGGCGACAGGAGTTTAAGGTACTTTCCTTCCTGTTGATGCTCCAGAGTCCAAAGGTTCCAAACGTTTTGGTTCTCTGGAAGAACAAGGACTCGCCGTTCTAAATGGCAGTCTTCTGGCTTCATAGGTGGTTTGCAGAGATAGAGGCAGGTTTGGGCTGCTAGACGTCCAGCAGCCAATTCTTCAGACAAGTAATTGGTATGTTGGGCATTCTGCTCACCAAGGTGCCTGGGCGAGAAGGATCGGGGATACATGATACATCTACTCAGGGCTCCACCCAGATGGTTCTTTACCACAGGACCTCCCGTAAACTGGACAAAACGTCAGGCTATTCACTCCCTGAGTTCATCAGGGGAGGTTATTCCAGATCTAGGCCGTCCAAAAAGGTTTGTGCTTTTATTTCACTGCTTGTGGTTCAAACACCCGATGGTTCTTTCAGATCAATTCTGACTCTGAAATGTTTAGACACCCAGCTTTGGGATTCAAGATTCAAGAGTACTTGACATCGGTAATAAACATCATGGAACAGGATGAGTCCTCGGTGGGTTTGGACATCAAGGACGCATATTCACACTGTCACACGCCGGTCATATAGTCAGGTCCATTTAAGAACCATGATTCTGCTTGCTTCTCTTTGAGACATTACTTTCACAGGTGTTCCTAGCTACTGTGATCTGGACCACTCCCTAAACCTCATTGGTCCTGGAGCACTATATGAACCTCGCAAGGTTATGGGCTCATTGCCTGATCTTTTATTATTACTCTGCTAATTATTAGTTGCTGGACTGTTATTAAGAATATATTGCCAAGCTAGTAGCCAGTTCAGTTATTCAAGTTATGTGCGTTCTATCTTCATGCCGTTGTTATTGGTTACCAACTGAACTTCTTTCGTTATTTCATTGTATTTTGTGAACTGCCATGTACTCAGCTTGCGGAGTTGTACATATCTTATACTGTTGCTGTTATACCATCTATCAATATACTATATTGCAACGCTACTACATCTTCTGTGTTTTGTTCAACCTCCACCATCCACTGCTATAACATCTAAGTAGTGGCAAAAGGGATCCATAAAATACCCATAGCCGTGACATACACATTCTTGTCTGGGAGGGACATAAGTCACTTCTCAGGTTTGCTGTTCAACCAGATAATTGCCAGTTTTGGGCTTTTCACTTTGGGCTCACTATGCTCCTCAATGAACACCAAGGTCATGACGGTCACAGCGGCTCTGCTGCAGACCAAGAAAGTGACGATCATTGCCTATCTGGACAATCTTTTCATCAAAGCAGAGTCGCTGTCAGTGCTTTTGTCCCATGTGCAGTTGACAGCAAAGATTTTAGAAACCCATAGTTGGATTCTGAACTTCAAGAAGTCCAAATTGATTAGGTCACAGTGGATGATATTTTTGGGTCTTCTTTTTGACACCCAAAAATAGAAAACATTCAGGCCTTGCAAAAAATGTTAAGTTGGCTTTCAAACAGACCTTAGTGCACTTCTGCATGAAGGTTCTGGGCAAGATAGTGTTAAAATTCGAGGCCGTCCAGTTTGCTCAGTTTCACGCAAGGCAGTTTCAGTTGGAACTCCTCCCCACTTAGATCAGATCTCACCTTTGTCTTTTCAGCTAGGTGGTGTCTGTCACTCCTTTGGTGGCTGCAGATGGATCATCTATGCAAATGTGGCAGGTTCTCAATCTGGAATTGGATTTTGGTGGGTGGCCATGGATGTAAGCTTTCAGGTTTTTCTTTGATGGGGGAGGGGGGGGACTATGACTCTTCATGTCCGCTTTCATGTTCTATTGATTTTGGCGGTATGCAAACTTCCAATCAATGTGTTGGAACTGCGAACAATGTTTCACGTTCTGGTCAGTGCAGACCATCTCCTGCGGGGAAGGGCGGTGAAGATGCTGTCGGACAATGTCATAGAGGTGGCATACCTCATTCACCATGTTGGCACCAGGAGTCCACTAGCCATGTGAGAGACGCATAGGGGGGAATTCCTCAGAACATTACTGCTGCACATATATGCTCATTTTTCCTTGCAACTCTGTGGGGCGTGAGGAAAATATCAGTGAAGATTTCTGTAAAAGTCCCTCGGCCGTGATGTTCTGAATCTACCCCATAGAATCTTTAGGTGTGCCAAACAAAATGTTCAGGCCATCATGGCACTCTCCATCTCAGGGATGGATAATTGGGAGGTAGACTTTCTGAACAAGCAGACTCTTCATTCTGGTGAATGGTCTCTGCAACCAGGGGTTTTTGCCAGATTCACTCCACCTGTCAACAATCATATGTCCACATGATGGTGTCTTGGGTTAACCACAAGTTGGAGCTCTTCTGCTCCAGGGCATGAGATCCTTGGACGGTCTTGCTATATACCATGTCCGTTCCTTTGGTGGTCTCACATGTTTTACTTGTTCCCTCCGGTAGCCATGCTTCAGAGGGTCTTGAAAAAGGTGAAGAAAGAGGGCGTCCCAGTCATTCTGGTAGCTCCAGATTGGCCTTGAAGGGCTTTTTTTACACTGCCATTCTTTCCATGGCGACAGGTCCATCATGGCATCTGCTGCTCTGACCAGATCTTGTAAGTTAAGGCTGTTTCTACAGGGTTTCGAGCAGCTGGGTTTAATGGCGTGACTGCTGAAGCCATGATTCTTAGTTTTGCCTGATCATGCGGTGCAAACCAATCTTTGGCAAGTAAACTGGTTTTGGCTATAAAATGAGTCTGTAGAACATATATTTTCTAGTGCAAGAGGAAATGGTTTCCTACTTATGCTTTTTGTTTTGCAAGGCTACTTATGTTCTTACTAGAGGGGTTCGATGCCAGTCTGCACCTTAGTTCTCTTAAGGTTCAGGTATCTGTTGTAGGGTGTTCTTTATGTACCATTTTAACTATTGGTGTCGTAGACTTGACATTTTTTATGTGGATCTCCAGGGATCCCAGGTTTGGGGGAAAGGTATTTTGCGCTGTTTCTTCTGAGCAGACACGATGAGTACTGGAGGGTTGCGATGAGCAGGACACTGCAGATACACGGAGGCAGCGGATAGGAATCAGCTGGTGCAGTCACGATGAAACACGGGAGAGTTGAGGTGAGCAGGATACTGTAGAAGCACGGAGGCAGCGGATAGGAATCAGCTGGTGCAGTCACGATGAAACACAGGAGAGTTGAAGTGGTTTGGAAACTGTAGAAGCACGGAGGCAGCGGATAGGAATCAGCTAGTGCAGTCACGATGAAACACGGGAGAGTTGAAGTGGTTTGGAGACTGTAGAAGCACGGAGGCAGCGGATAGGAATCAGCTGGTGCAGTCACAATGAAACACAGGAGAGTTGAGGTGAGCTGGATACTGTAGAAGCACGGAGGCAGCGGATAGGAATCAGCTGGTGCAGTCACGATGAAACACAGGAGAGTTGAAGTGGTTTGGAAACTGTCGAAGCACGGAGGCAGCGGATAGGAATCAGCTAGTGCAGTCACGATGAAACACAGGAGAGTTGAGGTGAGCTGGAAACTGTAGAAGCACGGAGGCAGCGGATAGGAATCAGCTGGTGCAGTCACGATGAAACACAGGAGAGTTGAAGTGGTTTGGAAACCACAAACGAACAACAGGAATCAGCAGGAGCTGAATAAACGAGGAAACACAGGAACACCTTCAGAGGCTCATGGGGAATGAGACTCCAAGATCAGGCCACGAGGTATTGACCACAGGTGCTTTAAATAGGGAGTGTTGCCTGATCAGCCAATTAACTAAAAGGAACATGTACTGAAGGTTTGAAAGGACTGCACATGCGCAGACCCTCAGGATGGTGGACGGCCACGGTTCCTAAACACACGAGAAGTAGCACTCACAGTCCGGTGAGTGACAGGCTCCTTCCCGACCAACACCGATGACGACTCTTCTTCAAACCGACTTCAGCCAATCGCGATCAAGTAAGAAGCCGGTTCTACTTGACGACATCATTCACCATGGCGATGGGATTAATATAGAGAGGGAGGAACTATGTTCAACTGTTAATAGACTTAAAGTGCCTCTAGCCTAGATCCTACACTATACACTAAGAGAAAAGGATTTAATGTAAGTATGAAATTCCTATTTTCAAATTATATGACATTTCTCAGATATAGGGTCCATACAACATTTATTTTTGCACTAATTAATCTCAGCCACCACAAAGACAATAGATATAGTCAGATATTTGCTCTACTTAATCTGCAAATATTGTTTGTTTCATTGACTGTTAAATGTACTCTCATTTTACCTTTGCTTATTGTATGGTTTTCACCAAATCCTAGATGGCCAAACCCAACATGGGAAGCACAGAGTTCTGGAAGCCTCTACAATCCTTGTGTTTGCTGAGACCCTCAACAGGATGTCAGAGAGTCCTCCTCATCTCTGATGGGCATCTCCAAAATGAGCACCTTGTCCTTCAGATCCTGAAGAAAAATAAGGGGCATATTAATTTGCTTACTTGCGGTGTAGGGTAAGTTATAATCATTATTTATTGTTATGTTTACTGCATAAAGAAGGAAATCCACCTAGAGAATGAAAATATAGCAACCACATTTACCCAAGTAGCACAACTGCAGGGTTTCACTTCCAGGACACTCGTGATTTGTGAGTTATTCTCCCTTACCCATATACACACACACCCTCCCCCCACCCGTCCAACAATGCAGGTTTGACATGTGAGCACTTTGACATCTCAGGTATGAATTTCATACTTTTCCTCCAGTTAGAGAATTGAGAAGGTTTTCGGGGTTATATATCTTGAGATTTCTAAATACCGTAATTCCCATGTCCTTGCTAGTTGCAGGGGGGAAATGTTACACTACAGTTTTATTTGTGGACAGAGATCCCTTGTAAACCATTAATGCTCACTCAAAGCCTTTTTACATTGAATGGATGTGGACTTTAAATGGGTTAGGTACGAAATTCTGACAGAAGAAATACCGACCGTCTAAATGGCGGTATTTCAATTTTGCCGACACAGATAAAATACAGATGGTGGCATTACAGCAGTGAAAACCCGCAGCAGGGAGTCCCCCTGCCATGATGCTAACCAGCCCCAGGCTGGTCAGCATGGGGTTGGATTCTCTAGGAAGTGGGTGTCCGCCAAACATATGTGGGCCCCCTCTCTAGGCATACCCAGCCCCATTCTGACAGCACTAGCGCTCTTACCACACCTCTGGGTGGTGTGTGTGTGTGTGTGTGGGGTAATAAATGGTTAGAAAAGAATGCATTTAACTTTGACGAACTACAGGTTCCAGCAAGCCTGGGCTGCCATGAACAATCTGCATGCTGCTAGCATTGCCCTTTGACTTTCGACATTGTGACTGTCAACATTACTACTTTCGACAGTCAAAATGTCAACATTTTAAACATGTAGACAGACGTGTTGACAGTCTAACTGTTGACAGATTCACCATTGCCCAACCCAAACAGTTGATATAAAAATTTAAATATAAAGAGAAAAAAAAAAAAATGTAAAGAAAAGAAAGTTAACAACCAACCAACCAACCAACGCACTCATTTGTGCTCCCTATAATTTCCCAGAACTAGAGCAAATTAAGCATAATATATACCCAAAATAATGTGAGGAAAAAGGGGATCACATATAAGAACATATTTCTAGGGACTTGAAAAATAATCATAGACAAGTGTTCTTCTTTTACTATTTTTGTTTAATTTTGTAATTTTAAAAAAGTATTTAAAAATAACTTCTTTTAAGAAGATGTCTGATTATTAAAAGTACACCTATCACCATGAGTTCATTGCTTCTGGGGCTCTCGTTTTTAATCATTTATTTATTTATTTATTGTATTTTTCCCTTTTGGTCTATTCCTGTGTAATGCCAGTGTTTGCAGTATGCAAGTTAGAGTGAATCATCAAATGTAAGGGCAAGGTGATGGCTGCTTGTGTGTTTTTTGAGCGTAAAAGTAACAACAAAAGTTATCTTCTGCTTTTAATACAGTCAATTGCAATCAAACCTATTGATGTTTAAAGTAGATGTCCTTCAACTTTTGTAGTCTACTTATTTATCATATTATTTACAATGTAACTTTTCCACATGCATAATTTTAACATTGATGTGTTTTTGTTTTTTTACCCCAGGGCTACAGCAAATAAACATATGTTGCGGTTTTTGGCACACCGGGGTGCTGGAGCCTTTGAATATTTTGGAGACAAATCTAAGAGTAGTTGGAAAGATCAGGTAACTTCAACCACACTGTTTGGTTTGTTTAAGAATGTGTCATAATATGCTCCACGTCATACTGAGCTTAATATTGAGCATAAGGAACAGTTAAATTTAAGATTTCATAAAGGGAAAATAAACCCCAGCTTTTTTTAAAAGGTGACGAAAAATGGTACCTTAGAGGCAGGGCTGTGGAGTCGGTATTATTATTATCGTTTATTTGTAAGGAGCCACAAGGTGTCCGCTGCGCCGTACACAGTACGAACAGTAGACTATACAGGGTAAAACAGTACAGAACAATAAACACAAAGTACCAGTACTTCAAAACTCCGGGCAGGCAAATACAGTAGAGACGGAGCGGAAGAACAGGTATGGAGACAGGAGGGAAGAGGGGCCCTGCTCATACGAGCTTACATCCTAAGGGAGGGTAAACAAATCAGGCACAGAAGGGAGCCAGTTGAGGCAAAGGCGAGAGAAAAAAAGGGGCCATGGGAGAAACAGAAGAGATGAGAGGTTAAGTGGATGGATGGTAGGCCTAAAGGAACAGGTGAGTTTTAAGTGCCTGCTTGAAGGAGCACAGATTGGGTGAGAGACGGATGGAGCAAGGGAGGTCGTTCCAGTGAAGGGGGGCAGAGCGGGACACCGAACCTTCGACTCCGACTCCTCTGTTACCACTGACCGACTCCCGACTCCTTCAGAATTGTCAAATATTTTTTATTTTGTAATAGCAAATTTACTATAGTAGAATGATAGCACAAAGCATTTTCATCACACACCATAAATCATTAGATTATTAATTGAACACAAAATATATTTTATTTTAAGTTCTTCTCAGTTTCTGAACAAGAAAACAGTGTTAAATTTTTATGAAAATATTTATGCAACAAACTATACATTTAATACATTTAAAAAAGGGTTTTAACAGAAACATAGGATATACCTTAGCATATACCTTAAAACTAAGAATACATAAAATGTAAGACTAACGGAACAGGATCATAATAAGCTGTCCTTTGCTTACAAATAATTTATAATTATATTACCAAATGCTTTTCTATAAATATATTTAACTACTACTTGGGGGCCTAGTAGTAGTACACACTATACCCCACAGTTTTGTTTCAACCCAGTGGACCTGACCAAAAAAGCATTTTGCAGTGAGTTCAAAAAAAGTCTCCTGAAGCTCTTAATTAAAAATCAATATTTAGGTTTGGCAAAATACTTAGGCAAACCAGCAACATAGTAAAAATATATGGATGTTATGCTTGTTTTTGCTTTGTCCACTGCCACCACTGAGTGGTCCACTACTATGTTTAATGACTGTATTAGTGTAGTATAAAGTGACATTTTTTTTCTATACAGACCCCTAATCATCAAGTACAGATTTCACATTGATTACATAATGAGGTGGCACAGCAAAGAATTGTGTATATCTCATCATGACCTCAACCAAACCAGCATAACATTCATTATAGATGTTTTTTCTACACTAATATTATGCCATAAAATATAAGGTAAAAATGCAATGTAAGGTAATTAATATTGTTGAGGCTGTAGATACAACATAGCAATATCACTTCTATAAAGCACTCAAATTGCAAATAACTATAACACCTAACAACATACTGAGGGACATTTATGAAAACGTGCGCAAATTAAAAAAGTTATGTTGACCATAGCAACCAATCAGATTTTAGCTGCCATTTTCTGGTGCAGCTTAGAAAATGACGGTAAACTTCTGATTGGTTGCTGGGTGCAATGTATTTTTTTTAACAAACAAAACAAGATTAATACTCCAACAGCCCTCAGATTCTGATGCTGAGTTTCAAATGATGTGTTCACTGTTACAGATGGACAAACAGGATAAGAGGCTGCAGTCGCCGGCATGTACAGTTGTCTCAGTCAAGTGGAGGCAGTTTGGTAGAAATCCTCCTGAACCGGTGCAAGCCCCTGCAAACATGCCGGCTTTATTTTTCAATGATCATCTTTTGGTCTATGGGTTTGTCCCTCATTGCACTCAGGTAAGTGTATTATACTTTTCATTTAGGATGGGATTTACTAAAGTTAGGTAAGACCTCCCCTCTTTGTATAGGCCATGGATAACCTTCATGTCTTCTTCCAATACACAGCATTGGCAACACAGTCAGTATCATGTAAGCATAAGATAGTCTTCCTTCCAGCGTAACATAGGCTATTCCTCTCATTACATAGACCCCCTTTCCCCCCCCTCCACCTCTCAGTTTGGGACTCCTTACTTTGTGGTCATTGCTTTCAAATACTAAAGTTCCATAGGATTTACATATTTTGTGTCAATTACGGTTCAATTATCCAATTACAATTGAGGTATGACAGGGATTTTGGGTGTTTGTTTGCACTGTGCAATTATTACCATTAAGCTCCTGCCCCCTAAAGGAAGATGATAGTTATTCAATTCAAGTAATATTAGTTAATTTTTTTGAAAGGTTCTTACAATCAACACAGCATCGTTCCCACCAAGGGTGTGCACTTCAACTTGGGGTTGGAACAATATACATGTGAACATTGGTAACTGTGTTAAGAGGCAGTCAACCAGTAGCAAGTCACAGCTGAAATCACTCTCAGTTAGTAAAAAACAGATGCTAATTGACCACTGCTTCTATGTAAAAACTTGACATCGGTGGTCAAAGAGCCTAATACCTAGTTGTACCTGTGTGATAAAAGGATGTTTCCTGTATTGATTTATCGGGCTGTTACTGCTTACGAAACTTGTGAACTTATTGTTGACTTATTTCAAGCATTGCAAACAATTGCAGAGCTGGTAAGGAATATATTTTCAAGAATTTATTCCCTTATATCTTGTTTTTCAATGCAAATTGAATTTCCATTCTGTCCACTTGTAGGCCACATTAAAAGCTTTGATCAATAGTGAAGAATTGGAAAACATGGTTTCGACCACCAAACAGCAGAAGACAACTGGAACAGTATGTTTTGGATTTTTTGGGGACTTCTATGCCTCATGTCTGTGATATTATTATTATCTTATTCTTGTTATTCACAGGTCATATCTTACAAATGTTATTCTGCACATATCCTTACATACAGGGAACATATAACCAACACCCCGCCCCCCCCCCCCACCCCCCCGTTTACAAAAATAAATAAAAAGTGCTTGAAAAATTACGGCCATCTCTACAAGATGTTTAGGACATTTAGTTTGTTTCTATTTGACTGTGATGTCATTCTATTGCATTTTAACTATGTTCAGTACTAAGGAAATGTCTGGAAATATAGGGAATGATTATGGAGTTTTCAAAGACATTATCTGCAGATATGGTTTGCATAAAAATTGTAATGACACCAAACTCCTCAGAAAGATATACTCTTTGTATAGTCATCCACTAATGGTTTCTGTATAATATTACAGTGCAGTACATATATGCAGTTAGTGGACAGAAAAATTAAAACACCAGTAAAAATCTTAATAGGACACTACATGTGGCATGTGAGCACTGTGGCATTGAGTCAACAAAAGTCTGGAATTGGGCAGGATGAAAGCAGCACCACTATTTCACATAAAAGTCACTCTGCTAACTTCTTGATGGTGGTAAATAATACTGTTTCAGGGTTCAGATCAGCTGACCAATACTACGACAGATGGATAATAATAGTGTCATGTCATCAAATCATTGGGTAACCACATATGCTTTGTGGTTGTGTCATTCTGGAACATACCCCTTCCTTTTTGGAAAATAAAGGGCTATTAAATAGCAATTAGCATTAACCTTGCTTTCTAAGGGAATGACTGTGCCCAAATAATGCCAGGAGACTGCGTTCCCCACAACATCTTGGAAGCACCAAAACGGTTACTTTTGGAAACATTGACTATGATATCTTTCTCTGCGGAGTTCTCATCAGGTTTGTTTTTGCTGGAACTGGTTACTCATGCCATAGGTTGAAATCTGCAGACCATTGCTCTGAAGTTGCCCGCTTGTTTTGCAATATATTTCTACCCACCACTGCCCTTTGCTGATGATGTTTAATCTGAGTTTCTCTTTCATCCTATCTGGGGGACACTGCTACCATGGGTTGTGAGAGTGGAGGTGGAGTTGGCACTTAACAGGTTAACTTGGTAATGTATCATGCTGACACCTCTGCAACCCACTGTAGCCTCTTCAGTCTTAGGACCAACTCCCTTGGGCACTTAACTACTTTAATGCTAGGAACAATTTTTTTCCTTTTATTTTACTTTATTTTATCTTTTTCTTTTTGGCAGCAGTGTGCTCTGTTCTACTAATACAGAGCACACTTATTCAGATAGTGAGAGCTGGACGGCTCTCACTAACAACATTGGAAAGTTTTAGTTTCACTTAGAACTGAGCGCTGACAAGCAGCTTATAGCCGCTGTCACGCTGATACAGGACTGTTGTGCCGATGCTGCCAAAAACGGCAAAGAGCGCCGGTAATTGGAACGCTGGGGTTCGCCATCTTGGAATGTATCAAGTTCCCTCCTCAGCAAAGGAGGGGGGCACTTGTCCACCAACGTAAACGCCCACCAAGAATCTATTAGAGCTACTGCTGCATATAATAGATGCAGCAGATCGCCATTCCACAGCAGGAAATATCAGAACAGGCGCAGCACGGACGGTACTAAGACAGAACCCCCCCCCCTCCGCAGTCTATAGCAGTTGAAACATTCCAAGGGCGCCAAAACAACTGCCTGGGAAATAGGGCAGAAGCTATTCCTCAGGGACACCGAGCTGCTGACAGACCTCTCCTGCTCCAGACATCTTTGCCTGATTGGAAGGCCAAGTACCACTTTGTCTTATATACTCCCTATAACATAGATAAGGGTTTATTGAAACAAAATTGTTGGTGTTGCAATAGCTTTTTTTATTAAAATGTTAAATCCTAAGTGCATAACATATAATCTTTAACAGGGATACTAATTTTTGACTGTCATAGACTAGTTAGTATCTCTCTGCACGGTGGCTCAGTGGTTAGCACTTCTGCCTCACAGCGCTGGGGTCATGAGTTCAATTCCCGACCATGGCCTTATCTGTGTGGAGTTTGTATGTTCTCCCCGTGTTTGCATGGGTTTCCTCCGGGTGCTCCGGTTCCCTCCCACACTCCAAAAACATATTAGTAGGTTAATTGGGGTGCTATCAAATCGACCCTAGTCTCTTTCTCTCCGTCTGTATGCATGTTAAGGAATTTAGACTGTAAGCCCCAATGGGGCAGGGACTGATGTGAGTGAGTTCTCTGTACAGCGCTGCGGAATTAGTGGCGCTATATAAATAAATGATGATGATGATTGCCTGTATTCCATTCGATTACTGTTATATTGTTCCCTTATAAAATGTCTGATAAGGGAAAGGCACCTCAGGCAAAATATTATACATGTTCCATGTGTAAAGATGAGTTACCCATTGGACTACAGGACCGGGGGCGCTTTGTACTGACTGCAGCTGGGGTACCCTAGCCGTACAGGCTCAGGTTAGCGCACCGCCACTAGAGGAAACACCAGCGTGGGCAAATGCCCTGACACAGGGGGGTGAGACTTTAGTAAAGCTGGGCAAGTGGTCACTCCATCCGGAGGTCTTACAGTCCCTGGTCCTATGATGGGGGTTCCCGGATCGGGATTTAATGGCATCACATCACAACAGGAAAGTACCACAGTTCTGCTCAAGAGCAAGAGACCCGTTGACGGTGGCCATCGACGTAATGACAATTCCCCTGGGACTTTAGGTTTGGCTACCTTTTTCCTCTTATTCATATGATTCCCTGTGTCCTTCGAAGAGTAAAGCAACGGGGGTTCCCAGTCATACTAGTGGCTCCCACTTGGCCACGGCGAGTTTGGTATGCAGAAATTCTGTGGCTGGCGGTAGGTCCAAGTCTGAAGTTTACCTATTCAAGTAGACCTTCTTCAGCAAGGACCATTCAGGCATCAGGACTTGCCTCAGCTCAATTTAATGACATGGCTGTTGAGGCCAACCTGTGGGCTAGAAAACCAGTTTTGGCTCATATTTACCACCGCATCTTGTGAACCTACATTAGATGATGTGAGAGCGACCATGCCACACGGCTTCTTTTTGTCTTCCACATTTTCTGGCTTTTCTCCAGGATGGCCTGGATGCGGGCCTTCGTCTCGGTTCATTTCTGTGTTTTTTCACCTGCGCTTGGCAGACATTCCGTATGTCAGGATCTTCTTGCAAGGAGTCCTGCATATCCAACCTTAATATGTTCCACCCACAGCACCCTGGGATCTTAACCTGGTGCTTAATATGCTTCAAGAGCCTCCTTTTGAACCGTTACACACTGCGGAATTATGGTTCTTGACTATGAAGGTTATATTTCTCCTAGCTATTGCATCGGCTCGTAGAGTTTTTGAATTGGGTGCTCTCTCTCATGTCGTGATCTATATCTTATCTTTCACGATAATAGGGCGGTTCTCGCAATTCCTGCTTTCCTACCAAAGGTGGCTTCCAGTTTTCATGTGAACCAAGAAATAGCGTTTCCTCCCTTCTGCTGTCTGGTCTATGGTTGGTTGACTCCCCTTCTTTGGGACTTTATACTTAGACTGAAGAGGCTACAGGGGGTTGCAGAAGGGAGGGGTTTGTCAGCATGATACATTAACATGTTAACTAGTTAAGTGCCAACTCCACCTCCACTCACACAATCTATGGTAGCAATGTCCCCCAGATGGAATCAGAGAAACGGATTTATTGTGAGTATAAGTACCCAGGTAGTAAAAAGTGATAGTTGGGCAATGAACAGATTAAATATCGGAAAGATTGGAAGCATTTTGACTCACATCATCATCACACACCTACATCATGCATAGTCAACTGTTTAACATGATAAAAGATAACTCCACCCAAATGTATATTTTATTTAGTTAGGTAAAATAAATACCTTGATTATCCATTATGGAGGTGTCCCGGAAATCTGTAAGAGTCTGAGCAGGATATTATCACTCTTGCACAGAGCTAGAATTTTTCATATTTTAGTGTTGGCCCCTTCACAGTGAGCTTCTTATTGGGATGAATGGAATACTTGCAGGGATAAGATAAATAACTCTGTGCTACTTTTAACATTTTATTACACTGATTGTTATATTCCCTACCACTTAAAGAATGGCCCAGTCTTGTGGATTTGTTTGTCACTGTGTCTCCACCTAGAACTGTCTCTCATTACTCCAACCAAACCACACCAGAGGTAGCTGCAGAAATGACTGTCGCCAATGGCTTCTTACGATAGCCAAACACTTTTCCCCCCAACCAGCCACAATTGTTATTCCACTGTCTTTATGTATCAATCGTTCCCCACACTTATATAGTAAGCTCATTTGACCAGGTACATCTTTACATTCTGTTTAAAGTGTTTGTATGTTGTTTATGTTATCTATGTATGTTATTTATCTGTTTAATGATACTCTCATTGTGCTGCACTACATAATATGATGGCACTTTATAAATAAATGATAATGATAAGTAGGAAACCAGAAGCTATGAAAATTATAGGTTCTAGTTGCGAAATACAACCACCTGCCTAACTTCGCACACTCTTGTTCTCCTTCACTCTCTTTAGATACTCCACAAACTTACAGCTCGAGCTCTAATTAGAGATTATGAGGATGGGATTCTGCACGAAAAGGAACATGAGAATGAGGTCAGTACAATGTGTTTAATGGTTGATCATTTTATGAACACAAAATATAGTTTAAATATAAAACACACATGCAATGTGCATGTCGTCTGTTTTTTGTTTGTTTTTTGTATACACTGAACAAAATGTTTACCAAACAGATACCAGTATAATTTATTGACATGCACTAACATTGGATGCAATTCAGTATTCATATTTTGCTAGGCAGTGTCACAGGATCTCAGCAGATAATAGGTGCCTTGGAGGAACAGAGCAGGGTCTTTAGAAAGAGTTGAGTTTATTGCTAAAATATCGCCCTATAAGGAGTTGTTACACACCACTAAATGTAAATGATGACACACACACACACACATATATTGATTGAATACACTTTACATAGGTCCTTGATGCCCTTTTTATATAGGGCAGTGGGTAATCCAACCACCTATTCCTATAATCAGCCCAAGTTGATTCACTTACCGTATATTGCACATGAATCAACCTGGTTCCTGTTCACACTTTTAAAATTTCACTCAGTGATGGGTAGGATGATCCCCTGTCCACACACTGCCAGTGAGAGGGAGGGCTCAGTCCCCTTTCCACTCTCGCATCACTAGTCCAGGCTGGGAGATTTAAATTTGGGATCTAGCCAAGGCAAAATTGGCTCCAGAGGGATGGAAACCAAACCCTGCGGGAGCAGTTTTACTGCTGTAGCTGTCAGAGCTCTTTAAGCTCTGCTGTAGACCTTGGATCTGCAGGTAAGGGGATCAGCACCGCTGCTCTTCAGTCCCCATTTTAGGGAACTGGGTTTTAGTGGTCCAACACCACCATCACCCTTCTTTCATGCTAGTTACTACATGGTTCATGCAAACTCTGCATCTAGCTACTGTGGGGGCTCCCAGGCCTGCCTTCACTGGCTCCAAGCACTTGGAAGCAGGGAAAGCAGTCCACCACTGCCGGGACCCACCAAAGTCATACTGGACCACCAAGAATAGGAGATCCTCTGGCTCCATCGCTCTGGTTTTTATGAGCGGTAACTGGAGCTACCCAAGTCGTCCGATCCCCACTGGTCCCCCAGGATGAATTTTAAATATTAAAACAGTTTAAATATTTATACAAAGTGCCCCATGTAAACATTTATTTTCATAATTTAACCCTTAAGGCTCTGGAATTTAATCTAAAACATGTTCCCAAGCACATGTGGAGGAAGAGGACACCAAGCAACACCCTCTATTTATAATATATATGGCTTTGTGACGGTTTTCTGAGCATTGCTAACTTAAGCTCAGGTTTCTAGATCTCCCGTTCTACCCCTACTTTGCCAGCATCAATGGTAGTTTAGGGCGTTGGTGCATAATGTGGTAGTTAAAGATTTTCCATAGTGAAAACCAGGTTGTCCTTATCATGTTTGATGTCACAGTTATATTTGTCTTGGATGGTGGAGGTATATTAATATGACAAATACATATTCAGCTCTGTTATTACAGGACTCTTGCACAGTTTTTAAGCTGGCCACATGTATTCAAAGATAACGATTAAAATTGTTGTTATGTTCTTCTTTCCCCATAGGATGACTATTTAGCAAATCAGTATGACTATAGCTTGGTGAATGTTGGTGAATTTGGTGATGGTAAATCACTTTGTTTTGTACCCTTCTTGTACAGATGAAGAAACAAGAGTTGAAGTCTTACATTATTGAGCTCAGTGTGCGACACTCAATCGTGACCCAATTCACAAGCTTTGTTGCAGTAGAAAAACGGGTGAGTGTGAAAGCTGAGCAGCCATATCTGCCATAATGTGTTTACTAATTTTTATATATAATAAATAATTATATCTAGAAAATATGGGAAATACAGGAATTTTGTTCAATGCTCATGGGATACGTTATCTTATTGTTGTATTATTAGAAAGTGTCTCTATTTACTATCTGAGGACCATTATTTTTTCTGCATTGAATCCAGTTGAACCAAAATGTATAACGCTCAAAACATAGTTCAATAAATCAGCGTTAAAATGACCGTACCGTACTGACAGTAATACTGCACATTTTTATCGTAGTAACGGTAATAGTGCGCAAGCCGCGTTATTTCTAGAATATCGCGGCCGAATTGAATTGGCCTCTATATGTACTCTACAGACTGAAGCTTTATTGCTGCAGTTGGTAAACGTCCATCCTGATCTTTCACGGTGTTTACCATCTACAAAAGCCTTTGTAGCTTTTGTAAAAGTGCTATTGTTAATATTCAATATTTATATGTAAAGATTTCAAGAGCTTATCAGAACTGAAGATATTTGAGAAATTCTTATCATGAGGTGAGATTACTGTCACGAGCCGCGGCGGTTGACATGGCCGCCACGACTCACTGCCCTAGCGTGTCCGCGTCCCAGCCGTCTCCATGACGATCGGAACGTCACTTCCATCTTCCTCGTCCCGGTTACCTGGGCAACAGCCGGGATGCTTTCTCCTCCCTGGCGCTGCGCCCTTTCGGCTGTCACACAGCCTGGCGTGCGCGCAGTTCTTTAAAAGTAATTGCAGCCTCTTAAGACTGATTTGTAGAAGTAATTACTGCCTCCTGGGCTGATTAGTACAGGTTGGGATCCTGCATCCTCATTGGGTAACATGTATATTTAAGGCAGGGAGGACTTAGCCTCCCTGCCTGTTATAGCGTCTAGTTCCTTGTTAGCTTGCCTGCTCCTGTCTGTGTTGCTGATTGATTTTGGATTGATTCTCTGTGTATGACCCTTTGCTTGATCTCCTGGATTCTGGATTGTTTGCTTAATGCCCTGACCTCTGCCTTGTTATCTGGATTTCCTTTTTATTGCCGCCAGTCCTGACTTATTGCTTGTACCTCACCTCGTCACCTGCTTCGGACCCTAGACCACGGCCTGTTTCTGGCCGCGCTTCGCTTGTCATCAGCCGCTATTCCGCACTATGCTACATTCATGAGCTTGTACTATACTGAGTGTAAGACCTGGGGGCATCTGAGTACCTGTGAGCGCAATGAGCTCTACGGGAAAGGCGGCTCCTATAGATGAAGACTCTACATCCTGTTATACAGGCTCATGTTAGTAGTCATTAACCATAACAGACTCTCCAAGAAACATGCGCCTCAGATCCACAAATCCTCTTCTGTCCCTCTCTGATTAGGAGAGATCAGAAGAGGAGGGCTAGTTCATAGACGATTCTGATTCTGTACAGGTTATGGACCTGGATCAGTACTCCAGACATCAAGGTATTGATGACCTGGTAACCAAAATAACATCAAGAATTTGATGACAGGCGCCAATATATAAAGGGAATTGGCGCCTGTCAGCAAATTCTTGATGTTATTTTGGTTGATATAAGTAGGTTCTGGTGTGACCTTTTTGAATTTGCTACAAGCTGCCTCTGATTACTGTTGCGCCACAGATTTTAGTGTTATTTTATTTTGAAATTGATGACCTGGTAGTAGTAGTGCGTCAGGCCCTGGTCTCTTTCGTAAAGTTAGGAGATACGCAATCTGTTTCCCGCACTCAGTAGAGCTTAAAGAGATTATGGAAGCATCCTGGAAACAGCGTGACCGCAGATTCATTATCACAAGGAGGTTCCTTACTCTGTACCCCTTTCAGAAGGAGGACCTGGCCCGCTGGAAACAGATTCCAAACATGGATACAGCAGTGACACTTTAGCTCGCCACACCACACTCCTAGTGCCGGGAATAGCTGCCCTGCAGGATGCCACCGACCGAAAGATAGAGGGATTTTTAAAATCCATCTATGTTGCAGCAGGCACCTCCTTCAGACCTATGTTGTCATCCGCATGGGTCGCCAGAGCTATGGAATCATGGGCTCACCAGTTGGCGGTAGGATTGCAGGACTCAGACCTGCTCCCCCTTGCCCTACACCTCAAGGATGTTTCCGGATACTTGTACGAAGCTGTCCAAAATGCAGCCTTCATTTCATCTTCTATATCCACATTGGCAATTGCAGCCAGAAGGACTCTGTGGCTGAAGTCTTGGGACGCCGATACAGAATCAAAAAAATCGTCAGAATCACTGCCTTACTGAGCTGCAGTATTATTTGGTCCTGAATTGGAAAATATTATTTGCCAGGCCACTGGAGGCAAAAGTGCCTTTCTTCCAGTGAATGTACCCAAGCCTAGAGTGCAAAGGTTTGGTTCATGCTTTTGGGGGGCGGGGCAGATCCTCCTCTATAGGCCAGGCAAATAGAACCAGACCAACAGGGAACAGGGGACACTCTCACAGAGGTTCACTCCTTCTCTACAAAACGGCCTTCATCCAAGCTTCTGGAAAAGACGGCAGCCTGACTCTCATCCACCACTCCTCGGGGAGGCGGGAGTGGGGGGACTCCTTGCGTCTATTCAAAGATCAGGGGGCTGTGTCCTCCAAGGACTTTTGTATTCACGGGATCATGACGACGGGATACATGATAAACCTGTCGGGTCCAGCCCCTCATTGGTTCTTTGCAACAACCCTACCCCACAACCCAGAAAGGAGATAGGCGATGCTTCTCTATGTCTCCTCTCGTCTTTCGTCTGGGGTCATCTGCCCAGTTCCTGGGCACCAGAAAGGTCAAGGTTTCTACTCCAACCTTTCTCTGGTTCCAAAGCCAGATGACTTATTCCGTCATATTTTAAATATAAAAATGTTAAACCTATACCTGTGAGTGGACAGATTTCGCATGGAATCCCTCCGATCGGTAATCACGTTCCCAATTTGGGAAGGACATGAAACCTTCCTCAGAGTTACGGTGGGATTGGCTCACTACCAATTCCAGGCACTACCTTTTGGCCTCTCCACAGCGCCAAGGGGGTTCACAAAAATAATGCCAGTAATGGCAGCATGTCTTCATTCCAGAGGGGTGAAAATAATACGCTCTATTGATGACCTCCTTATCAAGGTCACATCAGCTCGTCTGTTGAAATAGCACCTGGCACTTACCATCGACTTCCTGGAGAGCAACGGCTGGTTAATAAACCTGCACAAATACCAATTGATTGCCTGCCAGCTGATGACCTTTCTGGGGCTCATCATGGATACCAGCAAGCAAAAAGTATTTCTCCCGGAGGACAAGACCCGATCAATGCAGGACATAACATGGGTTCTGGCCTGCCACAGACCATCCATTCACCTATGCATGCGGCTTCTAGGAAAAATGGTGTCGACCTTCGAGACTATTCCTTACAGTCGATCCCACTCCCACTGCTTCCAATGGGACCTCTTAACAACGTGGTCAGAATCCCATCTGCACTTGGAACACCAACTGATCTGGTTGTCACCCGAAGCGAAGGTGTCCATTTAGTGGTGGATGGTCCAGGACCACCTAGTGTTAGGCAGGTCCTTTGCTCCATGGTCCTGGATCATAGTGACCACAGATGCCAGCCTGCGGGGGTGGGGGGCTGTGGCCCTTCATTTACGACTTCAGGGTCTTTGGTCGATTCAGGTGACCTCCCTCCCAATCAACATTCTGGAATTGAAGCCATTCTGATGGCTCTTCAGGGTGCCCAGACCATCCTTCAGGGATCCCCGGTTGTCTGCAATTCGGCTTATGTCAACAGACAGGGCAGAACTAGAAGTGCAGCAGCAATGTTGGTGGTGGGGAAAATCTTGGCCTGGGCGGAACAACACGTTCCCTCAATCTTGGCGGTGTTCATCCCAGACATTCAGAACTGGTAGGCGGACTATCTGAGCCGACATGCTGTAATGCTGAGGGAGTTGTCACTTCATCCGGAGATCTTCCAGTTGCTGGACCAAAGGCGGGGTCTCAAGGCACAAGTGGAGGGAACCCAGATTCTGCTCAAGAGCAAGGGATCCCTTGACGGTGGCCATAGACATCATGACAATGCCTTGGGATCTCCGGTTGGGCTATCTGTTCCACCCCCCATTCCCATGATTCACCGTGTTGTCAGATGGATCAGGCAGGCGGTACTCCCAGTAATACTGGTGGCTCCCGCTTGGCCGCGTCGAGTATAGTATGCGTACATTCTTTTCATGGCGGTGGGTCAAGGATTTCATCTACCATTCGTGATGACCGCCTTCTCCAAGGACCATTTTGACATCAGCACCTGTCTCGGCTGGCTTTAATGAATGGCATTTGAAGCCAGCCTTTAGCGTTCCAGAGGGTTCTATCCCAGAGTTGTGAACACTCTCTTGCGGGCTCGTAAGCCAGTTTCGGCTTGTATCTACCACCGCATTTGGTGCACCTACATTAGATGGTGTGAGAGACGACTGCCACTTGGCTACTCTTCGTCTCCCATGCTTCCTTGCGTTCGTCCAGGATGGCCTGGATGCAGGCCTTCGTCTGTTCTTTTTATATGTTCAAATCTCTGCCCTTACTGTGTTTTTCCACCTTTGCCTGGCGGACATGCCGGATATACAATCGTTCCTGCAGGGAGTCCTGCATATTCAGCCACCGTATGTCCTGCCCACAGCACCCTGGGATCTCAACCTGGTGCTTAATATGCTCCAAGGCCCTCCATTTGAACCATTGTATTCTGCAGTATGCGGTTCTTAACCTGTAAAATTAGTATTCCTTCTGGCGATTGCATCGGGGCTTTATAATTAAACTGAGGAGCTACAGGGGGTTGCATGGGGAGGGGTCATGATAGCAGTGTCACCCAGATGGAATCGGAGAAACAGATTTATCATAAGTATAAAAATCCTCTTTTCTGACCCGCTTTTTAAGGAAAAGGCTTACAATCTTTATTGTTTAATGCCACAAAGCTATATGATTAAGAATTTTTGCTAATAATAAAAACATATGGTCTAATGTGGTACAAAAATGTGAAATAATTTGCATTTATTTTAGCTGGTATTTGTGGCATTCCCAATGAATCATGACTTGCAATATGAAAGCACTGTTTTATCTTTCAGAGTAAAGAAGACATGAACATTGAACCAAATGTGTTTCAAATTATATCTGCAGAGGATGTGGATATATTGCCGTACATGAATTGGACAGCTGATGAGTCTGTATGTATACCTTTGTCACTTCTGTGTAGACAGTGGAAGAGGAGTAGACCTATAGTCTATGATTGAGAGGCTGAAGGAATTGTGAGAGAAATAGGATGAGAACTAACTTAGGCTGTATCCCTTAAACTAAAGGAGCGGACAGTTTGGGTGAGAAGGGTGTCAACAGTGTGAAAGACTGCAGACAGATTCAACACTAAGGGGTAAATTTATCAAGCTGCGGGTTTGAAAAAATGTAGATGTTGCCTTATAGAACCAATCAGATTCTAGTTGTCATTTAGTACATTCTACAAAATGACAGCTAGAATCTGATTGGTTGCTATAGGCAGCATCTCCACTTTCCTTTTCCTCCTCCATGTCAGCATATACTATGGGGTTAATCCCTACTTGCACGCGAGTCAGGAAAGAAGACCCACCCAGAGGGTATATAGGGCTACACCCCTCCCTCGTTCCTGTGTCTTCTGTTCTGTCCTTGTAGTAGAGTGGGTGTATCTTGTAGTAGAGTCAGGCAGTGCAGGTTTATTGGTTTTCTCTGTTACCTACTTCTATGGCCAGAAGAAGCCAGAGGCTAGGAGATAGCTCCTCCTGAAAACTCTGGCAACTGTACTTCTTGAGTGTTAACAGTGCATAGGTGGGGGGACGGCCTACTCACGGAGTGACACCCTTCTTGGGAGCTTGCATCCCCCGTGCAGTCATATGAGCCTGCATAGGCCCCAATTTCGAAGTGACACCCTCCATATGGGAGAGTGAAGCTTCCGGCAGCCATATGAGCATGTATGGCACCATCTGCAGAGTGACACCCTCCATATAGGAGCTTCCATCCTCCGGCAGCTGCATAACATAGGGCATCTTCTCTAGACCTGTGAGACTTTTGCCAAGATAAGGAGGTTTCATGCCAGACATATTGGCAAAGAAGCAGAGGCTATGGATGCCTGCTCAGTAAACGGCAGTTCAACCAACGCCCATAATCTCTCAAGTGCTATTAAAATAACGAGGGACAGGGTAACTGTAATAGCATTATCACCCTTTTGACCACGCAGAGCTTGGTTCCCTCAGGTGTTATAGCAAGCGGTGCAGAAACACATTCCTTCCACTACAACCAGACCTGATCCATCACGGTCCGATAAACCAGCCAAACCCAGGGTTCTGGAAACTAGCGGTAATGCTATTGAGAGAAGACATTGGAAATACCAATGCTTTCTAGTAGAGTAATCACTACGCTTGAAATGCAAGGAAAAGGTCAACATCCAAGACAGATTATAGAATTTGGGACACTTTTTGTAAATGGTGCTCTGATAAACAGTTTTCATCTAAGGGTCCATCCATAGGTACTATTCTTGAATTCCTGCAAGATGGGCTTGACAAAGAACTAGTGGTTAATACACGAAAGGTCCAAATATCTGCTCTGGGTGCATTATTACACAGAAGGTTGGCCTTAAATAGGTTTGTAAAGAAGTTTCTGCAGGCGGCAAGGAGACCTTTTTATCGCTTACCATGGGACTTGAACCTGGTATTGGAGACCCTGTCAGAAGCATCTTCTGAACCTTTAGAAAGGATTCCCATGAAATCCTTATCATTTAAGCTATTTTTTTCCTAGTATCAATTACCTCAGCGAGGGGAATTTCAGACCTCCAAGCTCTCTGAGCAGAAAAGTTTTTTCTGATTATGTGTGAGGATAAGGTGGTGTTAAAAATTAACCCAAAATTTCTGCCAAAAGTGGTATCACAATTCCATATAAAGAAATTGTTCTACCCTCAACACGTCCAAAACCAAAAAACTCAACAGAAAGGAGATTCATTGTTTGGTCTTGGTCCATGCCATTAAGATTTATTTAAAGAGGACACAGGAGTTTAGGAAAACAGTTGTTTGTTCTAATCAGTGGCAATTAAAAGTAGTCCAGTCTCAAAGGCATCAGTGACAAGATGGATAAAATCTTGCATTAGGGAGAGATACATAGTAAAGAAGGTGGATGTGCCTCAAAGCATAAGAACACATTCAACAGCCAAGGTGACTTCATGGGCATTGCCTCTATGGAATAGTAATGTTACTCCGCACCCTGATCCTCCAAACATACTTTCTCTAAACAATATCAGTTTAATGTCCAAGCTTCAGCAGATGCCAAGTTTTGAAGGAAAGTGTTAAGTACGGTAATAGGACTTAAAAAACAAGAAACAAAAAACAAATATCACACCAAATATTGATTTGATTTAGATTTCTCTTCATTTGAAAATTTTTGGGATCCGCTTTTAAACACTTGTTATCCTGTCCAATTTGATTCTGCACCATAGTGTGCTTTCCCAACCGCCTCGCATTTCTGATTGTCTTTTATCTGTGGGCCAACTCTCCCCTCCTCCTGTTTCTGGTCATTGTTCCACTCTCATTCCTGCTCTATGCCCCCTATACCTTGAAACCTGGTCTGCCCCACTCTAACCTTTTGTATATACTATTGTGGTTATAACTAAAATGTATTTGCAATATACAGTTGAGAGCTTTCCTCAACTATGTAAATAAGATTTTCACATATATAAACAGCACTGTTCCACATTGTGGCTCCAATCGATAACATGATATTGATTATTATATGTAAAATACTAAGATGTATGCAATATGATATGGCCATTAAGATGTATGTAATAGTGTATGGCTTTTTCATGTACATACCAGGAAACATTAGGGGAGCTGGAGGCACAGAGGATCAGCCGAACTTTGGGGTTTAAACTACAAACATTGAAGCGATGATTGAGAAATAGCAAGATAAACGCAGTCAGCTTGGTCATAATATACTCCAAAATTAATTTGTTCTCTCACCTTTTCATAAATCTCTATAATGTACCCTGATCACTAATGCAACATACTAATAGACTAATTTCAGGAAATAAATATTTCTAGCGACAGGAAGGCCTATAAGAAAACATGTTATGTGGCATTGAAATACTTTTTGTAGACGTCAGGTTGTCACATGGATTTTTTCATGGATGTATTTATTCATATATTTTTTAACTAGTAAATTAATTGTACAACAAATGCACACATGTGCTTAAAACATGACTACTAATAGCAGCGCTCATGTATAATTGTAAGATTACATTATGAAGAGGAGAAATGACATGATAGGGTGGCTGCCTGTCCACTGCTAAATTTATGGTATAAGTACTGTGTCTTGGTGATCATTGGATATTCTAATATAAATATTTTTTTTTTCATGTGTTCAAAGACTTTTAATATGGATTAGGTATGGATGGATTAGGTATAAGGAAAAGTGATATAAAGTAAGCATAGTGAGGGTGACAATGTAACCTTCCTCTGACCACCAATGTAATGCAATGTTTTATTTTCAGAAAAGTAAAAGTGTTTCGGATGATGATGACAGTGACATGGTACGTTCTGTTTGTGGTTGTCTCTTGTCTTTTTTTCTTTTTTGCTTTGTTCTAGAGGCTATACATTGTAATGTTGTTGTATGGTTGGGCCATAACTGGCCATGTACTAAAATAATAATAGATGAGGCACATGGCAACAACATAGTACATTCTTTCTGCACATGTGGTTGTCACGTTTCATGTCATCAGTCTTTTTTGGAGGAAATTATTTCTTTTTTGGGTAATCTTTCTTTATTGAGGTGATAACAAGCAATTGTAATCAGTACATCATAAGTCAAAAGCATAAAAGTGTAATAATCAACCTCACAATTTTACATCTTGTATTGAGTAAAAAGAAACAGAATGAAGAAGCAAGAAAGAGGAATGACAAAGAAGGGAAAGAAGAGGAGGGAGCGGAGTGGGTGATGGGGTAGAGGTCGGTACTTAGGACTTTCCGTAAACGCCTATAGGACACCTCGCCAGTGGAAAGAGGCAAAGTAGTTGGGCGGGATTTGCCAACCTATAAGATGGGCCCCTCCAAAATGAGTGAGGAAAGTGGGCCGGGATTAAATACGTGACATGACAGACTGGTAGGAAGGAGACCCTTTAAATTTCAGCCAACGGAGCCACATGACCGTGAAATCAGTTGAGACTTCTGGTTGTCACTTTTCATGTATTTATTTATTTAGATATATTTTAGTTAGAAAATTAATTTAAAAACAAATGCGCTCATCTACTTACAGCATGACTGCTAATTGCAATGCTTCAGTATAATTGGAAGATTACATGTTTTAATTGATAAATATAGATTTACTAATTGTAATGTAAAATTTTCAATATTTTTCTTTAGTTTTCTGTCCTGTATGCGGTTGAGTCTGAGAATGAACACTTACCCCAGGTACTTACTTCTCATTCCAGTCCTCATTCTTTATATAGTTTGTAAGGCCCACCCCCCTCCATCACATGACTTGGCTGGACAGAATGGGATTGCTGCTTTCCACACTGGGTATTTTAAACCACAGTGTAAAACAGCAGTAAGGGATGGGCCATATGTAGCTGCATACAGCATTTTAAAATATACTGAGCAACATTTTGACATCCAAGCAAAGCTGAAGATTCTACGCAGGGGTTTAATTTTGAAAAAAAAAAAGTGAATGAGAAAAAAGAACACTAGAATCTACTCATTTAAAGTACGCAAGTCCACAAAAGCTTTTTCTCTTGTATGAGGCCACCCCCATCACTCTGGATCTATCTGCAGTGGACCATAGAACAGTAATACAGCGCAGTGTTGGTACATTGCTCACTGGTCAGGTCACTAAGAGGTTCCATAAAAGCCCATTCTTCTTCACCAGTCTCTTTAAAGTGCCATTGTTTGGAAGGGGTGGGTTCCTTTTAACACATTTGGAACATTTTGTGTAAAGTTTTTTTTTTTAAAGAATGGATACCAGCCCCTTGTTAAAAGATTTGGCCGTGTTTCGCATAATGCTAGTCGTGTATTCCATCCTATACGTTTGCCAAATCCTAATAGTTACAGCAAAAAGGAAGGGGGGTGTAAAGTTATATTTTTTAATGAATGGATACCAGCCCTTTTAAACACTTTGCATCCCATCCACCATATCTTTCTAAAACTCAGTGTCCATCTGTATCTTATTATTGGGATATTGGAGGATGGAGGCGTGGCCTCACTAATCTCTTTAGTGCTGATGGAAATAGGCTGCAGTGCTGGTAGAACCAGGATCAGCACATACTGCAGCATAGAGCATTCTGGTGCTGTTTTTCTTTCTGTTATTTGCTTAATGCAGCAGGTAGGAAAATACATGAAAATAACAGTAAAAACCAAGAACAGAGCATGCATAGCTTGTTGGGGTACTCCCCTTGGAATCCAATAAGGTTCTCTATGACAGCTCCAGACAGAAGGATAAGGGGGAGCATTCCCATCCACCAAACAAGTCAATATAAATATCTATGGAAGACAGCTCAGTTGAGCTTAGAGCTGGAAGATCAAGCTTAAGGAATTTCCAGGAATAGATCACCACCCTTCTTATGTAAGGAGAGATCATCAAGAAGTCGGTAATCAAAGACATGATTTCTAGAGACTGGTAATTCATGAATAGAATACAAGCGAACGCACAGTGTCTTAAATAAAATGTACCATTTTAAAAATTAGAATACGGTACTAACGATTGATCCCGCAATTTTGGGGTTTTCCCTTATAAAGCACTAATCCTTTAGCAAGATGTTTGCTCTTTCAAGTGGATTGAACTGTAGGATGCTGTCTCAATAATATACATGTTACTACAGGTGCAGCACTGAAGTAACAGCATATGAAGCAACCATTGCTTCATCTGCTGTTGCTTTTGCCTTGGCAATTTGGATAGGTAACTTTGAGACATAGATACAGGACGCCAGCACAGTGCTTTTGAAGGTGGTTGAAAACATGCAGATGTAGAATCCCTCTCTGAGCGATCATTGGATGTTATCAGTCTTTCGGCCAGAGTCAAGTAATAAGCAGTAGTCACAGGAAGATCATTGTGGCTCAGACACTGGTTTGTGGATAAGATAAATATGGAGTGAGGTGTTCAAATTCTGAATGGTGCCAGGCTGAACTTCACAGCTGCCTTACATCCCTTAGACCTTACTCCCAGGGATCCAGGCAGCGCTTAGCAGCTCTCTAGGAAACATACTCCAGATTATGGTCCACCAGTCGCTGGGAACCTCCACAGGACCACAACAGCCTGTATGCCAGGGTTGGAGGGGAGGGTGGTGCTGGGATGTGATGAATGTCAGGAGCCTGGCGAAGATGACATTAATGTAGACATGCGGAGGGGAGAGAGCCTGTGTCAGAATATAGAGAGTGGCAAATCAGTCCCTTTGTGCAGATACAGTCAGAGCAGTAGAAGTGGTGGTGATGTGGTGGTATACAGTCGTATACCGATCCACTTCAACCACAGTATGTATGTAAGAAAATATGTATAAATCATATCTGTTTTTTTCATCAGACAAATCTCATTATACTCTTTGAATATGTCAGTTAATAGTCTCCTTACTAGAGGTTTGTGATCAGAGTATACCCAAGTCATTGTCATTCATGTTTTCCTGACTCTCTTCATTTGATTAAGCAGTAATCAATGTAGCTCTGTGCTGAGATCAAATTTGGCGAAGCATCAAAAAGATGTCAATTGATTCCCAATATTCTATGAAGAAATTTGCACAGTTTGGAGCAAATTTTGATCACGTAGCGCTGGAGGAAAAACAATGTGAAACCAGAAATGATTATGTAAAAAATTAAATGAATGCTACTAAGAATAATCCTCCTTTTATTACTATTTTGTATTTGATAATAGAACAATATCTATAGATTTTGTACCTGTGTTTTGTTTACGAATAGTATTTAAAGAGATTACATTACAAGTTGCTGTAGATAGCCATTATCCCATACACTTGTATCCAAATACCTAAGGCCATCACATTTATCTTTTAAATATAATGTAATTTGTGACCATAGATTGCAAGTGGTTTCCATTTATTCACATAATATCCTAGTTAAGGAATCAAATCCACAAATCCGATATAATTGGCCCTTCAGTGGGGTCCTTTAAACTCTTTGATGCATTGCTGTACTTTAAACATAAGATACTGAGATTCATCTTGGGTGATAATATTCTTCCTGTTATTCAGAGTGAGTATGGTTTAGACTTTAGATCAATGGTTGGATTTGTATTTGTTTGTTGGGGGAGCTGGAGGCACAGAGGATCAGGCAAACTTGGTGTCATTGGGGTTTAAACTACAAACATTAAAGCAATGATCGGGAAAGAGCCAGATAAATAGTCTGGTTGTCACTTTTCATATATGTATTTTTATATTTTTTTTATTTTGGAAATTAATTGAAAAACAATTGCACACATGTACTTACAGCATCACTACTAATAGCAGTGCTCATGTATAATTGTAAGATTACATTATGGAGAGGAGAAATGACATGAGAGAGTGGGTGTCTGTGCACTGCTAAATTTATGATATAAGGACTGTGTCTTGGTGATCATTGGATATTATAATATTTAATATTTTTTTTATGTGATCATTGACTTTTAATATGGAACAGGTATAAGGAAAGTTGATATAGGGGAAGCCTAGTGAGTGAGGGTGACAATGTAACCTTCTGATCACCAATGTGATCTTTTATTTTCAGGAAAGGGAAAAAGAAACTGTTCCTGAAGATGATTTCTCTGACATGGTACGTTCTGTTTGTGTCTCATCTTTTTTTTCCCCCTTTGGGTCTAGAGGACGTACATTGTAATGTTGTTAAATGGTTGGGCCAACACTGGCCATGTACTAAAATAATAATAGATGAGGCACATGGCACCGACATGGTACATTCTTTCTAGATGTGTGGTTGTCACGTCTCAGGTCTGTCTTTTATCCTTTATTTTCATTATGGTCTGGGGGAATTTTTTTTTTTTATATGTTACACAATTGGTTAGTATAAATCTGACCAGCCACTGAGACAAAAGTACATTTTTTTCATTGTGCTACTAATAAACAATCTCTGTGTACAAAAAAAAACACAGAATGGATATAGTAAAAAAATTTAAATAAAATATTCCTGGTAAACCAAACACATTTCATATCTATAAAATGTCCTGATCAGGAAGTACAGTACACTTGTAGATATTAAGGTGTTACACTTTGTGCTGTTCTTTATCTCAGTCATTATAGCAATAATGCAGAGGGACAGTCAATGGGTGTAGCACTATCCCAAAATTATATCCAAAGAGGGCAGACTGCATTTTCTGAAGGTCTGTTCCCCAGACTGCAAGGTACATCCTCAGCCACAGTAAAAACATTGGACAGAGCATGGGGCTTACACAGCCCTATTGTCACACGCCGGTCTCATAGCTAGGTGCCGGCGCTGTGACTTTCCTTTTAAGAACCACGATTGTGCTTGCTTCTGTTTCAGAGACATTACTTTCACACAGGTGTTCCTTGCTACCTTGATATGGACCTCCTCCCGAGGCTCATTGGTCTGGGAGCACTTTTTTAACCTTCCATGGTTATGGACTCGTTGCCTGTTCTACGTGTTACCCACTTTGTTTTAGGATCTGGCTGTATACTGTGATCTCCTGTTTGTCCGTTACCTGCTCGCTGAACTATACGTACTGCAGAAGTTACCTATCATCTTTGGTTCCTGGACGGCTCATCTGTAACTCCTCTCCGTTGTTCATCTGCACGCTCTATTACTATCGTGAGTTGTTTTGCTACACCTGTGCGTAATCTATTGGCTCAAGCTCATCTCTATTCGGCTGACTATATCGCTACATCTCACTGATAGAGCTACTATCAAGTTACCTGTCATCTGTAGTTCCATGTCTGGCACGGTTTATCCTCACTCTGCTGTGTACCTGTTTCCTGGACTGTTATTGTGAACTGCTTGCTGTGCCTGTGGCTATTACTTCAGCTCAAGTTGCGTGCCTCCGTTCAGCTGCCTCATACTACAGTGAACTTACCTTTGCATCTACGTCTGGATTACCTGCTACCTGTAGTTCCACGTACGGTTCAGATACTCCTCACTCCTCTGCTACTTCTAGGCAACATTCTGCTGCATGTGTTTGTGTTCATCCAAGTCCTTGGGTGTTGTTTAATGCTTATTGCTCTGCTACATAAGAATCACCGCGATACCAGAACCACCTGCTATGTTGAATCATTTTTATTCTCGGACCAGCCAAGTTCTATATACTACTCTGTTTGGACTTTAGCTGTACCAGTGATTCACATTCATCTGCTGTGTGTTTCTCTATTGGATCCAAGTATTCTTAATCATCACCTTTGCGTTCAACTGTTGTATTAGTCATCTCATGCGGTTGCCAAGGGTTACCAACTATGAAGTAGCATATGTGATTTGTTTCTGCAATCTGACCAACTGCCGTGTGTTCATTGCTGCCGAGATATTTATATATATATATATATATATATATATATTTTTTTCCGTTTATTCCTGTTGTACCATCAGTCAATACATTACTTGCAGCACTACTACTATCTCCTGTTTTATTATTATCAGTGATGTTTATGAACCATGAACTTTGAATCCTGTGAATATCATCATTCAGAATGTCACTGTGTTCTGCCTCCACAATCCTCTACTAATACTAGTCTGGGAGACCGCGACCTGCGGAATAGGAGCAGCGGAGACCATATTTCCTTGTGGGGATCCCTGGTGAAAACCTCCTATCCGTTAGACTCCGCGCTCCTAGGCAAGTTCTCTATAGTAGAGGAAAGGGATCTACAAAATCGTTCAGAGCCGTGACAGTAAGAACCAGTGGCGGATCCGGGGGGGGGGCGATCGGGGCGATCGCTCCCCCCTAGCAGGGTCTTGCTGCCGGCGGCTGCACACTGTGCAGGTCCGTTCAGCAGTGACAGTGTGCTGCCCGGCTGCTCTGATTGTGTTTTAAACACAATCAGAGCAGCGGGGCAGCACACTGTCACTGTCGAGCGGACCTGCACATACTGTGCAGCCGCCGGCAGCCTTAGAAATTAGAAAGGGGGCGGGGCCTAAATCGCCCCCCCCTAAAATTGCCCGGGGTATAGAAAAGGTCTGGATCCGCCCCTGGTAAGAACAGGCCTAATGTTTGATCCCCCGGTGGAGCCTTCTGCGAAGGATATGCTACAGCATCTAGTGGCTCAAGTTGAACAGCAGGACAATATACAGCGCCAGTTGTTTCAAACTCTTCAGACACACGCTTCAAACAAATCAACTAGCGGTTCCAGTTTCTCCTCCTGAGCAACCTTCGGGACATCAAGTCTCCCTTGTGACTTCCTCTATGCTCAGGTTACGTACTCCGGACAAGTTTGATGGGGACCCTAAATTGTTTCGTGGCTTTATTAATCAGTGTTCAATTCAGTTTGAGCTTCAACCGCAAAATTTTCCCACTGATAAATCTAAAGTGGCATATGTGCTCTCCTTACTAAATGGCCAAGCCTGGGCCTTCCCATTGTGGGAGAGGGATGATCCGCTTCTTTCTAATTATGCATCCTTTCTGTTGACGTTCCGTCGGATTTTCGATGAACCTGGTCAACTCTCCGCCTCCATGGCTATAATCCGTTTACGCCAAGGGAATTACTCAGTGGCACAATATGTCATTGAATTCCGCACATTATCCTCTGAATTGTCTTGGAATGATGAAGCATTGGTGGCTGCTTTCTGGCAGGGGTTATCTGGCCGCATAAAAGACGCCTTAGCCTCCCATGAACTTCCTACTACCTTGGATGCCATTATATCATTATGTAATAAAGTGGACTTACCCTTTGTCACTCACCGGACCGTGAGTGCCTCTTCCCGGACATTTAGGAACCGTGGCCGTCCACCATCCTGAGGGTCTGCGCATGCGCAGCCCTTTTCTATACTTCAGTGTATACCCCTTTAACTTAATTGGCAGATCAGGCAACCTCCCTATATTAAGCACCTGTGGTCACTACCACGTTGCCTGATCTTGGAGTCTCATTCCTCATGAGTCTCTGAAGGTGTTCCTGTATTACTTGTGTATTCAGTGCTGCTGATTCCTGTGGTTTCCAAACCACTTCTACTACTGTGGTTCCATACCACTTCTACCATCAACTGTGTCATCATGACTGTTTGCTGATTCCTATCCGCTGCCTCCGTGCACTCCAGCTTTTACCTCACTCTCCTGCTTCTCATCAAGTCTGTTTGCTGACTACTATCTGCTGCCTATGTGCACTACCGTCTCCTGCTTGCAACTCGCCTGTGTTCAACATCGTGACTGCCAGCTGACTACTATCCGCTGCCTCTGTGCACTACAGTCTCCTGCTTGCAACTCGCCTGTGTTCAACATCGTGACTGCCAGCTGATTACTATCCGCTGCCTCCGTGCACTACACTCTCATCTCATCTTTGCTGTGGCTTCCTCGAGACTGCCGCTTGTCATTACCATCTGCTACACTTCGTGATCTACAGCTCCTGCCCTGCGCTGCACTCCTGTTTCCCATCGCTGTTGGTTCCTGTGGTTGCTACTGGTTACCTCCGTGTGCCGCTGAGTCCTGCCGCTGTGGTCAGCGCTATCGTCCATCTCCTGCTGATCCACTCTCCACGCCTTCACGTGTTCCACTGGCCTCTACCCTCCTGTCAGCACTGGATTTGTATCTCTCCTACTACCCTCTGCTGGATCATCTCCATTCTCCTGGGTTTCCTATGAGTCCAGTTCCACGTGTTGCTGACTCCTGTGGATTCGTGTCCCTGTCGGTCTACTCACCTGTGCGCTGCACCTGCTCGACCGCTGCTTCTCCTATCCAGGGACTTCCTATCCAGTCGGTCTCCAGCCGCTCAGGTACCGCTGCAATCCCATCTGACTGCTACTGCTGAACCACGGTATGCATACTTCTCATTGACTGTGCTGTGTATTGCATATCTTGCTGGACTGTGTTTGGTTCTCTCTGGAGTCTGCTATCCGCTGAGTCTATTGCCATCATTGACTGTGTTATCATTGTGCTGGACTACTTCAAGAGACTTTCTAGATTGCAGACCTGATCAGTCATTTACATATATATATACCTATATTGTGCATATTCCTGTGGATCGTGTATAAGGTGCCTGTGTATATCCTGTGTTGCAGTCTTCCCCCGTGCACCTCCTCACATATATATGCAGTGGTACAACTTGCTGATGTCAGACCACTGATCCCTGTTTCCGGTATCATCTGTTCCATTATCCTCTCACATAGCAGTGGTACAACTTGCTACCCGCAGACCGCTGACTCTCATCACCTCCTTGTTTCTGTTGGACATTCCTCCTCACTATAGCAGTGGTACAACTTGCTATCGCAGACCACTGACTACCTTCACGTGTCCTTGTCCATACAGTTCCTTGTGTATCATTACCTCATTATTACCAGTGTTGCTAGTCATAGACTTTCCTGAGCATCTCATCGGTCATCATTTCATGTTCCGTGATCACCCAGCTACCAGAGTACCCTATTACCATCTACATTGCTCTGGTAAGCCTACCATCTGGTGATCCCTGGGTAAAGACTCCTAGTGCCCGTGACAGTAAGATCAGGCCATGACAGACCCAGATGTGGAACCTACCGACAAAGAGATGCTGCAACATCTGGTTAGCCGTGTGGAGCAACAGGATGCCCGCCAACAGCTGTTACTTCAGTGTTATCAGTCATTAACCTCCCAAGGAACATCTGGACAGACTGTGACAGCTACTACTGAAGCTCCTGTGCTTTCCTCCGTTTCCCCATTGCCATCCCAGGTGTCTATAGCTTCCACGCTTCACCTGCCTACTCCGTCAAAGTACGATGGAGACCCCAAAACTTGTAGGGGTTTCCTTAACCAATGTTCAGTCCATTTTGAGCTCCAACCTCAAAATTTTTCTACCCATCGTTCCAGAGTGGCCTATCTTATCTCCTTGTTTTCAGGACAAGCCCTGGCTTGGGCCTCCCCTCTGTGGGAGAGGAACGATCCAATATTACAAGATAGTGCCAAATTCATTTCTACATTCCGAAGTGTGTTCGATGAACCAGGTCGTGTGACCTCCGCTGCTTCCAGCATCCTCCGTCTGCGACAAGGATCTCATACTGTAGGCCAGTACGTCATTCAATTTAGGATCTTAGCCTCTGAACTTCAGTGGAACACTGAAGCCCTAGTTGCCGCCTTCTGGCAGGGGCTTTCCGATAAAATTAAAGATGCACTGACTACCCAAGAGCTTCCTTCGTCACTTGAAGATTTGATCTCTCTATGCCATCGTGTTGATATGAGATTTCGTGAAAGAGAGGCTGAGAAAACGACTTCTGCTAAAGCACCTTTTCGCTCTAACCCTCAATTTCGTCCAGTGTCACCCGCTGTGATTCCCATGGAGATTGGACGTTCCAAGTTATCTTCTGAGGAGAGGAAACGAAGAGTCAAGAATAGACTCTGTATCTATTGTGCTGATTCCACTCATGTCCTCAGCTCCTGCCCTAAGAGATCGGGAAATGCCAGGCCCTAACTAGTTCTGGAGAGGTGAAGTTAGGGTCCCTGGAGTCCTCTCCATCGTCTATGAAATCTAAAGTCTGCGCTTTTGATGTGACTATTTCCTTTGCTACCAAAACCTTTGAGTCACAGGCATTGATTGATTCCGGAGCAGCAGGAAATTTTATTTCCAAATCGTTAGTTAATCAATGGTCTCTACCAATGATTACCTTAAAAACTCCCATTACTGTGACGGCTATCGATGGATCACGTCTCATCAACGGTCTCATCACCCAGAGTACGTCTCCAGTAACCCTTCAGATTGGTGCTCTGCATCATGAAGAGATATCGTTTTTAATTCTTCCTGTTACGACAAGTCCGATTGTCCTAGGCCTTCCATGGCTTCAGTGTCACTCTCCCCAGATTGACTGGCGCACCCCTCAAGTCACGTCTTGGGGGCCTGAATGTCACCATCATTGCCTTTCCCAAGTCATTCCTCTCAAGGTACAGCAAGCTTCCATTTCAGCTATTTCACCGGGACTCCCTCCTCAATATGCTTCATTTACCGATGTTTTTGATAAAGCTCAGTCTGAACGTCTTCCTCCTCATCGTTCTTGGGATTGTCCGATTGATCTTCTTCCTGGCAAGACTCCTCCCAGAGGCCGGGTCTATCCACTCTCGTTACCTGAAACTCAAGCTACATCTGAATATATACGGGAGAACCTCCAGCGTGGGTTCATTCGACCTTCCACCTCGCCCGCTGGAGCTGGGTTCTTCTTTGTCAAAAAGAAGGATGGATCATTACGCCCTTGTATAGATTTTCGTGGACTCAATGCCATTACTATCAAGAACCGGTATCCCATTCCGTTGATCACTGAGCTATTTGACCGCATCAAGGGAGCCCGTATTTTTACTAAGTTGGATCTTCGTGGTGCTTACAATTTAATCAGAATCCGTTCCGGTGACGAATGGAAGACGGCGTTTAACACCAGAGACGGGCATTACGAATATCTGGTAATGCCTTTCGGGCTATGTAATGCCCCCGCTGTCTTTCAGGGCTTCATTAATGAGATTTTTCGGGACTTATTATATGTATGTGTCGTCGTCTACCTGGACGACATATTGATTTTTTCACAGGACCTGCCTTCTCACCACCAACATGTGGCAGAAGTCCTCTCCAGGCTACGGAAAAATTCATTGTTCTGTAAATTAGAAAAATGTTCATTCGAATTACCCCAGATTCCATTCTTGGGGTATATTGTTTCCGGAGTTGGTCTGAAGATGGATCCTGACAAAGTAAATGCTGTACTACATTGGCCCCAGCCAACTACTCTTCGTGCCATCCAGCGTTTTTTAGGTTTTGCCAATTACTATAGACGCTTCATTCAAGATTTTTCTTCCATTGCATCTCCTATTGTGGCCCTGACTCGTAAAGGGGCTAATCCTAAGCAATGGTCTACTGAGGCTATTCAAGCCTTTCAAACATTAAAAGAGTCCTTCTCTTCGGCTCCAATCCTTCGTCAGCCTGATGTGACACTCCCTTTTTTCCTAGAAGTAGATGCCTCTAATGTGGGCTTAGGAGCTATTCTCTCCCAACGCTCGGAACAGCAAAAATTCCACCCTTGTGCCTTCTATTCTCGGGGTCTCCTACCCGCAGAGAAGAATTATACCATCGGAGACAAGGAATTACTGGCTATCAAAGCCGCATTAGAGGAATGGAGATACTTGTTGGAGGGAGCTCGCCATCCGGTGACGATCTTCACGGATCATAAGAACTTGTCATATCTCCAGTCTGCCCAATGCTTGAACCCTCGTCAAGCAAGATGGTCTCTTTTCTTTTCCCGTTTTGAATTAATAATTACCTTCAAACCAGCTGCCAAGAACAAAAAAGCTGATGCCTTATCTAGAGCCTTTGCTACGTCCTCTGATATAGAAGAGGTTTCCAACCATACCATTCTAGACCCCAAATGTATCTCACTGGCTGCTTCATCCACCAAAACGCTACCATTTGGGAAGACCCTCGTGCCTTCTACTCTAAGGAGGAAAATCCTTTCGTGGTTCCATGCCTCTCGTTTTTCTGGACATGCCGGTGAACACAAGACTTTTGAGATCCTCTCTCGAAGTTACTGGTGGCCTTCAATGAGGAGAGACGTCAAAGAGTTCATTGCTTCCTGTGAATTATGTTCGCAATTCAAATCCTCCCGCAGAACCCCAGCGGGGTTGCTGCGACCACTACCCATTCCGTCCAAACCATGGACCCATATTAGTATGGATTTCGTTACTGACTTACCACCTAGTAAGAACCATAACACTATTTGGGTGGTAGTGGACAGATTTTCGAAGATGGCTCATTTCATCCCTCTGTCTGGTTTGCCTTCCTCGTCTATCCTGGCTGAACATTTCATTAAAGAGATCTTCCGTATCCATGGATGTCCATCTGAGATTGTGTCTGATAGAGGAGTACAATTCGTGTCCAGATTCTGGCGAGCCCTTTGTAAAACCTTGGGCATACGATTAGCACTCTCATCTTCTTACCATCCACAATCCAATGGACAAACCGAACGTGTCAATCAAGATCTTGAGACTTTTATAAGGATATTTTCATCAGCCAATCAAGACAACTGGGTAGAGTTACTCCCTTGGGCTGAGTTCGCCCATAACAACATGTACCATGAGTCATCATCCAAAACTCCATTCTTTGTGGTCTACGGTCACCATCCGTCTTTTCCGGAATTTCCTGCCCTCCCGCCCACCCAAGTTCCTGCGGTGGAGACTGTTTGTCAGACCTTTAAAAATATCTGGTCTCAGGTTAGAACCTGTTTAAAGAAGACATCTGTCAAATATAAATCTTTCGCTGATAAGAAGAGGCGGGCTATTCCACCACTAAAAATTGGAGATCGTGTCTGGTTATCCACAAAAAATATTCGTTTGAAGGTTCCATCCATGAAATTCGCCCCTCGTTTTATTGGTCCATATAGGATCATTCAAGTTATCAATCCAGTATGTGTGAAACTCCTTCTTCCTAAGAGTCTTCGGATTTCTAATGCCTTCCATGTATCTTTGCTCAAACCTCTTATTATCAACCGTTTTTCAACTCCTCCCTCAGCTCCGCAGCCAGTTCAAGTCCATCAGGAGGAGGATTTTGAGATTACCGAGGTACTAGATGCAAAAATTTCGCGAGGAGTCCTCCACTTCCTCGTTCATTGGAAGGGCTTTGGTCCTGAGGAGCGCTCTTGGATCAAAGCTGAAGATCTTAATGCTCCTGCCCTTTTGAAGAAGTTTTACTCCAAAAATCCGGACAAGCCCGGTTCCAGGCGTTCTGTGCCCACCTTTAAAAGGGGGGGTACTGTCACTCACCGGACCGTGAGTGCCTCTTCCCGGACATTTAGGAACCGTGGCCGTCCACCATCCTGAGGGTCTGCGCATGCGCAGCCCTTTTCTATACTTCAGTGTATACCCCTTTAACTTAATTGGCAGATCAGGCAACCTCCCTATATTAAGCACCTGTGGTCACTACCACGTTGCCTGATCTTGGAGTCTCATTCCTCATGAGTCTCTGAAGGTGTTCCTGTATTACTTGTGTATTCAGTGCTGCTGATTCCTGTGGTTTCCAAACCACTTCTACTACTGTGGTTCCATACCACTTCTACCATCAACTGTGTCATCATGACTGTTTGCTGATTCCTATCCGCTGCCTCCGTGCACTCCAGCTTTTACCTCACTCTCCTGCTTCTCATCAAGTCTGTTTGCTGACTACTATCTGCTGCCTATGTGCACTACCGTCTCCTGCTTGCAACTCGCCTGTGTTCAACATCGTGACTGCCAGCTGACTACTATCCGCTGCCTCTGTGCACTACAGTCTCCTGCTTGCAACTCGCCTGTGTTCAACATCGTGACTGCCAGCTGATTACTATCCGCTGCCTCCGTGCACTACACTCTCATCTCATCTTTGCTGTGGCTTCCTCGAGACTGCCGCTTGTCATTACCATCTGCTACACTTCGTGATCTACAGCTCCTGCCCTGCGCTGCACTCCTGTTTCCCATCGCTGTTGGTTCCTGTGGTTGCTACTGGTTACCTCCGTGTGCCGCTGAGTCCTGCCGCTGTGGTCAGCGCTATCGTCCATCTCCTGCTGATCCACTCTCCACGCCTTCACGTGTTCCACTGGCCTCTACCCTCCTGTCAGCACTGGATTTGTATCTCTCCTACTACCCTCTGCTGGATCATCTCCATTCTCCTGGGTTTCCTATGAGTCCAGTTCCACGTGTTGCTGACTCCTGTGGATTCGTGTCCCTGTCGGTCTACTCACCTGTGCGCTGCACCTGCTCGACCGCTGCTTCTCCTATCCAGGGACTTCCTATCCAGTCGGTCTCCAGCCGCTCATGGAACCGCTGCAATCCCATCTGACTGCTACTGCTGAACCACGGTATGCATACTTCTCATTGACTGTGCTGTGTATTGCATATCTTGCTGGACTGTGTTTGGTTCTCTCTGGAGTCTGCTATCCGCTGAGTCTATTGCCATCATTGACTGTGTTATCATTGTGCTGGACTACTTCAAGAGACTTTCTAGATTGCAGACCTGATCAGTCATTTACATATATATATACCTATATTGTGCATATTCCTGTGGATCGTGTATAAGGTGCCTGTGTATATCCTGTGTTGCAGTCTTCCCCCGTGCACCTCCTCACATATATATGCAGTGGTACAACTTGCTGATGTCAGACCACTGATCCCTGTTTCCGGTATCATCTGTTCCATTATCCTCTCACATAGCAGTGGTACAACTTGCTACCCGCAGACCGCTGACTCTCATCACCTCCTTGTTTCTGTTGGACATTCCTCCTCACTATAGCAGTGGTACAACTTGCTATCGCAGACCACTGACTACCTTCACGTGTCCTTGTCCATACAGTTCCTTGTGTATCATTACCTCATTATTACCAGTGTTGCTAGTCATAGACTTTCCTGAGCATCTCATCGGTCATCATTTCATGTTCCGTGATCACCCAGCTACCAGAGTACCCTATTACCATCTACATTGCTCTGGTAAGCCTACCATCTGGTGATCCCTGGGTAAAGACTCCTAGTGCCCGTGACACCCTTCATAGAGAGAACAGTGGAGTATGAGGTAGCTCGTCGCCTAATCCATAGACCTGTGTCACATCCCGTCTCACATTCTTCTATAATTGGCGAGTCCATGCAAATTTGAAAGATCTCGGCTGACCCCTGAGGAACGTGACCGTAGACGCCGAGACAAGTTATGCATCTATTGTGGTGACTCAGGTCACTTCTTAAATTCTTGTTACAAGAGGCCGGGAAACGCCAAACCCTGATCTGTTCTGGGGAGGTCAGATTGGGGCTTGAGAAAACCTCCTCTTCTGCTGCTTGTACCATTCCTGTTTCTTCTGTGTGATTCTAAGAGACACTCTACCCAAGCTTTAATTGATTCTGGTGCTGCTGGGAACTTTATTTTACAAGATTTAGCTACCCAATGGTCTATTCCATCTGTTCCTTTAGAAACTCCTGTTTTCATCACAGCCATTGATGGATCTCAGCTTTCCAAAGGTGTAATTCATACCCGGACCAAGCCTCTTCTTCTCAGTATTGGAGAATTACATTCTGAAAGTATCTCTTTCCTGATATTGCCTTGTACTACATCCCCAGTCATCCTGGGCCTCCCATGGCTTCAACTCCATTCGCCACAACTAGACTGGAGTACTTCTGAGATTTTAGCCTGGGGTTCTCAGTGTCATTCAGAAAGTTTATCCAAAGTGAGACCACTCCGTTCCTCTAAGGTCATTACACCGTTAGATTCTTCTATGTTACCTCCTCAATCACAGTCATTTACTGATGTCTTTGATAAAGTCCGTGCAGAGATCCTTCCACCTCATCGTCCATGGGATTGCCCCATAGAATTAATACCTGATAAAATTCCACCTAGAGGCCGAGTTTATACCCTCTCTCAACCAGAGACTGAAGCCATGTCCGTTTATGTTAAGGAGAACCTCCAAAGAGGCTTTATCAGACCTTCTGTCTCCCCGGCTGGGGCTGGCTTCTTTTTTGTAAAGAAAAAAGACGTCTCTCTTCGCCCCTGCATTGACTAATGTGGGCTTAATCTGGTGACCATCAAAAATCGTTATCCTATCCCTCTGATTATCGAATTATTCGACGAATTAAAGGAGCTAAAATTTTCACCAAGCTGGACCTCCAAAGTGCCTATAACTAAATTCGTATTCGATCTGGAGATGAGTGGAAAACCGCTTTCAATACCCGCGATGGCCATTCCGAAAATTTGGTGATGCCATTTGGACTTTGCAATGCCCCAGCTTTTTTTCAAAGTTTTATTAATGAGATATTTCGGGATCTCCTCTACTCCTACGTTGTTGTGTATCTAGATGATAATCTCATTTTCTCTAAGTCCCTGGATACTCATAGGAAGCATGTGGCCGAAGTACTAACTAGACTTCACAGGAATCATCTTTACTGTAGATTGGAGAAATGTTCTTTTGAAGCAGCTTCTATGCCTTTTCTAGGTTTCATTATTTCCGGATCGGGTCTGCAGATGGATCCAGAAAAGGTTCAGTCCATTCTAGATTAGCCGCTTCCAGCTACACTCAAAGCCATTCAACGCTTTTTAGGCTGTTCAAATTACTACCGACAGTTCATCTTAAATTACTCCAGTATTGTGGCTCCTATTACAGCTCTCACCAAGAAAGGGGCTAACCCAAAAAGGTGGCCAGTGGAGGCCTTAGTGTTAGGAACCCCCACAGCCAGCAACACAAAACCCGGAATCTGCTCAGAAGTCTGGTTTTCACTGGAGCCCCTAGTAGTGGGGACAGACTTGGCCGCAGACAGCTAAGGGTCGTGAATTGTGCGCAGACTGGGGAGAACCCAGCGATAGCAGATGGAAGAAATAGCAGAGTGAGGTCAGGCAAGGGTCAAGGCCGGCAGCAAACAGAATATCCAGGACACGAACCAGAGTCAGAGGGCACAGGCAAATCAGCAGTGTAGAAATCCAGGCAAAGGGTCAAAAGGGCACAGGCAATCAAAACGGAGTCAGGAATCAGGCAGAAGGTCAGCAACGAAGAATCAATCCAACAAAGGTACAGCAACCAGGAACACGAGCAGGCTAGTCAGCAGAAGCAGGAACTATAACCGGCAGGGAAGGATTGCCCCTCCCTGCCTCAAATACAAGTACTGGCCAATAGGAAATGCCAGAGGCCCAGGGGTTAAGTGGCCAGCTGATTCTTTTTAGTTTGCGCACGCGCCCGGCTGGCCTGGATGCCGGGACGCGGCGCTACACCAGGGAAGCGTTCCGACCGTTGCCAAGGCAACGGTCGGGGTAAAGCGGAAATGACGTCCCGGTCATCATGACGACGGCTGGGGTGTCCAGCAGCAGATGGGAGCGAGTCGCGACGGTGCCCAGAGCCGCCGCGGCTCGTAACACTTAGAGGCTTTCTCTTCTCTCAAGAAGGCCTTTTGTTCAGCACCCATTCTCCAACAACCAAATCTTTCGCAACCATTCTTTTTGGAAGTAGATGCATCAGCAGTTGGTGTTGGAGCAGTCCTCTCCCAACGGTCATCTACCAACCGCTTGTTACCATGTGCTTTTTTTCTTTCGAAATTTTTTACCAGCAGAACACAATTACACCATTGGAGACAAAGAGTTATTAGCGATGAAGTTGGCATTATCGGAGTGGCGATATCTCTTGGAAGGGGCTCAACATGTAGTAACAATTTTTACTGATCATAAAAATCTGCTGTATCTCCAAACAGCACAATGTCTCAACCCTCGGCAAGCTCGATGGTCCCTCTTTTTCTCTAGTTTTAATCTCCATGTCACTTTTAAACCTGGACATTTGAATAAAAAAGCGGATGCCCTGTCTCGAGCCTTTGATACTTCAGCAGATTTAGATCCATCGACCAATCGTCCCATCTTGGATCCTAAGTGCTTGCTAGCTTCTTCTGTGTCTCAATCTCCCCCTCCTGGTAAATCTTTAGTTCCTAAAACACTCCGGAAAAAATTATTACGTTGGAACCATGCTTCTAAATTTTCTGGCCATGCAGGATTTCTGAAGACCTATGAATTAATATCCTGCTCCTATTGGTGGCCATCCATTCGTGTTGATGTTAAGGACTTTGTTGCTTCCTGTGATGTCTGTGCACAGCACAAATCTTCTCGTCTAGCTCCTATGGGACCCCTGTTACCTCTTTCTATACCCTCCAAACCATGGACTCACATCAGCATGGATTTCATAACCGATCTTCCTACTAGTAGGGGTTACAATACAGTCTGGGTCGTGGTGGACCGCTTTTCAAAGATGGCTCATTTTGTACCACTTGTGGGCTTGCCTTCTTTCGCAATCGTGGCGCAGCATTTTATTCAAGAAATTTTTCGACTGCATGGTTGCCCACAAGAGATTGTTTCTGACAGAGGAGTACAATTTACTTCTAAATTCTGGCGAGCGTTGTGTAAGGCACTGGGAGTCCAGCTTAACTTTTCATCTGGATATCATCCACAATCTAATGGGCAGACAGAGAGAGTAAATCAAGACCTTGAGACCTTTATTCGTATGTTCTCTTCTGCTTCACAAGATAACTGGATGGATCTCCTGCCATGGGCAGAGTTTGCTCATAATAATTTGTTTCATGAGTCTACTTCTTCTACTCCATTTTTTATTGTGTATGGGGTACATCCTAGTTTGCCTAAGTTTTCAGCCCTCCCTCCCACCCATGTTCCTGCTGCTACTGAACTCCTTCGGAACTTTTCTTCTACCTGGAGCCAAGTTACATCCCACATTAAGAAGACTTCTGCTCATTATAAAACAGCGGCAGACAAGAAACACAGGGCCGTACCTGCTTTTAAAGTAGGTGACAAAGTCTGGTTATCTCCCCGGAACATTCATCTTAAAGTTCCTTCAATGAAGTTCGCTCCTCGATTCATCGGTCTGTATAAAATTTTGAAAGTTATCAACCCAGTGTCCTTCAAATTAAAGCTGCCAGCTTCACTTCATATTTCAAACTCCTTCCACGTTTCTCTGTTGAAACCAGTAATTATTAATCGTTTTTCATCTACAATATCTTCTTCAACAGTACCAGAATTCTCTCAACAGGAGGATTTCGAGATTACTCAAATTCTGGATTCGAAAGTGGTTCGAGAAGTGTTTAAATATTTAGTGGATTGGAAGGGGTTCGGTCCTGAAGAGCGTTCCTGGGTAAATGCCTCTGACATCAATGCTCCTGCACTATTACGGAAGTTTCATATCAAGTTCCCACGGAAAGTCATCACTAAGTGTCCAGTGGCCACTTTTTCACACGCTGGTCCCATAGCTAGGTGCCGGCGCTGTGACTTTCCTTTTAAGAACCACGATTGTGCTTGCTTCTGTTTCAGAGACATTACTTTCACACAGGTGTTCCTTGCTACCTTGATATGGACCTCCTCCCGAGGCTCATTGGTCCGGGAGCACTATTTTAACCTCCCATGGTTATGGACTCGTTGCCTGTTCTTCGTGTTACCCACTTTGTTTTAGGATCTGGCTGTATACTGTGATCTCCTGTTTGTCCGTTACCTGCTCGCTGGACTATACGTACTGCCGAAGTTACCTGTCATCTTTGGTTCCTGGACGGCGCAGCTGTTACTCCTCTCCGTTGTTCATCTGCACGCTCTATTACTATTGTGAGTTGTTTTGCTACAACTGTGCCTAATCTATTGGCTGAAGCTCATCTCTATACGGCTGACTATATCGCTACATCTCGCTGATAGAGCTACTATCAAGTTACCTGTCATCTGTAGTTCCATGTCTGGCACGGTTTATCCTCACTCTGCTGTGTACCTGTTTGCTGGACTGTTATTGTGAACTGCTTGCTGTGCCTGTGGCTATTACTTCAGCTCAAGTTGCGTGCCTCCGTTCAGCTGCCTCATACTACAGTGAATTCACCTTTGCATCTACGTCTGGATTACCTGCTACCTGTAGTTCCACGTACGGTTCAGATACTCCTCACTCCTCTGCTACTTCTAGGCAACATTCTGCTGCATGTGTTTGTGTTCATCCAAGTCCTTGGGTGTTGTTTAACGCTTATTGCTCTGCTACATAAGAATCACCGCAATACCAGAACCACCTGCTATGTTGAATTATCATCTTTATTCTCGGACCAGCCAAGTTCTATATACTACTCTGTTTGGACTTTAGCTGTACCAGTGATTCACATTCATCTGCTGTGTGTTTCTCTATTGGATCCAAGTATTCTTAATCATCACCTTTCCGTTCAACTGTTGTATTAGTCATCTCATGCTGTTGCCAAGGGTTACCAACTATGAAGTAGCATATGTGATTTGTTTCTGCAATCTGACCAACTGCCGTGTGTTCATTGCTGCCGAGATATTTATATATATATATATATATATATATATTTTTTTTTTTTTTTTTCATTTATTCCTGTTGTACCATCAGTCAATACATTACTTGCAGCACTACTACTATCTCCTGTTTTATTATTATCAGTGATGCTTATGAGCCATGAACTTTTAATCCTGTGAATATCATCATTCAGAATGTCACTGTGTTCTGCCTCCACAATCCTCTACTAATACTAGTCTTGCGGAATAGGAGCAGCGGAGACCATATTCCCTTGTGGGGATCCCTGGTGAAAACCTCCTATCCGTTAGACTCCACGCTCCTGGGCAAGTTCTCTATAGTAGAGGAAAGGGATCTACAAAATCGTTCAGAGCCGTGACACCTATACTACACAACCAGCCACAGCTGTCTCCTTAACAGCTGTGATTTACTATTTCCACTGTTATGCTAAGTGGGCCCTACCTGCATGAGTCATGGAGGTAAATGTATTATGCTGAGCTTTCTGCTACTTACTGATATTCGGCGACTTTGCATGGCAAATTTAAAACGGCAATGTCTTTAAGGGCAAGTTTTGCCCTTAAAGAGATTGCCGTTTTAAATTTAGCTTTTAATGTCGCCAAAATTGCTCTTTAATACATTTACACCCCATGGTCTTGGCCTTTGTATGCATGCCCTGGCTAATTCATCACCCCCATATATATGATACACTTCTCTTGTTTCTAATAAATATATAAATTTAGCTGTTGTGTGGCATTGAAATGGTACTTTTTGTAGACTTCTGGTTGTCACTATTCTTATATGTATTTAGTTATGTATTTTTTAATTAAAAAAATAATTGAAAAACAAATGCAAAGATGTACTTACAGCATGACTGCAAATTGCAATGCTTCTGTATAATTGGAAGAGTACATGTTTTAATTGAGAAATGTAGATATACTAATTGTAATGTAAATTTTCAATATTTTTCTTTAGTGTTCTCTCCTGATGTGGTTGAGTCAGACGATGAATACATACCCCAGATACTTACTTCTCATTTCAGTCCTTATTCTTTATATAGTTTGTAAGGCCCACCCCCTCCATCACATGACTTGGCTGACAGAATGGGATTGCTGGTTTCCACACAGGGTATTTTAAACCACAGTGTTAAACCACAGTGTAAAGCAGCAGTAAGGAATAGGCCATACAGGGCCTGATTAAGGGTTCCAGCCGCCCTAGGCTAATACACCGGTTGACGCCGTTCTGGAAACTTGGAGTCCTGTATTGAAAATCATCATGATCAACATTTATTTATATAGTGCCAGCAAATTCCGTAGTGCATTACAGTTGAAAATGTGCAAAAATTTGAATGATACACATTATGAGAATGACCAAATAAAACAACCCCCTAGTACAGGCACAGACAATAAAATATATAAAAATTATTTATATTCATATACTAACATCTACCAGCCCCATCTGTCAAGTATTTAACATTCTAGTGAGTGACTACAGAGAGCATCCACATCACAGCCACGCAATACAGAGATCATGTCCCCCACAAGCTATTTTATCACCTACCCCAGCCATTTTTGTAAACCCTCACCAGAAAGTTTGACACCCCATCCATGTCTTCACCCACCTAACCACTTATTTGCTCACCCACCCCCCAGCCAATTAATCACCTCACTTTAACCAATCCATTAACCCTCCATAGCCAATCCATTAACAACCCCCCCCCCGCTAGCTATTTTATCAACGGTTGCAGGGTTATTCAGAAACCCCCCCTAGGTGAATTCATCAACCTGTTGCAGCCAATTCCCCCCACACACACACAATTCTTCAACCCACTGCAGGCAATTCAGTAACCCCCCCAGGGCAAATTACATGCAATACACCCCCTCCCTCCCCCAATTATCAACATATGGCAGGTAGTTAATTAACCCCCCTCCCCGCCCCCCACAAAATCATCAACCCATTACAGGCAACTTATTACCCCCCCCCCCCAGGCAGTTCTTCAAAACGATTGCTGCCGATTCATTAACCCCCTCCCCACACCAGTAATCCCCCCCCCCCCCTCCTCAGTCGCCACCTGTATCACATCCTCTTCCATTATATTATAGACAAAACTTACCTGGCTGTCTTCTGCTCCTCCTCTCTGCAGACGCCGGCACTTCTGTCTTCTGACAGGCAGCTAACAGTAAATCTAAGGATGTTAGCTGTCCTGCCAGAGCGGGCACGCTGTCACTGCTTAATGTGGTCACTTGAGATGTGATAATCTCACGTGACCACGCTAAGCAGTGAGAGCGTGCCCGCTCTGGCAGGACAGCTAACATCCTTGGATTTACTCTTAGCTACCTGCCTGCCTCCTAATTGGATCCGCTGACGGTCGGGACTGCCCCCCTTCAGACTAAAGGGCGGCCCCGAGATTGAAGGAAGAAAGCACCGATCTGTAATTAGGAAAAAATAAAATAAATATATATATATAAAAACAAATATTAATGTGCCCCCCCCCGTGACCCAGCGCTCCAGGCTGCAGCCTGGTCAGCCTATTGGCTGATCAGGCCCTGAGGCCATATTTTAAAATATACTGAGCAACATATTGACATCCAAGCAAAGTCGAAGATTCTACGCAGGGGTTTAATTTTGTAAAAAAAAAAAAATGTAAATGAGAAAATAAAAGAACATTAGAATCTACTCATTTAAAGTGCGCAAGTCCACAAAAGCTTGGTACATTGTTCCACTGGTCAGGTCACTAAGAGGTTCCATAAGAACCCATTCTTTTACACCAGTCTCTTTAGTGCCATCGTTTGAAAGGGGTGGGTTCCTTTTAACAGATTTGGAACATTTTGTGTAAAGTTTTTTTTTATTAAATGGATACCAGCCTTTTTAAACACTTTGAGTTTTAACAAGATATGGTGGAAGGGATGCAGAGTCCATCAGTATCTTATTATTGGGATATTGGAGGAGAGAGGCGTGGCCTCACTAATCTCTTTAGTGCTGATGGAAATAGGCTGCAGAGCAGGATCTGCACATACTGCAGCATAGAGCATTCTGGTGCTATACCCAAAACATCCATGCAGTGCTCCAACAAGACAAACTTATAGACCAAAACTCCACTTATCTATAAAGTTAGATTTAGGCTGTTTTTTTTCTTTCTGTTATTCTCTTAACGCAGCAGATAGGAAAATACATCAAAATAACAGTAAAAACCAAGAACAGAGCATGCATAGCTTGTTGGGGTACTCCCCTTGGAATCCAATAAGGTTTTCTATGACAGCTCCAGATAGTAGGATAAGGGGGAGCATTCCCATCCACCAAACAAGTCAATAAAAATATCTATGGAAGACAGCTTTGGAGCTGAAGATGATTTAAAACATCTGTAAGGATTGAAGCGATCCACATCTCATTAGAGCTTAGAGCTGGAAGATCAAGCTTACGGAATTCCCAAGAATAGATCACCACCCTTCTTATGTAAGGAGAGATCATCAAGGAGAAAAATTGTGTGTAATTGTACTAAATATTCATGCAACTCAGTATGATGATTTTCAATACAGTAAGGTTTTGTATTTATCTGTGATAACCATACAGTGTTACATATTATTGGATTTAACAAATCATAATCACTATGTATATGACAGATGTTCATTGAAGTATAAAAGTCAACAGGAAGACTTGTGTAGGTGGCACCATGCATGGATTATACTATGAAATGGAGACCAAATAATAGTCTAGGAAGAATAGATGAATAAAAATATAGATGCATCATATTTACCTTTGACAGCTATACAAACTTATTGTAAAAATATTACTATGCTTCATCTGAATGCATAAATATGAGTACGGATGAACGTCCAATCCTCAAAACCCAAAATGAATGAGACTGAACTGTTACTGCCACCACAACATACTGGACATTTAAAAAACTCTTTATTCAATGAAAACAGCTATGTCCGACAACAGATATGTGCCTGAAAGTATTACATCCGTCACTATCTAATTAGATAATCTTGGTTTGAAAAATAAATATACCTGGCACTATTTACAGCCATCTCTTTAATAAGAGTCAGATAGAAGCCAATAGGAAGATTAGTGTGGGCGGCACCACGCATGGATTAGACTATGAAACGGAGATTGAATGATTGTTTATGAGAAATATAAACAAAAACATGGAAACTTAACTTGAATAGTCCTATAAATTTATTGTAATACTATTATTATGCTTTATCAGAATACATAATTATGAGAGCCGATGAACGCTTAACCTTAAAATCCAAAATGAATGAGATGTGTTTTCTCAAATAGGATCGTATTTCGTCCAATGAGAGTATGTAGGAGGGCGGGCTTGTGATATTACTGAACCATTATTGTTGCAAAGACATGGCAATCATACAGACTCACACCCACCTTAATCTACCACGTCAGAGAGTAGGAGTGTCTCTGAGAGTATAAATTCCTGTCTGATCTAACGATCGGTTAGTCCTAGAAAAAGTTTAGCGAAACGCACGTCGGCGGTTATTGGATGCTCGCATTGACTTTAATTAGATTTTATTATTACTAGATTTAGGGGCACATTTATCAATATTCACATAAAGTGAAAAGTAGTTTTCAATCCTTATCGCAATGATGATAAGGATTGAACTATTTCTCACATTTATGTACAGCCCTGCACAGAAACAGCAGTTCCGAAAAACTGCTGTTTCAGTGATAAAAAAAATCATACTTACCCCCCTCTTCGGAAGCGCTGTCTCCGGGTCTTCTCTTCACTCTTCAATTGCGCATGTCCAGTTCCAAGAACTGGACATGCGCACACAGATCCCCTCTCTGTATCGTTGCAGAGAGAGCGCGCTGAGTGACAGGGAGGGATCATGTGATCCCTCCACACATGCGCTGTACAGCTCTGCTCTTCGGAGCAGAGCTGACAGCATTAGATTTCTTCAATTCCGATGATGTACGCCAGCCCGGGATTTATCGAAGGGTAATTCCCGGGTCGGACCCGGGTTGCCTGCACTATGAATGGTGCAACCCGGGTTTTTCAACCCGGGTTGCACAGAAAACAAGCTAATTGGCTGTCTGCCTGTCTCTGGAGGATGATGTCATCAGTGGGAGCCCGTGGAAGATTCGAGAAGGAGTTTAGGAGAAATGGTGGATGGTGGAGTGCAGATCAAGCTGAAGCAGAATCGGAGTTTGTTGGAGAAAATTGCTTTTATTTCACTGAAAAAGTGTGTATTAACATAAAACACACTAGTAAACATGAACTCTGGGCTACACAAAAGTGAGTCGTCGGCCATGATGAAAAGTAATGTGGTAAACAATCACCACCCACTTTTGCATCATCTTTATGCGGCAAAAAACCAGTCACCTTTCAATGACATCACCATTTTTCAGCCAATGAAAACTGCTCTGGTGATGACTCCCACAAATTGCCAGGGCACAGACTTGTGCAGTATGAATGGGGTCAACCCGGGAAATTCCCGGGTCCGAGGTGCAGTATGAATGGTGTTTCTGAGCTGGGACGCTCCGAGCCCCGGCAAAAATCCGGCTTGGAAAACCCGGTATATTGCCGGGGCGGCAGTATGAAAGCGGTATTAGTAACAACAAAGGATATACTGATAACTAATTCATCACAGCGCAGATAAGATATACAGTCAGGTCCATAAATATTGGGACATCGACACAATTCTCATATTTTGGGCTCTAAACACCACCACAATGGATTTGAAATGAAACAAACAAGATGTGCTTTAACTGCAGACTTTCAGCTTTAATTTGAGGGTATTTACATCCAAATCTGGTGAACGGTGTAGGAATTACAACGGTTTCTATATGTACCTTCCAATTTTTAAGGGACCAAAAGTAATGGGACAATCGACTCAAAAGCTATTTCATGGACATGTGTGGGCTATTCCCTCATTATTTCATCATCAATTAAGCAGGTAAAAGGTCTGGAGTTGATTCTAGGTGTGACATTTGCATTTGGAATCTGTTGCTGTCGAGTCTCAATATGAGATCCAAAGAGCTGTCACTATCAGTGAAGCAAGCCATCATTAGGCTGAAAAATCAAAACAAACCCATCAGAGAGATAGCAAAAACATTAGGTGTGGCCAAATCAACTGTTTGGAACACTCTTAAAAAGAAAGAACGCACCGGAGAGCTCAGGAACACCAAAAGATCCGGAAGACCACGGAAAACAACTGTGGTGGATGACAGAAGAACGTTTTCCCTGGTGAAGAAAAACCCCTTCACAACAGTTGGCCAGATCAAGAACACTTTCCAGGAGGTAGGTGTATATGTGTCAAAGTCAACAATCGAGAGAAGACTTCACAAGAGTGAATATAGAGGGTTCATCACAAGATGTAAACCATTTGTGAGCCACAAAAACAGGAAGACCAGATTAGAGTTTGGCAAACAACATCTAAAAAAGCCATTACAGTTCTGGAACAAAATCCTATGGACAAAGATCAACTTGTACCAGAGTGATGGGAAGAGAAGAGTATGGAGAAGGAAATAATCTGCTCATGATCCAAAACATACCACCTCATCAGTGAAGCACAGTGGTGGTAGTGTCATGGCGTGGGCATGTATGGCTGCCAATGGAACTGGTTCCCTTGTATTCATTGATGATGTGACTGCTGACAAAAGCAGTAGGATGAATTCTGAAGTGTTTCGGGCAATATTATCTGCTCATATTCAGTCAAATGCTTCAGAACCCATTGGACGGTGCTTCACAGTGCAGATGGACAAAGACCCGAAGCATACTGCAAAAGCAACCAAAGAGTTTTTTAAGGCTAACAAGTGGAATGCTATGCAATGGCCAAGTCAATCACCTGACCTGAATCCGATTGAGCATGTATTTCACTTGATGAAGACAAAACTGAAGGGAAAATGCCCCAAGAACAAACAGGAACTGAAGACATTTGCAGTAGAGGCCTGGCAGAGCATCACCAGGGATGAAAACCAGCGTCTGGTGATGTCTATGCCTTCCAGACTTCAGCCTGTAATTGACTGCAAAGGATTTGCAACAAAGTATTAAAAAGTGAAAGTTTGATGTAGGATTGTTTAGTTTGTCCCATTACTTTTGGTCCCTTAAAAAGTGGGAGCCACATATAGAAACCGTTGTAATTCCTACACCGTTCACCAGATTTGGATGTAAATACCCTCAAATTAAAGCTGAAAGTCTGCAGTTAAAGCACATCTTGTTTGTTTCATTTCAAGTCCATTGTGGTGGTGTATAGAGCCCAAAATATGAGAATTGTGTCGATGTCCCAATATTTATGGACCTCACTGTACCATCTTACTACAGCGCAGCCAGCCAGTGAGATAATTATAGATATAACTACTAGACTAATAGTAGATTTTGGTGGTCACATGAGCAAATACATATGCAGACCTGTTTAATGTTGTCCAATACTTTACCCTACTTATATACAGGAATCACTTATTGAAATTGTCCTCTCACGACTTTATAGAAGTATTACGGCTGAGCATCCAAGTTTTAATTTTCACTATTTCACCACAATTATTTCACTAATTTTGTATAAATTTTAATATATTTTGAATAAAAGTTTATATTTTATTTCTTGTTTTCCAATATGGTTACATTCTGATCTGGGAATTCTAGTGCACCTTATTAATTAACTTCTAGTCTATCCTCCTTTTTTCGCTGCAGGTGTTGGGCCAGGCACTAACTTCAAATATCTATTCTCAGCTGTCCACCTGTCCCAGCCGCGATGTTCCACCGCCTCCCAGTGCCACGATGAGAACTCCCGCACCGTCACCTCACTACAGACGTCGAAGTGCCAGACAGGTGAGCAAGTTTGTCTGCAGACAGATTAAGGCTTGTCAGTGTGGTTGGGGTGACCACACGTCGCCAATAAACGGTGTTTTTAAGCCTTTATACCTGGAGCCCTATATGAGTGCGACTGAATCGTTCGGCTACCAAGCCACCGAAATAATTTTTTTTTGATATGTTACACAATTGGTTAGTATAAATCTGACCAGCCACTCAGACAGAAGTACATTTTTTCCATTGTGTTACTAATAAACAATCTCTGTGAACCAAAAAAAACACAGAATGGATATAGTAAAAAAAAAATATATTCCTGGTAAACCAAACACATTGCATATCTGTTCTATAAAATGCCCTGATCAGGAAGTACAATACACTTGTAGATATTAAGGTGTTACACTTAGTGCTGTTCTTTATCTCAGTCAATATAGCAATAATGCAGAAGGACAGTCCATGGGTGTAGCACTATCCCAAAATTATATCCAAAGAGGGCAGACTGCATTTTCTGAAGGTCTGTTCCCCAGACTGCAAGGTACATCCTTAGCCACAGTGAAAACATTGGACAGAGCATGGGGCTTAAACAGCCCTATACTACACAACCAGCCACAGCTGTCTCCTTAACAGCTGTGATTTACTATTTCCACTGTTATGCTAAGTGGGCCCTACCTGCCTGAGTCATGGAGGTAAATGTATTATGCTGAGCTTTCTGCAACTTACTGATATTCGGCGACTTTGCAGGGGCAAATTTAAAACGGCAATGTCTTTAAGGGCAAGTTTTGTCTTTAAAGAAATTGCCGTTTTAAATTTAGCTGTCAAAGTCGCCAAAATTTCTCTTTAATACATTTACACTCCATGGTCTTGGCCTCTGTATGCAGGCCCTGGCTAATTCATCACCCCCATATACGATACACTTCTCTTGTTTCTAATAAATATACAACTCTATGGTTAGTTGTGACAACTGATAGGAAAAGTTGTTGTGTGGCGTTGAAATGGTTCTTTTTGTAGACTTCTGGTTGTCACTATTCATGTATGTATTTAGTTATGTATTTTTTAATTAAAAAAATGATTGAAAAACAAATGCATACATGTACTTACAGCATGACTGCAAATTGCAATGCTTCTGTATAATTGGAAGATTACATATTTAAACTGATAAATGTAGATATACTAATTGTAATGTAATGTAAAATTTTAATATTTTTCTTTTTAGGTTAGGTGTTTCTTGTCTGTGGATTCGTCTGTGAAGGAATCATTATCCGAGGTACTTACTTTACTCAGTCCTTATTCATTGTGTAGTTTGTAAGGCCCACGCCCTCCATCACATAACTTGGCTGACAGAATGGGATTGCTGCTTTCCATGTGGGGTATTTTAAACCACAGTGTAAAGTAGCAGTAAGGGATGGGCCATATGTAGCTGCATACAGCATTTTAAAATATACTGAGCAACATTTTGACATCCAAGCAAAGCCGAAGATTCTATACAGGGGTTTGGTTTTATAAAAAAAAAAAAAAAAAGATATTGGAATCTTCTCATTTAAGATAGGCAAGTCCACAAAAGATTCTTATACTTTAAAATTTTCCTCTTATCTTTGGCCACCGTGATCACCCTGGATCTATCTGCAGTGGACCATAGAATAGTAATAAAGCGCAGTGTTAGTACATTGCTCCACTGGTCAGGTCACTAAGAGGTTCCATAAGAACCCATTCTTCTTCACCAGTATACTAAAAGTGCCATAGGGCTTAGTTCTCCATATTCATTGTTTGAAAGGGGTGGGTTCCTTTTAACAGATTTGGAACATTTTTTGTAAAGTAATATTTTTTATTGAATGGATACCAGCCCTTTTAAACACTTTGAGTTTTAACAAGATATGGTGGATGGGATGCAGAGTCCATCTGTATCTTATTATTGGGATATTGGAGGATGGAGGCGTGGCCTCACTAATCTCTTTAGTGCTGATGGAAATAGGCTGCAGTGCTGGTAGAACCAGGATCAGCACATACTGCAGCATAGAGCATTCTGATGCTATACCCAAAAATTCATGCAGTGCTCCAACTAGGCAAGCTCATAGACTGAAACTCCACTGATCTATAAAGTTAGATTTAGGCTGGTTTTTTTACTTTCTGTTATTTGCTTAACGCAGCAGATAGGAAAATACATGAAAATAACAGTAAAAACCAAGAACAGAGCATGCATAGCTTGTTGGGGTACTCCCCTTGGAATCCAATAAGGTTCTCTATGATAGCTCTAGACAGTCGGATAAGGGGAAGCATTCCCATCCACCAACCAAGTCAATAAAAATATCTATGGAAGACAGCTTTGGAGCTGAAGATGATTTAAAACATCTGTAAGGATTGAAGCGATCCACATCTCAGTTGAGCTTAGAGCTGGAAGATTAAGCTTAAGGAATTTCCAAGAATAGATCACCACCCTTCTTATGTAAGGAGATCATCAAGGAGTCAGAGAAGTAACAGAGATGGTGGATGTACGGTTAAAGTCAGTAAGGGACACCATGGAAATTGCAAGATGAGTGCACTTTCAAGAATCCTGTGGACAGAGCAGTAGGATGCTGTCTGAAGAATATACATGTTACTACAGGTGCAGCACTGAAGCCAACCATTGCTTCATCTGCTGTTGCTCTTGCCTTGCCAAATTGGATAGGCAACTTTGAGACATAGATACAGGACGCCATCAGTCCCACAGTGGTTTTGAAGGTGGTTGAAAACATGCAGAGAGATGTAGAATCCCTCTTTGAGAGATCACTGGATGTTATCAGTCTTTTGGCCAGAGTCAAGTCATAAGCAGTAGTCACAGGAAGATCATTGTGGCTCAGGCACTGGTCTGTGGATAAGATAAATATGGAGTGAGGTGTTCAAATGCTGAATGGTGCCAGGCTGAACTCCGCAGCTGTCATACATCCCTTAGTCCTTACTTCCAGGGATCCAGACAGCGCTGAGCGTCTCTCTGGGAAACAGACTCCGGATTCTGCTCCACCAGTTGCTGGCAACCTCCACAGGACCACAACAGCCTGTATGCCCCGGGCTGGAGGGGAAGGTGGTGCTGGGATGTGATGAATGTCGGGAGCCTGACGAAGATGACCTCAAAGAAGGCATGCAGGGGGGAGAGAGCCCATGTCAGAATATGGAGGGTGACTATTTAGTCCCTTTGGACATACGATCAGAGCAGTAGAAGTGGTGGTGATGTGGTGGTATACAGTTGTATATCGGCCCACTTCAACCACAGTATGTATGTAACAAAATATGTATAAATCATATCTGTTCTTTTCATCAGACAGATTTCGTTATACTCTTTGAATATGTCAGTTAATAGTCTCCTTACTAGAGGTTTGTGATCAGAGTATACCCAAGTCATTGTCATTCATGTTTTCATGACTCTCTTCATTTCATTAAGCAGTAATCAATGTAGTTCTGTCCTGAGATCAAATTTGCGCGAAGCATCAAAAAGATATCAATTGATTCCCAATATTCTATGAAGAAATTTGCACAGTTTGGAGCAAATTTTGATCACATAGCGATCCCCCATACCTGGAGGAAAAAGAATGTGAAACCAGAAATGATTATGTAAAAAATTAAATGACTGCTATTCAGAATAATCCTTCTTTTAATAATATTTTGTATTTGATAATAGAATATCTATAGATTTTGTACCTCTGTTTTGTTTACGAATAGTATACAAAGAGATTACATCACAAGTTGCTGTAGATAGCCATTATCCCATACACTTGTATCCAAATACCTTAGGCCATCACATTTATCTTTTAAATAGAATGTAATTTGTGACTATAGATTGCAAGTGATTTCCATTTATTCACAAAATATCCTAGTTAAGGAATCAAATCCGCACATCCGTTATAATTGGCCCTTCAGTGGGTTCCTTTAAACTCTTTGATGCATTACTGTACTTTGATTCATCTTGGGTAAGAATATTCTTCCTGTTATTCAGAGTAAGTATGGTTTAGACTTTAGATCAATGGTTGGATTTGTATCTGTTCGTTAGGGGAGCTGGAGGCACAGAGGATCAGGCAAATTTGGTGTCATTGGGGTTTAAACTACAAACATTAAAGCAAGGATTAGGAAAGAGCAAGATAAATAGTTTGGTTGTCACTTTTCATGCATGTATTTATATATTTTTTAATTAGGAAATTAATTGAAAGACAAATGCACACATCTACTTACAACATGACTGCTAATAGCAGCGCTCATGTATAATTGTAAAATTACATTATGGAGAGGAGAAATGACATGAGAGGGCGGGTGCCTGTCCACTGATAAATTTATGGTATAAGGACATTGTCTATTCTAATAGAAATATATATTTTTTTTGTGATCAATGACTTTTAATATGGAACAAGCATAAGGAAAGTTGATATAGGGGAAGCTGTCAGGATCTGCCTGCAAGCCCCTTGCAGTACATACTGCTTTGCATGGCAGCTCCTGCCCTTTTGTCCTATTATTGTATTGTATTGTCAGTTCCTCCACTCACCAGAGGAGCTGCTATTGTGCTTTATTGTGTGCATTAGGGGTTAACCTTCCTGTTCACTAATCATTCCATGCCCCTGGGTGTGGTCCATTTAAACCTGTTTCCCCCAGCTTACATGGCTGGTTATTGTTGTCCCATCCTATGATGTCATATCCTTGTGCAACCTGTGGATTCTTCCTCCTGCCTTGCTCCTCTGGTTCATGCCTGTTTGGAACCTGTTCATACTTCCCTGCATTAGCTGCTTACATGCTGGTTTCTGAACATTGGTATAATTTCCTGCATCTGCTTGCACCTAGTATTTACTACTGCTCTCAATTACCTGCTATTTATACCTTTCTGCAAATAAACAGAATGTTTTCACCATATTCGTGACTCCTAGCTGTACTCCTGTTTGTGACCGTGACAGTATAACCAGCCCACAAAACAGCTTTGGAGTCAGGTGAAAGTTTTGTTTTATTCTGGGACCTTTTTCCTGCAATCAAGTTTTCATTTGTTTTTTGCAACATGTCTGTTTCACCAATCATGGAATTACCACTGCTACAAACTTTACAGATGGACATTATATATCTACGTTCTCAGCTTGCTAGATTTTCCTCTTTACTTGTGGACCCATTCAGGAGACTGTCAGATTCTGCCTCTCTTAATTCAGAAGCTGCTGAGCTGTCTCAATCCACCTTCTCTGCTGATGAACCTGTGCAAACAGCACCTCTTAAAAATACTTCTACAAATGTGCTGTTTTCTATGAACTATGGGGTAACAAATTCTCAGTACACAGGTGGTCCACGCCCCCATCTGACCGAAGAGGAACGGCGGCGCAGGATAACATACAAGTTGTGTCTCTACTGTGCCAGCAATGCACATTTCTTGCAGGACTGTCCTGTCCGTAGACTACATCAGCTTACTGAACCATCTCCTGTTATTTCCTCTACGCATTCCAAAATTATTTATGCTCCAACATTTCTGTTCTCTGGGAAGAGACCCAATCTGCCAGCTCCAGCCGCCTGTGCCGAGGTGCCAGCCTCTGTCTCCTGTGCCGAGGTGCCAGCTTCTGTCTCCTGTGCCGAGGTGTCTCCTGTGCCGAGGTGCCAGCCTCTGTCTCCTGTTCCGAGGTGCCAGCCTCTGTCTCCTGTGCCGAGGTGCCAGCCTCTGTCTCCTGTGCCGAGGTGCCAGCCTCTGTCTCCGGTGCCGAGGTGCCAGCCTCTGTCTCCGGTGCCGAGGTGCCAGCCTCTGTCTCCGGTGCCGAGGTCACAGCCTCTGTCTCCGGTGCCGAGGTCACATCATCTGCCTCCGGTGCCGAGGTCACATCATCTGCCTCCAGCTCTGAGGTCACATCATCTGCCTCCAGCTCTGAGGTCACATCATCTGCCTCCAGCTTGGAGCCTCCTGCCACTGTGTCCGGTCCCGAGTCTCCTGCCACTGTGTCCGGTCCCGAGTCTCCTGCCACTGTGTCCGGTCCCGAGTCTCCTGCCTCTGTCTCCGGTCCCGAGTCTCCTGCCTCTGTCTCCGGTCCCGAGTCTCCTGCCTCTGTCTCCGGTCCCGAGTCTCCTGCCTCTGTCTCCGGTCCCGAGTCTCCTGCCACTGTGTCCGGTCCCGAGTCTCCTGCCACTGTGTCCGGTCCCGAGTCTCCTGCCACTGTGTCCGGTCCCGAGTCTCCTGCCACTGTGTCCGGTCCCGAGTCTCCTGCCACTGTGTCCGGTCCCGAGTCTCCTGCCTCTGTCTCCGGTCCCGAGTCTCCTGCCTCTGTCTCCGGTCCCGAGTCTCCTGCCTCTGTCTCCGGTCCCGAGTCTCCTGCCTCTGTCTCCGGTCCCGAGTCTCCTGCCTCTGTCTCCGGTCCCGAGTCTCCTGCCTCTGTCTCCGGTCCCGAGTCTCCTGCCACTGTCTCCGGTCCCGAGTCTCCTGCCACTGTCTCCGGTCCCGAGTCTCCTGCCTCTGTCTCCGGTCCCGAGTGCCCTTCCAGTCTGCTCCAGAGGGGGCGCTGCCCTTCCAGTCTGCTCCAGAGGGGGCGCTGCCCTTCCAGTCTGCTCCAGAGGGGGCGCTGCCCTTCCAGTCTGCTCCAGAGGGGGCGCTGCCTTTCCAGTCTTCTCCAGAGGGGGCGCTGCCCTTCCAGTCTGCTCCAGAGGGGGCGCTGCCCTTCCAGTCTGCTCCAGAGGGGGCGCTGCCCTTCCAGTCTGCTCCAGAGGGGGCGCTGCCCTTCCAGTCTGCTCCAGAGGGGGCGCTGCCCTTCCAGTCTGCTCCAGAGGCGGCGCTGCCCTTACAGTCTGCTCCAGAGGGGGTCCTGTCCCTTCAGGCCACTCCCGAGTTGCCAGTCCATGCGGTCCAGCCCGAGTTGCCAGTCCATGCGGTCCAGCCCGAGTTGCCAGTCCATGCGGTCCAGCCCGAGTTGCCAGTCCATGCGGTTCAGCCCGAGTTGCCAGTCCATGCTGTTCAGCCCGAGTTGCCAGTCCATGCGGTTCAGCCCGAGTTGCCAGTCCATGCGGTTCAGCCCGAGTTGCCAGTCCATGCGGTTCAGCCCGAGTTGCCAGTCCATGCGGTTCAGCCCGAGTTCCCACTTGGTCCTGTCTACCCTCAGGCTTCTCAAAGTGCTGTCTGCCCTCAGGCTTCTCAAAGTGCTGTCCCTTCCGAGGCTTCTCACAGCGCTGTCCCCTCCAAGTCTGCCGCCCGGTCCGGGCCTGCTCCCAAGCCTGCCGCCCGGTCCGGGCCTGCCGCCAAGGCTGCCGCCCGGTCCGGGCCTGCTCCCAAGCCTGCCGCCCGGTCCGGGCCTGCTCCCAAGCCTGCCGCCCGGTCCGGGCCTCCTGTCAAGCCTGCTGCCAAGTCCGAACCATCTGTTACCGAGGATGCCAAGTCTGAACCGTCACCTTTCTTTGAGGGGCATCCTTCCCAATTTAATGCCCTTATGAGGTTATTTGCTTCACAGATCCCCTCCACACCAAGCCTGGTTAGTAGCCCTAAGAGACAGGTATTATTCCTAATATCCTATTTTAGGGGAGAGGCATTAGATTGGGCAAACCCATTTATTGAGACGGATCATCCCATCTTATCGGACTTGCAATCCTTTATTGAGGCAGTTCTCAGCAAATTTATAACACCTCCCGCTATGACATCTTGCGGGGCCTCTGCATTGTCAGCTGTACCACCCATCTCACCTGGTCAAGAGCTACCTTTGGCGTTCCACCCACTTGGGTCAGGTCTCAACTCCAAGGAAGTCCCGTAAAAGGGGAGGACGGAAAAAGAAAGGAAGCTTGAACTGGCAACTGGCATGGTCTCCTTCGCCTTTCCGCCCATGGACGAGGACTTTTCTGCCCCTATTGTGGACTATGATTCCGACGAATTTAGACATTTTTGGTAATCGGGCGTCTGGAGTCCGCCCTAAGGGGGAGGGGGGGGGGGTACTGTCAGGATCTGCCTGCAAGCCCCTTGCAGTACATACTGCTTTGCATGGCAGCTCCTGCCCTTTTGTCCTTTTATTGTATTGTATTGGCAGTTCCTCCACTCACCAGAGGAGCTGCTATTGTGCTTTATTGTGTGCATTAGGGGTTAACCTTCCTGTTCACTAATCATTCCATGCACCTGGGTGTGGTCCATTTAAACCTGTTTCCCCCCAGCACACATGGCTGGTTATTGTTGTCCCATCCTGTGATGTCATATCCTTGTGCAACAGCTGCTTACCTGCTGGTTTCTGAACATTGGTATAATTTCCTGCATCTGCTTGCACCTGGTATTTACTACTGCTCTCAATTACCTGCTATTTATACCTTTCTGCAAATAAACAGAGTGTTTTCACCATATTCGTGACTCCTAGCTGTACTCCTGTTTGTGACCGTGACAGGAAGCATAGTGATGGTGACAATGTAACCTTCTTCTGATCACCAATGTGATATTTTATTTTCAGGAAAGGGAAAAAGAAACTGTTCTTGATGATTTCTATGACATGGTACGTTCTGCTTGTGGTTGTCTCTCATCTTTTTTTTTCCCCTTTGGGTCTAGAGGACGTACATTGTAATTTTGTTAAATGGTTGGGCCTACACTGGCCATGTACTAAAATAATAATAGATGACTCACATGGCAACGACATGGTACATTCTTTCTAGATGTGTGGTTGTCACGTCTCATGTCAGTCTTTTATGCTTTATTTTCATTATGGTCTGGAGGAAATTATTTTCTTTTGATACGTTACACAATCGGATGGTATAAATCTGACCAGCCACTCAGACAGAAGTAAATTTTTTCCATTGTGCTACTAATAAACAATCTCTGTGTACCAAAAAAATCACAGAATGGATATAGTAAAAAAAAATAAAAAAAAATATTCCTCGTAAACCAAACACATCGCATATCTATAAAATGTCCTGATCAGGAAGCACAATACACTTGTAGATATTAAGTTGTTACACTTAGTGCTGTTCTTTATCTCAGTCATTATAGCAATAATGCAGAGGGACAGTCAATGGGTGTAGCACTATCCCAAAATTATATCCAAAGAGGGCAGACTACATTTACTGAAGGTCTGTTCCCCAGACTGCAAGGTACATCCTTAGCCACAGTGAAAACTTTGGACAGAGCATGGGGCTTACACAGCCCTATACTACACAACCAGCCACAGCTGTCTCCTTAACAGCTGTGATTTACTATTTCCACTGTTATGCTAAGTGTGCCCTACTTGCATGAGTCATGAAGGTAAATGTATTATGCTGAGCTTTCTGCAACTTACTGATATTCGCTGACTTTGCAGGGCAAACTTAAAACGGCAATGTCTTTAAGGGCAAGTTTTGCCCTTAAAGAGATTGACGTTTTAAACTTAGCTGTCAAAGTCGCCAAAATTGCTCTTTAATACATTTACACCCCATGGTCTTGGCCTCTGTATGCAGGCCCTGGCTAATTCATCACCCTCATGCACGATACACTTCTCTTGTTTCTAATAAATATACAACTCTATGGTTAGTTGTGACAATTGATAGGAAACGTTGTTGTGTGGAGTTCAAATGGTTCTTTTTGTAGACTTCTGGTTGTCACTATTCATGTATGTATTTAGTTATGTATTTTTTTATTTTATTTTATTAACACAACACATGTTTAGAATTACTATGCATAACCAAACATTGATTCAAAAGTTGTACTGGCTCAAGCAATATCCAAATTATTGAAGGGATAGTGGGTGGGGTGGGGTGGGGGGGTCGTCTGCCATAGTGAACTAATTAATGTAGATATGGAGCTGGAGGCTACGCTCCTTCTGATGGTCTCCCAGCAGTCCTCCTCCGGGGGGGGGGGCCCAAGTCCCTCTCTCACTCCCTCTCATGGCTATTCCCAGAGACCAGCATCTTGTCTAGCAGCAGACTATAGATTGAAGAAATCATGCCTCCCAGGAGCGGTGAGGAGAGACAGAGGGTCTCAAAGGGGCATATCAGTGGAGGTGGGTCGCCCGACAGGACAGGGAGAAGACAGTGCCTGATTTGTAGGTATTGGTAGAAAGGCAGGTTTAGGCCAGGGTATTTAGAGCGGAGAGCGTCATAAGTCATAGGTCTTCTCCCGTCTAAAAGGTCGCCAGCAAAGCGGATAGCAGAGTTGTGCCATAAGGGCATATTATTCAGGGGGGTTGGAGGGACGGAAAGATGGCTCTTGCAGGTCTCCCAGTTCAGAGCAGCAAATAGTAAGGTAGGAAAGCGCTTGATCAATGCAAGCCTAGATTGTTTAGGTAGGCCCCAAATACTAGAGAGGTCTGGTAGAGAGAGGTAGGTGGCTTCTGTATCCGCCCAGGCGTTTGAGGCCGGATGAGCAAAGGTAACAACAGAACTAAGGCCAGACAAATTTAGCTACGTGTCGTTGCATAGTATTCCATTCGGAGATAGGGACCCTGATGGGAAGTGTCTGGAATAGGTAAAGGAACGGAGGGAGAACAGACATTTTTACGGCAATGATCCTGCCCAGCCACGAAATAATTAGGGGCCTCCAAGAAAAGATATCAGATTTGAGTTTGAGAAAAAGAGCCAGGTAATTCTCCTGGTGTAGGGAGTTGTAGGTGGCGGTGATGTAAATCCCCAGATACTTTTAACTTTTTCTTTTCCACCGAAAGTGGAATTGGGAGGTAATATCATGACAATCGCGGGGAGAGAGATTAAGGAGCAGTGCCTCAGATTTAGTGATGTTAATTTTATATCCGGAGAGATTTCCGTAATGGGTCATGATGGTGACTAAGTTGGGCAGAGAGGTCCTCGGCTGCTGAAGGGTCAATAGCACGTCATCGGCAAAAAGAGATATCTTGCTCTCCAGGTCCCCCGTGTGCACCCCTTGCACATCCGGGAACGCTCAAATAGTTGCCGCCAAGGGCTCAATAACAAGGGCAAAAATTAGAGAGGAATGGGGGCACCCCAGGCGTGTGCCATTGCTAATCATTAAGGGATCCGACGGAGAGCCATTGACCGCAACCATGGCTGAAGGGAAGGAATATAAGGCCTGTATTCCAGACAGGATGTCTCCAGATAGACCAAAATATTTCAATGTAAGGATCATGAACTGCCAGGAGATTCTGTCGAAGGCCTTTTCGGCATCCAGCGCCAAGATAATTTAGGGTGTTTTCCTGGTATTGAGTATATGGATAAGGTGAACAGCTCTCCTCGTGTTGTCCCTGGCTTGTCTACCAGGGATAAAACCCACCTGATCATAGTGGATTAGGGCAGGAAGTACAGAATTTAATCGGTTGGCAGGAATCTTGGTGTAGAGCTTAACATCGTTATTGAGGAGTGATATCGGGCGATAGCTAGTACAATAGTGGGCATCCTTTTCTTCTTTAGGAATCAGAGTAATCCTAGCTTCGAGGGACTCCCGGGGGCATGGGGTTCCTTTAAAAATGGAGTTAAAAAGGGTGCACAAACGGAGGACCAGCTGGACTGCAAACTTCTTCTAGTAAGCCGCCGAGAACCCATCTGGCCCAGGTGCTTTGACGGCCTTCTGCGCCTTTACTACCTGTTCGACCTCATCTACGGTAATGAATTCACTAAGACGGGCAGCCGCCTGATGGGACAATTTAGGGAGGTGGGCGTTAGCCAGAAACTCCTCTATACATTCTTTTTGCTTCTGAGGGGCAGTAGCGTCAGAAGGTTGTGGAAGGTTGTATAGTTTTAGATAGTACTTTTGAAATGCAAATCGAATCATTTTTGGGTCATACACCAGCACCCCAGTGGAGTCCCTAATGGCCAGGAGATTACGGGCTGAGATTTTAGTATGAAGACAGGAGGCCAAGAGTTTGTCGGATTTGTCTCCCTTTTCATAGTAATGTTGATTCAGCCATTTTAACTTATTGGCTATTCGGTGTGAAAGTAAAGGGTTAAGCTCGCCACGCACTTTGACAATCTGTTGAAAAATAATAGGGTCTGGATTGACCTTATGCTGCGCTTCAAACTGTTGTAGGGCGGCAGTGAGGCAGATTGTTTTTGCGAGACTCACTTTCCTGACGTTGGATGCTAGGGCTAGAAGATGTCCTCTAATGACAGCCTTATGAGCATTCCATAGGGTCATGGGTGAAATGTCTCAGGAGTCGTTAATTTCAAAACACTCGGACAAGAAGGACTTGAGATGGGCTACCGTGTTACTATCATGAAGCAGGGATTTGTTAATCCTCCATGAGAAGGAGGAGGAGTGCAGTGCCAATGACGAGAGATCGGTGGAGTTCGGGGCATGATCCGACCATGTAATTAGGTGAATGTGAGAATTAAGATGTTTAAGGGTGAGATCATGGCTGGATCATGGCTGAGCAGGATAATGTCGATTCTGGAGTATGTGTTATGTACAGGGGAGTAGAAAAAAAAATCCCGGGCAAGGGGGTCATAAATACGCTACGTGTCGTATAGGTTATGAAGTTTCAAAAAATCTTGTAAGGCCTTGGAATTCGTCCCATCTCTCCTGTCGGGAGGGGCAACTGGAGAAGTGGATCTATCTAAGGAAGGAGTGAGGACAGCATTAAAGTCCTCCCCCTGATCTTGATTAGGAGCATAAATATTGACCAAGGTGCAGGGTAGATTGTTCAATTTGTCTACCAGGATGAGAAATCTGCCCTGCTTGTCACTATGCGTATCTTGTAATTAAAAAATGAGGTGGCGCGCAAAGAGGATAGCCACCCCGCATCTCTTCTGAGTACAATCGCATGCATGGAAGGTGAGAGGGAATTGTCTGGATCTAAGTTCTGGTTGCAGATGTTTAATAAAGTGGGTTTCCTGGAGAAAGATTAGGTCTCCTTTGAGAGCCTGCAGGAACGTTTGGAGTTTGCCTCTTTTTTGGGGGGAATTAAGTCCCTTTACATTGAAGCATATAAGACGGAGGGTCATAGGTAAGATGGGGGTGGTGGAGCAAGTAAGAGAAACTGGAACTGAGAGATACGGAGCTTACATTCTGAGGGAATAGGAGAACAAGACAACCAGGGAGAGATAGATATGGGAGGGATGGAGTGGGCGGTGAAGGGAAGATGAGGGGGGGTCGGGTGTGGTGCAGGACACCCGCCTGTGATGCTGGCATGTAGGGAGGAGCGGTACTTTAGGTACCTGGGGACTAGCGGAGAGCGGAAAGCTCTATAGGGGACGTGACTGGCAGACATTAACCAGTTGACGTGGGAAGGGGCGCTGACAGGGGGGGCGAAAACATGACATTTGTCTCTAGTGGGCTCAGGAGGGGGCAACAGGTCAGGAACAGAGGTGAGAAGTCATAGAGGAGAAACCAGGGAACAGTGCAGAGATTGGCACCACTAGACAAAAAACAACAAAACAAGAAACAGAAAAATACGATACATTGTCAAAAACATTTGTCATGTTCGAGAGCAGAGCCAACCGTACTCTCAAGCAGAAAGATAAAACAATATCAAAAAGTAAACTAAATATAAATATAGAAGTCAATAATAAAAATAGAGACAAACAAGCCTGCAAGCAGGTAGCGGTTGGAGAACGAAAAGGCCAGTGCAGGCAGCATACTTGGAGGGCGTCCGTCTCGAAGAGCAACGTGTAATAAAAGAGAAGAGAAAAACGACACAACCATAACATCTAAACAATGCACCGGAAACACGTTGTTGGTAAGTCAGAAAGACATGACAAAGCGGGGCTGCTGCAAGTCCCTGATGCCAACCTATGGGGGTGTCCGCCGGTCTGCAGTAGTCTGTGAGGACCTTCTTTTAAGTATATTTGCTTTCACTGGTATGGGCCTCCTCTGATTTTAGTAAGGAGACCAAAGGATGCGGTATCAAGAGGAAGGCCTGTGAGAGGTGGAAGGCCTCGCCGTTGTGGACCATTCGCTTCTAGGTGCTCTTTGAGGTTGAGGGGTGGAAGCTTGAGTCCCTGCATCGATTGATTGAGAGGTGCCCGAGCAATGCCCAGGTGCTGGAGAAGGGCCTGGGCTTCGGGAAGTGATCTCGCAGAGACCTGACGATCTTGATGCCAGAGGAAGAGGCGAAAGGGAAAACCCCATCTGTACCGTATATATTACGAGCTCTTAGAATCTGCGTCACAGGGGCCAGCTCCCAGGGCCTAGCTAGGGTAGCTGGCGAGAGGTCCTGGAAGATCTGTAGGATATGGCCCTCATATGTGAGTGTGGACAGCTTTCTAGCACCTCATAGGATCATATTCTTCTACGCCTCCACTGCTGTTTTTGGTCGGGCGACTTAGGTTTTAGTGCCCCATGGGCTCTGTCTAGAAGTAAGTGTTCCTCCAGGACCTCAGGGGCAAGCTGGGAGAATAGCTTCTTGAGGTATTGGTCAAGCTGCAGAAGCTCCACCGATTCAGGTATGCCCTTAATACACAGGTTGTTCCATCTGGCCCGATTGTCCATGTCCTCCTGTTGCTCTTGCACTGACGTCAATTCGTTGCGGATTTGCCAAATGTCTTCCTCCATTCTGGTCTGGGAGAACACAACCGTCTCTAGTCTCTTTTTCACCTTATCAGTACGATCCCCGATAGAGGTCACTTCTCGCAGTGAATGAAGAGCAGTTTGTACTTCAGAGTGGACGGAGGACTTGAGCTCTTTCATTTCTTTAATTAAGGTCATGAAGTCCCGTCTAGTGATAGGAGCAGTATCATCCTCGTCAGAGTCAGACGTATGTGGAGAGTCTGTTCGCTCAGAGCGCGAGGTGGGAGTCTCCTGCTTTGCAAAATTCTGAGGAAGACCTTTGGAGTGGATCTTTTTCCCCTTGGGCATGATGAAGGAAGAGATGAGTAGGGCAGATGAGGATTGCTGAACCATGAACCTGGGTTATCAGCATGTGGTGAATGTTTAGGTCATTTGAAGCCTGCTGGGATGGAGGGCCCGCGGCTCCTTACAGAAGCTGAAGGGTGTGTCGTCTGTGAAATCAGTGATCTAATACAGTGAAGGTGGAGTTGTCACTGAGGGGAGATGAAAATTTGCACAAAAACCGAGATTAAAGTCTAGGATGCAATACCTAAGTTCGGCCACAGGAGGGCAGTGTCTCGTTAGTTGTATAGGGATGCAGACGACTCAGCCTTACTGTGCTGGAACTGAAGACCGTGTACTGTATTAGGCAGCTGTTAGACACAGACTAAGGCCAAAGGAAGGACCCAGCCTCTTACCGGAGTTCCAGGTGCTGCCGACCAGAGAGGATGACCGCAGAGATCAGGAGCAACGAACTGGGACCTGCCAGGTAAGATCCACTGTATGTGCCTCCAGGCTAGATTCCACCAGCCGGAACTCTGCGGGTAGTTACCCCTACAATGGTGGGGAATCGTCACGTCGGGTCTCACTGCGGTGGGCACTGGAGGAAATGCGGGGTGCCGCCGCCAGGCTACAGGGTGCAGGCCACAGGTCAAGACTCTGATGGAGAAGGTGGCGGCCTGGTACCGGAGGAGGCCACATTCTGCGCGCTGTCTCCGTGTGCAGCTGAGCCGGGGCAGATGATGGCCAGGAGACAGTCAGGCACACAGCCTGCAGTGTGGTGAGCAGTCGCCGCTGGACTCTGTCGGTGGGCAGTGGGGCCAGTGTGGGGCACTGCCGCCGTCAGTCCACAGGTCGGGTCTCGGGTGAAGAGGGTGCTGGCTTGGATCTGGGGGGGGGGCACTTTGCGTACCGCGTCCGTGGGCAGCTGAGCTAGGGCAGACAGTGGACAGATATCAGTCAGGCACACAGCCTGGAGTGCTGGGTAGGCCTCAGGGCTCCGTGGGGTTTTGGGTGATCTCTGCGCAGCCCAGATGGTATCAACATGGTCCTCTAACATTGCCCAATCAGGTAGTCACAGGGCTGACACTTTTATTAGCGGGGAGAGCCCCAATAATTGCTAAACAGACTCCCAAAATCTCGGAAATGTGCCGATTCACGTCTACCTATTATGGCTGCCAGGCCATGCCCCTAGTTATGTATTTTTTAATTAGAAAATTAATTAAAAAACAAATGCATACATGTACTTACAGCATGACTGCTAATTGCAATGCTTCTGTATAACTGGAAGATTACATATGTAAATTGATAAATGTAGATTTACTAATTGCAATGTAAAATTTTAATATTTTTCTTTTTAGGCTTATTGTGGCTTGTCTGTGGATGTGTTTGGGAATGAATCATTACCTGAGGTACTTACTTTACTCAGTCCTTATTCTTTCTGTAGTTTGTAAGGCCCACCCCTTCCATCACATGGCTTGACTGACAGAATGGGATTGCTGCTTTCCACACGGGGTATTTTAAACCACAGTGTAAAGCAGCAGTAAGAGGCCATATGTAGCTTCATACAGCATTTTAAAATATACTGAGCATCATTTTGGCATTCAAGCAAAGCCGAAGATTCTACGCAGGGGTTTAGTTTTGGGAAAAAAATGTCAAAGAAAAATTTAAATTATTAGAATCTACTCATTTAAGATAGGCAAATCCACACAAGGTTGACTTATACTTTAAAATTTTCCTCTTATATGAGGCCACCTCGATCACCCTGGATCTATCTGCAGTAGACCAGAGAATAGTAATAAAGCGCATTGTTGGTACATTAAACCACTGGTCAGGTCACTAAGAGGTTCCATAAGAATAATTTGGGCTCGGTTTTCGGAAAACCGAGCTCACCTGAACATTGCAGATCCGAGTGCCATGCCGAGCCGGCTCATTACTTTCGTGCACCCTCGGAACTGAAATCGAGGAAAACCGTCCTTGTTGCATTGTCGGATCTTGTGAGTTTTGGATTCTATAATTATCGCCCTCTATGGAGATACAGCGCCATTTCACAGAGAGGCACAGAGGGGGTAGCATGGTTCTTGGCAGTCTCCACTGTAGTTGGTCATTGTGATTAATGAAAGGGAAAAAGGAGGCTTGGTAATGTCCTTAAAAGTCTCCAGTGACATTCTACTGTGCCATAGCGCACCCTGAAACAGGAGAGGTGGCAGTGTTCAGTTCTGAAACAGACATAATAGGGCTGGCAGTGTTCTTAAAAGTCTCCAGTGACATTGTACTGTGCCATAGGTCACACATAAACAGGAGAGGTGGCAGTGTTCTTGCCAGTCTACAGTGTACATGCCATTGCTCATTGTCCGTGCTGAAACAAATAATTAGGCTGGCAGTGTTCTTGAAAGTCTCCAGTCACATTGCTCTGTGCCATCGATATGTATTCACATCAGTCCACAGAAGACCAGGAGCACCAAGCAGCTGCTGGCACCAGTCATGATGATAGTAATCCCTCTACGTCATCTGCTAAAGCCTAAGTTAAAGAGCATAGTATTTTTAAGTCAGGAAAACAAAATTGTAAAAAACCGCCTATTACCTTGGTAAAGAACAAAACCTGTAAACAAGGCAAAGTTAACTGCAGAAAAACATAAAATTGCCAACATGCCATTCTACACACCCAGTGGCACAGAAAGAATCAGGCCTTTCTGTATGAATGCTAGTTCTGCAACTGTCAGTGAGACATCTTCTTGTTAGGTCAGTCATGACAATGCAAGACCTTGTCATCCAGACTCAAAAAGTGGTGCCAAAATACTTTTAAGTGTGAATGCTGAGCTGTAAAAAATCGGTAAGGTAGATGAAACTGTATGTTCAGATTCAGAAATTACACAAATCCCTGAGCAGAGTTTCTCCATGAGTGCTATGTGTAAGCCTGACCTTTCTGATACTGTACTCATAAAGAAAACCTCCTTTTAGCATTTCTACAGATGTGTGGACAACCAGCCCAAGTGTAGCCGGTGTACACAAATTGAGGATGCCACTTTGGAATAGCAACAGGATGAGGGGGATATTTCTGTAGCTGACAACGGGGCTAATGAGGATGTTGATGACGATGATGTTGTTTGTGTAAGTCCTGCAACAGTGGAAGCAGTTCTTACCAGTGATGAGAAGAAGGCCATTGTCATGCCTGGGTGCCATGCGGCTTATGTAGCCATCACTGCGCTGACGTCACTCGGGGTTGCTGCGAGCCCCGATTGGCTCTCTGCGGTGTCAACAATTCAAACGGCCAGAGGTGAGCCGGGATTGGCTCACCTTTCTGCCCGCTGATTGGCCAGCAGGGGAAATGAGCCCTGATTGGGTCATTTGTCCTCTGCTGCTGGGACCTGCGGAAAAGAAGATAATGGACTCACCTGCCTCGGATCCACGGCCAGGTAAGTCGAGACTTCTTTTCTTTCTCCCATCTCTTCTATCTTTCTGGCTTCCATCTTCTCTTCTTTTTCTTCTGTCTTCACCATCTTCCAGAGCATGGCAGCAGGGCACACTATAGAAATAAAGTAATAGCCAATCTGCCATTGTTTTACCAGCCCGGCTCTTCTAGCTATCGTCCCCTCTGGCATTTGCCCGAACTGCCAGATGGCCAGTCCGGCCCTGCTCTGATCGCTAGTGAGAATATTGATGAGTCATCAATATTCTCACTAGCGATCAGAGTTAGTCCTGCTTCCAAGTTGCTAAGGCTAGATGACTCCTCCACTATCCAGGTTTCCTCAGAAGAATTATTTAATGTTCGTGCCCATGCTGGGGGTGGGTCTTCATCCCAGAAGGAGACCAAGAAGAACTACTAGTAGTTTACAACAATTAACTGTTAAACAATCCTTTGCAAGATACTTGTGTTAGACCTGCGTCCAATATCCACTATTAATGCAGCTGGTTTTAGACAGTTAATTGAGGTCTTGTGTCCCTGTTACCAAATTCCATCATGACACCATTTTACTAGAAAAACTATTCCTCACCTCTACCAGAAGGTTTGTAAAAACTTAATTATTAGGCTACAAAATGCCATTCTACCAACTGTACACTTAACCACAGTGTATTACCGGCTTCACTGAGATGCATACAGCTGACAATCTGTTACAAAAACTAAGGGATGTCACTTATACATGGCTTATCCCACTTAGGCTCTCCTGAGGATATGTCATTTCTGATTACACTACCAATATTGTGAGAGCATTACAGCTGGGGGAATTCCATCACATTCCCTGTTTTGGTCACACAATCAACTTGGTGGTGCAGAGCTTTTTGATAAATGACAGGGACATGCAGGAGATGCTTTTTGTGGCCTGTACAATTTCGGGACATTTCCGGCATTCTGCAACAGCATGTAGGAGATTGCAACAACTACAATAACAATTTAATTTGCCCTGCCACCAACTGAAGCAAGAGGTGGTAACATGGTGGAATTCCACCCTTTTATATGATGATGGCGGAACATCGAAAAGCCATCCACGCTTACTCCACAAGCCATGACATTGGGGAAAGGAGGGGGAATGTATTTTAGTCCAGCGCAGTGGAGAATACTTTCTGTGTTGTGCAAGGTGCTGAAACCATTCAAAGTAGTCACCTGTGAAGTAAGTTCAGACACTGCTAGCTTGTGCCAAGTGATTCCCTTAATTAGACTTTTGGAAAAGCAGCTTGAGAAACTGAAGGAGGAGATGAAACAAAGCAATTATGCTAAGTATGTCAGACTTGTAGATCAAGTAGTTTATTTGTTTTGCCAGGATCCAAGCGTTATCAAAATCTTAAACCTACAATCAAGCACAGTCGCCAAAGTGTAGTGATCCGATTTCAAAAGCTATGTCTCCTATTTGCTTCCAACTGACCTAGATCTAAAGAGATGTAAGGAGCTCCTGGTGAACAAGATGACAGCTCAAGTGGTACGTAGGCATCTCCTCCTTCAGTTTCTCAGGCAACTGCTGCTAGGAAAAAACTTACCTTTCCCAAGAGACCCAGGGATGATGCAGATGGCACAGCACAACATTTTGATGTCTGGTCTAAAAGAATTCACCAAAAACCGTGACACCTCTGCCATAACTCCACCTGCTCCTATTATCAACATCCATTGGATGGTGGAGGATTATTTTAACGACAGCATACAAATAGACACGTCAGACAGTTCCTTTACATATTGGGAGGAAAAACAGGAACTCAGGTATTCAGAAAGAGTTTTCAGCACTTCCGGGAACTTTTTCAGTGATCGGCGTAGGAGGCTACTTCCTAAAAATGTGGAAAAGATGTTGTTTATCAAAATGAACTACAACTTCAACAAGGAAGGCCTTTACCGGCAATTAGATCAAAGTAGAGGGACTTCTGTAATGCTGGATTTCAAAGGGGATGAATTATTATTGTGTGAGGATAATGTACACACTGAGAGTGAGGAATGAGGATGATGACAACAACATCTTGCCACAGTAGAGTTCATTGACAGCACTGTTAGCTTAGGTGCCTTAAGACCATTGTTAGCTTGTTTTCGGGGTGCCCAAACAAGCCAAGCATTTTAGCCACAAAATTAGCACTCCTTGTCGCTGAAGTGCTTGGTTTGTTAAAGTGTGCATGTCCTTTTTAAGATCCAACATAAGGATGGGTGGGAGGGCCCAAGGACAATTCCATCTTGCACCACTTTTCTTTTCTGCCACTGCTGTGTGGCAATGTTTCTTAAATGTGCTATGAACTGCCATGTGTTTGTGCAGTTACTAATCGACAGAGCAACCAGGCAGCTCGCTGTAGTGTTAGAGTTCATTGACAGCACTCTTAGTTTACCTGCCTTAAGCCCAGAGTTAGCTTGTTTTGTGGGGGCCCAAACAAACCAAGCACTTCAGCCACAAAGTGTGCATGTCTTTTTTAAGATCCAACATAAGGGTGTGTGGGAAAGCCCGAAGACAATTCCATCTTGCACCACTTCTCCTTTCAGCTACCCCTGTGTGCCAATGTTACCTAGATGTGCTATAATCTGAGTAAAGAGTACTTAGATACTTAGAACAACATTTTTCTTTGTTTTGCCCTGATAGCGGTGAGAGTCATCATTTAAAGCATATATATCATTTAGCATATATATATATTTATATATATATATATCTATCTATATATATATATTTGGATTACTGCAACAGAAATACAAGCAGGGCGCCTTTCAGTGGTATATTAAATATGCAACATGGGATAGAGCAATAACATGCGTACCGTGAGGAAAAAAGCGTTGAGTCTTTTTGGGAAATAGTGGAGTGGTCTTTGCTGTACTTGTAGTCCTTTCTCTTTTAGGAGTCTCGTGTGCATTTCAGAAGAGTAATCTAAGGTACATGTATATCTCATGCTCCTGATGAAGTCTTGAGTTGTGCAAGACGAAACACGTTGAGCTGTATCCAGTGTATTGTCCAGTACCTCATGTGAGTGCTTTTATTACATTATATTAAATTTTTTATATGCATACCAAAATATCTTCCTTTTTTTCAATCTTATGCAATTTCGCCATCTGGATGAGGTTGTGACTGTGAAGTCATTGGTGTTGCACATGTTTTAATTTTCTCCAGAAGTGGGATACTTCAGGATATATGGTACGCAGACTTACATGTTTTTCTGTGTTGCACTTATATGGGTGTCATATAAATTGGTAATATTGGGATACCAATCCCACACACCCCATAGGATTGTGGGGTTATTGGTGATACTGCCCCTACCAAAAATACTACAGAGTTATACTATGTTTGCTCTTTCCGCATTTTTGTACTGATCGGTGGAGTTCTGGAGGACTACAAGTACAGCAAAGACCACTCCACTATTTCCCAAAAAGACTCAACGCTTTTTTCCTCACGGTACGCATGTTATTGCTCTATCCCATGTTGCATATTTAATATACCACTGAAAGGCGCCCTGCTTGTATTTCTGTTGCAGTAATCCAATTTGTCCGGACTAACCATCTGACGTCAGGCTATCGAGGCTGCCACTCTTACAAGAGTCAAGTGATCTTTATATATTGTGGATACGGGACTTTACTGTCACAAACTGTGTATATATATATATGTGTGCATATATACATATTTTATTTTATTATACCACTTTTAAGTGATCACGCTGTGGTGATCAGCGCCTGATATATCCTCTATTTGTTTTCTATATATATATATATATATATGGGCAGCACAGTGGCCTAGTGGTTAGCACTTCTGCCTCACAGCACTGGGGTCATGAGTTCAATTCCCGACCATGGCCTTATCTGTGTGGAGTTTGTATGTTCTCCCTGTGTTTGCATGGGTTTCCTTCGGGTGCTCCGGTTTCCTCCCACACTCCAAAAACATACTGGTAGGTTAATTGGCTGCTATCAAAATTGACCTTAGTCTCTCCCTCTCTGTCTGTCTGTCTCCCTGTCTTTGTGTCTGTGTGTGTGTGAGTCTATATTAGTGAATTTAGACTGTAAGCTCCAATGGGGCAGGGACTGATGTGAATGAGTTCTCTATACAGCGTTGCGGAATTAGTGGCGCTATATAAATGATGATGATGTTGAGATATTATATATATATATATAACATCATTTTTATATACTTTTGTAGAGTATAGGGGTTCGTTCATGGATTTTTTTTTTTGTGCAGGCACTTCTCTTCTTACTTTGTTCATAGTACTTAAAAGACTGGTCCCATTCTTTTTTAGTTTTTTTGCAAGTGTGTCAGATGTGAAATAATTATGAGTAAGTTACGTTTTGACCTTTGTTGCAAAACAATGTCATAAGTCGCAATACTACATGGTACAACAATTCCTGATCAATTGGATGTTAATCTTTGCCATTTATTAAATGGTCTACTGCTGGCCTGTGCTTTTGTCCATACTTATCAGGTTTTGAGGCTATATATTGAGTAAAAGGACATTTTGCTTTACAAGGAAATAACTGCTTATCAACAGTGATGTATGCTCCCGACTTATAATTTGCAATACAGTTTTCAATTAACTTATTCCATACTGTTGAAAATAGAAAAAAAAATTCAGTCTGTGAACGTTTGGATTCTAAAAATAGCTCAGACCTTAGGGGGCTGGCTTACCCTATGAGGCTGTGTCCAAATTTGTATAAAAAGCACTGTCTTGTATTGAAAATTGTCCTCCTTGTTTCATCTGACCTGGTACCTTCAACCTAAGTGAGCAAATAAACATCAGTTGCTTCAAAGACCTGCTTGGAAACTTCTCTATCCCTGTGACCTACAGATTAGACCCAACATCTAATCCGTTCCAGGGTGTTTCTGAGGTTTGGACCCTGCATCCAGTACCATTGCTCTGCCCGCTACCCAGAAGCTCTGGCCAGTGTGATAGGCCAGGGGGATCCATCCACAGCAACCCTGATCCATAGGAAGAGGTCAGGAGTACCAGCCCAGGTACACCAGTAATGGGATACACTCGCAGCATCAGTTACCCATATGGAACCCGGTTCTGGATGGTAATGAGTCCAGTGGTGGCATCATTTGTAAGGTCCTCCTACTGCGGTTAGAGGGCGCATTTGGGATAACTAAAGGGAACGGTGGCAAAGTAAGCCTAGCCGGTTCCCAGCAGCAATAGATAGAATGGACCGCCTATGTCACCCTATCACACCTATATTATCTAAGGTGCCAGCTGCATGGCATTAAGCACGCGCTCGGTATATCCCATATTATATATGGTACCAGCTGTGTGGCAATGTAAATGCCCATATATGTATACAGAAAAAGACAGTTGTTGTCAGCGCTTATCCTTAACACTGCATATGTGTGTATCTAGCAAAATGGAAACTTGAGGTATTAGTTCATATGTTGATCAAAACATTTAAGCCTGCACCCCAGGGTCAAGAGCACTTCATTTTATGCAGGTCCTACACTGACATATATGCTTTAAACACCGTTAAAATCAGATGCACTCACCTCCTGCAACTCTTTGTGCATACATTACTCCATAACAAAGAGTTAATAGGACTCCCTTGGACAGTGAAGGTGATAATGAAAAACATAAAATTCAACAAACACTAATTTCAGTGCTTTCGTTCTGGTAAGTCATAAAAATAAATAAGTCAGCAGAGGTTATTCCACAAAATGAATTGGAAAAGAAATTAGATGACAAGAAAAGGTTTACCCAGAGTCAAATTACTCCGTCGGGCATTCTAGTGTTAAGATTCATAAGTAACACACACAAATATCAAAATGCACACACTGTCACACATACAAACATTTATTTATGTCCAGCTACCAATTGTTTGTATTGTTGGAATGAGGAGAGAATGAGAAGAGACTGGAAGGTGGAGCCATGAAAGATGAACTAGTCATAATCAACAATAGGTGTAGCAGGTCTTCAGAAATGTTGTACTTGATGGAATTTCAAGAGGAAAATAAGCCTTCATTCAGTACAGAATTTCCATGATTAAATTTTGTTCAAGACACCTTCAAGTGTAGTCAGACTACAAAACATTAGTATCCATCCTCAACCACAAAAGTTGGGCTCTAATAGGAAAGTCTATGGGTAGATCAAAATTCAATGTTCAACTTCAATGTTGGCACTGACCATAGAATACAGGCTTTTGCAATCAGGAACATCCTGGAGGTTGGGAACTACATCAGGAATTATTCCAGATAATAGTGAACAGTACAGGTAGCTATCATGGCTACAAATCAGAATGCAATGTTACCTTTGGTAATGCTTCTTCAAACGGAGAAGATGTCAAGTGACAGAACTAAGTGATGCACTAACAGGACCATGGATTTTCAGCTTGGGATATGTGATCCCTTCATCACGTCTAGTATGAAAAGTACTAGAGAAGTGTAAGCAAGATAAGATGGACGTAATAGCAGTCCTAATCTTCTGGCCAAAGAGAGTCTGGCTTTCTCAAATACTAAACATGGCATTTAGTCATTGGCCCTGCTGTGACAGGGTCGCAATAGGCGTCCAAACCTCAGTGTTTGCGTTTGAAGGTAAAAATGTTGCGATGTTAAACCTGCATACAATAGGTTTTTGAGAGAAAGTGACAATTACACTTCTAAAAGTCTAGTAACATAATAGTTCAAAATGCTAGAACAGGGTTTATAAGAAATTTTCCTTCTGTGGCCTTAATAGAGGTGAGAATCCAAGACCGTCCTTATTTTGCAATTATTACAGGATGGATTAGAGAAAGGAATGAGTCTCCACTCTATCAAAGTCCAGGTACTAGCATTAGACTCCTTCCTGGAAATACGGTTGACAGGGAATAGGGACAGCACATGGTTTCTAATAAGTCATGCGCAGCAGACCTTCAATTAAATCATTTGTAGATGAATTGGATAATTATACGTGCTATCCTGTCAAGGAACCTTACATGAACAGCTTCCAAGATAAATTAGTCCTAAAAACCAAACCGCAATTTCAGGTTCCTGCAGGCAGTTAAGCACTTCATACCCCAGGTGAAACTTGGTCATTAATGCTTTAACAGAAGAACCCTTTGAATCTCTTGGGGAAATTTCCTGAAGATGGACAACTCTGATTTTTTTTTTCCTGGTAGCAGTTATATCTGTCAGAAGGATTGGAGACCTGCACACACTATGGCACCAGGGGCCTTATTATGAACATTTCTCATGATAAGGTGGTCCAAAGAGCCAACTTCCATTTTTTCCATATATTTGTTCCCAATTGGAAAGCGTTACAGCATATGCAGGTGTTTCATAAATAAATGTTAATAATAATAATAATAATAATAATGATGAAGTCCCAAGAATCCTGAAAGCAAATTCGACCAGAGCCATTGCATGTGAAGAGATCATGTGAGCCATGCCAGAAGAACTATGCAAAGTGATGGACTGGAACTCCCTACACACTTTTTTGAATCTTTACAGACTTAACTTGTCAGGAAAGTTTTGCAGGCTGCAGATACCCCTGCCCATCAGTGTTTGAGGCAGAAAATAAAACGGGTGAATTTTTTACCTGTTAATTTAATTTCCTTGATTACCTACATGGCAGCTTAGTTCACATCCCTTAAACTGTATTATTGCAGTCTTGTCTTTTATTTTCTTTATATGTTATTTGTTTATGCTGGGGAAGATTTGGAAAACTTTGGAAGAAGGGAGTAGATAAATTGATATTTCTCTTTCATCCATCTGGGGGACACTCCTTAACCATGGGGGGGGAGGAGTCTGGCACCCAAAGAGTTAACTTTTTTCAGCTGACAGCATATCACCCCCTCCAATTCCCACATACCTCAGTTTGAATTGGGTGCCCTTGGACGAAGGTTGCACCTGAACCGCTTCCCCCCCCCCCCGCTGAGTGAGCACGTGGAAGATCCCTTTTTTGGCGCCAAGCTTCAAAAGGAGGACAGTTGTAGCAGTCATTTGAAGAGAAGTGCACTGTTGACACATATCTTCCCCGCTGAGTATCACTTTTATTTCTTCTGTGTGTATGTGTGTGCATGTGTAGACATGTATATTATAAGACAATGATGTGTTGAGAGAACTGTTGTTTATGAGAAAACTATAAAGTTCTCCAAGCCTGTCTTATTTAATCAGAAATACTATGATATGTTAAATAACCTAGTCTGTATTTTCTGATAAAGGTTGTGGAAGTGTTTGGGCGTGCCAAACATGTTGTCTGTTCCAAATGTAATGCTAAATGGGCCCAGGTGTTCTGTGCTAATTGCAGTCATTACTGAAAAACCTCCTGCAGCCTTTCAACTTGACTAATTATACCTTATACTCTCTATATAGAGGAAAAGGAACAGAAATACTATCTTTTGACTGGTTCATAGATAAATATGTACCTGTATTTTGCGGTGTGGTAGCAAAATGTGAGAAAGATAAAGCAACAGGATTTCACCTAAGTAGATTGGGGAAATCACTGTTAGCAGAGACACAGAAGGAGATTCCAGTGGTAGGGGAATGTGTTGAGAAGCACCTCTTCCCCTCCCCCGCTGAGTGAGCATGTGGAAGATCCCTTTTTGGCGCCAAGCTTCAAAAGGAGGACAGTTGCAGCATGTCACTAGGAGTTGCTACCCGAGTTTCGCCAGATGGAACTCTGCTAGAGAGGCGGGGTTATGGCACGCTCCTCAAAGCAGGCAGGTGAATGATTGGAGCGACACAACAGCAGGAGAGAAGAGATAGTCTGAGGAAGTCAGCGACTTGGAGCTGGAAACTGGAAACTGAAGATAATGTAGACACGAGGAGTGGGCGTGGATAGGTGATGGTAGAGGAGGAGTCAGTGGTCTGCGTACAGTAAGTTGTACCACTGTTGTGATGGGAAGAATAGTACTGGTGCAGGTAGGTAGCAGGGTAGTCGGTGGTCTGCGTTCAGCAAGTTGTACCACCGCTATGGTGAGAAGTCTGGTCCAGGTGTAGGTAGGCAATAGGAGAGTCAGTGGTCTGCGTATAGCAAGTTGTACCACCGCTGTGATAGGAAGACTTGTCCAGGTGCGGGTAGGTAGCAGGGAAGTCAGTGGTCTGCGTGCAGCAAGTTGTACCACTGCTGTGAGAAGGAATGAGGACTTGTCCAGGTGCAGGAGAGTGAAGTTGAAAGGCAAACTGTGGCTGTATGGAAACAGCGCGAGTAGAGCAATGTCTTGTGAGGCAGAGATGGAAGGCACAATGAATAGTAAGTATGGAGTAGATGCCTTGCAGTGACGGAAAGCTGGTCACAGCAGATATGCACAATAACGCTAAGTAGTAGCGTGAGGAGATATCGTAGCTTGAGTGAAAGCTTGTCCTAAATGAAGCAATGCAGTAGCACAGTCTATATGGGTACTTGTACCCTGTGCAGCAAACAACAATGGATACAACTGGTATGCGAGCAATAGGCAATAGTCAGTAGAGCATACCCAGTTGTGTAGATCTGGAATCAGCTGAGAAGTGAAGCGTTGTAGCGGTATGGGAACCGCCGCTGAGTTGAGCAGGGAGCAGCGTGGAAGCTGAAGCACGAGTAGAGCTGGAAGCAGTTTGGAAACTGTACACAGGAGTAGAGCTGGAAGCAGTTTGGAAACTGCACACAGGAGTAGAGCTGGAAGCAGTTTGGAAACTGCACACAGGAGTAGAGCTGGAAGCAGTTTGGAAACTGCACACAGGAGTAGAGCTGAAAGCAGTTTGGAAACTGCACACAGGAGTAGAGCTGAAAGCAGTTTGGAAACTGCACACAGGAGTAGAGCTGGAAGCAGTTTGGAAACTGCACACAGGAGTAGAGCTGGAAGCAGTTTGGAAACTGCACACAGGAGTAGAGCTGGAAGCAGTTTGGAAACTGCACACAGGAGTAGAGCTGAAAGCAGTTTGGAAACTGCACACAGGAGTAGAGCTGAAAGCAGTTTGGAAACTGCACACAGGAGTAGAGCTGGAAGCAGTTTGGAAACGGCACACAGGAGTAGAGCTGGAAGCAGTTTGGAAACTGCACACACCTATAGAAGTTCACTGGGAGTGAGACCTCAAGATCAGGCAACTACCTAAGGCTGCAGGTGCCTTAAGTAGGGAGGGGTGATTGATCCATCAATCACATTAGTGGTCAGGTGACCTGCGCATGCGCAGTGCGACAGGATGGCGGACGGCCGCGGTTCCACACAGGTGTGAGCGGGAAAGATGGACAACCACGTACCAGAGTGGAGGCACTCACACTCCGGTGAGTGACAGTACCCCCCCTTTTAAAGGTGGGCACAGAACACTTGGAACCGGGTTTGCCCGGAAATTTTTGGTACAATTTTTTAAGCAGGGCTGGAGCGTTGAGGTCCTCAGTGCGAATCCAGGAGCGTTCTTCTGGACCGAAGCCCTTCCAATGAACGAGGAATCGGAGAGTTCCTCGCGAAATTTTAGCATCCAGGATCTGAGAGATCTCAAACTCCTCTTCTTGATGAATCTGTACTGGTTTAGGTACAGAAGGAGGAGCAGAAAAAATATTGATAACAAGAGGTTTGAGCAGAGAGACATGGAAGGCATTGGAGATCCGGAGGTTCTTTGGTAATAGTAGCTTGAAGCATACTGGATTTATGACTTGAGTGATCTTGTATGGTCTGATGAAGTGTGCCGCAAACTTCATGGACGGAACCTTCAAGCGGATGTTTTTTGTAGAAAGCCATACACGGTCTCCAAGCTTGAGTGGTGGAATGGCTCGCCTTTTTTTATCTGCGAAAAATTTGTATCTGGCTGATGCTTTCCTCAGGGATGATCTCACCTGAGTCCAGATGATTTTAAAGTTTTGACAAAGTCTCTCCACCGCAGGGACTTGGGTGGGAGGGAGGGCAGGAAACTCTGGGAGAGACGGATGGTGACCGTAAACCACGAAAAAAGGAGTTTTTATTGAAGACTCATGGTACATGTTATTGTGGGCAAACTCAGCCCACGGGAGTAAATCTACCCAATTATCTTGATTGGCTGAGGAAAAGATTCTTATGAAGGTCTCGAGATCTTGATTGACCCTTTCGGTCTGGCCGTTTGATTGGGGATGGTAAGACGATGATAGAGACAGTCGGATACCCAAGTTCTTACAAAGGGCTCGCCAAAATCTGGAGACGAACTGCACTCCTCTATCGGACACAATCTCGGACGGACAGCCGTGAATTCGAAAGATTTCTTTAATAAAATGGTCAGCCAAGGTAGAAGAAGATGGTAATCCGGTGAGAGGAACGAAGTGAACCATCTTGGAGAATCTATCCACCACTACCCAGATGGTATTACATCTCTTGCTAAGAGGAAGTTCGGTGACAAAGTCCATACTTATGTGGGTCCAAGGTTTGGTAGGGATAGGTAGTGGTTGGAGCAATCCCGCTGGTGTTCTGCGGGAAGATTTAAATTGAGAGCAGATCACACAAGCGGCCACAAATTCTCTGACATCCTTTCTGATAGAAGGCCACCAATAACTCCGGGAAAGGATCTCAAAAGTCTTTCGTTCCCCAGAATGTCCAGAGAAGCGTGAAGAATGGTACCATGACAATATTCACTTGCGTAGAGATGGCGGAACAAGAGTTCTCCCAAACGGTAGCACATTGGTGGACGAAGTGGCCAAAGTCACACATTTGGGATCCAGTATAGGATGATCGGAAGAATCCAAAATGTCAGAAGGAGGAGCAAATGCCCGGGATAAAGCATCTGCTTTCCTGTTCTTTGCAGCAGGTTTGAACGTTATAATGAGTTCGAAGTGAGAAAAGAAAAGTGACCACCTCGCCTGTCGAGGGTTTAGACATTGGGCTGTTTGTAAATAGAGGAGATTTTTGTGGTCGGTGAAGATGGTTACAGGATAATGAGCCCCCTCCAGTAGATATCTCCACTCCTCCAATGCGACTTTTATTGCCAACAGTTCTTTGTCACCGATGGTGTAGTTCTTTTCCGCGGGTAAAAGACCCCGGGAGTAGAAGGCACAAGGATGGAACTTCTGTTGCTCAGATCTTTGGGAGAGAATAGCTCCTAGTCCGACATTGGAGGCGTCCACCTCGAGAAAGAAGGGAAGGTTTACGTCAGGCTGCCGAAGAACAGGGGCGGTAGAAAATGCTTCTTTAAGGCTTTGGAAAGCGTGAAGGGCCTCGGAGGACCAGTGTTTAGTATTGGCGCCCTTCTTGGTCAGGGCCACAATAGGAGAAGCAATAGATGAGAAGTTCAAGATAAAACGTCTGTAATAATTCGCAAACCCCAGGAAGCGTTGTATAGCCCTGAGGGTAGTTGGCTGGGGCCAAAGTAGGACGGCATTAACTTTGTCAGGGTCCATCTCCAGACCTACTCCGGACACGATGTATCCCAAGAATGGAATTTGGGATAATTCGAAAGAGCATTTTTCTAATTTGCAGAATAGGAGGTTCTTCCGCAGTCTGGAGAGAACTTCTGCCACATGTTGATGGTGGGAGACAGATCTTGAGAGAAGATTAAAATGTCGTCCAGATAGACTACAACGCACACGTATAATAGGTCCCGGAAGATCTCGTTCACGAATCCTTGGAAGACAGCTGGGGAATTACACAGTCCAAAGGGCATAACTAGGTATTCTTAATGCCCATCCCTGGTGTTGAATGTTGTCTTCCATTCGTCGTCTGACTTGATCCAGATTAGGTTGTAAGCGCCACGGAGATCAAGTTTGGTAAAAATCCGAGCACCTTTTATACGATCAAAAAGTTCGGTGATAAGAGGAATCGGGTACCGATTTTTTACGGTTATGGCATTGAGCCCCCGATAATCAATGCAGAGTCTTAAGGTCCCATCTTTCTTTTTCACGAAAAAGAAGCCCGCTCCAGCGGGAGAGCTGGAAGGTCGAATGAATCCACGATGAAGGTTGTCCTTGATATACTCTGACATAGCCTGTGTCTCTGGTAGCGAGAGAGAGTATACACGGCCCCTAGGAGGGTTTTTGCCAGGTAGTAAATCTATGGGACAATCCCATGCCCGATGAGGTGGCAGGCGTTCAGATTGCGCCTTATCGAACACGTCAGCGAACGGGGCATACTGTGGAGGAAGGCCCGGAGGACCAGGTGTTATAGATGATCTGTTGATTTTGAGTGGTACCACTCGGGTTAGGCATCTATGATGACAATCCGGGCCCCAGGATGTGACTTGGTGAGTACTCCAATCGACTTGTGGTGAATGAAGCTGAAGCCATGGAAGGCCAAGAACGATGGGACTAGTAGTAGCAGGAAGGACCAGCAAAGAGATTTTCTCTTGGTGTAAGGCTCCAATTTGAAGGGTCAAAGGAGTCGTACAGTGGGTGATAAGTCCATTAATGATGCGAGAACCGTCTATAGCGGTGACCGCTATGGCGGTTTTTAACGGGGCCACTGGTAGGGACCACTGGTTAACAAGAGCACTGGAGATAAAGTTGCCGGCAGCGCCGGAATCCAGAAGTGCTTGAGAGATAAAAGATTTGGTGGCTGAGAAGATGGTAACATCAAATGCACACACTTTGGAATCCATAGAAGATGGAGAGGAGTCCAGGGACCCTAACCTTACCTCTCCAGAACTGGTTAGGGCCTGGCATTTCCCGACTTCTTAGGACATGAGTTCAGGTTGTGAGTAGGGTCAGCACAATAGATGCAGAGTCTATTTTGTATTCGTCGATCCCTCTCTCTAGATGTTAACTTCGAAAGTCCTACCTCCATGGGTTCCACTGGAGGGGGAAGATGACGAACTTGAGGTGATGGGCGAGTGAACCCCTTAGAGTTGCTTGTTCTTTCAGACTCCCTCTCACGGAATCTCATGTCTACCCTATGACATAGGGAATTTAGATCGTCCAAGGAGGAGGGTAACTCTTGTGTGGTCAGTGCGTCTTTGATCTTATCCGTCAGACCCTGCCAGAAGGCAGCTATCAGGGCCTCAGTGTTCCACTGTAGTTCAGAGGCGAGTATCTGAAATTGAATGACGTACTGGGCCACAGAGTGTGATCCTTGGCGTAGTCGGAGAATGCTGGAAGCCGCAGAGACAACGCGGCCAGGTTCATCGAAAATTTTGCGGAACGTGGAAATGAAGAGTGCACTATCCTCTAATAGGGGGTCATTTCTCTCCCACAGAGGGGAGGCCCACGCAAGAGCCTGTCCGGAAAACAGAGAAATGAGGTAGGTAATCTTGGCACGGTGAGTGGCAAAATGGTGAGGTTGAAGCTCGAAATGGAGAGAGCACTGATTCAAAAAACCTCTGCACGTCTTGGGATCTCCATCATATTTTGAGGGAGTAGGCAGGTGTAGCGTGGAAGCAGTAGACACCTGGGATGGCACTGGGGAAGGAGAAGGCGCTGGAGGTTCAACAGTCGCTGAAACATTTTGTAGAGGAACTCCTCGGGTGGCCAGAGTCTGGAAACACTGGAACAGATGTTGCTGCCGAACATCCTGTTGTTCTACCCGAGTGACCAGATGCTGCAGCATCTCCTTAGCTGTTGGTTCCAATCCTGGGTCTGTCATGGCCTGATCTTACTGTCACGGGCACTAGGAGTTGCTACCCGAGTTTCACCAGATGGAACTCTGCTAGAGAGGCGGGGTTATGGCACGCACCTCAAAGCAGGCAGGTGAATGATTGGAGCGACACAACAGCAGGAGAGAAGAGATAGTCTGAGGAAGTCAGCGACTTGGAGCTGGAAACTGGAAACTGAAGATAATGTAGACACGAGGAGTGGGCGTGGATAGGTGATGGTAGAGGAGGAGTCAGTGGTCTGCGTACAGCAAGTTGTACCACTGTTGTGATGGGAAGAATAGTACTGGTGCAGGTAGGTAGCAGGGTAGTCGGTGGTCTGCGTTCAGCAAGTTGTACCACTGTTGTGATGGGAGGAATAGTACTGGTGCAGGTAGGTAGCAGGGTAGTCGGTGGTCTGCGTTCAGCAAGTTGTACCACCGCTATGGTGAGAAGTCTGGTCCAGGTGTAGGTAGGTAATAGGAGAGTCAGTGGTCTGCGTATAGCAAGTTGTACCACTGCTGTGATAGCAGGACTTGTCCAGGTGCGGGTAGGTAGCAGGGAAGTCAGTGGTCTGCGTGCAGCAAGTTGTACCACTGCTGTGAGAAGGAATGAGGACTTGTCCAGGTGCAGGAGAGTGAAGTTGAAAGGCAAACTGTGGCTGTATGGAAACAGCGCGAGTAGAGCAATGTCTTCTGAGGCAGGGATGGAAGGCACAATGAATAGTCTGTATGGAGTAGATGCCTTGCAGTGAGGGAAAGCTGGTCACAGCAGATATGCACAATAACGCTAAGTAGTAGCGTGAGGAGATATCGTAGCTTGAGTGAAAGCTTGTCCTAAATGAAGCAATGCAGTAACACAGTCTATATGGGTACTTGTACCCTGTGCAGCAAACAACAATGGATACAACTGGTATGCGAGCAATAGGCAATAGTCAGTACAGCATACCCAGTTGTGTAAATCCAGAATCAGCTGAGAAGTGAAGCGTTGTAGCGGTATGGGAACCGCCGCTGAGTTGAGCAGGGAGCAGCGTGGAAGCTGAAGCACGAGTAGAGCTGGAAGCAGTTTGGAAACTGTACACAGGAGTAGAGCTGGAAGCAGTTTGGAAACTGCACACAGGAGTAGAGCTGGAAGCAGTTTGGAAACTGCACACAGGAGTAGAGCTGGAAGCAGTTTGGAAACTGCACACAGGAGTAGAGCTGGAAGCAGTTTGGAAACTGCACACAGGAGTAGAGCTGGAAGCAGTTTGGAAACTGCGCACACAGGAGTAGAGCTGGAAGCAGTTTGGAAACTGCACACAGGAGTAGAGCTGGAAGCAGTTTGGAAACTGCACACAGGAGTAGAGCTGGAAGCAGTTTGGAAACTGCACACACCTATAGAAGTTCACTGGGAGTGAGACTTCAAGATCAGGCAACTACCTAAGGCTGCAGGTGCCTTAAGTAGGGAGGGGTGATTGATCCATCAATCACATTAGTGGTCAGGTGTAGTTGTTAAAGGGACCTGCGGGAAAGATGGAGAACCACGTACCAGAGTGGAGGCACTCACACTCCGGTGAGTGACACAGCAGTCATTTGAAGAGAAGTGCACTGTTGACACATATCTTCCCCGCTGAGTATCACTTTTATTTCTTCTGTGTGTATGTATGTGCATGTGTAGACATGTACAGTCAGGTCCATAAATATTGGGACATCGACACAATTCTCATATTTTGGGCTCTATACACCATCACAATGGATTTGAAATGAAACAAACAAGATGTGCTTTAACTGCAGACTTTCAGCTTTAATTTGAGGGAATTTACATCCAAATCAGGTGAACAGTGTAGGAATTAAAACGGTTTCTATATGTGATTCCCACTTTTTAAGGGACCAAAAGTAATGGGACAAACTAAACAATCCTACATCAAACTTTCACTTTTTAATACTTTGTTGCAAATACTTTGCAGTCAATTACAGCCTAAGGTCTGGAACGCATAGACATCACCAGACGCTGGGTTTCATCTCTGGTGATGCTCTGCCGGGCCTCTACTGCAAGTGTCTTCAGTTCCTGCTTGTTCTTGGGGCATTTTCCCTTCAGTTTTGTCTTCATCAAGTGAAATGCATGCTCAATCGGATTCAGGTCAGGTGATTGACTTGGCCATTGCATAACATTCCACTTGTTAGCCTTAAAAAACTCTTTGGTTGCTTTTGCAGTATGCTTCGGGTCATTGTCCATCTGCACTGTGAAGCGCCGTCCAATGAGTTCTGAAGCATTTGACTGAATATGAGCAGATAATATTGCCCGAAACACTTCAGATTTCATCCTACTGCTTTTGTCAGCAGTCACAACATCAATAAATACAAGGGAACTAGTTTAATTGGCAGCCATACATGCCCATGCCATGACACTACCACCACCATGCTTCACTGATAAGGTGGTATGTTTTGGATCATAAGCAGTTCCTTTCCTTCTCCATACTCTTCTCTTTCCATCACTCTGGTACAAGTTGATCTTTGTCTCATCTGTCCATAGGATGTTGTTCCAAAACTGTAATGGCTTTTTTAGATGTTGTTTGGGAAACTGTAATCTGGTCTTCCTGTTTTTTTGGTTCACAAATGGTTTACATCTTGTGGTGAACCCTCTATATTCACTCTTGTGAAGTCTTCTCTTGATTGTTGACTTTGACATATATACACCTACCTCCTGGAGAGTGTTCTTGATTTGGCCAACTGTTGTGAAGGGGTTTTTCTTCACCAGGGAAAAAATTCTTCTGTCATCGACCACAGTTGTTTTCCGTGGTCTTCCAGTCTTTTGGTGTTGCTGAGCTCTCCGATGCGTTCTTTCTTTTTAAGAATGTTCCAAACAGTTGATTTGGCCACACCTAATATTTTTGCTATCTCTCTGATGGGTTTGTTTTGATTTTTCAGCCTAATGATGGCTTGCTTCACTGATAGTGACATCTCTTTGGATCTCATATTGAGAGTTGACAGCAACAGATTCCATATGCAAATGTCACACCTAGAATCAACTCCAGACCTTTTACCTGCTGATTTGATGATGAAATAACGTGGGAATAGCCCACACATGTCCATGAAATAGCTTTGGACTCGATTGTCCCATTACTTTTGGTCCCTTAAAAAGTGGGAGGCACATATAGAAACCGTTGTAATTCCTACACCGTTCATCTGATTTGGATGTAAATATCCTCAAATTAAAGCTGAAAGTCTGTAGTTAAAGCACATTTTGTTAGTTTCATTTCAAATCTATTGTGGTGGTGTATAGAGCCCAAAATATGAGAATTGTGTCAATGTCCCAATATTTATGGACCTGACTGTATATTATAAGACAATGATGTGTTGAGAGAACTGTTGTTTATGAGAAAACTATAAAGTTCCCCAAGCCTGTCTTATTTAAATCAGAAATATTATGATATGTTAATATAACCTAATCTGTATTTTCTGATAAATTGGAGAAGTGTTTGTGAATTTTGAAACGTGATTTAGTTTTTCTTATCTTGTGATGGCAGATAAAAGCAAAACAACACGTACCAAACATAATGTCTGTTCAAAATGTAATGTTAAACTAACAAGTGAACGGCTGGATCAGGGGGGGCTCTGTGCAGCCTGCACTGTGGCTCCTGTGAAACAGTCTATAGACACCTCCACCATAACGGTAGATCCTCCTGAGTGGGCGGCTGCCTTAACACAGGGAGTTAATACCCTTGTAAATCTGTTATCTAAACCAGTTGAGATCCCAGCTACATCTGTGGTTTCTCAGGGTATAACAGTAGGAATGACAGATGAGTCATTTTCCCCAGGGGTCAGTGTATTTCCCTCCCCAGCCCTCCAGGGGGTTTCCCAGATGGGAGAGGTGGGTTGGTCAGCGGTGGCTAAAAGCCTGGACCGGCTTACCCATCTACTGGAGAACCCCAGACACAAGCGTAGTGTTAAAAGACGTAGACAAACAGCTAAAGCACTGTGGTCAGTATCAGACTCTGAGAGTTCCTCAGAGGAGGAGGGGGAGTTGTTGGACGATTCAGATGTGTCCATTATAGAGTCAGAAGGAAACTCTAGGCACCAGGGTATGGACGATCTGGTAAGAACAGTTCGTCAGACCCTGGGGTTTGCTGAAGTAGAGGAGACAAAGTCTTTGGACCGCTCCCTCTTTAAGAAGACTTCTAAGCAGGTGGTCAGGTTCCCTCCCTCAGCTGAGTTGAGGGATATTGTAGAGGCCTCTTGGAAATATCCAGATAAAGGGTTCTCTATGCCAAGGAAGTTTGGCGTATTGTATCCCCTTCAGGAGGAGGATATGACCCGTTGGGAACAGGTGGAAAAGGTGGATGCACCTGTGGCGAGATTGGTTCGTCAGACTACACTACCTGTACCCGGGTCAGCGACCTTACAGGACGCGACTGACAAGAAATTAGAATCCCTGCTGAAGTCGATCTTCTCGGCCGCCGGTATTAGCCTCAGGCCAGCATTGTCCTCTACCTGGGTAGCTAGGGCCATGGAAGTCTGGGCAGGGCAGTTAGAGTCTGCCTTGAAGGATTCAGATTTACTGCCTCTGGCCATGCAGCTAAGGGAGGCAGCAGGCTATGTATATGAAGCGGCCCATAATTCGGCCTCCATAGCTTCGTCTATTTCAGCTACAGCTGTAGTAGCTAGAAGGGCGTTATGGTTAAGGGCTTGGAATGCGGATTCAGAGTCTAAACGATCATTAGAATCCATCCCGTACACGGGTGGGATGTTATTTGGTCCAGAATTAGACTCTTGGATTTTACAGGCTTCAGGGGGCAAGAAGACGTCCTTGCCTGTAAATACTCCAAGACCTAGGGCTAGGCCTAGGTTTAGTTCTTTCAGACATCCTCCTTACGGGGGCGGGTCTGGCAGAGGCCAGACTACCAATCCAGGGGCCGTGGAATCCAGGAGACAGTCCCGTAGGGGAAGGTCATCCTTTGCCCCTGTGGCGCGGAGAGCTTCTTCCGCCAAGCTGCCGGATAGACCAGCAGCGTGACTACCACCCACCTCTGGTTCCAGAGGGTGGGGTGGGAGGACGGCTGCTTGGGTTTGCCCGGCAGCAGACAGGGTCCTCAGTAGACGAGTAGGTCCAGATTATCGTGATAGAATTCATGGGACCAGCTCACCTCAGGTTTTGGAAAAAATTACCTCGCTGGCTTCTGTCAAATCAGAAAGAGCTCAGGGCTGTCGATTTGCTTCATTCAGACGAAGCTATACAGGCTTAGAATTTCCAGTAAGGGAAAAGGTTTTAGTCACACACACCCATTCAGTGTGCTAAGGCTAGACGAGTTGTTCAGTCTAGGACCGAACTTCTAGAGTCTGAAAGGGTCACAGAGAATCCCTTGTCTAAGAATGAGTTTCTTGAGACTAGTGAGGGACTTGGTACGCAGCAGAAGCTTGTCTCCACCGGAGAAGTTGATGTCCTAGATGGAGTGGACAGGCAGGATCCTGTTAGACAAGAGGCTGTCAGTAGCCAGGTCTTTGAAGCTGCTGGGAAAGATGGTGACATCTTTCGCGACCTTACCCTGGGCAGGGTCCCATCCCAGAGGAGCATTCCCGTGTTCGAGGTACCAGTGGAGGAGGTAGGTCCTCAGCTGGTGGTTGCTGGACAAGAACCGAACAAAAGACAGGGAAGTCCCAGAGTTCTGCGCAAGAACAAGGGATCCACTTGTAAGGGATGTCCTAGCAAGGCCTTGGGGCTGCAGGTAAAACCTGCCCTACAGGGTCCCGTAGAGAGAGGACCCTCAGACTCCTAGAACAAATACAAATAAATATTTGGACGTAGTGAGGGCATTACGTATATATGTAAGAGATCTGCAAAGATACGTAAGACAGAGTCTCTATTTGTGTTGTTTGACTTTTCCAAACGGGGATGGCCAGCATCTAAGCAAACTATTGCCAGATGGCTTACCCTGACTATCAGGGAGGCTTATGTCCGTATTAATCTCCCTGTGCCGAAACGTATTGTTGCCCATTCTACCTGGTCGGTTGGGGCGTCTTGGGCGGCTCATAATGGAGCCACGGCGGACCAGCTGTGCAGAGCAGCCACCTGGTCCTCGGTCCATACCTTTACGAAATTCTACCAATTTAATATATTTGCTTCTGGGGACGCCTCCTTTGGCCGTAGTGTTCTGCGTGCAAGGAGATCAGAGCGGTCCCACCCTTCAGAGGGATTGCTTTTGTAAGTCCCCATGGTTAAGGAGTGTCCCCCAGATGGATGAAAGAGAAAACGGGATTTATACTTACGATGAATCTTTTTCTCTGAGTCCATCTGGGGGACACTCCGATCCCCCCCGTCTTTTCATTGTTTTGTCTCCACTCCCCCTCTGTTGAGTGGTGTGTCTTGGTTGATTGGCCTATCTTCCTAATGGCTTTTGTAATCAAACTGAGGTATGTGGGAATTGGCGGGGGTGATATGCTGTCAGCTGAAAAAAGTTAACTCTTTGGGTGCCAGACTCCTCCCCCCGACTCAACCCCCATGGTTAAGGAGTGTCCCCCAGATGGATTTAGAGAAAAAGATTTATCGTAAGTATAAATCCCGTTATTTCCAGTGCAAAGTTTCTTTCTTGTCTAGCCTTTAGCTGGCCCCAGGATTAACCTGTTAGTATTATATATACTTACTGCTTCACCTTAAAGGAAAGATAGCCAGGAGAATGACTTCTACATATCCATGGCAGCCATCCGTAAGGAAGCTGAGGGCGCAATGGACCATACCGTACAGGAAACCTGAGGGCCAGTGAATTTAAGCCACAAACTGAAAAATGGTGGCTAGAAAAGAGCAAGAGAAATACGCTAGCTTGGCCACAATATGCTCCAAAATTAATTTGCTTCCCTCACCTTTATATACATCGTGATGGAGTAAGTGACAAAATGTTTGACAAACACCGTTGCCTCTGAAATTGGCTAAGTGAGATTACAGTGATTTCTGTGGGTCTCGGTAGTATTGGATTAGAGTATAATAAAAGATGAAATGTAAAAGGATCATAGAGACTCAAGGTAACCTCACAAAATGAAGTAAGAAAATTTCTCAGTAATGTACCCTGATCACTAATGCAATATTTCAAAATTCTACTTTCAGGAACTAAATATTTCCAATTGGCAGGATGATATTGTGTAACCTGCCAAAATTAAGTGAACAATATTCACTGTTCTGTTCTGATCACTAATGCGATATTGCAATATTTTACTTTCAGGAAAGTGTCATTTCTGAAATGGAGATCAATGACTTTGTAAAAATAAATTCTTTCTACACATGGTTGTTATGATTAATTTCTACTTTTATTGTTTTGTGGTTTTTTTCGCCATCATGGTCTGGAGGAAATTCATTTTTCATTATGTTCTACACAACTGTTTGTAATAAAACTGTCCAGCCACTCTGTTATACTTTAGGTACATTTATTCCCTTGTGTTATAATATACCCAAGACTGAGGACAAGAGATTCATTCTTTCAAAATCATATAAGCATTAAACTCTCCTGCCTTTACCATTACAAGCCAGGCTTGTCCACAAAAAAAGGTTATTGTCAGGCGCCGGTCCCGCACCATGCCGGGTGCCGGCAACAGACGCCTGTCTTCTCCGACGGACTCCCGTCCTGTTGCCTAGCAACCACGTTCCACCGGGCGCGCTTGCGCAGTAGCCGCGTCCCGTTGCTAGGGACGCTTTTTCCCCGCTATCAGGGCCAGTGCCCTACTATATAAAAGCTCCTCCTTTTCCTTCCCTGGTGCCAGAGTATTAGTTTCACCTTTCTCCAGCAAGTATCCTGTTCCTGTTCTCACATTCCAGTTACCTTTGGCGTTTGATCTTTGGCTTGTCTCTGACCATTCTGTCTCACGATTTGGCTCCCTCCCTTATTGGATACTGATCTTTGGCTTTCCTCACGACCATTCTTCTGGATCATCCTTCTGTACCGCGCTACTGTTTGGCTGCGACTCGGACCGTACGACTACTCCTGCAAACGCCCGCTGCACTGCTAACTAGCTTGAAGGACCGCGACCTGCATGCCCCACGCAGCCAAGCCCCTACCTCCTTGCGGGGTCCCTGGTGAATATAGGGGGTACGTTAGACTCTGCGCCTTCCTGCCTAGTAGAGTCAATACCAGTCAGCGGCATCTTCAAGTCCGATCGTGACAGTTATGGTTTGGTAGTTGTCTGCCTGAATTTTTAAATTTAAATATTACACTATGTTCAATCATTTTTTAGTGTATTATATGTCCTGTTTATAAGTAATTTTTGTGCATAGTGTGTTATTAGTATTATTAGTAGTAGTATTAGCTGTATTTAAGTGGGCAAGAATAAACATTACATATTTTGTAAACATGAATTACAATTTTTTACTGATCATTCAGGTGGCACTCAGGCAGGGAAAAGTGTGATCCTCTGCGCTGGGCGGAATATGGGGGAAGGTCTGTTGTTGTTGCACCATTACAGGGTGTAATCCCATGCGTGTGCAGACCTCCATTTCAGGATCCCCCAAACAAATCTGGGTGGGAACTTTGTCTGCTCTCCCGGGAGTCCGGGGGGTTTCCCAATATTCCGGGAGTCTCCCGGACATTACAGGAGAGAAGGCAAGTATGCTTAATGTACTATGTCAAAAAATGGATGAGACTTTGGTAGGATACTTTGCTCCTTTCCCCTTCTTTCCCTTTCCGCATCCACTTCCCTTATTGTTTTTCTTTGTTCTTATTGGTGTTACAAAAAAATGGTGCAATAGAGCTTACATTAAAACAAAGGATTTCTGGGGTGATTTCAGCCTTCTTTTACAGCTGTGTTTAGTTTCAGAGCTTTGCCCTTGGTTTAGCGGTAGTGTTTGAGCTTCAGTTATGCTCTGCCTGAAGTTTGGTTTAGATATAAATATCATACTTGCCAACTCTCCCGGAATGTCCGGGAGACTCCCGCATTTTGTGAGAGTCTCCCGGACTCCCGGGCGAGTGTGGCAATCTCCCGAATTCTGCCCACTTCACTAGGAAGTGCCCCACTTCCTAGTGAAGTGGGCAGAATTAGATCCCAAACGCCGCGATTCCCGGTGAATCGCGGCGTTTGGCCCCGCCCCCGCTGTCAAATGACGCAATTTGCGTCATGACGTCACAGGGGGCGGGGCCGAAATGACGCGATTTCGGCCACCCCGCCCCTTCACGCCCCCCTCCACTGGCTGGCTCCCGGAAGGGAGCTGAAGAAAGTAGGTAAGTATGATAAATATTGGGCTATGGTTAATATTAAGGCTACTGATGTATCAACGGGCTAGGCTTACAAGTAGCATTATTTTTAAAAGTACAGTCTTTATTTTACCTCACTGGTATTCTCTTCCGCTACACCCTTCTCCCATATCACATTTCCCATGATTCACAACTAACCTGAGATATTTCATAGACACACCATGTCACTCCACAGATTTTCCCTCCTGCAAGGAGAGTGCATTACTTGCACCATCTATTTGTTTATGTGTCACTCACTGGCCCCGCAGATTGTTTGGTTGGGGTGCGGTATGCCAATTTTTACAGGCCTGCTCGATGCTGTTGGGTTCCTGCAGACTCGTCTTTTTTTATTTCTGCTCCCCAGCCATTGACTGATTAATTATGGATCCCCCTTAAATTGTGCCAGATCTTCAAGTCCATCTGCCTATTTGGCTGTGGATCATTTTGGCTTCCTGCATATCGTCTCATCCACCTGGTATTCAGCTTCCCAGCTTTATCTGGACAACCCGTGCTGCAGACCATATCACCCGCCTGGTATCCAACTCTCAAGCTGCCAAGCCTTTCCTGGACATTGGGACAACCCGTGCCTGCACATCATCTCACCTGCCCGGTATCTAGCTCATAAGCTTCCCAGCTAAACCCCTATATTGCTTGTTGTTGATTGAGCCCCAATCGGACTAAAGAGGCGAACTTAATCCCTACAGTAAAAATTCTTATTGTCAAGCATAGCACTCTCTTATATAGGATGCACTCTCATTACCCCGTCTTGGTCCCTCTGTGGAACAATGCAGCTTTTATACCATGATACGCCCACTTCCATCATTGGAATAGACAAAATGCATTTTTTTAATGTTTTTAGATCTTGCCTCCTGCGTTTCTTTCCCGAATTCACAGTGTTCCATACTAGATTAACGCTTCCTAACAGTGTATTCTACCAATACCTTCAACTCAGACCTTTCTATTAGTCACTTGTGTCCCACTGCCTACTGATCACTACTTCCCACTGGAGTCTGTCACAACAACCCATGATCTTAGAGCTTAATTTCAACGCTATATCAGTGAATTCTAAGTCACAACCAACAACAAAATTCTCTGCATGAATTGGCATGAGAGGGTTATACAGGGGAGTTCTTTGACCCAAAAGAGCGGAACAAAATCAAAAGCCATCTGGCCAAGACCTCTATTTCAGTGAGGATAAAGGAAAATTAATTTAAAGTTTGCTACAGTTGGTAGTGTGTTCTAACTCATCTCCATGCCATGTACTCAAACTCTTCAGACTTGTGTTGGAGGTCATGTGGCCACAGAGGTACCCTGCCGCATATCTGGTGGTCCTATCCTAAAATAAAATGCTACTGGGATAAAGTTCACAATCTCATAACAGATGTCCAAATGTCGGGTTCCCCAATCTATTTCCTCCTACCTAGGCCCACCCCAGACACTCAATGCCATACCCAAAAAGTAATAAGACTTATCTTGAATTCAGCCAAATATCAAATCACTTCCAATTGGTAAAACTCTAATCCCCCTTCGTTAACATCCACAATTAACAATAGTTGGATAACCTATTGTATGGAGCTTATTGCAGCTATCTTACGAACCACCCTTGAATACTATATAGTCCATCCTTCTTTTAAGTTCAACTCATATAAACAGTGACTCTCATCTCTTTCCTTCCCTCTCCAGACAGCATACCAACATGTTACTATCAGGAGTGGAGCACTCTGCCTCATGTTTTTTATACTGCTTTTGGTTATGTTATTTAATTTTAACTCACATTTTTTGAAGTTTGGAGCTCTGTTAAAACCTAGCTCTCCCTTTGCTAACTTCCCTTCCCGCCGACCCTTTCTACCCTAACATTCCCATCTCTCCCTCTACCTTAAACATTTTTTTTATTTTAAGTCTTGTTATGGTTTTTTACCATGCTTCGAATCCTATAAAACCTAATAAAAATGTATTTGTTGAAAACATAAAAATGAAAAGAAAAAAAGTAGTGGAATGGAAATTTGTAAGTAGCAGTGCGGAAGATGTAATGAATGAAATGTGATAGTTTTACAATAAAGGCAGTAGAAGAAGTGACGGCATGGCATACCACCATATATCAGCCCACTTCGACTACTGTATATACAGATATGCATAGTTCATATTCTTGATAGGCAGCAGATAATTCAAAGAATGTCAGTATTTGGATTTCATGTAATTGGCAGCCCATAAGACAAGTTCATCCTGGTCACAACATGAGTTCATGTTAGTACTGAATCAAACAAAAGACCCTGAATGGTAAACATAAGTGCAAATGTAGATAGAAGCTAATAGGCTGCCAGAAGGTTCAGCACCATTACTTGTAATAGAATATATCCTTAACACACATAAGGAATCACTGGCCATGAAATGGACAAGCCTCAACAACCCTGAGCGCCATTGTTTGCTGGAAGATGTACTCACAATTGGATCAGTAATTACCAGCAACTAAGTGAACAAACTGAAAGTGCAGCATTGGCACCCGTAGTGAGCTGAACTAAAGGAACCAGAACAGCAAATGCAAAGGGAGAAGCTGATAAGCTCTAATGCAGCACAACACCGACACTAGTAGCAATTCACAATGAAAGTAACTTATATGTTAAATATACATGACATGTACAGTGGCATTGTCTTTTGTTGACGTCTGCTTGAGCTCAGACTTCTGTACACTACAAGAGAGAACAGGCAGAAGCTATTATCTGTGTCAGGCCTCTTAACTTTACGGAGACTAGAATGAAGTCTCCGGCTGACCAGAGAGAGTCCAGGCGCTATAGCAAAGCATGATAGAATAGGTAGTAATTTGAGAGTGCAGTCTACAGAGAACATTGATAAAATCAGTTTCAGATGCACACCCAACAGTCTCACATTTCAAATAAAGACCTGTGCTACAATTTTGTCTCCTCCCATATGCTCTGGGTATATATTTGTGGACTCCGTGGTGGAATTACCATTGGTTCAGCAGGTGTGGTGCACCAGGGCCCATGGAGATAATAGGGCCTACTGAACTGGGAACTAGCAAGCTGTGTGTTCCCTTCTCCCTTCCTTCCTACGTCGGGGGCCCACAGATCGCTAGTTCCTCCTCTGAGTGGACTACAACACCTATCACAATATTTTTACTGAACTTTGTTATGTCAGGATTCCAAGCATGAATTCCATGGAGAGTACTTGTATTTGAAATGTGTCTTTATTATAAGCAAAGATTAAACAGGTAATAAATAGGTGCAGTCAATGGTTAACAGCAAGCATAGTCCATAGCAGCAGCAGGTACATGGCAGCAGGTTAGGAGTCAAGGGCCGTAGTCTGAGCCAGAGTACGAGACTGGCATTCACTGTAGCAACACTCTGGAGCTGTTCGTGGGAACTCAGAATGTGCAACACTCAAAACAGAGCTGGAACTGGAGACAGGAACTCAGGACTCAACTGTGACTAGGAAAGGAGACCTCAGGACTGCGAGATAGCTGCAGACCCTGGAACCTACACACAGGTATACAGAACTGATAATCATCCCTAGAGACTCAGAACCAGCCCCAGCTACAGAACTGGTGATACTGGAAAAATCTCAAGTACTGCAGAATAAGCACTAGATAATGCAGAGTTCTTGCTGAGGAGTGAGCACTCTTGATGAATGCAGAATTCTTGCAGAAAGATCTGCACTTTAGAAATGCAGGATACTTGCAGAGAGATGATCACTTGGCAATGCAGGGTATTTACAGAAAGCTATTGTCGCGCCTCGGCCCCGCTTGCGGGCACCTGTACCGTTACCTCCTTTTCACAAGCAGTAATGCCGGCATATCCCGGCATCTGTTGCTCGCATGCATCGTTGGCAGTCTGGTCTGCGCACGTGCAGAATTGCAGTCCACCTTTCAAACCTCTCTTCCCTCATTGGCCGCAAGCACTATTTAAACCTCCCAGGTGCACCTGCCTATTGCCTGTTCTCCAAGCTCACTTCCTGTGCTCTAGCATCTGGCTCCTGTCTTCCGTTGTGGCCTGCGTGTTGTGGCATCAGCCTGCTCTCCTCCAGCATTAAACCCGATGTTCCAGTGACTCCTTTACCATTATCTGAGTTACCTGTATCGTGTCAGCTACGGTTCTCTCCACCTGCTGTCTCTCAGAGCTACTGCTGTTTCTGTGACTTCTCTGCAGCCGTCTCAAGTTACCTATGTGGTATCAGCCTGCTCTCTCCCCGCATTGAACCCGCTGGTCCAGTGACTTTTCTACATCTAGTCAAAGCTCCCTGCATCATTTTCAATTCTCCTTCTCAATATACATTACCTTATGAGGCCCAAAGTACGAGAATGGAATAGTAAAAATTATACATAATAACAGGAATAGTACCGTGCAGCTGGTCAATAAGGAAAATCAGAGACATTTCAAAGGACACACATTTCCAGGGACAGATTTTTAATACCTGGGACAGTTAGCAGTTATATGAACAGCACATTATGTAAAGCGAATGTTAAATATGCTATCTTGTGGTCTGAATATCCTGTGGCATTATTCTCATGTGATTTTTCTGAGCCAACCAAAAGCCTGTTATGTTATCTGGTAGACTTCCTACCATTTGCTGTCACAGAAGGTTTCACAGACACAAGGGGGGGGGGGGGGGGGGGGCATGCTCCTTTCAGTACAGGGGATGTCCTCACCCTTGTGAATGCTGATGAATGTGTCTGCATGGAAAATGGCTAACTTCATGCACATATGTAAAATGGCAAATTTAGAAGAAACTGTATTACTGTAAGACAGTAAATCTGTTATACTTGCGTACTGTGACAGGTGCTACGTAAGACTGCAACTAGTTGGGTAGACAGCGCATTCAGAGTTATGGGGTACATTATGCCCTTATCTACATGGAGCTGGACCACTGTACAGAACAAACACTTGTCATCTCCCATGTTTGATTTCTACTGTAAGCTTTAAGTGTTTGTTCTTGCATTATTGTAATTAGTGCTATTGCTTTTTCTTATTTCAGGTCGTGGCACCTACTTATGGAGACCTTTCTACCCACCTACGAGAGCTAGGTCAGCCCTCTTCTGTCGACGATATGGTGAGTGGTTACATGGACAGGTGGCCCTACACATACAGGATTTGTAACAAGAAACTGAAGTGTGAAGCGGACATGCAGTGGATTTATCACTTCTGACAAATGAGTGGGCTCCAGACAATCTCTCTGTGAAATAAGTGTTTATTACATGATTTTTTTGTCTCTCCATCACAGCTCTTGGTTGCATGCATCACAGCTGAAGCACATCACATATTTTGACCCTAGAGTTGACACCATAACTGATTGGGACTGTCACTCTGTCTCTCATTCTCTTCCCATTAGCTCCTGTGTCCCGCTACACTCTGTACTTCCAGGTGAATAGTCTTTATATACACACTCCTCAGGATGCCTGTCAAAGTGGGTGTCTATGCTCCTAGCACTGACGGTAGGCAGTATCTGTCATGGCTGATACAGCTGTGAGTTGCAGTGACAGCTCAGGACATTCACTCACTCCAATCTGCCTTCTACTGGGTTTCGGAGCCTCTCTCTCAGACCCTCTAGCGCTGGAGTACATCTGTGGCAAAAGCCGTCTTGGTGTCTCCCTCTTGTAACTCATGCTAACTCACGCTCAACACTTAATGGCCGACACTATCTGTCAGATTAGCATTGGGATAGAGAGAAGTGAGAGGAGGAATGTTTAAGGCCATACTGGAGAGGTTTAAACTCCAATCAAAGTTTCTCTTTTTCTAACTTGAAGTTGAAACCGGGTTTTTCTGCCAGCCACCACAGTGGATATTTAAATGCACCAGTCGCTCCTCTACAAAGCCCCAGAAGTGGTTCATTTCACTCGCACATAACTCAGGGCTGTCAATAAGGCACATCCATACAAGTGTATGTTATACCATTATTGTACATTTTTGCAGAATGTTTACGCTTTCAAAATAAAAGATAATAATAAAGAAACATTCTTATCTATATCTAGAGCACATTGGACTTTCCCATGTCCCCTGCAGAGGTACCGCAAACATCTGACAGTGTGAATCTCATTGCAAGAAATATAAAGAGGCAAAAATCTGTGTTTCGGAGCTCACAAGTTGCACCTGCAGTTGACTTACCAGTCCCATCCTTACAACCATTATATTCGGTATGTTTATTTTTTTCTACACCTATTAATTGTGCAATTTCATGTATTTATTTTTTTGTACGGCTCATTTAGGTGGATAGTAAGCAAGTTTTTAAAAACAAAAAGTGACAAATAAGTTTTTCTATTTGTTGTTTTTTTTTTTTTTAAATATATTATTAAATTAACGCACCAAAGAACAATGCACATCAGCAAAGCACAAAGAATCAATCATATTGAAATCCAGAGTAAAGATTTTTTTTGTTTTATAAAGAACAAAACAAATAACTGGGGAAGTGATAAATGGGGAATAAAGGTAGGGAGGTGGAAAGGAAGGCGAGGGGTAATCCAGGCCCCATGAGGGTAGAAGACCACGTCTTAAATTACGCACAGGAGGGATGGGTGGGCACAGTATACTAGAGGGGCATTCCAACATTGTTAGGGAAATATTGTGGGTGAGGCAGATTGACTAGGGGGAGAGAGGTGTAAGTCGGGAACAGTAAGTATCAGATTACCTAAATTCCAGCCAAGTAGCTATGAATTCGGTCAGATGCCGAGAGGATGATGTCATCCATAGACATGTAAAAGTCTATCCATCTGAACCATTCGATCATGGTAGCAGAAGAAGGAGACCTCCAGTTCACATGGATCAGTGCTTTAGCTGCATTATTGAGATGTTTAAGAAGCAATGTTTTGAAGGTCGATATAGGAATATTCGAGATGACAGGAACCAAAAACCACGGTCAACCGGCACATCTGTCCTCATGATAATTTTGAAGAGGGGAAATATCTCGTTCCAATATGGGTTAATCTTGGGGCAGATTTTTTTATACCTGGGATAGTTAGCAGTTATGTGACCAACACTGCATGTAAAGCCGAATGTTAAATACAGTCTAGCCACTGTACTGAGAGTATTCGCCCCCTGATTCCCCTCCAACGGTTCAGTGTGGGTCCATAAGTTGGGTGTTTATTTTTGGTGAGCTGGGGAGCCACGGTATTACATTTGATGGAATACCCAATTCATGGCCTTTCACGAAAACCCACTGTTTACTCTCCTCTAACCTAGTCCATTCCAGGATTCTTGTGAGCATGGGTGCTTGGTAATAGTACCAGAAAAAATATAGCTGATGTCCACATCTATGGAGAATGTCATCTTTAAACCTCAGCTGTTTGAGCCTCCAGACAAAGTCCCTGATCACGCGTTGTAGGTCCGAAAAAACTGCATAAGTACCTTTTATGGGAACTGTTTGGAGGTAATATAATACCTTAGGGAGGATATTCATTTTGATAATATTTAGTCTCCCCAGCCAGGAGAAATTAAGTTTTACTTTAAAAAGCTTTAACAGCCTTAACAACCTGCATAGGGAGAATATATGCAAGACTTTCCAATTAATAGAAGATGCGGCAAAAGAGATGAGAAAGTGTAGATAAGCAACAGATGAATTACAATAAGTGTTATTGGGTGGTGGCTTGGTCTCTAGATGGGTCATCCTCTGACTTTTCCTGGACCACACGTCATTACTCACCCTGGATTGTAGTGGGGGAGCCAGGGGAGGCAAGACGGATTCCCGTCCGGGATCTGAATAAGTTGAATTTTAAAGGTTTCCAAATAGTCAGGGTCTTTGAGGACAATGGACTTGCTATTGTGAAGAACCTGGATGCTTAATGGATAGCCCCACCTGAATTTGTGTTTTCTCTGTACATTTGTTAATGGTTTGAGTAACCTCCTTTGCTGTAAGATTCACCAGGATATATCCTGGAATATTTGGATTGGGTGACCAATGAAATCAATAACCTCTACTTGTCTGGACTTCCTTAGAAGGAAGGAGACATGGACAAACCCAATTCTGGTGCCTCCTGAGGGGAGTTTTGTTTTTGAGGCTGTGGCTGCGATGCCATAAGAGAGTAGATTTTTGCACTTGAAGTTGATATGTTAAAAAATAATTGCTGAATATCAGGTTGAGAGTTAATGTCCTTTGTCTTCCCAACTTTCTTTTTGTTGGTCACTTTCTTGTCTTTCCCCATTGAGAGTTACAAAATTGTGCAAAAGAACAATGTATAGGAGCTGTCCCCAGCCACTATCCTCCATTAGGGTTTTGAGCATTTTTTATATGCTCAATGTTATATTAGCGAGCAAGATGGATCATTGTCTGTATGGGGCAGTGGGCGCATAGGAATCCAAAGGAGTAGAACAGAGGCCAAATGAAGAATGATACTGCAGTAGGCTGATTATTCAGGAGAAAAACTATAATGAGAAAGTATTTAGCTCGATCTAGTGGGTAATTGTGACAAATAATGGGGAAAGCAAAAATTCACAGCAGAAAAACCCAGGAACGAATGTGGATAGGAGTTTACGTTGTTCATAGATTTTAGGATCCTGTTTTCCTGTAATTGCCTATGTTAGGATGGGGATTCCTTGAACGTAGTCCTTGTTGAATAGTAAATAAGAGTCTCAGAGCCTCCGTTATATGCGATTATGAGAACCCCACTCTGGTTCAATTTTATTATGATTACTGCAAGGAGCAGAGGTGTAAAATCTAACCCCACAGTAGTCGAAGAGCCTCTTTTGAATTTGATTGTGGCACAGGGCTGATAAAGGTGAACACTGCATGCAACACTTCAGAGTCACTTACTTGGGAGAAGAGACCCACCAGACCAAGGGGAGCATATGCAGCCGTGTCAGCGTCCAACACGAACAGGAAGCAACCTGGCGAAGGAGATCCACAGCGGCCGTTTGGAAGCAGACAGATTTCTAAGTCGGGTTGACGCTGCAGAAGCTGAACTCCGGAATCCTGATGATGGGGAGGGCACTGGTAACCCACTCTTTTCTGTATGTTCTACCCTTAAGGGACTCGCCAAGAGACAGCAGCGTTACCAGGGATTGGTAAGAAGCCAGTTGGGCCCTGCTCCTCTATGTCTACAGGATGTGCATACACTTGAGGGTAATATGTCACTGGCAGGAGTCTGCTAAAAGGATCCAGACGGTACCTATGGCAGCGCAATCCAGTACTATCCTGAGGTAGGGGAACCTGGTGAGCCACGAGGTCCAGGCTAAAATGGGTGGCTGGAGGGCCACGAAGTGGATTCCTCTGTTCCGGACGCCCCAGTCAAGCAACACCTTGAAGTGTAGTTTGAATCTGGAAGAGGTTTACTGGCTGCAACGTCCTAAATTTCAGCTGGTAATAGTGTTGATTAAAGTTGATTGAATCTAGAGCTAGATAGAGCTCAAGAGCATTGCAGCCATCCATAATGGCTGCCAAGCCATGCCCCCACTATTGGTGTTTTATAATCGCATTCACCAGTAAACACAAGTCCATTTGTGGTTTTGGAAGATAAGATAATTGAAGCAGTTTTCATTTTATTTGTAATCAGCACTGTATTTAGCCAATGAAAGCACGGCCCTGGTTCAGTGAACTCTTAATGTTGTTTCTTCCTTTGTCCCTGGCTACCTTATACCTTGTATTATGCAAATGTTACATGATATCATATTTATTTTTATTGGCCGTTTTTATTTATGCAAAAATCTACTGCTGAACTGCATGTGGAGGCACAATCAGCATACATATCGCACTCCCATCATTCCTTATATATTGTTATATAATTAACTTAAATGCTCTTATCGATGTTATATTTCACCTACACTAAGAGGGTTTGCCATTTGTATGTAAGACTTACTGCTAGCAGCTCCTAACTTCCGGGCCTGTGACGTCACTGATGACGCACAGCCCGACGCATGTTTCATAATTTACGGCTTAGTCATGTGAGTTTTGCCTCCTATATCTCATATTAGGTTCAGTATTACATATTTGCAAAGATAGGACAGGAACCTACAATAGCCTGTAATACTTGCAATACTATCTCAAACCAGAGCTCTAGAAATGCAGCCCAAAATACCTTAAAGTGCCACCACACAAGGATCAATATATTAAACAAAGAAGGATATTGATAAGTGCTTTCCCTGTTCAAACAACCAAGTGAGTATCAACACAAATATATATTTAAGGAGGATTCTGTGAGAAATACAGCATTTTTTACACATACTTTATATATTTATGTTGATACCCACTTGGTTGAGTAGAGATAGCGCTTATCTATATAAATACATATATATATATATATATATATATATATATATATATATATATATATATACATACGTACAAAAGAATTGTAATAACATACAGATGACTGCTTCTCTCTTTTTTGCACCTATTTGCAAGTGCAGAATGACCTAAAATCCAAAAAATTAAGTAACAGAATTGTCAACCATATTGTAGTTGTAGTAGCTTATTTTTCAATAAAAGACCAGTGCAAACTATATAAAATGTGCTTGAATTAAGTCACGGAATAAAAGAGGCTTAACTGATATATTGATGAACTTTATATATGGTCTTCTTAATCAGTTTTCCACATCATAGTATTGGATCCAAGATAAGCTGAACCTCAAATTATAATCCAATAGTGTAATACGTTCAAAGACCTAAGTAAAATCAATTATAATGTCAGGCCGTAGGCCTACTGAGGACTACAATGAAGCAAAACATTAACCGGTATTAGCGCTACTGAACTAGCAGGTGTGGAGTCTAACGTACCCCTGGAATTCGCCAGGGACCCCTGCAAGGAGGTATGGACTTCGCTGCACAGGGCACGCAGGTCGCGGTCCTACTAGCCAGTTGCCGGTGTAGTGTAGAAAGGTCAGATGGTCCGGGTCAAGCCAATCGGGAATGCAAGGTACCAGGGAGAATCCAGAGGAGTAGTCAACAAGCCAAGGTCGCAGGAACAATATGGGTCACACAGAAACAGGAATGGTCGCCAAAGCTGGGTCACAACGGGAGAGCAGGAACACAGGAGGAATAATCGGGGAAGATGGAAAGCAGGAAGAACCAGGATACTAGGTACTGGAACCTGTTACTCTGGCGCCAGAGCCAGGTTTAAATAGAGGCATGCAGCTGCTGATTGGGAGAGCCAGGGGGCGGCACGCTAGAGTGAAAGTAGTGTCCCATTGCTAGGCAATGGGACGGCGGCAGGGCGCATGCGCCCGGCAGGCAGACTGTCCGGAAGCCGAAGCGCATCTGTTGCTAAGCAACAGAGCGCTCAGCTTGAAGACAGGCGTCCGTCCCCGTCTGACGGGATCAGCGGGGACGGCGCGTGACATATAACTAGTCAATCCCAAAACACTCAAAAATAAATTTTAATAATAGAAACTCATAAAAAAGCAAATACATGTTTTTACATTTAATAATAGCAAAAACAGCTCATCTGAATCTCCCACAGCAAGATAGATGTTAACGAATAAGGACAGGCTCCTGGCCACGTATATTGTCCCAGTGCTGATAATTGATTTCAGATCCACCCACTGACGCGTTTCGCCTTGTTGACTTTATCAAGAGGTTATGACAGTCCTGTGCATCATTGTGTTTAAATAGTCTCATCAGGGCCTGATCAACCACTAGGCTGACTAGGCTGCAGCCTGGGGCGCTGGGTCCCGGGGGGCGCTGCACTGTGGGATCGCCGCGGGGGGGGGATCGCCGCGGGGGGTGGAGGGCTCGACGATCAAAAGCATTGGTGGTCAGTGGTTAGCAACACACAGCCAATCGCCAGGCTGCCTGTTGCTGTGCAGCAGACAGGAAGCAGGACGTCTTCACTTCCTATCTGCTGATCTGAGGAGAGGAGCGACGCTGGCACAACTACAGGTAAGTGAAGGGGGGAACTGCCCTGCATATCTATAGGGAGGGGGGAGAACTGCCCTGCATATCTATAGGGAGGGGGGGAACTGCCCTGCATATCTAAAGGGAGGGGGAGAACTGCCCTGCATATCTATAGGGAGGGGGAACTGCCCTGCATATCTATAGGAAGGGGGGGGGAACTACCCTGCATATCTATAGGGAGGGGGGGAACTACCCTGCATATCTATAGGGAGGGGGGGGACTACCCTGCATATCTATAGGGAGGGAGAGGGGGGACTGTCATGCATATGTATAGGGAGGGAGAGGGGGACTGTCATACAAATCTATAGGGTGGGAGGGGGGGCTGCCATGAAAATCTATAGGGAGGTAGAGAGGTTGATATGTATGAAGGAGGGCTGAGAAGGGGGGCTGATATATGTGACTGGGGTAGTTTTGATGTGACGGGGGGGATAGCTAGCTAGCAGAGTGGAGGTAAGGAAAATAGCTGCAAGGGGGATGGATGCAGGGTGGGAGGTAAAGAAAATGGCTGCAGCAGGGGTTAAGGAAAATGGCTGTGCGGGGGGTTGTGGTTAAGGAAAATGGCTGCAGGGGCTTTTTAAAAAATAGAGCAGCTTTGGGGGGCAGAATCTCATGATTGTGTGGTGGTCACATGGGTGGTCTCAGCAATCACTAGAATACTAAATATTAGTGAGATGGGGCTGGTAGAGGTTTGTATTTGATTGACAACAAATATTCAGATATTGCTTATATATGCCTGTCCAATGGGGTACTTTTAGCTGGCCATAATGGAGTGTTTTGTTTTAACTAAAGGGCCTAATCATTCAGGGTTTGCATTATAATACATTTTTGCATTTTCAAAAAAGGACGCCAACTTTCCAGAAGCCAACGAGAGGATAACAAAGTTGCAAGAGAGAAGAGCAAGGACAGGTAAGAGACAATGGCACAATCTGTCTAAATTTGAATGCTGAAGAATACACCTGTACATTCATATTCAGGAGTGTTCCTATACACCTATATATTCGGAGGAGGGGGGGGGGGGCGCTGCGGCTGTATTAGCCTAGGGCGGCCAGAACCCTTAATCAGGCCCTGAGTCTCATCAATCTCAAGTCCACCATTCATCGCTCCAGTGGACATGTACACTTCCACCCAGATTCAGACATCACTTCCGCCCTTACATGATGGTTCAGATCGGCAGTTCCCATTAATATAAAATTACTAGACAGTAAGTCCATATTTAATAAACATATAAATTCATATAGGTCCAAATGTAGTATTCAGAGACATAGAAACAATCAAGATGATCAGTGGGTAAGTCCGTTATTAACAGGCACCATTTTTTGGGGGACTGTAGATTTAAATGGGAACCTCCAGGAGTAGTGGATTCTATTCTTTGTCACAAAATAGGTAATCTCTTGAAATTGCCAGCATCTGGTCAGGTTTTATAGGAGATATCAGAAAAAATGTTGCGCAAAATAGGCCCCAAATTCCATCACTTGTTACAGCTGGGAATCCCGTAGTACCTTTCATACATAACACTTTATTCCTGGACTATTACCTTCTGTCTGGGCAAGAGTGAATTCTCTATGGAGTCTCTGGACCACTATGTTGAGTCTTGGGAATCAGGGATGTGGCGTAGATACGTACAATTTAGTAATAGCCTATAAACCTGTCCCATTATATCTTCGGAGACTTGCACACTATCCTTAGTCCTTTAAGCATGATTATCTAAGTAGTCAATGTGGACTTTTATAGAATTGCACGTCACCTTCAGGGCTTCACTCTCCTTCCATAGGTCATTATTAGCGAGTACAAAGTTGTGATGCTTAATGTCTGAAATATCCACTCTGTTCTGTAAGAGACTATTACTAGGAGGAGCTCATGTGTTGCTTTCTGCCGTTCTGTGTGAAACGTGGCTGCCATCTTGTTGTATGTGGCACCAAGGCCCTCACGTTTGATAACTGCATTTTCAGCAGTTCACAACGCCCTTGTTGCAGGGTTGCTAAGAACTTTTTCCTCTTGTTGTTCTTTTGGGTAAGGCAGTAGAAGGTGCTATGTTTCTGCCCAGAGAAGTGGGCGAGCAGGAGAACAGATCACTTGTATCTAGCAGGGAGGGGGAAGTCCCAAACCTGAGTTTTGAGTTTGTCTGTCCTTGTTTTTGGATGCACCACTGGTTCTTTTTTGGAGCAGAAAGATATGGCAGTGATTTCAGCTATTGATTTTCAGGTAAATGCTTTGTGGAGCCACTATGTTCTGCAACTCCTCAGTGATCCTCATGAGCCCCTCGTTCTTTTTTAATTAATTTAACCGGGAGAGTTAGTCAAGCAGCGTATATAAAAGAGGAGACTCCCTTCTTTAAAATGAGAGGTCTTAAAAATACACCTGAAGCTTGAGACTGTGCTGCTCTTATCGTGGAACCACATTTGGATCCAGAATCAAATGGGGGTTCCACAATCTGTTTTTGGGGTACTCTAGTTGTCATATATTATATTGTCATAATATACAGCAGTGTTGTAATTAGCAGTACACAGGATTGGAAGTGACTGCATGAATAGCTGCCAGTCTGTGTGCAGACAGCTGGGAGAGATCTAGCTGAAAAACTTTCATGTGAAGCAGAGGAGGAGTTACAACACTGCCATATTATTAGAACAGTCTATGGAGGTAAACATTGCCTAGTGCACACAGAGCTGTGCGATAAGTTGGACTGACTCATCCTTGTCTCTGGTAAGCTAAATGGCAGAGTTTAGTTGTAAACTGTGAATCTTTTCTCCGTGGCAAGTAAAATTGTCTGGCAGCTATCTAGTTGCCTACTCTCCCGGGATGTCCGGGAGACTCCTGAATTTCTAGGAGTCCTCCCGGTTCCTAACCACCTCAATAGTAAAGTGGCGAGGGGCTTAGGCTGCTGTAAATGGTCAGAAAATGTGATTGAGGTTTATGGGGCAGTGCCAAATAACACAAACTTGTCAATGCTTCTTCCTGAAACCATCAAGCAAGTTTAAAAACAAATACAAAATTATTGTCACATTTTAATATTTTTACTCATACTCAACAGTCCATTTGTGGGTTTGGAAAGTAGGATAACTGTAGAAATTTTAATTTATTTGTAAAGGAAACTGTATTTGGCCAAGGAGAGCAAGGCCATGTCCTAATGAACCCCTAATGTTGTCTCTTCCATAATTGTCCCTGTCTGTTCTTTATGGTATGGCATGGTCCTGCCTGAGATTAATTTTATACCCCGTCCCATGGAAGAAACATTGCAGTGTAAATGTAATGTTGGGGCTGATGTACATCTAGCTTAGTTTCCTAATTATTGCTGTGTGATTTTCATGGTTTTGTAATAAGTACACAGAAGTCCATTTAGTGCACATTTTATTTAGCACAGTTTTGAATTTGCTATGGGTTTTTTGGCACCTTGTAACAATTGTCACAAACATGCCACAATTTTTGGTCTATTTATTATTGGATGGAAAGTCCCATCTCTGGTGAAAATCGATATTATGTTCAGCTACCTTGGTAAAATTTTATTGATGAATTATGCTGATAGGTGATTTCCCTATTGCCATATATTGATAAATTGACCCATATGTCCCTGGTATGTGAGAAATTATCATAGTACCAAGATGCAGAATGAGCTTACACATTGCAGGACGGCAAGTAACAAATGCACCTCTCCATGTTTGTAAAGTTTGTAATGATCTTTATTTTTTATCTCTCTTCTTTTTTAAGCGTCAACCACAGATGGACCAAACTTGCAGAAGACTGGTAAGTATTCTAGTAAAAAAATGGTATTCTCATTATTATTAATATTAAAGTTGTTGCTTATTTTTTATTATTTATTTTTTTTATTTTTTTTTGCATATAATTTTTATTGAAAGAACAAGAAATACAGACAGATAGACAATTCGACAAGTAGTAGGATACAAACATTATCAAACATAAGAGTTTGGGGTTCAACACTGCTGTATATAAAAAGTCTTAGACAGATTTAAAAAAAACAAAACGGGGACAACTATAGCAATATAATAATAATCGTTTCGAGTAAAGTATCCCAATGACAATAAAAAAAATGGTAAGCCATATAAGCAGAAACAGAGGAGTACATACTCCAGAATAACACATTTTTGATAGAAAACATAATAAAACAAAAACGTAGGGAGGGTAAAGGGGGAGGGAGAGAGGGGGTAGGAGAGTGGGAAAAAGAGGCAGGAAGTTCTCATGGGTCAGTAGCCCAATCTTTAATGGAGGAATTATGTGGTTGGAATCACATGGGAGTCAGGGTAATTAGAGAACACTACAATTATCATCATAGATGGGTATAACTTAATTGGATATGGTATCATGTGAGTCTGTGTGTCTTGAAACTCGAACAATCTGAACCAAATGGCATAATGGTCTATAAGCCTGTCTGAGGATGAGAGCATTAACTGTAAAACTCGTTTTTTGCAAATCACTCTTTAATAGTTGATAGAGAGGAGGATCTCCAATGGGTTGGGATTACGGCTTTCGCAGCACTGTTTAAATGTTTCAATAGGGATTTCTTTTATCGAAAGGGTTTGTGATGGCCAAGGACAAATTACAAATGATATACGCATTTTATTTTTTAATATCATTTTATAAAGCACTGTGTAAGAATACAATAATTATAAGGCCTGATTCATTAAGGGACGCATACTAGGCGCAATGTGCGCTTAATTTCAATAAGGAGCGAAAATGATGAATACGAGTGTAGGTCTGTTCTGCTCTTTGTCTACTAGATAGGAGACTGCAGGCTATGTTCAATACATATGTGAATTATAAATTCTAAACACCACGCACAGTCAAAAATCAAACAATGTCATTGTCAGATGCCGTCCCCACTCTCCTCCTCAGTAGGGACAGACGCTTTCTCTGATCCCTTCCTGTTCTGTCCAGCAGATTCCTGTGCGCATAAGCGCCCGTTGCCTGTCAACGGGCCTCATATCCAGCTCCAAAATTCTGATTTTGGCTCTGCTTGAGCCCCGCTATTGCCCCTGACAACTCTCCTCAGGTTGTGATTTTGGCTCAACAGATTATCTGGTTTAACCTTTGCTATTCTTGACTACCCTTTGGATTCTGATTTTGATTTTGTTCGCCCTCTTGTTACCGACCCGGCTTGTCTGACCATTCCATTCAGCTGCTGCCTCATCAGTGACTGGCATTGAGGGCCGCGACCTGCACATCCCACGCAGCTAAGCCCATACCTCCTGGCGGGGATCCCTCGCGAATTCCAGGGTCGTGTTAGACTGTGTGCCTATCTGCTCAGTTTCGCCAACTACTTGGTAGGCAGTTACCATGAAAACATCCCTGTCATGACAGTATACTCTGGCAATGGATGGTACCGGTGAACCCTCAGCCAGAGAGTTACTTCAACACCTGGCACGCTGTGTCGATCAGCAGGAATATTATCACGGACAGCTCCTGGAAGCCCTAGCTTCTCACCTGGATTCTCTTCAGGGCGCCCTGGTTACTCCAGTTGACCCACCCTCACCTACCTCTCCTGCTATTCTCCTGTGCCAGTCGACCTCTACCGCCTCCTATTCTTTTGGGAATTTACGATGGGGATCCAAACAGGTGTCGAGGATTCCTGAATTAGTGCTCCATCTAATTTGAAGAGTCACTTTGAAATTTTTCATCAGAACGAATGAAGGTGGCGTACATGATCTCTCTACTCACTGGGCAGGTGCTCGTCTGAGCATGCCCTCTCTGGGAGTGTAATGATCTGCTATTGTAAGACTCATCATCCTTCATCGTCACCTTCAGAAGAATCATTAACGAGCCTGGCCGAGTCTCTTCTGCAGCCTTCCGCATATTAAAACTACATCAGGGCTCCATAACTGTGGGTCAATGCGCAGTTCAATTCCGGACTCTTGCCTCCGAAGTGAGGAGAAACAATGAGGCCCCGGTAGCAGGTTTTTGGCATGGTTTAGTGGACTGCATTAAAGATAAGCTGGCTTCCAGAGATCTAACTTCTGACCTGGATGATCTTATCTTGCTGGTACATGTCTTTAGCAGAGTAGGGCTACCTAAAGAAATCTTCACTGACCAGGGTACTTCGTTTATGTCCACAATTATAATAGAGCTGTGCCACCTGTTTAAGGTTACTCAACTGAGGATGTCTGTTTATCACCCTCAGGCTGATGGTTTAGTAGCGTGATTTGACAAAAGTTTAAAGCATATGCTAAAGAAGGTAGTGGATATAGATGGACAAAATTTGGACTATTTGTTACTGGCCATTAGAAAGGTATCCCAGTCCTCCACAGGATTCTCATCATTTCATTTGCAGTATAGGAGACACCCTAGGGGATTACTGAATAGTGCAAAGGAAACATGGGAGGGGGAAACCCAGTCCCTATAAAGCTGTGATTCAACATATTTCCCAGATGCAAGAAAGAATAGCTGCAGTGGTGCCGATAGTGAGAGAGCACATAGAAACAAGCCCAACAGGCAAAACAAAGGGTGTATAACCGTAATGCCCAATTACGCATCTTTGTTCCTGGGGACAAAGTGTTTATTTTAGAACCCACAGTAGAAAGTAATTTTTTGTCTAAATGGCATGGACCATTTGAAATAATGGGAAAAGTGGGTGAAGTTAATTACAAGGTATACAACCCAGGGAAAAGAAAGCCGGAAACCTTATGAAACTATGGAAAGACAAAGTAGCTTTCTCAGCTACCCTAGTTTCCCCGGTAGTTGCTATATATCTCTGGTTCCGGAGGTAACAGTAGCTAAAAATCTCGCCACCGCTCAACAGCATGAGGCTAAAGAGTTTCTCATAAGAAACAGAGACTTGTTTTTGGATGTACCTGGTAAAGCAACAGTCATTAAACATGACATAGTCACTAAACTGGGGGCTAAGGTTAATCTAAAACCATATAGAATACCAGAAGCTCAACGAGAGTCAATAGGATTACAATAAAGTTCCTGGGTGCTTAAGTTAAGGATCTTAATGATGGTATATATGTGCCAAATGTGTGACCTGTTAGTGTAGTAAAAGCAGTGGATTTGAAATTAAACAATGCAGATGCAATTGAAGTGTAGACTTTCAGCTTTAATTGAAAGGGTTGAATAAAAATATTTTTGAAATGTTTCAGAATTGCAACCATTTTATACACAGTCTCCTATTTTCAGGGACTCAAATGTAATTGGACAAATTAAAATTATCCTATATACAATGTTAATTTTTTTACTTTGTTGCAAAACCTTTGCAGGCAATGACTGCCTGAACCCATGGATATCACCAAATGCTCGGTTTCCTCCTTTGTTATGCTTTGCCAGGCTTTACTGCAGCTGTCTTCAGTTGTTGTTTGTTCGTGGGTCTTTCTGCCTAGTTTTGTATTCAGCAAGTGAAATGCATGCTTGGTCAGGTAATTGACTCGGCCATTGCAGAATATTCCACTTCTTTGCCTTAAAAATCTTCTGGGTTGCTTTTGCAGTATGTTTTGGAGCATTGGCAATCAGTACTGTGAAGTGCCTTTCAATCAACTTTGCAGACAGTATATCCCTATGCACTTCAGATTTCAGCCGGCTGCTTCTGTTTTTGTCACATCCATAAACACTAGTGACCCAGCGCTATTGGAAGCCATGCATATCATGCCAGGACCTGCCTCCACCGTGTTTTACAGATGGTGTGCTATGCTTTGGATCATGAGCCTTTCAAAGCATTCTCCTTACTTCTTCCCATCATTCTGGTAGAGGTTGATCTTCATTTCATCTGTCCAAAGAATGCTGTTCCAGAACTGGGATGACTTTTTTAAAAACATTTTTATTTTTTATTTTTAGCAAAGTCTAGAATGGCCTTTCTATTCTTGAGGCTTATGAATGATTTGCACCTTGTGGTAAACCCTCTGTACTTGTTTTTGTGAAGTCTTCTCTTTATGGTAGACTTGAATAATGATATGCCTACCTCCTAGAGTGTTCTTCACTTGGCTGGATGTTGTGAAAGGGTTTTTCTTTACCATGGAAAGGATCCTGCAATCAGTCACCACTGTTGTCTTCCAGGCCTTTTTTGTGTTGCCGAGCTCACCAGTGCATACTTTTTTTCTCAGAATGTAACAAACGGTTGATTTGGCAGCTCCTAAAGTTCCCGCTATCTCTCTGATGGATTTAATTTGTTTTTGCAGTCTACGCATGGCTTGTTTCATCTGCATTGAGAGCTCCTTTGATCGCATGTTGTGGGTTTGCAGCAACAATTGAGCTAAATGTCCAATTACTTTGGGCCCTTGCAAAAGAGGGTGCTACACGTTAACAGCTATATATCCGAAACCCTTCCTCCAATTTGGATGTGAATACCCTCAAATTAAAGCTGACAGTCTGCACTTTAGGAACATAGTCATTATCTAACTGTAACTTGAATACAGTCTCGGACTGGGGCATGAAGGTCCCACTGGGGGACTGCAACGCTAGGGGCCCACCAGAGTGGGTGTGGCCAGCCATCATAAAGGCGAGACCAGACACTAGAGGGAGAGTGGTCAGCCCACGAAGGACAGCTCGCACCATAGTGTAGTGTATAAAGAATGCAGTGTGTACATAAAGAGTTCACAGACTTGGCCTGCCCCATAGATTGCGCGGAACAGTCACCAAAAATCGGGATTGTCCCACTAGAATCAGAACATTTGATAGACTGTCCTACATGTTCTTTTCACTTTCACCACATGTGGCTGCTGGTTTCTTTAATTGCGGCTTGTCTGGATCCTGGAATGTTGCGGGCCCTATTTGGAAACAAAAATGGGTACATTTAGAAGATTTCACCCAGGCCCGGCGTTAAATTAATAAGACCCACGATTAATACTTGTGCCTTCCCCTGCTCTTCTTCATCACTCAGTGCCTTCACCCCTTCCTCTTAATCACTCTATCCCCTTCTGCCCCCCACTTCTTCATCACTCTGTGCCTTTCTGCCCCCCCTCTTCTTCATCACTCTGTGTCTTTCTGCCCCCCCTCTTCTTCATCATTATGTGCTTTTCTGCCCCCCTCTTCTTCATCACTCTGGAGGAGGGGCACCGGCGCCACAACGTGGTAAGTATATTTTTTGTCTTTTGTTTTTGTTTTAAAAAAAAACCCTGCTCCCCCACCAATGAAGGGGGCAGAGTTTACCGGGGTTGGGTCCTACCGGGGGGTAGCCCGGCTCCCCGACAGGCCTGTCCGACCCTGCTTGCATATGTTTTGGTGCAGCTAAAATAACAAATTTTGTAAGTCTCCAAATATATATTGACTTAACTGTACATCATTAACTGTATATCATTAATATATGGAAAGTATTCAGAGTTGCAAACTTGTCCGTGCGTCTTCCTGAAACCAACAATAAAGTTTAAAAACAAAATGTGACAATAATTTTGTATTTAATATTTTTACTCACACTCAACAGTCCATTTGTAGGTTTGGAAAGTAGGACAACTGTAGCAATTTTAGTTTATTTGTAAAGAAGACTGTATTTGGCCAAGGAAAGCAAGGCCATGTCCCAATGAACCCCTAATATTATTATTATTATCCTTTATTTGTTAGGCGCCACAAGGTTTCCGCGGCGCCGTACACCGTACAAACAATCGACTATACAGGGTGAAACTGTACAAAACAATAAACAAAAATACCAATACTTCAGAAACTCCAGGCTGGCTGATGCAAAAAACGCAGCAGAAGAACAGGTAGGGAGACATAAGGGAAGAGGGCCCTGCTCAAGTGAGCTTACATCCTAAGGGAGGGAAAACAAAACAGGCACAGGGGGAGCCAGATGAATCAAGGGGGAGAGCGAGTTGAGAGCGAATGGAGGGGTTATGTGGATGGTTGGTATGCTTTAAGGAAGAGGTGAGTTTTCAGTGCACGTTTGAAGCATGACAAAGTAGGAGAGAGGCAGATGGAACAAGGGAGTTCATTCCAATGTAGGGGGGCAGCACGGGAAAAGTCTGGAGTGGGAAGAGGTGATAAGAGTTGAGGAGAGGCGTCGATCATTGGCTGAGCGCAGGGAGCGGGCAGGAGTGTGAATGGAGAGGAGGGTAGAGATGTAGGGGGCAGTAGAGTGGGAGAGAGCCTTGTAGGTGGTGGTGAGGAGTTTGAAAAGGATTCTGTAGGGGAAGGGGAGCCAGTGTAAGGCGAGGCAGAGAGGGGAGGTGGAGGAGGAGCGGCGTGAGAGAAAGATGAGTTTCGCGGCCGCATTGAGTATAGAGCGGAGGGGGGAGAGATGGGAGTGGGGGAGGCCGGTGAGGAGGAGGTTGCAGTAATCCAGGCGGGAGATGATGAGTGCGTGGATGATAGTCTTAGTGGCATCCTGAGAGAGAAAGGGACGGATGCGGGCGATATTGCGTAGTTGGAAGCGACAGGCTTGGGCAAGAGCATGAATATGGGTGGGCAAAAGAGAGAGAGGAGTCGAAGGTGACACCCAGGCAGCGGAGTTTGGTGACAGAGGAGATGGTGGTGTTGTTGACGACTATAGAGAGGTCATGGTGGGATGGGAGTCTGGACGGAGGAAAGACAATGAGTTCCGTTTTAGAGATATTGATTTTGAGAAAACACTCGGACATCCAGGAGGAGATGGCGGAGAGGCAGTTAGATACACGAGAGAGGAGGGTGGAAGAAAGATCAGGAGAAGAGATGTAGAGTTGAATGTCGTCAGCATAAAGGTGATACTGAAGACCGAAGGAGGAAATGAGAGCACCAAGGGAGGAAGTGTAGAGCGAGAAGAGTAGAGGGCCGAGAACGGAGCCTTGCGGGACTCCTACAGGGAGAGGGTAGGGGGAGGAGGAAGAGCCGGACGTGGATACAGAGAAGGAGCAGTTAGCAAGGTATGAGGTGAACCAGGAGTGAACAGATCCGGAGAGGCCGAAAGAGAGAAGAGTTTGCAGCAGTCCCTGGCTGTTCATTATGGTACCGAATCTGAGGAAACACAACACAAATAAACATACGCCAGTATAAGCTTTATTCAGTATGTACTCCTCTGTTTCTGCCAACAGTTCCTAAATAGATCAATTAAAGATTGTTTTCCAAATGTAGATTTCTGGAATTCAGGAAGATGATGATATTTTAGTTTATTTAATCCTCTAGGTTTATTAGATGCCTAGAATTCAGGGTTGTAAAATCATACATCACAACACTGTAGAGATAAAAAATTAGGAAATCAGTTTGCCATGTCCTTGTTCCTTCCGGTCATGCACTTATCTAACTAAATTATGTCCACGTTTAACAAAGGCCATGCCGCTGAACAGCTAGGCTTTATCCTTTTAGGTCCCCCTTGAGTTGTGTGAAAATTGGGACATAGATAAACTGTGCTTTATATAGTGGTGGAGTTAATCCCTGCAGTTTCTGTACAGACAGTTTTGTTGCTCTCCTAAAATTAAAAGTCAAACAAAACAACACTACTGAAACGGATACTTTTATAGGATGCATTGAAGATCGGAAAGCCCAAACTCTACACGTGGATTCCAATAGATAAAATAAGATTTCCTTTTGTGAAGGTAGCGGTTTCCAGCCATCTCGCTGGTAATCTGCTAATACAATGACTAAAGGACAAAGCATAGATGTTTGGTGTCACACTGCATTCACTTCTACAGTCAGAGTTCTCGGGGACTAATGAAAAGTATATATACAGCAATGTGTGCAGTGGGGGTGGGAGTGCGGCATTGTCAATATGGACTCTGCTTTAAGAGCTGTAATACCCCTACATTTACTAGAATATAAAAACACACATACCAAAATTAAAAATAAATGATAGGTAGAATATTAGAAAAACATTTTTTTCAGTGCTCGCAAACTTACGTGCCCCAGTGCACCTATGCCGTGCTTTGATAAGGTAGGTCCCCACTGTGCCCAATTACCACCTCCCTTTCCCGGCTGTGTAAAAGTCTGCTACTCCACAACGCTGTCTTCTTGCTCCGCAATCTTATGCGCTTTGCTGGGCATCTAGGTGCATTTCCACCGGGCGCGACCGACGTTGATTTTACACTGCACAAATTGCCTCCAGCGAGTGCTGTGACTGTGAGGAAGAAGGGAAGTAAGACCAGGTTGAGGGCCAAGAGACCACGCATGAACTTCATCCCTGTAGCCCGTGGCATGGTCCTGCGTGAGATGAATTTACCACCCCGTATAATGGAAGAAACGTCGCAGTGTAAATGTAATGTTAGGGCTGATGTACATCTAGCCTTGTTTCCTAATGATTGCTGTGTGATTTTCATGGTTTTGGAATAATTACACAGAAGTTCCAAATATTTAGTACAGTTTTGACTTTGCTATGGGTTTTGGCACCTTGCATGGTTGTCTATATAACAGTTGTCATAAACATGCCACAATATTTGGTCTATTTATTATTGGACGTAAAAACCCTATCTCTGACGAAAATAGGTGTAATGTCCAGCTGCCTTGTCGAGATGTTATTGACCAATTATGTTGATAGGTGATTTCCTTAGAAAATCAGCCCTATTGCCATATATTAAAAAATTGAACCGTATGTCCCTGGTATGTGAAAAACTATCATAGTCCCAAGATGCAGAATGAGCTTACACATTACAGCACGGCAAGTTACAAATGAACCTCTACACTTTTGTAAAGTTTGTAATGATCTTTATATTTTATCTCTTTTTTTTTTTAAGTATCAACAACGGAAATATCGCAAACAAGAAAGACTGGTAAGTATTCTAGTAAAAAAGAATGGTATTCTCATTTTTATTATAGTTGCTTTTTTTTTTTTTTTTTGCAATATAGTTTTTATCGACAGAACAAGAAATACAGATGGAAAGACAATTTGACAAGTGGTAGGATAGAAATATTATTAAACCTAATAGAGTTTGGGGTTTAACACTGCTCTATAGTAAACGTCTTAGACATTTTCCAAAGAACTGGAGAAAACTGTAGCAATACAATAATAATAGTATCGAGTAAAGTATCACTAAGATAATAAAAAACATGGTAAACCATCTTCACAGAAACAGTGGAGTACATACTCCAGAATAACACATTTATAATATAAAACATAATAGAACAACAACATAGGGTAGGGCAGTGGTTCCCAAACTTTTGCAGTTCTCCAAATTTTTTCAAGGCACCCCTCCAAAATAATTATTGAGCAGTCCTGTTTTAGAAGTAGTTGGGTCAAAAAATTGTAATAAGTATTTAGGTCAGGACAGAAATACTTATTTAGTTGTATGCAAAAATGCCCCCTCTGCATCCAGACACTCTGCCCTCAGGCACTCTGCCCCCTCTACATCCAGACACACTGCCCTCTCTCACACTGCCCCCTCTGCCCTCTGTCACGCTGTCCCCCCTCCTCTGCTCTGTCACGCTGTCCCCCCTCCTCAGCCCTCTCTCACAATGTCCCCATCCTCTGCCCTCTCACACGCTGTCCCCTCCTCTGCCCTCTCACACGCTGTCCCCTCCTCTGCCCTCTCAAACGCTGTCCTGCTCCTATGCCCTCTCTCGCGCTGTCCCCCTCCTCTGCCCTCTCTCACGCTGTCCCCCTCCTCTGCCCTCTCACACACTGTCCCCTCCTCTGCCCTCTCACGCTGTGTCCCCCTCCACTGTCCCTCTCACGCTGTCTTCCTCCTCTGCCCCTCTCACGCTGTGTCCCCCTTCACTGCTCTCTGTCCCCATCCTCTGCTCTCTGTCCCCATCCTCTGCCCCCATCCTCTGCTCTCTGTCCCCCTTCTCTGCCCCGCTGTCACCATCCTCTGCTCTCTGTCCCCATCCTCTGCTCTCTGTCCCCCTCCTCTGCCCCGCTGTCACCATCCTCTGCTCTCTGTCCCCCTCCTCTGCCCCGCTGTCACCATCCTCTGCTCTCCGTCCCCCTCCTATGCCCCACTGTCACCATCCTCTGCTCTCTGTCCCCATCCTCTGCTCTCTGTCCCCCTCCTCTGCCCCGCTGTCCCCATCCTCTGCTCTCTGTCCCCATCCTCTGCTCTCTGTCCCCCTTCTCTGCTCTGTCCCCCTCCTCTGCCCTCTGTCCCCATCCTCTGCTCTCTGTCCCCATCCTCTGCCCTCTGTCCCCTTCCTCTGCTCTCTGTCCCCATCCTCTGCTCTCTGTCCCCCTCCTCTGCCCCGCTGTCACCATCCTCTGCTCTCTGTCCCCCTCCTCTGCCCCGCTATCACAATCCTCTGCTCTCTGTCGCCATCCTCTGCTCTCTGTCCCCCTCCTCTGCTCTCTGTCCCCCTCCTCTGCCCCGCTATCACCATCCTCTGCTCTCTGTCCCCATCCTCTGCTCTCTGTCCCCATCCTCTGCCCCCCTCCTCTGCCCTCTGTCCCCATCCTCTGCCCTCTGTCCCCATCCTCTGCCCTCTGTCCCCATCCTCTGCTCTCTGCCCCGCTATCACCATCCTCTGCTCTCTGTCCCCATTACTCTGCTCTCTGTGCCCATCCTCTGCTCTCTGTCCCCCTCCTCTGCTCTCTGTCCCCATCCTCTGCCCTCTGTCCCCATCCTCTACCCTCTGTCCCCATCCTCTGCTCTCTGTCCCCCTCCTCTGCCATGCTGTCACCATCCTCTGCACTCTGTCCCCCTCCTCTGCTCTCTGTCACCCTCCTCTGCCCCGCTATCACCATCCTCTGCTGTCTGTCCCCCTCCTCTGCCCCGCTGTCACAATCCTCTGCTCTCTGTCCCCCTCCTCTGCCCCGCTGTCCGCCTCCTCTGCCCCTCTGTCCCCTTCCTCTGCCCTCTGTACCCCTCCTCTGTCCTGCTGTCCCCCTCCTCTGCCCTCTGTCCCCCTCCTGTGCCCCGCTGTCGCAATCCCGCTCACTCTACCCCGTGCCAGGCGCCAGCCATAAAAAAAGAAAGAGCACAGAAACTTACCAATCCGTCGGGCGCCGGGACCCAGCAGCCTCCTCTCTCCCGCAGCTGTCACTGAATATCGACGTCAGTAACAAGCTGCTGCGGGAGAGAGGAGGCTGCTGGGTCCCGGCGCCCGACGGATTGGTAAGTTTCTGTGCTCTTTTTTTTTTTTATGGCTGGCCCGCGGCACCCCAGTGATAGCGCCGCGGCACCCCTGGGAGCCGCGGCGCACAGTTTGGGAACCGCCGGGGTAGGGGGTAAAGGGTGAGGGAGAGAGAGGGTAGGAATGTGGGAAAAAGAGGCGAGAAGTTCTCAGGGTTAATAGCCAAATCTTTAATGGAGGAATTATGTGGTTGTAATCCCATACATGAGAGTCAGGGTAATTAGAGAACCCTACAATTATCATCATAGATGGGTATAACTTAATTGGATATGGTATCATGTAAGTTTGTGTCTTGAAACTCTAACCATCTGAACCAAATGGCATAATGGTCTATAAGGTCTGAGGATGAGAGCATTAACTCAACCATGTGCCGGTAAAACTCGTTTTTTGCAAATCGCTCTTTAATAGTTGATGGAGGGGAGGATCTCCAATGGGTTGGGATTACGGCTTTCGCAGCACTGTTTAAATGTTTCAATAGGGATTTCTTTTATCGAATGGGTTTGTGATGCCCAAGGACAAAATGCAAATTATATATACATTTTATTTTTCAATATAATTTTATAAAGCACTGTGTAAAAATACAATATTTATAAGGCCCGATTCATTAAGGGACGCATTCTGGGTGCAATGTGCGCCTAAATTCAATAAGGAGTGGATATGGTGTTGAATACGGGTGTAGGTCTGCTCTACTAGATAGGAGACTGCAGGATACGTTCAATTAGTGAGTATAGTAAGTTTTGAAATCCCTGTATTTCCATTGACTATAAGTCCCTCCGGAGGGTTGAAGACGCCGAATGGTAAGGAAAACACTGCTGAATTTGAATTGCGGTTTTTCCAAAGAATTTAACATATGTTGTTGAGAAGGTGCTGATTATCTTGGTTGGATTTGAACTGCTCCTTATTATAACAAGTGTCATGGAGCACATCCTGACTGTGTCTATACAGTTGATCGCTATATATTGAAAATATTATGCATAACATGAAGTGAAAGAGAATCTCGTGATTGTCATCGATCCATTTGTGATATTGAATATATACGAGCTTTCTCTATAAGAGCTTTTGATCAACATTAACCATCTGTGAGTAGCACGGTCACTACATTGGACCCCTTTTACTTAGTTTTTTTGGTTTTTTTAGTTTTTTACTTTTCTATTTTTATATTTTTTAAGGTACCCTTCAATTTATGCTGGCCAGCTATACAGTTTTATAATTCATGTAATACATATGACTTATTCATTATATCATACTGTTTGTGATTAAACATATATTTATGTGATATTAATCAATTGTTTCCTTATTGCTATGGAGGATGCTCTAGGTCTTTTCATTGAGCTATACCAACATATATTCTCCGCAGCGCAATCTGTCTTGTCTGTTCAGGATACGTTCAATACATATGTGAATTATAAATTCTCAAAAGAACGCACAGAAAAAAAACCAAAACAGTCTCACAGTCCGATGCCGTCCCTACTCTCCTTCTCCTCAATAGGGACGGATGCCTTCTCTGATCCCTGGCCGCTTCCTGTTCTGTCTGGCAGAACATAAGCACCTGATGCCTGTCAACGGGCTTTATGTCCAGCTCCAAAGTTTCCTCAGATTCTGGTTTTGGCTCTCCAGATTATCTGGTTTGACCTTGGATATTCTTGACTACCCTTTGGATGCTGATTTTGCTACTGTTCGTCCTCCAGTTATCGACCCGGCTTGTCTGACCATTCCATTCAGCTGCTGCCTCACCAGTGACTGCCATTGAGGACCGCGACCTGCACGTTCCACACAACTAAGCACATACCTCCTTGTGGGGGTCCCTGGTGAATACCGGGGTCGTGTTACACTGTATGCCTCTCTGCTCAGCTTTGCCAACTACTTAGTAGGCAGTTACCATCATCATCATCATCATTTATTTATATAGCGCCACTAATTCCGCAGCGCTGTACAGAGAACTCATTCACATCAGTCCCTGCCCCATTGGAGCTTACAGTCTAAATTCCCTACTATAGACACGCACTCACACACAGACAGACAGACAGAGAGAGAGACTAGGGTCAATTTTTTTTTTTTTTTTTTTTTATTGCAGCCAATTAACCTACCAGTATGTTTTTGGAGTGTGGGAGGAAACCGGAGCACCCGGAGGAAACCCACGCAAACACAGGGAGAACATACAAACTCCACACAGATATGGCCATGGTCGGGAATTGAACTCATGACCCCAGTGCTGTGAGGCAGACATGCTACCCACTACGCCACTACGCCACTGTGCTGCCCAACATCCCTGTGATCATGACAGTATACTCTGGCAATGGATGGTACCGGTGAACCCTCAGCCAGAGAGTTACTTCAACACCTGGCACGCCGTATCGATCAGCAGGAATATTATCACGGACAGCTCCTACAAGGCCTAGCTTCTCACCTGGATTCTCTTCAAGGTGCCCTGGTTACTCCAGTGGCCCCACCCGCACCTACCTCTCCTGCTATTCTTCTGTAGCAGTCGCACCAGCCTCTCCCGTCTCCTCCTCTGTTGGGAATTTGCATATTCCCCCTCCTGACAAGTACGATGGGGATCCAAACAGGTGTCGGGGATTCTTGAATCAGAGCTCCATCCAATTTGTGTGGCTATTAAATTTCTCGTCCGAACTAACTAAGGTAGCGTACATTATCTCTCTACTCTCACTGGCAGGCGCTCACCTGGGCATCCCCACTCTGCGAGTGTAAAGATCTGCTATTGCGAAACTCATTCTCTTTCATTTTCAGGTAAATCTTTGAAGAGTCTGACTGAGTCTCTTCTGCAGCCTCCAGCATATTAAAACTATGTCAGGGGTATGATAGCAGCTTATTGGCAGGGCTTTGAAGCCAACTCATCTTTAATGAGGTCCACTAGAGAACTTTCTTGGGACTTGGATGTTCTCATCTCGTTGACGTTAAGGTGGACATTCGGTACAGGTAGCGTACCCAAGAGAGAGAACACTCTTGCATCTCTACTCCTCGCTTAGCACCCAGATTTCTGAATCCGGCCTTGGCTGCAGAGGAACCCATGCAGATTGATCATTCTCGTCTTACCTTGAAGGATTCAAGAAGAATCTATGCCTTTACTATGCAGGCCCAGGTCATATCTTGTCCAACTGTCATAAGAGACCGGGAAGCGCAAGATCCTGATGTGTTCCAGGGAGGCCGATCTAGGATTCAAAGCTTCCTCACCCTGCTTCCGCGATGATCGTATTTTCTTATGCCGGTCATCATACACTCTTCTAAAGGTCCAGTACCTCTCCGAACTTTATTTCTGCCTCCTTGGTTTCTGAACTCCATCTGCCTGTCTCAACCGTCCTTGCTGATTGCTGTGGATGGCAACTGGGTGGTCAATGGTTCCATTACCAAAACCTCTTGGCCAGCATATATGCAGACTGGTCTTCTTCACTATGAGTGGATCACCTTCCTGGTACTCCCACAAATGATTAATCCCATCACTCTACCCTGACTGAGGAGCCATTGCTCAGGTTGACTGACATCTCGCCCAGGTTACATCATGGGGGGCCACATTGTACTAAACACTGCCTGCAATCATTCTCTCTTCCTGCCGTCAGTACCAGATGTCATACTCTGTGTCCAGAATATGCCTTGCCTTCAGCCTACACCTCCTACTTCGAAATCTACAGTAAGGTGGATGCTGAGACTCTTCCTCCTCACTGGTCTTTGGATTTAACCATAGAACTTATTCCTGGAAAAACATTCCAAGAGTTAAGACCTACTCCCTCTCTCTACCAGAGAGCAGACCATGTCAAAGTACATTACTGAAAATCTTGAGTGCGGAGTCATTGAGAAGTCCTCCTCCCGAACGGGCGGTGAATTCTTCCTTATCAAAAAGAAGGACGTTTCTTTGAAACCCTGCATTGATTACCGGCAACCAAAGGTGATCACACAGTTAGCCTTCATTTCGGAGCTTTTCAATCATATCCGGGGTGCCCAAATATTTTCCAAGTTAGACCTTTGAGTGGCCTATAATCTTATTAGGATCCACCAGGGAGACAAGTTGAAGACGGCCTTTAACACCTGTGATGGGCATTATGAATACCTTGTTATAAATTTTGGACTATGTAATGCTCCTGCTATTTTCCAAGGATTTGTCAATAATATTTTCCATGACTTACTCTACCACTCGGTGGTTGTCTTCCTGGGCGACATCCTGATCTTCTCCAGACATTTGGTTTCCCATCGGTTCCTTGTGAATGAAGTACTCAAGTGTCTTCGAGACAATCATTTAGGTTGCAAATTTTAGAAATACCTCTTTGAAGTCCCTAGGGAACTTTTCCTAGGTTACATTGTATCTGGTACTGGGTTGTCTATGGATCCTGAGAAGGTAGTAGCCACCATCAAGTGGCCCCAACCCTTGGGCTTAAGGGTGATAGAACGCTTAATTGGATTCGCTAATTACTATCAACAGTTTATCAAAGACTTCTCTTCTCTCATATCTCCCATCACTCCCCTCGCCCTCAAAGGGGCACATCCTAAATCTTGTTCGACCGAAGCTATTATGGCTTATATCTCTAAAAAAAAAGCCTTCTCATCAGCCAGATCTATCCTGGTTCTTCTTTCTAGAGATAGATGCTTCCTCTGTGGGAGTTGCGGCTATCCTGTCCCAAAAAGATTCTTCGGGGAGATTCCATCTGTGTGGTTTCTTCACCAAAAGATTTACCTCTAGCAAGAAGAACTACGGCACTGTGGACAAGGAATTACTGGTGATCAAAGCCGCCCCAAAAGTGTTACGGTTGGCGACTATTGATATAAGCAGGAGACAGGGGTCTTCGCCTACAGCAGCTGCCTTTTCCGTAGAGCTTGTTGCTCTCACATGTACTGGAATGTCCCCAGGTCTTAAGTTCTTGCGTATTGTAAGCTGAAATGCAATACTGCCGTAAGGAGATAGAAGGCGGTAACCAAGATAGGAGTGGGTGGTCAGGAGCAAGCCAGTCAGGGGTCCGTAGCAGGCAGAGTAGTCAGGAACAGGCCAAAGGGTCAGGGCTGGCAGTGAGCAGGGATATCCAAATAACAAACTAGAGGTCAGGGCAATCAAAGTTCAAGCAGGGTCCAAAAAACAAAGCCATGGGTGACAACAGGAATTAGTCAGGGATATCAGCAGAGTAACAACAAAGTAGGTCATCAATCCTGCAGGGAGGCTAAGCCGTTCCTGCCTTAAATATTGACATGCACCAATGAGACTGGTGACATTCATATAGCCAAAACCAGTTAGTTAATGATTTAAGGTATTATACGAACGTGTCAGCTGGCCAGGGCATGGTGGTGAATGCTAAGCATCCCGGCCGTTGCCACGGTGACTGTTGAGAAGATGGAAGTGATGTCCGGGCTGTTGTCATAGCAACCGGGACTCGAATCGAGGAAGCAAGCTGCAGGTCGCCGCGGCTTGTATCAAAAAGAATGAGGGCATCTTCTGGTGGGGGCTAAACACGCGGTCACAGTACTCACAAACCATAAGAACCTCACATATCTCCAATCTGCTCAATACCTTAACCCACGTCAAGCTTGTTCCTCCTGATTCATTGCTCGCTTCAACCTGATTCTAACATGTGGTTTTAAAAACTTTTGTTCGTTCGTTCGATAATTCTGACCCATAGTTGACCCTACCAGTATAGTTGCTCTCACTGGGATCACCTTTAAGACCTCTCCTGGCCACTCTTATTTGGATCCGAACAAATAAATGAGAATAATAATAATAATAATAATAACTTGCGACCTAAAACGTTCAAATGGGCCCATAACTCCAACTGTGCTGGTCATGTCAATATAAAGAAAACCCTCTCTCTCCTTTCCAGGTATTACTGGTGGCCTACCATCCACTCGGATATGCTGCAATATATCAAAGCCTGTGATGTCTGTGCCGGGCTTAAGGTTCCCAGACAGCAAGCTTCTGGACCTTAGCTTCCACTACCCATTCCAGAGAGACCACGGACAAGTATTTTGATGGATTTTATCACTAAGTTGCCAGTCAGTCATGGTTTTAATATTATCTGGGTAGTTGTAGACTGATTCTCCAGGATGGCACACTTTATTCTTCTCAAAGAACTACCTTCGGCCCATGCCTTGGCAACCGTGAAGATACCGGGTCTTCTGGACCAATTCTACCCACTTCACACTGGCTGGTCATCCACAGGTGCCTTCCTATGACAGGGAAGTCTACCCAGTATCTTCTAAGGTTCTTATTAGTCACTCAGGCAAATGTAGTTAGAAAGTAAAGCAAGACCTGGAACTCTTGATAAGGACATACTCTTCCAAAAACTGATACGATTTGAGATTCTCACTTGGCAGAATTTGTCCACAATAATCACATGCACAAATTCACTGGTTCCAGCCCATTCTTTATCACCTATGGTTCCCATCACATACTGCCTGAATTCTCCTCTATATCCACCTCTGTTCTCCTGGTAGTTGAAACACTGGCACAAAATTTTTATCAAATTTGGTGTTAAGCCAATTCTAAACTAGTTGAATATTCCCAACAATACAAAGGAAATGCTGACTGCCATCGTAAGCCGATTCCTCACCTTCAAGTGGGTGACATCGTTTGACTGTCTACTCGTAATTTGAGCCTTTGTGTTCCCACTATGAAACTTTACGCATCACACAAGTTCCCTGTGCACGTGCCCCACAATGGGACACGCTTCGGAGCAGAGCTGTCGGCGGCCAATGGCATCACTCACCACTGAAATTCTAGCCTCTATATAAAGCCACACTGCCAGGCTTTTGCTGCCAGAGTATTGGGTCTCATGCCCAGCTCCAAAGTTTGTTCTATATCCTGCTTGACTCCTGGTTTGACCACTGCTATTGCCCCTGACAAATCTCCTCAGATTCTGATTTTGGCTCTCCTGATAACCTAGTTTGACTTCAGCTGCTACCTCACCAGTGATTGGCATTGAAGACCACGAGCTGCACGTCCCACGCAGCTAAGCCCATACCTCCTTGCAGGGGTCCCTGGTGAATACCGGGGGCGTGTTAGACTCCGGGGTCTCTATGTTCAGTTGCGTCAACTATTTGGAAGGCAGTTACCATCAAAACATCCCTGTGATCTCCTTGTAATAATATAGTCAATAATGACAAAACATTACATTTTTTTTTAAAAAAAGTGTTGTTTCTTGCCCCTTCCCCCATCCCCTCCTGACTGCAAACACATTTTTTGCATGCATAGTCAGCCATCATCACTAGTAATTGGCACTTAGACCAGACCTGTAGCTGGAGCAAGAGATATGTCTGAAAATCATGTATCTTAGAAATGCCTAATACTTGACTTGGATGTTGCTGTCTGTGCCTCAGATTGGCATGTCCTTACTGTACGTTGACTACGTGCATCCACCCATTCCCCAACTCTTCCCCTCCACAAAATTGTAGGCTGTCGTAAGTGTCCTTTGAAGGTGAATCGGGTTCTGCTGCACCCTGTGGTATATGGTTCGGTTATGGGCATGCGCAGAGTGATTGTGCGTATTATACGCCAATAGTGTGCTTTCTTCCAAGTGGACAGTCATCATAAACAAAATATACTTGTGAAGACTGCAGTTATCTACAGATATTATGTATGTTAAGTTGCACTTCAAAGTATCCAGGAATAACCTCCAAATTCTGACTTAAGCAACAACAATATGCACTAACATTACATTGTTACTAGATGTCAGATACACTGAAGTTTATAGAAGTTTAGTATGGAGGTACTATATGTGGAGGGAGTGGCAATGGGGAGGGCTGTAGAGGAAGACTAGAGGAACACATACCCAAATATAGTGATGCACCCCTCAGAGCTGAATTGGGATATCACCAGCAACATTACTTGTTGTGTGTTGGATGTGTGTTGTAGGCATCTCTGAACCTTTTTTTATGTTTTGAGTCTTCGATGTATAGGTTATTGATATAGCTTTCCCATGTGTCAAAAAATGTAACCCATTTTCTTTTTATAATATTGTCTCCACCCAATTTATACAGAAGATGCAAAATAATTTGTCCTTAAATAGGAAGAGAGGGGGAGCATCATGGTGGATCCATAACTGTTTGACCTTGTAGGAAAACACTTAATACGCATATTTGAGAGTGTGCGTAAGCATTTGGTGGTCGAAGTGCAGGGGATTAAGATAACCATTGAGCTAAGCCCTGCTGAATCCTAGAGTGGTCAATCACTTCATGCAATAGGTTATAATGAATAGCATTGGCCTAATGTTTGGGGGAGAAAGTGGGAGTTTTGGATCAGTGGCCTTTTCCTAGTCCGATTCGGAGAATGTCCTAATGACCCCACTTATATAATGCTGCCCTTGTAGGCATGCAAGGTAATATGCTCTTCTCATTTTAGATTTTTACAGTGTTTCTAAGAAGGTTATTGGCTGGATGACCTATTTTTTAACTGGTTAATAGTGGATATGCTACCCACCCTCCTGATTGTGCAATTATCCTCACATTACAGATATTGCCTGTTCTGAGCGTCCTTTCTAGTATTAGAGCTACTGTTACTCAGTCACATTTATTTCAAGTGTACTTATTATCTGTTTATTTTGTATTTATGTTCTACAGCCTAAAAGATTTGTGGTTCCTTCATGGTCATCTCTGTCTGCTCTCCAAAGTCAGGTAATATAATTTTTTAATCTTTTCACTGCAATATATAGGAAGCTTCAGATGTTGTACAGTTATAACATGGATGTGTTACTTTGTAACCAGAGAAAGTCTAGGGGTTAGGTGTATAGTTGAGGATAGTCATTCATAACGAGTGCACCTGAGAACATGTACGTCTGGCAGTGATTGGAATCCAGAGTCCTCGTGGCTGCAGGATCTGCTACTAGAATGAAAGTAAAGACTGAAATCCAGCATTCTATTTAATATGACTAATGGACGATGTGTTTATACTCAGGACGGATTCTGGCAACTGACTCCAGAGCTTGGAAAGTTATTACGCATCAATGTCGGCTACTTATCTGAAGTTTTTCTCATTAAAAATGGCATCTCCTCTCTGGGTAGGTTTATGTTTAAGAATTAATTTTTCCAATAAGAGTATCATGTTCTGTCATAACCTTTCTAAACATTACACATAACATATTACCATACGTATTGAGGGATAAACATAGAACACTTCCACAAAACTATTATATAAGTAGCTATTATGGCACATTTACATGCATATGTTCGGTGAGGCGATCTTGCGATGAGTTCCGCTCTACAACAGTATCGTATGAGCCAAGTTTACCTAAGGAGCAAGTCTAGAGACTGGTAGTAATAAAGACTAAAGTACCAATATCCTATTTGTACACAATATATAACAGACAATATTTTCTTGACAGCGTTATTAATAAATGCGAAAAATGAATTTACCATATAAAATATAATTAAATAGAGATTCAATTCAATTAATTGAAATTAAATTAAATGTGAATTTCCCCTTTAAAAATCCTTTCCTGCCACAGTCCAAATGTAAATGTCAATTAAGTAATGTGAATAGATGGCAACAACTTTGTATACTATAGAAGCCACACTAATTAAGTTCTATCAGTAGCAATATTAGCTGCCAATCAGAAGTGGCTAGGTAATGCTGCTGATCATCATCATTGCAACTTGTTCCAGAAGGCCTCCAGCATATGGCTCCTCACTACTTTATATGCGTCTATGTCCTGGTCTTCCACAGTTATAGTTATGTGAACACGCCCCTTACTGTACTCAGGCTATAATTGTCTGCCCCTTTCCTGCCCGCTCCGCCTCTCGTCACAAGGAGCCGCAAGTGTAAGATGGATGTAAAATCTGCATAGGTACATGTGTATGCATATATCACCTTACACAAATAAAACAGACTTACATATGTAAAAGAACCCGTATTTTACACCATAATTGTGCACACTATCTTCTTATTCTGTTTCTGGATACTCTCGTTACATCACCATACGCATTTACACTTTCCCTCTTATGACGCCTTCTTCAGTCCTTTAAACCTAATTCACCGTTTCACACAGACTTCTATATACAATATCTCCTGTAAGTATGAAATAGAATCTTTACTTGTTCAATAATGCAATAATATAATCTAAATAACATATTCTTCCACACGGTACATATAATAGATGACATTCTGTGTGTGTATACAATATCTTATGAACTATACATATGTGCCTTCGTGTATGTGTATGTATCTCAGAATTATATATATATATATATATATATATATATATATATATATATATATATATATATATTATTCCAATACATATATTCTAGTACTCATAATTAAACTTATCGAATAGGCAACTCTTGTCAATACTGCTTCACTGCTTGCTAAGATTTCTCAGTCACTACTTACAATGGCCGACCTCATACCATTGTTTGTTACAAGCACATGTTAGCAGTATGTAACTTAATGGTGGCTATATTACTAACAATGCGACCTTCAGCAACAGACCCTTGACATATTACAACTAAAGATGAGCGGGCTCGGATTTCGGAAATCCGAGCCCACCCGAACAGTGCGGATCCGACGGGATCCGAGCACTGTTCGGGTACTTCCGGGCACCAAAGGAATCCAAAACGAGGCTATGACATCCAAGTCTCGCGTCGGATCTCGCGAGACTCGGATGTCATAAATGCCCCGCTCGCGGCCGCCATCTTCATTCTCCCTGCGATCACTGAAGAGGGAGGTTGTTGAGATCCTGTGCTCTGTCCTGCTGATTAGTTTAGTCAAGTGGTGCTTTGTCCAGTGCTCTGTCCTGCTGAGTCCAGTAGTACTTTGTCCAGTGCTCTGTCCTGCTGATTCCAGTGGTGCTTTGGCCAGTATCTGTCCTGCTGAGTCCAGTGGTGCTTTTGTACTTGTCCTGTGTTTTTTTCTGCTAAGTCCATAATAATTTTATAATTATAAAAAAATCTTTAAAAAAATTCAAAAAAAATAAAAAAAAAATAATAAAAAAATAATTTAAAAAAAATATAAAAAACTAATTTAAAAAGTATAAAAAATATTCTAGAGCAATATATTCTTGCAGTCCCAAAAATAGGTAGTGCAATCTATATTACTACATTCACTGTTTCTGCAGTCCCAAAAAATAGGAACTGCAATCTATATTACTATGTTCACTGTTTCTGCAGTCCCAAAAAATAGGAACTGCAATCTATATTACAACGTTCACTCTTTCTGCAGTCCCAAAAAATAGGAACTGCAATCTATATTACAACGTTCACTGTTTCTGCAGTCCCAAAAAATAGGATCTGCAATCTATATTACAACGTTCACTGTTTCTGCAGTCCCAAAAAATAGAAACTGCAATCTATATTACTACGTTCACTGTTTCTGCAGTCCCAAAAAATAGGAACTGCAATCTATATTACAACGTTCACTGTTTCTGCAGTCCCAAAAAATAGGAACTGCAATCTATATTACTACATTCACTGTTTCTGCAGTCCCAAAAAATAGGAACTGCAATCTATATTACAACGTTCACTGTTTTTGCAGTCCCAAAAAATAGGAACTGCAATCTATATTACAACGTTCACTGTTTCTGCAGTCCCAAAAAATAGGAACTGCAATCTATATTACTACGTTCACTGTTTCTGCAGTCCCAAAAAATAGGAACTGCAATCTATATTACAACGTTCACTGTTTCTGCAGTCCCAAAAAATAGGAACTGCAATCTATATTACAACGTTCACTGTTTCTGCAGTCCCAAAAAATAGGAACTGCAATCTATATTACTACGTTCACTGTTTCTGCAGTCCCAAAAAATAGGAACTGCAATCTATATTACAACGTTCACTGTTTCTGCAGTCCCAAAAAATAGGAATTGCAATCTATATTACTACGTTCACTGTTTCTGCAGTCCCAAAAAATAGGAACTGCAATCTATATTACAACGTTCACTGTTTCTGCAGTCCCAAAAAATAGGAACTGCAATCTATATTACAACGTTCACTGTTTCTGCAGTCCCAAAAAATAGGAACTGCAATCTATATTACTACGTTCACTGTTTCTGCAGTCCCAAAAAATAGGAACTGCAATCTATATTACTACGTTCACTGTTTCTGCAGTCCCAAAAAATAGGAACTGCAATCTATATTACTACGTTCACTGTTTCTGCAGTCCCAAAAAATAGGAACTGCAATCTATATTACTACGTTCACTGTTTCTGCAGTCCCAAAAAATAGGAACTGCAATCTATATTACAACGTTCACTGTTTCTGCAGTCCCAAAAAATAGGAACTGCAATCTATATTACAACGTTCACTGTTTCTGCAGTCCCAAAAAATAGGAACTGCAATCTATATTACTACGTTCACTGTTTCTGCAGTCCCAAAGTGTGTGTGGTTTAGGGGTACGCTCTCTTGTGCTGCATATAATGGAGTACCAAAATTTGGAGGATAAAGTAGGGAAAGATCAAGACCCACTTCCTCTTAATGCTGAAGCTGCTGCCACTAGTCATGACATAGACGATGAAATGCCATCAACGTCGCCTGCCAAGGGCGATGCCCAATCTCCTAGTAGAGGGCATGTAAAATCCAAAAAGCCAAAGTTCACTACAATTAGTAAAAAAAGAAAATTCAAATCATCTGAGGAGATACGTAAACTTGCCAATATGCCATTTACGACAGGGAGTGGCAAGGAACGACTTAGGCCCTGGCCCGTGTTCATGACTAGTGGTTCAGCTTCACCCAAGGATCTAAGCCCTCCTCCTCCCCTCCCCTCCAAAAAAATTAAGAGTTATGCTGTCAGCAACAACACAGCAAACAACTCTGCCTTCTAAAGAGATGTCATCACAAATCCCCAAGGCGAGTCCAAGGGTGTTGGTGGTTGCGAAGCCTGACCTTCCCATCACTGCACGGGAAGAGGTGGCTCCTTCCACCATTGGCAGCACGCCCTCTGCATATGCTGGAAGGATCACCCACAGTCCAGTTACAGATTTGGCTAATGAAGGTGTCAATTTTGTACACTGGGAGGAGGATATTGATGCAGCTGGCGCTGAGGAGGAACTTGACGAGGAGGATGCTGATGTGGTTATCTTAAATGAGGCACCAGGGGGGGAAACAGTTGTTGTCCATGGGATGAAAAAGCCCATCGTCATGCCTGGTCAGAAGACCAAAAAATCCACCTCTTCTGTCTGGAGTTATTTTTATCCCAATCCGGACAACAAATGTATGGCCATATGTAGCTTATGTAAAGCTCAAATAAGCAGGGGTAAGGATCTTGACCACCTAGGGACATCCTCCCTTATACGTCACCTGAAGAACTTTCATAATTCAGTGTTTAGTTCAGGACCTGTGGCTAGGACCGTCAGCAGTCCAGGGACACCTAAATCCCTTGGTCCTGTTGGATACACACCACCAACACCCTCCTCGTCAACTTCCTCCACGATCTCCATCAGATTTAGTCCTGCAGGCCATGTCACCAGCCAGACTGAATCCTCTTCAATACGGGATTCATCCGAGGAATCCTGCAGCGGTACGCCTACTACTGCCGCTGCTGCTGTTGCCGCTGGTAGTCGGTCATCTTCCCAGAAAGGAAGTCGCAAGAACGCTACGTCTTTCACCAAACAGTTGAACATCCAACAGTCGTTTGCCATGACCACAAAGTACGACAGTAGTCACCCTATTGCAAAGCGGATAACTGCGGCTGTAACAGCTATGTTGGTGTTAGACGTGCATCCGGTGTCCGCCATCAGTGGAGTGGGATTTAGACGGTTCATGGAGGTATTGTGTCCCCGGTACCAAATCCCGTCTAGATTCCACTTCACTAGGCAGGCAATACCCGGGATGTACAGAGAAGTACGAACAAGTGTCCTCAGTGCTCTGAAAAATGCGGTTGTACCCACTGTCCACTTAACCACTGACATGTGGACAAGTGGTTCAGGGCAAACGAAGGACTATAAAACTGTGACAGCCCACTGGGTAGATGCATCGCTTTCCGCAGCAGCTGCATCAGTAGCAGCATCTCCACAACGGCTGCTCGTTCCAAGGCAGGCAACGTTGTGTATCACCGGTTTTAATAAGAGGCACAACGCTGACAACCTCTTAGAGAAACTGAGGGAAATAATCTCGCAGTGGCTTACCGCACTTAGACTCTCCTGGGGATTTGTGGTGTCAGACAACGCCAGTAACATTGTGCGGGCATTACATATGGGCAATTTCCAGCACGTCCCATGTTTTGCCCACAACGTTAATTTGGTGGTGCAGCATTACCTGAAGAGTGACAGGGGTGTGCAGGAGATGCTTGCGGTGGCCCGCAAAATTGCTGGACACTTTCGGCATTCTGCCAGTGCCTACCGCAGACTCGAGCAACATCAAAAAAGGCTGAACCTGCCCTGCCATCACCTCAAACAAGAGGTTGTAACGCCCTGGAACTCCACCCTCTATATGCTGCAGAGGATGGAGGAGCAGCAAAAGGCCATTCAAGCCTACACAGCCACCTACGACATAGGAAAAGGAGTGTGGATGCGTCTTAGTCAAGCGCATTGGAGACTGATTTCCGTGTTGTGCAAGGTTCTCCAGCCGTTTGAACTTGCCACACGAGAAGTCAGTTCCGACACTGCCAGCTTGAGTCAGGTGATTCCCCTTATCAGGCTGTTGCAGAAGCAGCTGGAGAAAGTGAGGGAGGAGCTGTTAAAGCATTGCGATTCCACCAAGCATGTAGCTCTTGTGGATGAAGCCCTTCGTACGCTTTGCCAGGATACGAGGGTGGTCACTCTTTTAAAGTCAGAGGAATACATTCTGGCCACTGTGCTGGATCCTCGGTTTAAAGCGTATGTTGTGTCTGTTTCCGGCGGACACAAGTCTACAGCGGTGCAAAGACCTGCTGGTCAGGAGATTGTCCTCTGAAGAGGAACGTGACATGCCAACAGCTCCTCCTTCATTTTCTTCAACACCTGTGGCTGCGAGGAAAAAGCTCAGTTTTCCTAAAAGACCCGCTGGCGGGGATGCTGAGAACATCTGGTCCGGACTGAAGGACCTGCCAACCATTGCAGACATGTCTACTGTCGCTGCATTGGATGCTGTCACAATTGAAAAAATGGTGGAGGATTACTTTGCTGACACCATCCAAGTAGACATGTCAGACAGTCCTTATTTTTACTTGCAGGACAAAAAGGCAGTTTGGAAGCCCCTGTACAAACTGGCTATATTTTACCTGAGTTGTCCCCCCTCCAGTGTGTACTCGGAAAGAGTTTTTAGTGCAGCGGGGAACCTGGTCAGTGAGCGGCGAAGGAGGTTGCTTCCGCAAAACGTTGAAAAAATGATGTTCATAAAAATGAATTATCAATTCCTCAATCAAGAACAGCGCTGCCCTCCAGAGACTACAGAGGGACCTGTGGTTGTGGAGTCCAGCGGGGACGAATTGATAATGTGTGAGGAGGAGGAAGTACACACTGTAGGAGGAGAGGAATCAGAGGTTGAGGATGAGGACGACATCTTTCCTCAGTAGAGCCTGTTTAGTTTGTACAGGGAGAGATGAATAGCTTTTTTGGTGTGGGGGCCCAAACAAACCAATCATTTCAGCCACAGTAGTTTGGTAGGCCCTGTCGCTGAAATGATTGGTTTGTTAAAGTGTGCATGTCCTATTTCAACAACATAAGGGTGGGTGGGAGGGCTCAAGGACAATTCCATCTTGCACCTCTTTTTTTTTCTTTGCCAGCTCGTTTTGTGGGGGTCCAAACAAACCAATCATTTCAGCCACAGTTTTGTAGGCCCTGTCGCTGAAATGATTGGTTTGTTAAAGTGCGCATGTCCTATTTCAACAACATCAGGGTGGGTGGGAGGGCCCAAGGACAATTCCATCTTGCAACTCTTTTTTTGGCATTATGTGCTCTTTGGGGCCTAGTTTTTCAAACTGCCATCCTGTCTGCCACTGCAGTGCCACTCCTATATAGTCATCCTATGGCAAAGCGGATAATTGCGGCCGTAACAGCTATGTTGGTGTTAGACGTGCGTCCGGTGTCCGCCTACTGTGCAGTGAAATTTAGACGGTTGATGGAAGCATGTACCAAATCCCGTCGAGATTCCCCTTCAATAGGCAGTCCAGAAATATTACTATCAGATATTAAACTACGTTCACTGTTCCTGCAGTGCAGAAATATTAGTATCAGATATTAAACTACGTTCACTGTTCCTGCAGTGCATAAATATTAGTATCAGATATTAAAGTACGTTCACTGTTCCTGCAGTGCATAAATATTAGTATCAGATATTAAAGTACGTTCACTGTTCCTGCAGTGCATAAATATATTAGTATCAGATATTAAAGTACGTTCACTGTTCCTGCAGTGCATAAATATTAGTATCAGATATTAAACTACATTCACTGTTCCTGCTACATCAAAAAAGCATGAACCTGCCCTGCCATCAACTAAAACAAGAGGTAGTGACGCGCTTGAACTCCACCCTCTATATGCTGCAGAGGATGGAGGAGCAGCAAAAAAGCCATTCAAGCCTACACAGCCACCTATGATGGGCCACGTGTTTGTGCCGCCCACTTGTGTCGCTTTGCTTAGACATCCAGTTACCTCAGTGCAACCTTTTGGACTAAAAACAATATTGTGAGGTGTGAGGTGTTCACAATAAGTGGAAATAAATGTTATTGAGCTTAATAATAGTGTAGGAGTGAAAAATAAATAAATATGGATTTTAGCACTTTTTATGCTTTTTTTAAAAAAAAATCAGAACCCAAAATCAGAACCCTCTCGTGGGATGTTTTGGCAAAACAAATCAGAACCCAAAACCTCAAGCTAATCAGAACCCAAAACACCAAAAGTGGCCGGCGCACACCCTTAATTACAACCAGTATTAGCAAGTCCACCACCAATATCTCTCCATCAGTCATTGTCCACTAATTTCCCTTTGGTCTCACAGGTGGAGGGGATGTCCATAAACATCCCAGCAAAACTATGTGCAGCCATTACTTTACACACATAGGGGGTGAAAGCCAGCAAGGCAAACACAATACAATGCATTTCAATGTATGCAATCTTTCCCAAGGAAGAATTTCCCAAACAATCTTATCTTAACTTATCTCATACAAGAGTATTTTCTATTTTATCACATATCTGTTTGTCCAGCCATTACACAGTGTCTTCTCCAGACATGTCCCACAGCCCCAGGGGGAGGGAGCACACACCAGTAAGGCAAACTAGCAAATACAGTCTGTATTAAAATCAACAACCAGTATTTTGCAAAACTAATACTGCACTTCAACATAACACTGCAGTCTTTGTAAATATCACCTTGCTGACATATCCAGCAGGGACATGAGGTCTATTGTACGGCACGATCCAAGTCTTAGGATATTACTAATTTCAAAAACCTTAAACTACATTACTTCTGAAGCGCAATAACATTTACTACAATAACAATATCTAATTCTATGACTTCTGTAGCTACTTCACTACTTCATGCTTACAGAGCCGTAACTTAGAATTCTAGCGCCTGGGGCGAGAAAGACAAATGACGCCCCCCCTAGCACTCAATTTTAACAAAATGTACCTATAATATTCCGAAATTGCGCCCCCCTTCAGAGTTGCGCCCTGGGCGGTCGCCCCTGTCGCACAGCCTTAGTTACGGCCCTGCTTACAGTGTTACCCTAAACAAAACTGCATTACTAGATACCATTTCATTTTCTAGTAACATTCTCTCTCTCTCGCTTCTTCTCTCTTCTTCTCTCTCTCCTCTTCTTTCTTCTCCTGTCATATCAGTGGAGGGGGGCAGCATGTGAGAAATCTTGAAATATATATATATATATATATATATATATATATATATATATATATAATGTATATCTATCTATCTGTCTATAGATAGATATACATACATAGAGAGATTTTATATATATATATATATATATATATATATATATATATATATATATATATATATTGGACAAGTTTTGCCCTATTGTAGGAGGCACTGCGTGACCATATCTGTGCCTATGACCTTTCCCTGTCTCACCTTGAACTAGTCATTTTCCTTTAGTGGAGACCAATGCTGGTTAGTCCCTAAAATCATCTTTATCATGTTATTTATATAGCACCACTAATTCCGCAGCGCTGTACAGAGAACTCATTCACATCAGTCCCTGCCCCATTGGAGCTTACAGTCTAAATTCCCAACACACACACACACATACACGCACACCAAGAGAGACTAAGGTCAATTTGATAGCAGCCAATTAGCCTACTAGTATGTTTTTGGAGTGTGGGAGGAAACCGAAGCACCCGGAGGAAACTCACTCAAACACGGGGAGAACATACAAACTCCACACAGATATGGCCATGGTCGGGAATCGAACTCATGGAGTGAGGTGCGGCAGAAAAATCCACACACTCTGGGTCTCATTAAAGGTTAGGAGCAAAGCCAAAATAGGACCAAAATTGCAACTTGGAAAAACCATGTTGCACTGTAGAGTTTTTATGTTTTTATTCTTTATTTAAAGTGGAAACAGTGTGTACAGTACAAACAGCATGGTGTTCAGGAAAAAGATAAATAACAATGTATAAGTATACAAGAGAGTTCCTCTGATTTGTATGTGTTATATCAAAGGGAGGTGGGTGAAGGGAGAAGGGGAGGAGAAGAAAAGGAGGTGGGGGCAGTAGGAAAGGCACTAACAGTATCAAAATATATTTCTTAGAATACTACGTATAACACATCCGGGGACAAACGTAATATCCAATTAAGGATCAAACACCAAGGCAGAGAAAAATCTTACATACGGTGCACCACACCCAGTCTGGGAGATCCAGAGGCGGCCCAAAGATTATGTTCCAATTACGGAAGGATGAGCCGAGGTGGATAGACAGCTACGGCTCACTTGTCAATACCACGGGGCCCATACCTTGTCGAATTTGTGATTTGTTGTGGAGGTAGTATGTAATACTCTCCATGCTTGCAACATACCAAATGTAATTCTGTAGTTACTGCATAGAGGGAGGGTTAGGGTCTTTTCAATGCTTGGCTATTAGAGATTTAGTGGCCGCCAGTATATGAAAGAGAAGCTTGTTGGACGGGGTGCTCTTATCCAGTATGGGGCGAGAGAGAAGGAATGACATGGGGTCCTTAACAACCTATTGTCGGACACGGAATTAATAAGCGCAAGGACCAAGGTTCAGAAAGGAACTATACGGGGGCAGGTCCACCAGATATGTAGTATCGTACCCCTCTGGCCACATTCCCGCCAACAGCTCGGCTTGGCCGTGGGATACATTCTGGACAGCTTGTCTGGGGTGTAATACCACCGATAGTGCAATTTATAAGCCGTTTCCTTAATTGACGTAGAGATCGAGCTCTTAGCAATCCCCTCTCTGACCTCCTCCCAACAATATTCATCTGGGGGGGTCCTAGATTCTTATCCCATTCCCATTCGTGCCGGCCTGGCGCGTCAAAGGTGGTCTCAATAAGCCAATTATAGATCCCGGAAATCATCCCTTTAGTTGGTGGGGTATGGAGACACATACGCTCAAAAAGAGTGGGGGTTCGGAGGGCTTCAAGAGGAGGCAATGACATAGCCGAACCTGGAAATATTCAAAGAAGAGCGGGCGAAAAGATATAAATTTATGGTGGAGATCCGACATAGAGGCCCAAGTTTCATTATCGACCAGGTCCGAAACCACTTACATTCCCACCCGTGACCAGTGTTTAAATTGCTGTGACGAGTTACTTGGAGGGAAGCGTGGGTTGTTCCAAATGGAAGTCAGGGGTAACACATGGAAGGACAAGCACTGTAGAGTTTTAGAGTTGGGAGGGGGCATGTCCTGGCTCAACTCTAAATTGAAATGTCAAAATAAAGCTGTCCAGTATGTATGTGCCACGTGTACAAGCTGACAGTATTTTCCCTGTATGCACAAAATGTTGCTCCCCCTGCATTGCAACATGGTTTGTCCAGGTGCAAATTTGGTCCATTTTGTTTTCTTTGCGCCTAACTGTAAATGAGGCCCTCTGTTTTTTAATATGTTAAAATGTCAGAATATTTCTTTTTTTTTCCTCACTATCTTTTTCCTTTTTTTTTCTTTTTCCATTTTGTTTTTAAAAGGTTCCAGAGGAACAGAGGAGATTTATAAACTGATTGCTACACTGCTAGTGCTGCAAATAATCCGCATTTATAATCTGCTGGATGAAATCAAATTTAAGAGTTTGATGAAACTCGATCAGTCTCTACCAACAAGGTACATTTGAAATAATACCAGCTGCTTCTATAAGGTGATCGTATATAAATATTGGATTCAATTTCAGTTATTTTCTCCCTTCAGCCATCACTCCTTTAGACTAAAATATAACACCCATTTGTGGTATATCTAAACTCTGGAGAGCTAACTAGTTACATTTGGCTACAGAAATGGAGATGCACCAATTCTGTAACACACAATACAAGCAAAACATGTATTTTGTCTAATTACAACTATTTTCCCCATTTAATGTACTTAATATATGCACTGAATATGGATATTTGAAGAAAAATAGAGAAAAAAAGAGTCTTTAGGAAACTAACATCCAAAACCAGAACTCATCTTGCCTATGAAGGAGTACAATTACAGTATCAGGTAGTGAAAGTAACATTAAATTGCAGTTATTTTGATAATTTTATATTATTTTACAGTATTACTATATCTTACATAATAAAAATATTTAATAATAAATAAGAAGAAATAATAATAACACAGGTTTCTTCCTTGCTCATCCCCCTCCCCTGCAAGTCACATATATTCCTACATTGGTCTTCTAGAAACCTGGACAAATAAGGCGTGGTCACACCCCACAGGGGGCTTGCCTAGGCTCTTCAGAAGCACTATGGGGACCCCAGCCCCTCTTCTTCCCTGAAATCACCCTTGAATTGATGTATGTATCAGTGACAAGTGTGTGATGTCCCCTCTCAACATGGATAGTCCCCTCAAATTGGGACTGTCCCAGCTAAATTGGGACAATTGGAAGGTATAAAATGATGGTCATTGCACAAATAATGCTAGGTCCCAAACATTTATCATTCCATGCTCCAATTACTTCTACCCTTAGAATATGTGCTGCATAATGTGAAAATAAAAAATTAAAAGGTAAATCTAAAATGCATGTATTTGATGTATACCAATGTCAGACTTTGTACAAAGTATACATACTTTATCTCCCTGCACTCTGGAGAACTAGCCTATTATAGTTGAGGTATCTCTGTTCGAGTAATAGTAACTTGGTGAAAATCATGGAAATGTAGACAGACGGCAGGCACAAAGGGAGTCGGAGGAGGGGAGCAAGCGCTCCCCTCTACTGAGGAGGAGCGAAGTGAAGAGAGTGAGCATGGAGAGGGGGTTAGGTAGAAGGCTGGTAGGCTTTGCGGAAGAGATGAGTTTTGAGTGCCCGTTTGAAGGAGCACAGGTTAGGGGACAAACGGATGGAGCGTGGGAGGTCATTCCAGAGGAGGGGGGCAGCTCGGGAGAAGTCTTGAATTCTGGAGTGGGATGAGGTGATCAGAGTGGAGGAGAGGTGACGGTCATTGGCCGATCGCAGGGATCGGACGGAAGTGTGGATGGAGAGGAGATTCGAGATATAAGGGGCAGTGGAGTGGGAGAGAGCCTTGTAGGTGAGGATAAGGAGTTTAAAAAGGATTATGTAAGGGAAGGGGAGCCAGTGTAGGGGAAGGCAGCAGAGGAGCGGCGAGAAAGGAAGATAAGCTTCGCAGCCGCATTGAGTATAGAACGAAGGGGGGCAAGGCGAGAGCAGGGGAGTCCGGTGAGGAGAAGGTTACAGTAGTCCAGCCAGGAAATGATAAGCGTGTGGATAATAGTTTTGGTTGCTTCCTGAGATAGGAAGGGCCGGTTGATGATGATGTAAAGTAAGGAAGTAAGGCAAAACCATTTTGCATTGGAGGGGGAGGTCAATTTAAAATGTGATGGCAGATTTATTGTTGAAGTAGAGCATGGCCTAGATCAACTTTAAATTTCAGTCTACAAATAAGCTATCAAGTATGTGTGTGCTACGTGCAAAATCAGCCAGTAATTTCCTTATCTGCAAAATAATAAACTCATTTGCACCCCTAATTGCAAAGTATATACATAGTCTGTTTATGTCCTGCATTGTTTTCTAACACTTGTCTCTTTCTTTCTACAGTCTGTCCTATCCAAGCATTAAAAGAGCCATCGAGTGGGCAGTAAAAACTGACCGACAATACCCGGGCATCTGTAACCGACTTGGTTTGGGGAAAGATTGGGATCATGCAACTCGCCAGTTATTGGGCAAGGAGCCCGTATCTGCTGCCTCTGATCTTTACACAGCTATAAGTCATTAATACCTATGCAATCTTAATCTGTCTTTTATTGTGTTTGGTGGAACAATGTATCCAGCTTAGGTGATGAAGAATTACATTTTTATTGCTATCCTAGTAATTACATAATCTGATGGAATTAATACAGGTAACATATATCATTTAATTAAAAAAAAGTAGAAGTATATCTAGATCAGTTATTCTCAAACCTTTCTCACCTGGCCTCGCACATTTATTGCCAGTAAAAAAACAAATCATCATCTATATGTAAGCCCTTTGGACCTTTTTATACATTTTAACAGGTGTGCAAATTATGTTTATATATTTTTTCCCCAATAAGCATTTTAACACATTTATGCAAGCAGAACATTTTACTTTAAACCTTTTTACACTATTTTCATGGGCACTATTCCAAAATTCACTTTTTGTCATATTTTTTTGTTACAAGAATAACATGCATACAATATACAGTGATAAATTGATATATATTGTGACAATCCTAAGTATCAGGATAGCCATCTCCTGGGGTAGACGGTGACACAGAACACCAATCACCCAATGATAAAGTCTCAATTCAGCAAGTACGGTTTAATTAACACAAAGCTAGATTTATTGTTCAGGATAAAGGGCAAAAATCACAGAAAATAAGAAGGAAGATAATTAGTACAGTACTATGATGGGTTTATATATCTGTTTAGCCTCTTTATATCTGTCTAATTGAGGCTAGTGGACCTTACCTAAAATTAAGATAATTTTTTCCAGTTTAATAAGCACTGATTAACTGTGTAACTTACAATCTAGAGGAGGGTGGAGACAGAAGGATCAAGTGCAACAGTTTAGTGTGGCGTATGGACCAGGTGATGGGGCATTGTGGAAAAACATGAAAATCAATCACCACGGTTGAGGTACATAGTGGTGAAGAGGGAGTCCAGGCAGGGGGCTTAACTACCAGAGACTTCTAGTGAAATAATAGTGTCTCCTTTAGGTGCAGGGCTGCTGTACAAGCAGTTGGGAGGCAGCTGGGCCTAGGGGAGGTCACAGGAGGATATGTCAGGCCTGCAGTCACTGGGAGTTCCCCTACTTTCATGCTCTCCAGGTGGCTACAGAGTGAGCCAACTTGCTGTGCTCTGTGTTTATCTTCATTTCCCTCTGGTGGGAGCCTCAATCTGTCCGAGGCCTGAGTTGTGTAGTGGTCTGGGATGAACACAGAGGGGCTGAGCGGTAGAGTGGCTGCATGGGAGGTGGTGGCAGTTGTTTAGGACATAGTGCCTTCCTGGCAGTTCCGGGAGCTGGAGGTCCCAGGAGCTACATCAAATGGCGCAACAGTTCAGGACGGACAATGAGGGGCAAAAACTTTTAAGCGGCTCCATGGGAAGTCGGTCACCAGGCCTACCATGGCAGGACTCAAGGTGACAAGACAGAGGCCTATTCTGCTCTGGCAAGTGGTGGGCACGGCAGTTCAAACTCAGAACCCCCATCCCCAGTGGTTAACTATAGGATCAAAATGCTTGTCATCTCCTCAGGTCAGTCATTGCGGTGTTTCTGAAGTCCCAGAGATCAATCCTCATCCCTATACTGATAATAGTACAGCGATTCCACCTTCTAGTTGAACTTCATTTCTAGGCACATTTTAACAAATGTAATAAAAACACACAAGAATTACACATTATAAGTACAGTCCTAATATTCTCTCAGTGTTAAATAAATGAGTCTAATCCAAGTAGTTTTGGGGGAAAATCCTTTAAAAGTTTAAACTAATTAAGAATGAATAAGTGGGTTGGATGTTAGAGTGGATTTTTTACTGTTCCCACCATGCGTATTGTCCTGAGCAAAGGGGTGTTTCCAAAGACTCTGTGCCCGGACATTTCATAAATGACCCTTATATTGGGAGTAATTATTTGATGAAAATATGTGGGATTTGTCTTGATTTACTGCATTTGCTCAACAATTCTCTCATTTAATAATTTGTGTTAGCAAATTTTGTCCATGAAGGTTACTATAGTTTTTAAAAATGCATTCATGCTTTACTACAAATAAATGTTTTGTTCTCTAAAAGAACCTGGATTCTGGGATGTTTATTTCAATCTGAAGCAATTAATTAAACTAAAATCAATAAGGTAATTTTTGGGAGTTCCTATGTAGCACCCAACAGGGTACTTCTTGATTCACATACAGTAAGCTAGGTAGCACAGATTGCTAATTGATTGTTAATTGTAAGGACCAATGACAGGAATTGGTTTTGAGGTGGTGTGTGCCACTGTGCAGCTCATATCTGCAGAGAACTGAAGGTTGGATCTCGCGGGGAGAGCGAGCTTCCTGCCACTATCCACAGCAGCCATGAGGAAGCAGCTGGTTTAGGTATAGGGGTTTACATCTAGCCTTTTTGTTTTGTATACATATATGGGCATTTATATTGCCACGCAGCTGGTACCACATACAATATGAGATATACCGAGCGCGGGCTTATTGCCAAGCAGCTGGTACCATAAATAATGTGGGATATACCAAGCGCAGGCTTGTTTTTCTCTGGTTTTTTTTCAATATATTGCCTTTTTGTCATAGCAGCTGTCCATTAAGCCTTTTTTTTTTTTTTTTTTATAATTTTTATTTTCAGTGGTCAATCAAGAAAATACAGACAGCAAAACTATAACACTGTGTAGCATGCACAGTAAAATCACAACAGTTATTGTGGTGTATCGCATATTAGGAAACCTTTAGACAAAAATGACCGGTTTTTACATTTTTAAAGAGTAATATAAAATGGGTGTAGGAACAAAATGGATTGTGGGGGAAGGGTGAGGGGGGTAGGACCACAAAGATAAGCACTGTAAGTATTTAGAGGATAACTAGGGTGTGTTGAGCCTATAGCAGAGGGGGAGATATGTGTCGGGAAGAGTTAGGGTCATCGCACATGGGTCAGGTCGGAGGACGTGGAGCGTTGAGGGGGGAAGGTGTGTTCCACGGCTAGCCATGGAGCCCAGACTTGACTGAAGACGTGGCCTCTATCGTGGAGGTAGTACGTAATCTCCTCCATAGCGGCCACGTGCCAAATCTGCTTCTTGAGAGCCAAAAGGGATGGAGGTGAGGTCTTTTTCCAATTAAGGGCTATGAGTGATTTGGCTGCTGTCAGGATGTGGGCAGTTAATTTCTTGGAGAATTTGTCCAGGAGTGTAACATAAAAGAAATATCCAGGGATCTTTCGGGATAGGAGCTTCAAAAAGGGTATTTAGGAAACTATGGACTGAATCCCAGAAGGTGGTGATAATCGGGCAAGACCACCAAATATGAAACATCGTACCCCTTTGGCCACAGTCCCGCCAACAGCAGGGCGAGGAAGAGGGAAACATTCTATGGAGTCTTGTGGGAGTGTAATACCAACGGTAATAAATTTTGTAAGACATTTCCTTGAGTTTAGTTGATATGGAGCATTTAGCTATCCCCAGTCTCATGTCCTCCCAAGCCTCTTCATCCGGGGGTGACCAAGGTCCTTTTCCCACTCGTCTTCATGAGGGTTTGGAGAGGGAAGGGCAGAAGTGAGAAGAATGCTATATATTTGAGAAATCATGCCCTTGTCCAAGGGATGTTTTCTACAAAGAGATTCAAATGGAGTAAGGTCCCTAAGAACATAGGTTGGTGGCAGGGATCGCAAGAAATGATTAATTTGGAAGAATTCAAAGGGGCTGAGGATTTGGGACGGGGATTGGGGTTGGAGATCCGCTAGCAAAAGCCAGCGGCCCTGTTTGGAAAAATCTACTGGAAATTTAAGCCCTGCACGAGACCAGTTACGGTGGGTTGTAGAGGCAGATCCGGGAAGGAACACCGGGTTATGGCAGATGGGGGTTAAAGGAGATATTGCAGTTGAAAGTTTTAGTTTGAAGGAGTTGGAGTCCCAGAGCATAGCATCAAATTTGATAGAAGGCAGTGCTCTAACAGCAGGGGGGCGATGGGCAGGAGATATGCCCCAAAGAGAGGAGAGATCGGGCAGGGTTAGATGGGCCGATTCTATATCAAGCCATGCAGTGGAGCCAGAGGGAGCGTAGGAGGCAACGATTTGCGAAAGGTGGGATGCCAAGTAGTATAATTTGATGTCGGGAAGGCCTCTTCCTCCTCCAGGGATTGGTCGTTTTAAGATATTGGATGAGACTCTAGGAGGTCTATGGTTCCAAATAAAGCGGGTGAGGGCCTTCTGGATGTTGGCAAGGAAAGAGGCAGGGACAGCTACCGGAAGGGTTTGGAAGAGGTACAGCCATTTGGGGAATATGTTCCCATTAAGCCTTTTTAAGGCACATTTGGGTGTGGCTCACAAGCCAGCCCTTGCTAGATGTAAACCCCTATACCTGGGAGGTGAGTGCATCTGATTTTAACTGCATTTTAATGGGGTTTAAAGCATATAGGTCAGTGTAGGACCTGCATATAATGACGTTGGGATGCAGGCTTAAATCTTTTGATCAAAATATGAACTAATACCTCATGTTTTCATTTTGCTAGACACACACAGATATGCAGTGTGAAGGATAAGCGCTGACAACTGTCTTTTTGTTTTGTATACATATATGGGCATTTATATTGCCACGCAGCTGGTACCACATACAATATGCGATATACCGAGCGCGGGCTTATTGCCAAGCACCTGGTACCATATATAATGTGGAATATACCGAGCGCGGGCTTGTTTTTCTCCTCTAAATTATAGCAGTCACCCAGTAGCAATTATAATGTTATGACATAAATCCTACTTGCATACTCTCTCGGAGGCTCCTGTGATTTTCGCCACCAGACCTGGAGGGGAGAAACAAGTATGTGTTAAATGTTGCACAGTCACAGTGCACCGAAACCTGAACCATACCTCCCAACATTTATCCAAGCAAACTCTGCCCACTTTTCAATCAACTACTTTCCCGATCAACCACACCCACTTTCTGAATAAGCCACACCTCTTACTGTAAACTCCACAAATTAGGACTATTGGCCTAACTTTATACAGACCTCCTTAAAACAGAACAAGGAAAATCCATAGGTCAAGCAATGAGGCAAACGCATCATAATGTTACCGCCCCCTGTCGCATGTAAAATTGCTTAGTCAAGCCCCACCCTCTTCACTGGGGAAGACTGAACTCTGTCTTTGAATAATGTCATTCTTGGCTATGTTTTTACCTTGTATTTCGACCTGTTCATTACTTTCTTTTATATTATAGTGTTTATCATGCTAACCGTTTAATTATTCAAATAATATATCAAATTATTGAAAAAAAAGATGGAGATGGGAACTGAGCAGGCGATGATGGTTTGAGGCTGATCAGAAACGGAGTGAAAGAGAACTCCCTGGTGCTTTATGTATCAAGGCAAAAGTGGAGCAATACTGGGGTCACAAAATAAACCCCTTTGACTTTAATTAATTTGATACATTTGGTGCAGTCATTTTGCCCCACAATTGATCCACGTTTGCCTTGATACATCCCTAGTATCACTACATAAACTCTTTTTTTACTGTACAGAGAGTCCGGTTAATAAAAAGGCTTTAAAAAGGTATGATCTAATACTTATGTGCGGCACAATGTACACTGACAACAATTTGAGCTATACAGCAAACCAATGTCATTTTGGGCCTGATTCAAGTGCGGTTTAAATAACGAAATAAAGCACAGAACTTGACCGTAGCTCAAGATACATTTTGATTTGAATATGGTTGCAAGTGCGCTCTGGCTAAACAGGGACTTGTGCTAAGTAAACACACACAACAGACTGCAGTATACGTACATGATTAGGTAAAATAAAAGGTCACCTCTTAACACATAAAAAAAAAATTGGTAACACAAAATAACAGAACAACTCTTAACAGTATAATTGTAATACCCTGTGTGGTGTTATTTAGAGTAATACGTTGAAATTGTACCTTACCAATATTAGATAGTTCTCTTTCTGGTTTCAACACTTCAGATTTTCTACGCACCAGAGAGGTAAGGAGATTTATCCACACACAGATTTAAAATGACACAAGTGTATTTTGAACTAATTTTCTTTTATTATTAAGATTTATTCTGATATTTATTTTAGAAGCGCACAATTATTTTTAAACAATATCTTATCACTTTAAAACTATTTACAATTGTTAAACCTTTAAATCCATCATACTAATAACACTGACATCTTATTGGAATTCTATGTCTATGGATGTCTATGTCTATGTCTATGTCTATGGATGTTTCTGCCAGAATAAATTATTAATCTTCACACACACACACACGCACATATATATATATATATATATATATATATATATATATATATATATATATATATATATATATATGTACTTAAAATTAATATATAACTTAATTCCTCAATACAACTTTAAGACCTACATCAAATATTTATATGTATAGAAGTGGTGCACGTGGTTGGGGCCCATAAATTTCTTTTTTTCTTTTTATCCCGTTGGACTTTATAAATAGTCACTTTATTAAGTGGTTGTAGACCTTCACAAGAAGATTTTGGTAAAACACTATTTCTGTATTTTCCCTGAAAAACTGATTTTTAATAAGCAGTTGAAGTATATAGGGATCAGTAACATGTGTCTAAGGGGCCTATTTAACAAAGGTTCCCCCCCTGTAAAACTGTTGTTTTCGGGGATTAAATGCTAATTTTCTATTTATGATAGTAGCTTCGCAGCAGATCCCTCAGATATCTGCTGCTTTGCATCTCCTATCGTTTTACTGAGCACTCCCCATAACAATGTATGGGGAGTGCTCAGTAACGCTATTTAACAATAAATGTAATTAACTTTTCAAACATGTTAATGTACGTCAGCTCAAGCTGGCATACATCATAAATGAAAAGTTTCAGTGCTGTCAGTTCTGAACAGCGCATGTGTGGAGGGATCACATGATCCCTCCCTGTCACTCACCGCTCGCTCCTTGCAACTATAGTAGCAGAGATGTCTGTGCGCATGCCCGAGGGTTTCACTCGGCGCATGCGCACTGGAGTAAGAAGAGGAGCCCCGTTCATCGCATGCTGCTTCGGGAACAAAGATTGAGTGGTAAGTATGTTTTCCACTTCACAGGAACAGCAGTTTTACCGAGAAATAGTTCAATCCTTATCAATGCGATAAGGATTGAAAACTATTTTTCATATTTTGCGAGTTTTGGTAAATGTGCCCCTAAGTGTCTGCTGATGTTTTCAGTGTCAGTGATGTAATGGTGGGAGTTATGCTGAGCTGTGTCTGCCTAACTGTTATTGTACAACTCCATCTTGTCTCTGTCCTCTCACACTGTCCTCAGTACATAGCTCAGTCTGTGTTGTGTATTCACAGATCTCTATACTGTTTAGTCATTTTCATTGTTACTCACACCTCTCTTTTTCTCACCTCTTCTCTTCTTACACTTTCTTCACTTTTCATCTGCTTATATATCACTTTGTTCCATTTTCATTCTGTCCCTATCTTTTCACTCTCCGTTTATCAGACACAGGGATCTCTCTCTCACTGGTCCTGAGCATCACACTCCTCTCTCCCTGTCACCCCCGGCAACCACCAATCACTCCCAACTGTCACTTCTCCCTCCAGGAATCTTTTTTTTTTAATTTTTTTTAAATCTTTATAAACACCTATAACAATTAACAAATGTGACCACATCTAACCAGGCATGTATATGAACTCAGCCATGAGTACACACATATATTTACATAGATTAGATACACTCCAGGGTACTCAAGTTTTGGGGTATCACATAATCATTTACAGGAATAATTGCCTCCCCCATTCGTGTCATTTGTATTCGGACATGAATTGCATACAGTTGTATTCCTTGGCGTAATGTCCGTTTCTTAGCATGCGCAGAGCTATTTCACACAAGATGCGCTACGCAAATTGACGGGCGTCCGAACATGGATCAGGATTAGAGAAATAAAGAGGATGGAGAAGATGATCAAACACACTACAAAATACATTGGATAGGCTTGTGATGTTAATTGCCCATCCTCAAAAGAACCAACAAGAATGTACTTCTCAGGAAATTGAGGTTATATGTCAAGCAGTCACAGATACTTCTATTACAACTGAATAACAAAAAATATTAACATGCAGAAATGGGATGAGCTGAAACAGAGACTAAGCACATTACAATTGATTTCTAAATTCAGTAAACACTTCACAAGAACATAAATATTGATGCAATGCACTTGAAAGACTTATTGCTATGATAAAGTGTTTAGCAACCCACAAGTTGACTTTTTGCAGAACAACAGATAAGCTTTATACTCCACACAATGGAACATTTTTTAGGTGCTACTAAACTTATAGTTATATTTGATAGTGTTATGCAAGAACATATACGTTGTGTGTGTGAAAAAGAAGTCACTCATCATTATTTGGGAAAAAATACAGAAAATCCTTAAATCTCAAGTTACGTATCATTTAAGCATGCATCTAATAGTTATTTTTCTTAGCTATCCTCCTACAAATCACTATCTTCTTTTCAAAAGGTTTCTGGTTGACAAACAAAAATGGCTGCCAGACACAGGCACTCTGTTACACAGGCTCACAGCTCTCAGCATGTCATGTGATCGCAGAGGGGGGAGAAGGAGGATGTCACAGTGCAGAAAGAGCTCAGAGCGGCATTGCCAAGCCTCTCTGCTCACTACATCATGTGCCACGTGACTGTGGTTGCCATGGTAGACCAGAATTATATATCATTAATAGCAGCCTGAAGAAAAAAAAAAGGGAACAAGGTAAATACCAACATCATCCTCACCATTTTTTTTTAACAAATAAAATTTTTATTGGTTTTTTCAAGGTTTTTCAAAGGGGGTACAGAAGAAAAAAAAAGGGGAAAGGGTACATAAAGGGGATGGAACACATACACAATATCCTTGAGAAAAAATACAGCGTCAAAATCAAATGCAACTGACTACACGTTGTGTACATTCGGCTTGATTAATACTTTACACCCCATCAAACAAAAGATCATTCACCAGCGTCATTGTCATTAGAGGGCGAGGTAAGCGAACGTGATGGATTTCCCTCCCTATCTGTCACATATTTATGCCAGGCTCTCCACTTAATCAGCGGGGACGATGTTGACGTGGAATATGGGACACTCAGGGTTTCCATTTCGAAATTGAAATTAATTTTGGAGATTACCTTGGCCAGAGTAGGGGGGGATGAGGCTGCTTCCAGGCCTGGGCTATAGCTGCTTTGGTTGCTATCAGTATCTGGCCTGTCACGTATCTATCCCAACTGGGAAGAGAGGGGGGATAATATTGCAATAAAGCTAACTCTGGTGTGGGGAGGAACGAGTGACGAAGGACTGAGCTTATCAATTGAAAGGCCTTATTCCATATAGGCCTTATTACCAGGCATGACCAAAATATATGAAAAATATCGCCACGCTCAGAACAATTACGCCAACATAGTGGGGATATAGAAGGCCAGATTTTATGAAGTTTGTCTGGGGTAACATATATTCTATTCAATAATTTTACCAACATCTCAGTGTGATTAAGGCACTTGGACATTTTAAAGGAGTTGGCGAAAATATGTTCCCAGTCTTCCTCTGACAAATCTAACTGAAGGTCTGATTCCCATTGGATCTGAGGTTTAGACTTAGGAGCGATATCAAGACTCAATAAGGTTTTATACCAGAGGGTTCTACTGGCTCTACTACTACCTTTAGTTAATGGGGAGTAATACCTGGCTAAAGGAGGGCCTATTGCCGGAATGCTCAACGGTAAGGAAGTTAATAGATGCCTGATTTGAAGGTATTTGTAAAAGTCACCTTTGGGCAACGAATATAGGTCACTGAGGTGTGAGTAGGAGCAGAGCCCATCCTCACCATTTATTCAGGAGTACATTCAGCCAGTGGCAGAACTACCATTGGTGCGGCAGGTGCCGTGCACCGGGCCCCATGGAAATAATGGGGCCCTCTGCATAGTAGATGCTGAAGGTTGGGGTTCCCTCCTTCCCGCCTCCCTGCACCGGGCCCCACAACTCGCTAGTTCTGCCTCTGCATTCAGCAATACACTATCAGACATAATACAAATATTGAATAAACATAAAAATAAAAAACATTCTTATGGCTTGCCACAGTGATTTATGTAAAAAAAACACACACATTTTATTTCAAGGGATTGTTGTTTTGAGAACACTTTTTAGGCTTTTACCAATTTATATCACATCCTGTGAGAATTTGTCTGAAGTGTTAATAGAAGAGATAATAAAATCCAGGACTATCTTTTGCTGACTGCTGTGACCACGACTATGACATTGGAGCAAATATGCCTGGTGAAAAAAGTGGTGTATAAAAGAGGAGGGATTGGAGACCTTTACTCGGGATAAAGACTTTATTTCCCCACAGTTACATCGTTTAATATCTGGTAGGAGAGTTTATCTTACCCTAGCTTGGGAATTATATGATTCACTGTTTTAAGCAATGTGAGTGTATTGGTTTTATATATGACTAAAAAAGGATAATTCAATATATGTATTTATCTTCCCTGTATTTTATGATAGTAAGTAACCATATTTGAAGTTTGAACATGTCATGAAAAATATTCCTGTCCTAATTCCCGATGTCCTGTCCAAATTTTATTGGAAGAAAGATCAAAGGGAGAGTGTCCATGAGTGTTTGGAAATACACAAAACAGAGTCACTTTGTGAAAAAAAACAATAAGTGACACTAGCTAACTTAGAGGCATTTATTATTATTATTATTATTATTATTGAAGCACATGTTCAAGGGGATTTGAAGTTACAAAGTGGTTGGAAATTCTTTGTGGCATCATAATTGTGGTTGAGGTCATGTACCTATAAATATTTGGCACTCACTTTCAGGTACTTCATCACTTGTAATTAAGTTCTACAATTTTTTTTTACCTGTGATTTACATTTTTCACATACTTCTGGGAGTAAATGTATCAAGCTGAGAGTTTTCCTGCGGGTTTGAAAAGTGGAGATGTTGCCTATAGCAACCAATCAGATTCTAGCTATCATTTTGTATAATGTACTAAATAAATGATAGCTAGAATCTGATTGGTTTTTCAAACCCGACAGAAAACTCTCAGCTTGATACATTTGGATGAGCAAAGAGCACCTAACACAGATAAAATGGAAAATTCACGATCCAGGTGTTGAACTATGTCAGAAAAAAAGGGCACAATTGGTTTTGACGTCAATTGTAAGAATTTGCCATCAATGTTGTAGGGAATTGCTCATAACAGACAGGTATTATCACCAAATATTAGCGCTGAACAGAGAGATATTTATTATTCACATCAGTCCCTGTCCCATTGGAGGTTACAGTCTAAATTCTCTAACAAACAAACAAGAGTTAATTTAGTCAGCAGCCAATTAACCTACCAGTATGTTGTTTACTCCTTTTTATGTTAAAAGAAAATATGGTATAATATATTTGTATATCACTTTTGTTATTTGTTTTTCATCTTAATCATTGTGGATTAATTTTCAAAATTAAAGTACACTTAATAATATCATGTATCTGTGTTCTTGCGAATTCACATGTCAGACTTAGCTTGGTATTAGAACACTACACAGCTAAAACAGGAGATTATTTGGTTAATGATAACTCTGGGTCTGGGGAGATCATTTGTTTTATGAAAACTCTAATTAGCAACTTGCAATAGATTAGTTTAGAAAGGGAGAACCAGAGGCTTCCTGAGTAAAAGAGTGTCAGCTCTTCAAACCAAACCTTGGTGATGGCATAATTGGTAAGGCTAAAATTAGTGTGTGGGATAGACAGAGAGAGTTTTCATATTTTTTAAACAAACCAGGTAGTTGAGTTTATTAAACCTGTGACACACACGTCATGCGCACTCAGCTGGATCGTGATAACTCTGATTAAAGTAAGTTATTTTAGATTAGTTTAGATAAAGGGAGAACTGAGTAAGAGTGTCACCAAGTACTGAGTGTTAATTGGGGAGGCACTTTGTATATGCATTTGGAGGCAGCACTGGATCACTGACTGTATTTTTTATTGATAGGCTAATCATAATTGTTGTCATAGGTCCCTAAGTCCATTCTAAATAAAAGCTAAACATCTGGGGACATCAAAGCGATGCTGATAAGACTACATACAAATAAAATGGAATAATGAGCTAGGGCCTGATTCATCAAGGCAGGTATCTGCTGATTTTGAGCATATCGTACACAAAATCACTCTGCGCCTGCCCAGAAGCGGGAGATACGTTCGTCAACACAGCCCTGTCCGCTGCATCTATGAACGCAAAGGACACTTACTACGGCCTACATTCCGGGGAGTGAATGGGGCAGGGAAGGGGCGTTTTGCTGTAGTCAGTGTACAGTAAGGGCCAAATGCACACACCCCCGTTCGAATCCAGCTCTGATAGTCTGAAAGTTACTTGCTTTTCTGCCATATCTCTTAAGCCAGCTAAAGAGCTAGTCTGAGTCCTGATCACTAGTGTTGACAGTCTTGTATGCATGCTATAACACGTGTTTGCAATCACGAGCAACTGTAAAAATTTATTTTATGTTTAGTAGACATAACATTCTAATAAATGTATTTAATGAAAAAAAAAAAAAAAAACAAACACTTTTTTTTGCTGTTTTATCATTAATGCTTATATCAGTGGTTCCCAAACTTTTGCAGTTCGCGGCACCCTTAGAGACTCCATAATTATTTCAAGGCACCCCAAAATAATTATCGAGCAGTCCTGTTATATAAGTAGTAAAAAAAACGTGATACGTATTTAGGTCAGAACAGAAATACTTATTTAGTTGTATGCAAAAATAATACACATAAGTCCAAGGGAAAATAATATTTTTGTATATATTTTCAATTATATTTCTGTCAACGAATAATTTACAGCTAACACACACTGTGCCCCTCCATCCACACACTCTGTGCCCTCCTTCATCTCCACACACTCTGCTCTCCCTGCATCCACACACACTGTGCCCCTGCATCCACACACTCTGTGCCCACTGCATACACACACTGTGCCCCCTGCATCCACACACTGTGCCCCCTGCATCCACACATTGTGCCCTCTGCATCCACACACTCTGTGCCCCCTCAGCATCTGCGCTCTGCCCCCCTCAGCATCCGTGCTCTGCCCCCTCTGCATCCGCGTTGTGCCCCCTCTCCATCTGCGCTGTGCCCCCTCTCCATCTGCGCTGTACACCCTCTATATCCCGCCGTGGACAGGTAGAAGAAAAACATAAATAAATAAAAATTTACTAATGCGGTGGCGGCCAAGACCCAGCATCCTCCTCTCTCCCGCCGCTTCTCCTTGAATATGTCGGGCGTGATGACGTGATGCTGGGTCCCGGGCGCCGCAGTTTTGGTTATTTTTTTTACATTTTTTTTATTTTCTTCTTTTTTCTTCATCCTGTCCACGGCACCCCTGTGACAGCGCCGCGGCACCCCTGGGAGTCGTGGCGCACAGTTTGGGAATCTAGGGCTTACATTATTAACAGGTGACATTAAAGATTTTTTTTATTTTCCTGTGCGTTCTTTTGCGAATTTATAATCCACATAGGTATTGGACGTATCCTGCAGCATCTTGTGTAGTAGAGCACAGCAGATCTGCCCCCGACTTCAAAAGCTCACGCATCTACCCCTCTGGTAGTCTAGCCACAGCCACTAAGGCAATAATCATTTTTCTCTAGTTTGATAAAGAGGGTGGTCACAAATGGATTGCACAGACAGGATCAGCATATGTTTTGGTGGAGCAGGCCAGAGGTGGGGTGACATCTCATGTTCCCTTACATCTGGGAGTGTGGCACTGGGCAGTGACATCACACAGCCTAGTACCACTCTCAGAGCCCATCACTGACATTGAGGGGCAGCAGACACCTTCACTGGTAAGAAACTGCTGGCTTCTTCTCCTCCATGTCAGCGGTCAACGCTCTGCGTGGGGCCACTGCTGGTATTTTGAAAACATTGGATGAGTGATAGTATGTCTCTCATTCAGTGTTTTAGACCCCCAACCATTATAAATGACCTAATGGTAGCGCCGACTCTGGGCGCAGGGCCTCATATTTGCCATAGATGGCTCTCGAGAGAAGAGAACCTGAACGCTGTATATTAAGTCTTCCATGCTATTCATGCATTATTATTTATTTATAAGGCGCCACAGATTTCATAGCGCCCGATACAGAAGCCAGTAACAAATACGAGGTAATATATATAAGTAGCATAGATGAGTGTGAATAATGCTATGGGGACTCACAAAGTGCAGTAAAAGACGTGACAGGATGTACGAGGAAGCAGACAGTAGACAGACGTGGGACAATAGGAAGAGGACCCTGCCCCTGAGAGCTTACATTCTAGAGGACAAATGCTTACAATGCATTGGACAAATCCATGACCCTAGACTTCACAATGACCACTATTTTCTTGCAATTAATACATTTCTATTTGAATACAGTTCTGCTTTAAGAGAAATATACAGTGCAGTAGTGGAATGATTGGCCTGTAAATACCTTTATATTGTATACTGGCAAAAGATGAAACCCTCATCAGACATTACAGGGTATAACATTAGGTTTTCAGACAAATAGTTTGTGGTTCATTACTGTACAGCAATTAAACATTTCCTCTATGTCTATATTCTCTAAATGACAGTAGTCTACCAGCAGCAATCCTATTAAACAAATATTAAGTGTCGCACAGTCACAGTACCCTAAAGTTTATAAAGACTTGGAAAATCCAAAAGTGGAGCAATACACAGTAACACATTCCCTGTGTGACTTCAGCACTAGTACTCTGTGCCTGCCCATGTGGTACCACTGTGCCCATGACCAGGTGACACTATGCCCACAGACAGGTACAGACTACACAGTGCAGCTACAGCTGATTAACTGAGAGCGCCACACATCTCCCAGCTCCCGCCGATGACAACCCCCACAATCCTTCACACCGCTCAACGTTCTTTCCGGAGGCGCTGCTGGGAGACGTAGTCACTTCCTCTTCTGTAACGCGCTTCTGTGTTCCACACGAACCAGAACAATGGACTACGTTTCCCGGCATCCTTTGCGACGTACTGGTTTAGAGAGCTTTGTTTGTACAGGGTTTGGCAGTAGTAAAGCGTAACTGGGTATTTAATATTCGTTTGGTCTCTGGGTAACTGGAGTGAACATAAAGTGCAAGTATTGGAAGTAAGTGTTATACAACTTGCTTTGCTTTATGAATCTGGATGTATACTTTAATGTGCTGATTGTGTGGACAAGTTCTGTTATGGCACTGCCTATTGTCAGTTCATACTGTTTATAAGTAACTGCAGGGAATAAACTTAAGGAGTGATGCTCTTATAATATAACACTTGCTGAATGTATATACAGTCTGTGTCTATTGAATGGATATGATATGTTTATAAATACAAATATTATAATGTGTTTTAAGTGATTTAAGTGTGAAATGTGGTAGCATATTACTGTACGTATCAACGTTATATGTATTCATTGTATTAGGTTATGTTGTAACGTTATCTACCCTGTTGAGCTAACTGCTGCAAAATTTAACTGAGGAAAGACAGAAATAGGTTATATCATTATTTGAAGGTCATTTAGCAGTTAAAACTATTGTAAATTATCTTTATTTTAACTGCAAACTATTTTCTTGATATCACTTGAGTCTGAATTAAAAGCAACACTAATATTTCCTATATAACACATACAGTATAGGTGTACATATACTCTATAGTGACACACACATTTATCATTGCTTAGTGATGTTGATAATACAATGTTCGTTAGGAACACTTCTGTAGCACTGTGCATTACAACTTGCTTAACACACAGCACAAAATGTGCATTCCAGAAAGACTTGCCATATAATAGAATGAATACATTTGAATGTTCTTTTTGTTGAGAGATTAAACCTGGAAGTGAGCAAGGAGTGTTTTTAGGGATAACCCCTCTCCATGTATACCTTCAGTGCCCCAATGGGACCTCCTGTTAACAACTGTAGCCGCACACCATCATTGCTGGGACAGGTGAGAACAGTCGGAGCCATCACACACTTCTATCCGAGCTGAACAACTTAACTCTGTTAAAATGGACCAGTCACATTTTTCAACTATGTTTTGTTTGCTTTACTACATAGTGCCAGAAGCTGTCTGAGAGCTAGCACTCTAACAACCCAGCTCAGCCTGCAGGACGAGCTGTCAGACTGCTCTCTGCTCTCTCTCGGTTAGACTTTCATTAAATGTCACAGCACTACTGCTGATAGAACACAGTTTAATACAATGGTCTCCCTTTTTTTTTTTTTGTTGCTTACTACGTGGTGCACAAGACACAAACTGTAGATAAAACAGATATTTGTCAGAGAACCATCACAACGGCTTTGAGATTTTATGCATTTAATATACCCTTGGTAACAAAGCTGAATGTTGAAAAAGACTAATATCCCCCCATTCTGTTTGGTGGAGGCTTGACTCTACTGATTACAACCAGTATGAGACTGCAGGGTACCTGACAATGCTGTTAAGTTGTCCAAAAGATACTGAAGATCCCTGATCTCTGGTGGCTTTACAAGGCAGACCCTAGAGTTTGCTTACTTAGGCTGGGTACACACTATAGAATTTTCCGACCAATGTGTTATCTACAACTTTTTTACCAACACCTGAAAAAAGTCCCGATCAGCATGCAGATTCATGCGTACACACTATACATGTTTTACAAGATTTACCCTCAGATCTATGGTCTCAATCTATCATAACTGTCGGCTGAAAAGATCATGACTCTGTAAACTTCATGGAGATCCTGATCGTGAGTACATACACACTGTAGGATTGGAAGGATGTCGTTCCATAGCTGAATGAGATTTATAGTTCTGCTGAACAATCAAATGAAAAGACAATCAGTACTTTGAAACGACTATTGTTCATCATTTAAGTATATACACTAATGTGTTATTGGCCTGAACGGTTGTTTATCACTCAATTGACCCAATTGTCGTCTGAAAATACTGTAGTGTGTACCCAGCCGTATCCTGAGCTGTCTGTTGTTGAGCTTGAGAGGAATTGCCTATAGGTTATTATACCAACTACGTGGCTCCCAGAACTGATTGATGGATGCTGCTGACCAGTCACAGAGCAGAAATGTGTATCCAGCATTCTAATTGATCAGAGCTATCCATAAAAAAAATAATCAGAATAGCAGTATGTCTAATAGGTAAAAAGCACTTTAAATGGGAAATGGATGGTGCTAGTGAAAGAGATTGGGAGCCGAGGTTTGACTCCTGACTCCCTTTTGCACCAGGTCTCTGACCAGACAGGACCTGGCTGAAAAACAGCCCTTTTTGGTTACTTCTAATATTCTTTTAATTTACACTAAGGCATGTTATCCGGTTTTCTACCAGTGCCCTACCGATTTTCCTGTAAAATCTGAACTTGTAAAAATTTTTTAAAAATACATTCACTTCCTTACAAGAACTCTGATATCATTTGCCTTTATTTTTCAGATTTAATGACTCCGGAGCTAATAATTATGGAATTAACAATGAAGTTTTCTTAGAACTTACATGGATTGTGGAATATTCCAGAAATGATTTCTTCTCAAGAATTCAGCACAGACCCCAATTTTATGGCACAATACATGCCCGGTATTGCACGTGCCGGTGTCATTGTAAATCCTGCTTTCCCTAGCTTGGAATCCAATGAAAACATGCAGACATTGAGGCCTTCCAGTGCTCTGTCGGGTTTGATGCCTTTTGCTGTTGGTGGCAGCCTACTTGGTGAGAGCTCTGTGGAACAGCAAGATGCCAGTTATAATCCACCACAACAGAGGTCTGATCATGTTACAGAACTACGTTTGGATACCAAAGGACAGATGCCAATCTATAAAGACCCTGCCATTGACTGGGAAGGCAGTAGAAGCAGGCCGCAGAGTAGACCATTGTTCAGAGAGGATGAAGTTTTAAGAGAAGAACTGAATGATCCACTCTTAAAAAAACTTGAGCAGGTAAATCCAAATGTTCATTTTATTTCTGTCTACTTAGTAAATGAATAGTATTGTGAGGCCAATGGGTGGATGAAGCCTGCTGCATTTACACACTGTTTACTTTGTAAATTGCATGTAATAACTCTTACCCTATTCATTGTCCAGTCATGTGAAATATATAGAAGAGCTCAGGAGCCGTGCAAGGTAGAATTTACTAATTTGTGTCTGACTGCGGGTGTTGTTATTATATTTTAATTAAAAGCCCTTGACACTTGGGACTTGGAGAAATATTTGTTATGCTGACGTGACACCACAAACCAGCGGTACGTGGCGTCCCAGCTACATAGAACTAAACTTGTCCTGGTAAAAACCCGGCTATGTTTGAAGTGAAGGTTTTCTTAAACCAGAGGTAGGGGATCAATAATCAGCTGTTGGAGGCTTACAAGTCACAGCATGCTGGTATTCAAAGCCTTCCTCTTTTTTAATATTCTATTATACAATCATATGTTTGTCAGATAAACCTGCAATTTATATTATTATATATTTTTCATTTGCAGCTTAAAGAAATACAACAGCAGAAACAAGAGCAGCTAAAACAACAGCAGATGGAACAGTTACAGAAGCTCATGGAAGAGCAGAAAATGCTGCTTAATTTGGTGTCAAGGCAGCCTTCATACTCTGGTGGGTATTGAGCCATTCTCAATAATTGTCCCATCTGGTACAGTCATATGGTAGAGCACTGTGAGCCCCTCTTAGCAAGTCATATGGTACAGCACTGTGAGCCACTCGCAGCAAGTCACATGGTAGAGCACTGTGAGCCACTCACAGCAAGTCACATGGTAGAGCACTGTGAGCCCCTCACAGCAAGTCACATGGTAGAGCACTGTGAGCCACTCGCAGCAAGTCACATGGTAGAGCACTGTGAGCCACTCACAGCAAGTCACATGGTAGAGCACTGTGAGCCCCTCACAGCAAGTCACATGGTAGAGCACTTTGAGCCAGTCACAGCAAGTCACATGGTAGAGCACTGTGAGCCACTCACAGCAAGTCACATGGTAGAGCACTGTGAGCCACTCACAGCAAGTCGCATGGTAGAGCACTGTGAGCCATTCACAGCAAGTCGCATGGTAGAGCACTGTGAGCCATTCACAGCAAGTCGCATGGTAGAGCACTGTGAGCCATTCACAGCAAGTCGCGTGGTAGAGCACTGTGAGCCACTCCCAGCAAGTCGCGTGGTAGAGCACTGTGAGCCACTCACAGCAAGTCGTGTGGTAGAGCACTGTGAGCCACTCCCAGCAAGTCATGTGGTAGAGCACTGTGAGCCACTCCCAGCAAGTCATGTGGTAGAGCACTGTGAGCCACTCCCAGCAAGTCATGTGGTACAGCAGCACTGTGAGCCACTCCCAGCAAGTCGCGTGGTAGAGCACTGTGAGCCACTCACAGCAAGTCGTGTGGTAGAGCACTGTGAGCCACTCACAGCAAGTCATGTGGTACAGCACTGTGAGCCGCTCACAGCAAGTCATGTGGTACAGCACTGTGAGCCACTCACAGCAAGTCATGTGGTACAGCAGCACTGTGAGCCACTCCCAGCAAGTCGCGTGGTAGAGCACTGTGAGCCACTCCCAGCAAGTCGCGTGGTAGAGCACTGTGAGCCACTCCCAGCAAGTCGCGTGGTAGAGCACTGTGAGCCACTCCCAGCAAGTCGCGTGGTAGAGCACTGTGAGCCACTCCCAGCAAGTCATGTGGTAGAGCACTGTGAGCCACTCCCAGCAAGTCATGTGGTAGAGCACTGTGAGCCACTCCCAGCAAGTCATGTGGTAGAGCACTGTGAGCCACTCCCAGCAAGTCATGTGGTAGAGCACTGTGAGCCACTCCCAGCAAGTCGCGTGGTAGAGCACTGTGAGCCGCTCACAGCAAGTCGCGTGGTAGAGCACTGTGAGCCGCTCACAGCAAGTCGCGTGGTAGAGCACTAAGAGCCACTCACAGCAAGTCGCGTGGTAGAGCACTAAGAGCCACTCACAGCAAGTCATATGGTAGAGCACTGTGAGCCGCTCACAGCAAGTCATATGGTACAGCACTGTGAGCTGCGTACAGCACCGTGAGCCACTCACAGCAGGTCATATGGTAGAGCACGTGAGCCGCTCACAGCAGGTCATATGGTAGAGCACCGTGAGCCGCTCACAGCAGGTCATATGGTAGAGCACTGTGAGCCGCTCACAGCAAGTCATATGGTAGAGCACTGTGAGCCGCTCACAGCAAGTCATATGCCCCCTCTCTGGCACTGAAGGACTAAAACTGTAAAAAACGGGTCGCATTTCAAGTGCCCTAACACACAATGTTGGCCTGATGTCAGAGCATGTATAGTACAAAATTGACTGATGATGAGCCTGCCACAGTCAAGAGTATCCTTACTGGGCAGGGTAGAAGATGCGGTCAGTAGACAGCCTTGGCCTTTGGTTCAGCTTTCTTCCGACCCCACTAATAGGCTACATCTGGCTTCGAGGAGGGGGTGGGGGGTGGACAGAACAGCCGCATCTCATTCTTATTGGCCACCCATGTGTGTGGCCAAACTGAAGGATAATCGTATTGCTTTACAGAGAGGGAGGGTGTACAAACACTAAAGAACACAACAATAGGTTAATAAGCTGCTCCATTGCCTTGGATATTATGTGGAAGCTTCTCTTACACTGGTGGTGCAATCAGGAGCTTGCTGGCGGACAGGAGAAGCGAGGAAGGTTAGGGAACAGGTGCAATATTCTTCATGTAAGTGCTCAATGTCAACTCAAGTCAACTAAGGGGGCCCCTTTCCCTAGCCAGAGTCTCGGGGACTGCTACATTCAGCTGCTCTTTACAGGGCTCTGACTGTTCTATTATTCAGAACCAACAAATTACATTTTGTTTACAAACATTACTGGACGCAAAGGGGCATGGGGTGGGGTGAGTGGAAGGACCAATCGCAAACCTGTTCCAGCTTGTGATAGGTTCCCTCGCTCACCCCACCACCTGGGGTTTGGACAGGATGGCCAGAGTAGCGGAGCAGCCCCTGGTGGTAATGCAGCTTTAAGGGGAATGAGAATATGTTTCTTTTTGTTTGTTTGTTTTTAATACATTAAAAGTTGAATATAACTATTTATATAAAACATATCTAGGTTTTATTTTATGTAGAATTTATTCTATTGTTCCTGCTTCTCCTCTAATAGATGGTTGTCTATGAAGCCTCGTACTAAATGTCTTTAATTGACAGAAATAACAACTTGTTGTTAATTGACACATGTTAATTAAAACAAAACCGTCAAAGTACAATGTTGAAGAAAAGGTTCATTATACCAAAATTATATCTTAAATGTATTTATACATTTTGTTAGAGATAAAGTTCAATGTACGCTATACAATAAGTTAAAGTGCACTTGTTGTCTTAAGCACCGTGAATATTTGGTGGACTGAACCTCTGAATGCAGCCACTCCAGTCATTGGGAACTAGTGGCACAAGGTGATAGCTCTGCTTTCCAGTGAAGTGATGAGCTGCATTCTCTTGTTGAATCCTCATAAAATTAATTGAATTTTGCTATTTTAGTTTGTAGGCTCAATTCTTGTCTATATTGGTTCAGTCAACAAAATGTCTTCACTGTTTTGTGGTGGCAGGTTCATTTTAAAATAGAAATATAGAAATAGTTTCCTTTTTCGTGATGCTCTGCCTTTATTTTCATCTGGGACCATGAACTGTATCTATACCATTGTTATGGGCCCCAAAAAGAGGCTGTTCCCAGTAGAGAATGTATTACACATCTGACAATCACAGGACTCTAGGACCCCACAGGTTGTGCACCTCTGATTCCCTGCTCTCCATAAAATCTATATGTGTCAGTGTTTACATATCTTATGCCTATGTATTGTATTTACTGTCACACTGTTCTGACAATCTCAAATAGTTTGAAGCACGTCTGGCAATTTACAGTATGCCTAAGGGGTTTAGTAGTAGGTGCTGTTGTTAGAACTGTTCAGGAGAATAATAGAGAAACTGGTAATAAAAAGTCACCAGTAAAGACGTGAGCACACACTGTTCTTATAGCTCCTCAGGACCTGTCAGGAAGTGGGTAATATGTAGATTAGCCGGATAGACAACACTGTCCTCCACTCTCACACTCGTTTAGCTAAGGTAACGAAAACACAACTAGGAACTTTGTAATTCACCTTGAAGAATTTTACACCTTGACTTTGCAATATCATATTGATAATAAGAGAGAAAAAAATCAATATTATCTTAAACCCGTGATCTTAAAAACAGAACTAAGAGTAATGAATAAAATGTAAATATATATCTTTTAGCTTATACCCCTCCACCCAGTTGATAATATTTAACAATCATCGGTATTCATTTGTCTGCTGCCTTATGTTGGAAATATCTTGCATACTATTGCTGTTTTTAACACACATGTTGGTCTGAAACAGAAGCCAACTGATGTTTATTATGTGAGGTTAGACGTGCCTTTTTCCTTGCAATTGGAGTAATTAATGATTTAAATAGCCATCAATGTTGCACATATGCTTATTTCTCCATGGTGTCCATTAATTACAGTTCTTGCTACCCATTGTACTTGTACAATCTCTTTAGATTAGCTATCCTTTACACTGAACCTAGTGGGAGAGCTGAGCCAGGCATATACCAGATGATTTCTACAGGATTGTAACAAACCCCCGCACCAGCAAAATATATTTCATATATTAGTTATTGTAAATGATGCGCCTAATTCCATAATGTGTTCATTGCTTTAATCTGTTTTACTTTTCCCATTATAGGGGGTGGTACCTCCAGTTGAACTACATGATACATATAGTACAATTCCCATAGAGGGACAAGCAGTCACTATAATGCTAGGTACACAGGATAGCACATAAAATCTTAGCAAACACTTTATTATTGAACTTTAAAACAATCAACAATTCCAGGTCATACACGGATCATTATTCAGCAAAAGGAGGATAAAAGATAGGAAAGTGTTAAAAACCCTTAAGTGTTGTCTGTCTAGTATCACAGTTATGTTATTTCTCACAATCCTTTACCTTATGTATCATTTACTGGTAAATATTATAATAATTAACCTGATAACTCAGACAGTACTTAAGGATCTGCTCTTATGCTGCCTTCTAGGCAATTATATTGTTTATATTACAATTCATAAGATGTGTAATGGATATATCAGATGAGAGACACAGGGATGTCCATGTAAGTAGTGAACATAACAAATGCTTGATTGGGAACTGAGCAAAACTGTTTCTTGCCACACCATTCCCAGGACAGACAGGATTCTGTGACAAATGTAAATTTGTGGTGTGACAAATGTGATGTCCTATTGCTTAAAGGGGTTAAATATCTACTACTTCTGCCGAGTAAATGTTCGAATGTTCGGCAGGAATACTGATTATTTGAATAGTACTATGTAGTAAAGTAATGGCAAAAGATAGGATAATGGTGTCAAGCCAGCTTCATATGTACTCTATAAACAAGGGATTTATTTGAGATAAAGTGCAGTTATTGATTGGACAACTGATATACACAGGTTTAAAGGGCTGTGTTACATTGCAGAATCCAAGTGGACTTGTAGTCTCATACTTATCTAATGGGATCTTTACAGAGGGGCAAAGCATGTGATGTCACAGGACACATGACAGATACGCTTGTTATCACTTGTTTTAGACTGTGACTCGGCACCTTCCTTCAGTTGGGAAAACACGTGTCCTACTCCAAGCAGCAGTCTTTTGTCCCCTGCTGTACTGTACACCTGTTAAATCTGTTAAATCTTTGCTATGGTTTCTCACTGTAGGTGAGCAGGGTGGCTGGGGAGGGAGGTAATAAGCAACTTTATGATTAACACTGTTTACCTGACAACAGGGTTGAACAATCAATCAAAAAATTAATTTGGGTTCTGTTCACAAGCAATAAAATATGCTACTGACCATGAAACAATCGAGTACTTCCTACTCGTTGTTACCTAGCAATGCTGTCTGTAGATCTCAGGTGGGGTTGGTGCTTTGAGACTAACAACTAGTGGAATTTCTATTTACTAAGCTGTGACCTTACTGATATGCTCCACTGACATTGCAGAGTTTTATGGAAGTGACATAGCTAGGAAATAACAGCACAATAAAGCTCAGTTCTGGCAGGTATGGGAAATAACCTCCAATATTTCTGCAAAGAATTACACTACCCCCACCCGTCTGCTGCTTATTGTCACCCGGCTGGCAATATTTCTGGGGAGAACATTGCTCAATGTGTAACCTCGGTTGAATATCTCCCTACAGGCATTTCAGATCACTCTCTGGTGCTTATTTATATTGATATAACTAGTGACAAGGGGCCTGATTCATTAAGGAACTTAGGCAAGAAATTTCTCTGGACAAAACCATGGTACAATGCAAGGGGTGCAAATTAGTTTTCTATTTTGCACATAAGTTAAATACCACCTGTTTTTTCATGTAGCACACAAATACTTGCTAACTTATTTATACACTGAAATTTAAAATTGATATTTGTGTGCTACATGAAAAAACAGTCAGTATTTAACTTATGTGCAAAATAGAATACTAATTTGCACCCCTTGCATTGTAACATGGTTTTGTCCAGGAGACTTAAGTAAAAAAAATCTTGCGTAAGTTCCATAATGAATCCATCCCAAGGATATTAAACTTTGGAAATTGAATCCTGTTTGGATGAATTCAATGGTGGCTGGGTCGGACCTGTTTTATATGTGGGAAGGTTTTTTTCAGCAACAATAGTGACGTCTTCTCATGCCATTCTCTGCGATGCCTTTAAGGCTTTTCTCATGGGGATATTTTTTAAACGGGTCTCTGACACAAAAAACTTTGAGGAAAATGGAGTCTGTTTTAGACCAGCGTTACAGGGATCTGGAGTGTCTATATCTTTGGTCACACGCTAGTGAGGATCGACTCGTGGCTGCAGGTGCAGCGTGATTGGAAGGATCATCTTTTTGACCAAACGCCTCCTTTTTGTTCCCCCCAACATCATCACTACTCTCAGGCTGACACGTGGGGGGGGTGTGTATCTGGTTAGCTTAGCTAGGGATGAACTGACTAGCAGGACTATTCCAGCCATTTATATTGACCAGCGCATACAACTGTTTAGGGGGAGTGAAATCACCCAAAAGTTTTTTTCCATATTATAGGGACACCTATGCTTCCATGGTACAGTACGCACCCACTCAACTCTCTGAGTACCTTAATTGCATTAAACTGCCTAAACTGTCCCAGGATTCGGTGGAACCTTTTGCATGCGCCCCTCCCTGTAGAAGAGATAAATGTGGCCACATCCTCGTTTCCCAATCATAAGGCTCAGGGTGGATGACCTCCTTGTAGAGCTAAACAAGAAATTTCAAGATTTCGTTGTCCCATAGTTGCTGGCTACTTTCCAACATCTTTTGGAGTTGGGTAGTCTGCTACCCTCCATGTCAGAGGTTCTGATAATGGTCCTACCCAAGCCAGCAAGTCAAATGGTAGAGCACCATGAACTGAACTCTGTAATTTCCAAGATAGTTCACCCTGACCAAACGGGGGTTCACACCCAGTAAATCTATTTCCAATATCCGTCGCCTTTACACCCTCATCCAGTTACCCCATGAAGCCGAGAACGGGGCAGTGGTGGTGTCTATTGATGCTGCCAAGGCCTTTGACTTAGTGGAATGGGCTTACTTATGGGAGGTTTTACACAAATTTGGGTTGAGGGCTTTATCAAATGGGTTCAGTTATTATACTCCACTCCTGCGGCGAGAGTTTCAGTTACAGCCACACCTCCTCCCTGTTTGGTCTAGATCGGGATACTAGGCAGGGGTGTCCCTTTATAACCTGTGTTGTTTGGTTTACCTATAGAGCCCTTGGCATGTTTAATCTGGACTTCCGCATATTGTTAGGCTCCCGGTGGGTATGGTTCTAGACTCTATAGCTGATGACATGCTGTTTTTTGTCTGACTCTGATGCCTCTGTGGATCACCTCCTTTACACGGTTGACAGTATTGGCCATTTTTCTGGTCTATTGATCAACTTTAATAAGTAGCGCATCTTTCCGCTACATGGTGTTATACCCACTGATACCTCTATGCATTGGTTCCTGAAATGGACCCTTCGCTTCAAATATCTTGTTACAGATTATTTTACATTCAATTTCCATACTTGGAAAAAACTTCCCCAACTGTGACGGACAGTATCATCCTATTCAAATTGATTGTTCAGCCCAAATTGCTCTACATTCTGCAACATTCACCTGTCTGTCTGTTAAAATCGCAGTTCCGTGACATCGACAGGCTCATTTCCTCATTTGTGTGGGCTGGATGGTAGGGATTGGCTTAGTTTGTCTACACTTTGCAGGTCCAAGGCTAATGGGGGTTTGACCCTCCCGAACCTTAAATTATGCTATTGTGTGACCCACCTTACACACTTGATTAGTTGGTTGGGGGCCCCCGACTTCCTCTATGTCAGTGTCTGTCTCCTTTAGAGGTATTGCTAGTGGGTTAATATTTGCATCAGGTTGCACCAATTATTAGGCAAGCTGTTGAGATTTGGCGTCTCGCCCATCATATGCTTGGGGGCCAGGGGCACAATCCCTCCACTCCACTATGGTATAATTACTCTCTCCTTGAACTCGGCATATTACAGGATTATAATATATGATGTTGATATGGAATTACTACTATAGCTTGTTTAATGCAATTATTGTGCGATTGTAAAATGTCTTGCTATAACTAGTGGGAGCCTGAACATCTTCTGGTTCTCTAAATGTCTTTTAAGCCCCCTTTGGTAAGCACTTTATATAGGCACATCCTGGTGCAATGAGTGCTGTTACTACAAAGTGACGTTTTACTGATTGTGCTTCTTTTATTACAGAACATGACCAACAGAACCTCATATCTGGACATCTTGGTGGCTCCAAGTCTCAGAACAGTCTGTCACGTCTTATGTCTCCGGTCAGTGGAAACATCTCCAGAGACTCCATGCACAAAAAGCAGGAATTGGGCAAGAACAACAGAAGTCCATCCCGGCCACCTTCTGTGCTTGTTCAAGAACTTAGTCCAGATAGATCCAAAACACTAGAAGATTTGTTAAAGGAAGAGGACTCAGAAGATTATACAGGCGAGTAATGTTTAGTTTTGGCATAGTGTGTGCGCAGTTCTGTCCTTATAGTTAGAACTTACTTTCTATTTCTTTTTACACAAAAACATGTTTACTATAGGTGACGAATGCGAAACAGACGACTCCTCAAATAGTGAAGATTTGTCACGTGTACTACGAGATGAACAGCTTGATAAGAACAATGTAGAATCTGATAATGCAGGAGAAAGGTGTGTATTTAATTGCCCCCCTGCTACACAGCCTAGGTGTAAGACTACTATAGAGGGAAGTCTTACCAGTGATGGATATGACAGGTGATCAACATTGTCTTCCCTCTGATCTCACCTGTCTGTCTCCCTGCACAGATGGTGCTGGGACACGAACATTTCCCTTTGCTGATTGTCAATTCTATATAATCCTATGTGTTTATAAGTGCACTGTCACGGCATTTATTTTTAGTTTGTACAGATATGGAACAGAATAAACGCAGATTTAGAAAATCGTTTTGTCTTGTAGATAATGGTAAAGTTTCTTTGGTTGGTACCTAAATTATGACATTCACTGCCCATCATTCAGATAATGTACTTTCATTTTAATTATTGTAACCTTGTGTACGTATGAAGTAACTTGGGGGGCATTTATGTATATTAGAAAATGAACTGTTTTATAAATGTGGCTGATTATTATATAAAAATTATAATGGTCAGAAAACTGGGAATCTGTGCAAAGTATGCTTATTATTTAGTGCATTAGTTGTTAGTACTCATTGCATTTGCTAATATATGCACATGGGGACCTATCCAAAATAACTTGGTGCCCCATAGGTTAGAAAACCTCTGTTGATGTATTTCTGTGCCCCTTATTCTTGTTGGTTCTTAAAGAATAACTCCCCTCAGTGGGCTCCTCCTTAACATTTCACATTTCCTCTTGAACTTTTTGTATATATGTTTGTTTTGTGTATACGTGTGTGTGTGTGTGTGTATATATATATATATATATATATATAGTGTGTGCACATGCATCATATGTATAGTTCTATTGCAGTCTATTAAAGTGAATTTTAGATATTAGTTTGTTGTACTTGGTGTACTTCCTTTTGGTAGCATATTGAGATAAAAATAATTATTATTTCAAAGACTGGACTTAACAGGAGTAAAATATGCACTTAGCAACCATTGGTTTTGGACTTATTTGTACGCAGTTGATGTAACATTGCTAAATTTAAATTCTTAAATTGGCATCATATATATTTTTCATTATGTGTTTATAGTATTACATTGAAGACCTTTTCATATATTTTCTTCTACTATTAGTTTGACTGGAAGCCAAGGCAGGCCTGCTGCCTCTGTCATTTTGACTGTAATGGAGCAGTTGACAGAGGTGATCAATCATGAGATAAACCATGAGAGTCCTCTTATAATTATATTTATATTCTAAAGGCCAATTCTGTCTGACATGAAGGAAAGAAAGAGATCCTTTGAAGAGTTGTTGGAGGAGCAGATGAGGATTGAGGAACAGAGACTTCAACAAACCAAACTGCAGCAGGTAAGTTTCATCACACTGATGAAGCCTCCTATCATGTCTGGCACTGAACCAATACTCTCAGCTCTGTCTGGTTTACATCCCTATGTAATGCAGATGCATGCACTGGACCAGAGTCATGGACTTTTCAATGATCAAAGGAAACTTGCCGTTTAAAACCCAAAAATATATTTTGACTGAAGAACATTTAAAGTGATCATTTTCTCATTTTCATTTTTTTTATTGATTAGTGCAAATCATAAATAACACAAATACATATGAAAAGTATCATAATGGATCAAATCAGACATGTAACTATTTTATCACAGTAACAAATTTGTAAACGTGTCGATGCATAAGTACTCATTGCATCCTAAAGTTAGCAATTGAAGTCAACGATCAAGAGTATTGTAGGCATAGTATACTAACTAACACTTATTTTTTTTAGTACGTTTATTGTGCTCTCTGATGCAGTTTGAACCCTATATGCACATTAATTTTAGCTTTTGACTATTCAGATGCCTAAACAACGCATTTATTTGTCTTGTGTGCACAGCATGTGATACTGTATACTACCAATGCTTATTGCTGTTTTGCATATCTCTCTCTTGCTGCTGTCCATACCATATGCATGCATTACTTCTATCTAATAATACCTGTGCAGTTGTTTTATAGACTGCATACTAGCACAGGCAGTCCTGCCACACACTGATGGTCCATGTTTCTGTTAATGACAAAATGCTATAATGTCTTTAGCATTGTTCATTGATATTTGATTTTATTCCCATACTGTAGAGTGCTGAAGAACAGACAAAGAGAAATACAATAGTAAAAAGACCATTCCTTCGAAGGGGAGAGGGACTTGCTAGATTTAAAAATCCAAAGCGAAACAAAACGGTTCCTCAGAAGGCCTCGGAAGTTCCAGGTTCAGAGACCGTCTCGGAAATTGCAGTTCCTGAGAAAGTCGATAAAGGTCAAGTCCAAAGGAAAATTGCTCCCTTTGGCAAAGGGCAAGTGTCTGAAAACAGTTCAGGTGCTGCTAAAATGACAATACAACCCGCAAGAGAAAAACCTGAGGCAATTCAGAAGAAATTGGTGCTTAAAAACCACAACGCAAAACATAGCACCTCTGTAGCAACAAGTGGACAGCCACAAAATAAATCTACTGTGAGTGGGAGAAGTTCTGTAACATTGGAGAGAAAACCGGTGTTGGATATTGATAAAGAAAATGTGTACGACACAAAGTCAACTGAAGCAAGCGACAAACGCAATGCTAAGGTTGACGACAGTGGAAAGGATTGTCCACTGCCCAGTGACTTATATAGCAAAAGCGCTAATCCTGCAGAGTTGTCTTTCGAAGTTTCCTTTCAGAAGCGACAGGTTCACTTGGACAAGGAGAAACAGAAGGAAAATTATGAATTGGATGAGTTTTTGCTTCTAGAACAGGCTGCTGAAGACATCTCATTCTCCAGCAACTCCTCGTTTGTGCAGAAGCTCCTTGACCAAGACTATCAGCTGGACAATGGTCATCGCAGGTTGTCTTCTACACCCGTTAAATCAGCAGAAAAGCAGCAGGAGAAAGCGGCTAGCGGTGCTAGGAATGCAAATAGCGGAAAGATAAATCAAAAAATGGAAGAGTTTGGATCACGTTTAAAAAATCCATCTGTGCCATCTCCTGTTAGATTTGGTCAGCACAGTACAAAGAACACCTCTGAATCACTTAAGGCCAGCGGTGGAGAGGTGAGAAAAGCCCAAATATCTGAACCTGTTACAAGTGAAGGAGACTATGCGTCTTCTGGGGATGAACATAGCAACTCGACTTCAAGTGAAAATGAAGATTTAGAAAGTGATGACTCCTGCAGGGAAGATGACCCTAAATCTGAAGAGCTTAAAGGACTTTCTAAAAAACTTTCCAAGGATAGCAAGGGTAGAGATTTTGACCTAGACCTGTCCGATGGAGAGGATTATGACAATCAAGAAAATACTCTATTAGCCAACACGAGTAAAACATCCTTGAAAAATGACCAGAGTTCATCGTCTTCTGACTCAAGTCAAATAGAGTTTGATGATGAACGGACTTGGGATGACCTTGGTAATGTGGCAAGTTTGAAGGGTATTTATGAAACTAATTTTGCAACAAAAGAGTTTATTCCATCTGAGTACACAAGTAGAAGTCCTACAGATGCCCCCGACATAGCCATCAGAAGGAAGGTGGCACCAAAGAAAAGAGACCAGGTACAGACTGCAACTGCTAGTGCTCCAGACACTCCACCAGCGTCAGAACTGATGATGAAACTATTTCCAGCACTGAAGCCCAAAGTAAAGCCAGAGTCGCAGACTGTATCCAAACCTGCAGCAAATCAAGAAGGTTCAGGTAAGGCATTTCTGATCAGCACTTTCATACATGGGAGGTAATAGATGGGTCATGGCTTAGAGTTGGTGATTGCCATGTGCCATGCTAACATTTGTATTCAGTTGGGGGAGATAACTTTGATAACTTTTAGTCCACCTGTTTTTAATCCCATTAGTGCATAGTTCCATTTACCACTGTTGTGTTCCAGGAGATGCTGTCCGGTCCCAACTTTTGAAAGAAAAACTAGTTGAATTAGAAACAGAAATTGAAAGATTTAAGATGGAAAACACTTCATTGGCCAGACTTCGTGAAGACAAAGAAACAGCCTTAGAAACACTCAGGTTTGATTGATAACTGCATTTAACATAGCTGACTTTTTATACTTCTGATCCTACTTTACTAATAAATAAAGCCAATAAATTTACCCTTATAAATAAAGGATAATAATAACCAAACGCTTTACTTAATCCACTTTTGTACTGTAATTGTGCTTTTGTATCTGCTATATAAAGAAGTCCCCTTTATGGATTGTTATTGTTGTACATAATATTGTTTGTAAAATGTGATGGCTAATATTTTAGTGTTCACTATGAAAGGGCTAAAATGGCGTAAACTCTTTAATACAATTAGGGAAACTTTCCCATTTCTAGTGAAGCCATTCTGGTTAATTTACTTATTTCATTATGTGATCTTTAAAATACACCCGCCATCTTTTTTTTGTAGGCTGAGCCAATATTCCTGAGAAATGGCTGCCTCCAGTGTGTATAATTGATGGATGCACTTGAAGTCTGTTTAGTGCTAGGGGAAGAACTTCCTCTATGGATGAATGAATATTTATGTCTTATTTTAACAGGAAGGAGGTTGCAGACTTTGAACAACAAAAAACAAAGGAGCTGGCCAGGATTGAGGAGTACACAAAGGAAGAAATGAAAAAACTTCAGAAAGAACGTAAAGTGTTTGAGAAGTACGCTAGTGCCGCACGCGCCATGCCGGATAAGAAGGAACGCGAGGAGATCCAGGTGAGGACAATGTGGTTTCCTTTTTTTTTTTAACTTGATAGAAACCTTGTTCTATATGATACGGCTTTGCAAGACATTGCAATAAAACGTGGAAATTGTGTGCAACCTCATGAGATGCCTACTAGCAAGGAATAACTAGGCATCACATGTCTCCTCTAGCTAGTTCCCCCGTTTCCTTACGTTTCTTCTGATGTCAGTAGGTATCGTATGGATGTTCCTTTATGGGCACTGTATAACCTTTTCGTGTTTACATTTCCCATAAGACTTTAAAGCAGCAGGTCAGAAACCTGCAAGAGGAGCTGAAGAAGAAGGAGGCAAAATGGTCAACCACTCATGTTCGCCTGAGAAATCAGATAGAAGCATTGTTGAAGGAAAATGGAGAACTTCGGGAAGAAATTAAGTTTATGGAAAAAGTTCGATTAGAAACTTGGAAGAAAGCTGAGGCAGCAGAAATGAAAAAGAAGACCAGTGAGGGTCCTACAACACACGTGAGGAGATCGGAATCTGTAGTAAGTGGACTTCAGCTGTGCTGAGTACAGCAGTGGATGAATGTGAGAAAGATGTGAGAAAATGCTTTGTCTTCATTTGTATGAACTTTATTTCCAGAGTCCCCTTCATATGTTTAAACAGAGGCGCACGTCTGCTCCTGAACCGGAGAAGAGCACAAAGATTCTCAGAAGCCAATCACCGATTAAAGGTCTGTTCTTAGTATCTGTTCCAACATATACAAAACTGTTATACGATGCACAAGAAACTCCTTTATGTTTCAAAATATTGTTGAAAGCAAATATTTGTTTCTTGGAGGGAAAGGATTTAGTGACCATTAAGTTAAAATGATCCTGTTGTCTACACACAGCCAGAGACAGCTATTGTGTGGTCTGAACCATTATTCATTAAAATGGCATCACATTGACCCACTGATGTAACTAGTTCCCAGGGTATCGATGGGCTGTATTCTTATGAATATTGTCTCAGACCATAAAACTGCAGCCTCCACTTAAGGTTTGTAGTGTTCTTATGTTGAGCTCTTATAAGCAAACTTGGCCACATATACTTACTTAATCATAGTAACCGTACATGTGTATGAATTCTTACTACTAAACTGTAAAAAAGAAAGTACACCCTCTTTTAAATATGTGTGTTTACATATCTAAACACAATAAACAATCATCTGAGTCCTGACAGAGTTTTAACATTTGATAAATCTAATCTCATGTGGCAAATAAAACATAACAGACTTTACTTTGTTCTTAACTATTCAAAAGAAGAAGCCGTAAGTGAGAGAGTTCACCCCGTCATTCATTACTTTCTACAACCACCTTTAGCAGCCCTTTGAATCTGAGGATTTCTGGCCCATCATTCCTTATAACGGTCACTGGGTTAGGGTTGAGGTCTGGACGACTCTTCCAAGACCTAGATTGTTTGTTTTTCAGCCACTCCGTTTTAGATTTGCTGGTGTCTTTAACATCGTCCAGTTGCATGGCTTCATACAAAGTTCAATTGTCACACAGATGATCATGGATTTTCGTCTAGAATACTCTGGTATAAAGAGGAGTTTATGGTGTGCTCAGTGATTATTAGGTTTCCAGGTATTTTGGCTGCAAGGCAACTTTAAATCATAACCCCCTCTGCCACTTTGTATGAGGCCCTTGGGTTTTTGGTTTAGCTGAACATGGTGTTGTGAATTAAGACTAAACAGCTCCTCTATATGGAGGCATTTTGGGATGAGTAATATGGGCATGCCAAGGTTGGAGGGCCGTACATGATCAGGTTGCCCATCATTGCCTTAGAATGATGGACTTAGGAATATATTTTAACCCTTTCCAGACTGGTGGGCAGCAACAGTTGCTTCTCCTAGATCATGATGTGTATTGACATGATGATAAAAAAAATGATGATAAAAAAAAAAAATCCTCCAGACCAAACTGCTAAATGTTCTGTCTTTATATAAAGGTGGAAGATAATAAAATAATGACGTGCGCTTCATTAGCAGCACCTGGCTCAGATGACCTTCTTTATTAATATAGAAGAAAAATGGTGTACTTACTTGTTCACACATGGTTTCTTCATTTTGTTGATAATATAGTGACCAAATAAAATATGTTTTAGATAATGTTTGTCACATGACATAAGATCACATTTTAGGACTTGGGGGAGGGCCTAATGTCCTAAAATGGAAAAACTCAGAGGGTGTGTTTTCTTTTTCACATTACTGTATATTTTATGTTAGATTGTGTTTCTCATTATTTAGGAGTGTTGTGTCTGTGGCTCCTACTTCATTTGCATAGAACACCAGAGAACTGGGGGACAGGCTACAGCTCATGGGATGGAGAAGACCGTTACACACACCTATTCATTGCTAAATATGTTTTGGGGAAAGATTAAATCAGCAACCAGAATTGTGCCTGACTTGGCCACACACATGAGACCAGATTGTTAAGTGTCAGAGGTGGTGGGTGGGCTGAACATTGTTTTCTGTTGAACGATGGCCACACACACGACTGATGGATCTGTTGACAAGTTCTCTCTCACCTCCTTAATTCTTCTTTATATGTGTTGATTTCTGAGAATGTTCCTGTTTATATACCAATATTTGTTAATGATAAACATTGTGAAAATAAACTACTGAAAAATGAACATAACAAAACAACTAGAACACAAGTTACTGAACATTATGCTGTTTTACTCCTATTGCTACTTTAGGATTAGCTTCTAGGAGTTTCAGACAATCTTCTCTCAGTGATTCCAGTAATTCTGATGCAACAAAATTCAAGAACACAGAACCTGCAGTCAGTACTGCTCCTCAGGTAAGGAACTTGTACCAAAATCCTCCATCCATCCTCAACCCCTGAACTGGCAAATATATTGAAATCTCACCAGATGTTTAATTTTACTGTTTATAATAAGTTGTTGGCGTCAAGAAGAAAGTAACGCAGCATTCAGTTTAATCAGTGGTGGGTAATAACATATACACCTACAACCATTTTTATTATCCTGTATGTGATGTGTAAACTCCCATCCACAGAGGTGTAAAGCAGTCAAAGCACATAACAATGTTCTAAAGTGACACAATGGTCAACAGGTCAGTTATTAAAAAAATATTTTTTAATTGCCTAAAAGAATCCTAATCAAGATAAGAAAAAAAGTTTGGTAAAGTGGAAAAACCCCGCTGATTGTGTGCTGGAGATCAACCAGGACTCTGGTACGTTATTGCGATTTGCACTTTTACCGGGAGTTGTAACATTGTCTATCACTGCAAATGTTAACAAATCTTGCTTGATCTGATGCGTCTCCTGAATATAGCACACCAGAGCCTGGCACAATTGGACTCCTGTGTTCCTGAACGCATTTTACTGATAAGTTTTCCCTATGTAGTAAAAAATATCTTGCAAATTGCATGTGAGAGATGATAAAAAATATTATTATGTAAAAAGTATCAACTACTTCTAATTTATGTCCTTTGTACAGAAAGGGACACACAGTTCTTGAGCTACATTTGTAATGGCCCTTTGGCTTGTATTGGGATAACCTTGTCCTGTTCAATAACCATTTTCTTTTTCTCCTGATAAGATGGTCCCCAATGCAGCAATATCGACATAGAAGGGGTTTTTTACTTTTTCCTGCAGCTGGAGCTCTCTCTAACGTACATATTATTCCAAACAGTTATGTTAATAATGTTAGCCATAGGTGAATACTGAAATTTAAGGGAAACAGTCCACTTTTGACCCCTCCATAACTATTTCGTGCCCTAAAGGCTTTCTCAGTGTGGTCATGATTGTCCCCTACTCCTGAGTCTCTTTCCATTTCATCTGATTGCTGAAGGAAGTCGGCATTACTAATTATTGCACCTGAGGCACAAAAATTACCATATGTAATCTATTCTTTGACTTGTGGAGATGAAAACTACTAAAATGATGTCTTCCCCCACTCAGAAACGATTATATATAATACAGTTAGCACAAGACTCCAATCTAAAATTTCGAGAATGTCTGTCAATCATATTCCAAGGTGGCTAATTAATAATAAATAACCATTTTGAAAATAATGTGACCTGGATGTATCCTACATAATGATTAGTTTCCATCTAATCTGAGTTCTCATCTCACCATGACAGGAAAAGTTTGCCATGTGTGTGGGCAACAAATGTGCCCATTGCCGTACCCATTAATTGATGGTATCCGGTACCATCATATACAAGGCAAGGCATTATGGGATAAATTAAAGAGAAGCGCTTATGAAGGAAACTACATAAATTTCGGTTGCTTGTTTTCCCTTTCCAAAAAAATGCTCTAACTTCAGCCACCCCATCATGATATAAAATAAATAAATTGAGACTGTACAAACTGACCACATCAATAGTGGCCAGTTTATATCCAGTCTAACATTCAAAATGATGCAACATCTTCAACACACCCAACGTATATGGGAGATATGAAAACATTTGGGGCATTAAGGATGCAAATTTGAATGCATAAACATAGAAAGTGGTTTAGTAACAGAGTTAACCATTGAGACAATAGGACAATCTCCACTGCTGTATGTAATAAAGAATAAATAAAGAATGACATTTGAGCTGGTATTTAAAAGTAGAATCCATTTTAAGGGGCTCATACAAAGACTTTCTGATATTTTTTTTTAAAATGCCGGTCTCTCGTTGGTCCAAATTATATGGAGTTATGGTGTAGATTACAAACAGTTACCTCAGGTTGTCATTTCGGTAAAGACTTGTAATGATTTGAATTTCATCACTGCCAAAATGTTTACTCCTACAAAACTCGAAGGGTCCAATAGAGGTATTTGTAATAAAAGATTATTCAACATTCAGTATCATTGTTAATGCTATTTTGTTTTAGAGAAAAATTATGCAAATGTAAAACTTAAAAAAAAAAAAAAAAAATTCAAACCAATCAACCAACTAAAATTAAAGTCATTTGTTATATGAAAATGGGATACCATCAGGGGCGGGCAGGGCTGGGGGGGCATCGGCCCCCCGGGCCGCTCAGTTTAACAGCTTTTCGGGCCGCGTAATCAATGACGCGGCCGCCTTTGCGCCCCCCCCCCGGGCTGAAATCTGCCAGCCCGCGTATGGATACCATATTTAGAAACAAAAAAACAGTCATCAAATGTTTCAATAGATGACAAATTGAGGACTTGTAAATCATAAATTCCTTACTGTTTGTTGCTCATTATTGGCTGCATATTGTTAGATGTTTCCTACCGTGCTGGATTTTGCATTTCACACCAACTTTTCTCCCACCCCCCTCGTGTACCCTGCCTTAAATGGTAGATCATGTATTCTCTATGTTTGTCTCTCACCACAGTAAGAGTTAGACTCTGCTGCAGCCCCTGTATTGCTGTTCCTCACGTCCTGGTTACCGCAGTGTCAGAAAGGCTGAATGGTGGCAGCACTCCATGCACCCGCCCGGGGATCTCTTCATGAGGATACTCTCTTCAACTGTGTAACTCATGACAATTTGTTTTAATTCGGCCACCAGGGACAGCGCCTGTAATGTGGTGGAAGGGCCTGCGAAAGCATTAGTACCCTAGGGTGCATCCCTTCAAGGTGCTCACTTGATGGTTACAGAACCAATCTGGTCTTGCACATTGGACATGTCTGGAAAAATGGGATAACAGCAGCTCCTGTGTGATAGGCTTATCTTCAGTGCTACTGATACTGTGTCTGCTACAGCCGGTCTCCAGACCTTATGTAGCCTGTACAGCGACCTCTCATCAGTCCAGCATTCCTACAGAGAACAATGATAATGGCCAAAAATGTTCTACTCTTGCTCCCTAGCTAGCCTTGCAGGTGTCGATTGCGATTTATTCATAGGTCAGAGTTCAGAGGGCACTTCGGATGCCCTGGAATCCATATCTAAGACAAAGGATATATCTGTGCCAGATTAGATTACCTGCAGGGCAGTCTGGTTCCCTCTGTGCCACCTGCATCACTCTACACTCAGAGGCTGACAACATCCAGGCAATACACGAACCAGAGAGGGTCTAGCTCCTTGCATAGTCCATGAACAGAATCTTCTGCCTATCTATACTGGTAGTAGAAAGAGTATCTCAGGCTTTTCCATCCTGTCACCTTCCTGGGCTAGATCTCTAATTCACACTGTTATGAACATTTGGAGGAAAATCGAGGGCCTCAGATGCCTCATTCCCTGCTGATTTAGGCTCCTGGGAAATGTTTTGGAACATTTGTTTTTAAAGTTTTAGATTGGAACCCAGGATTACCAATATAAGATGGGAAAATTTCACCCAAAATAAATTTATCCTAGACTATATATAATATGCGAAGGGAGCACATTAACTGTGTTATAGAACACCTGTCACTTGACATGATCACACCACAAACCTGTACTGTTGCACTCACATAAGAATACAGATCAGTGGGCATGGTTATTGCTGTGTAAGCCGCCATTCACTTCGGGAAGGGCCAGATTATGCTGGTAATAGAATTTGTATTTGCACCATCTGTTTATATACACAGTTGCATGGAGCACTCACTGTGGTGTGATCTGTGATAAATTTAATGCTGCAGAGATTCTTTCTAGTTTAGCCAATGCATCCTTCATCTGTAAATGTTTTCTGCTTCGTCTGCCTTTGAATGTTCTCCTTGCATGAATTAACCTTTTCTTGTGCAGATATAAAGTGCCCACATTATAGTCTTATAGACCTATGTATTTTGTACTGTAGATGTATATTGTTTACTTGATGCAGATGTTTATGTAGGACACTATATAAATTACACATTTTTACTTCTCCGCAGGATTCTGACAAGGTGCTGCCTACAGAGCAGAAAAATGAAAACACTCCAGTTAAAGAAAATGACGCTGTGCAGGGAGAAATTACATATCCAGATGGGAAGGTGAGAGGCCTGGACTCTATTCTTAATACATTTACATTCACTACCTGTAAAACCGGCTATACTGTCAGCCAAATTGGCCCTCAGTTTGTGTTGTAGGCCGAAAACCACAAGACATTAGATGGATCCAGTTGGCCAATGACTTGGAACTATCAGAGTTTGCAATTATTGTCAGACAGTATTACATGAGCCCCATATGACCCGGTTATTTGGCATCTGTGGATCCAAATGTGCTGGCTGTGTCCCTTATTGTTGGCTTTTGAGAATCCCTCTTTCACATTGTGAATTGTCTTTCAGTGTAGCTTAATGTTTTTATTGCATTATATGTCTCCTTGATCCTTAGACATTATTTGTTCAAATAACAATAATTCCAAAAAACACATGCACAGGTTCAACTGATCTTCCATTAGGAAAATCACATTTTTATTATGCAGAATTCATGGTACACCTTGATCCTCCTATATGACCAACACAGGATTGGGTTGTTACACTATGGAAAGGGGGAGGGAGAACAATAAAATTAAGGAAACATTATAGTGTATCATAATAAAAATATTATATATATAATTTCATAAGTGCGTATTAGTCCTACAGATTATACATTGGGAGATGACAGAACGAAGATGCACAAGATGATTACAACCTAAATGTTGACAGCAATATGTGTACTAGTCTTCCTCTACGAACCTGATTAACTTGAAAACGTCCTCTTGTTTTTTTTACCATTAACTGCAAACCCTACTGTGTTCCATTTTAAAGTTCCAAATGGAGAACTTAACTATACAATATGATGTAGCCATTTAAGCTGTAACACAGCTAAACCTGTTTGTTTTACTCTAATATATTAGTCTATTTAAAGATTGAGAATTGATCTCAAATTTTCTAACTTCAGAGCAGATTTGACGAACTGGTTCAAGAACCAATGTGAAATAAATTTGAGCATCTCTACCAGTTATGCCTTTTCAGACCAGCTGGCCTAAAATATCAGATTGTATGTATGGAACACGCTTCCATTACTGATTAACATGTGATCTGAAACATTCAGATGTCAGATGATGATCACTATTGCACTGTGTGTGCTGATATTGTTTGCCCCTCACTAGCTCTACATGGGATCTAGTAATTCAGCCTGCGCAACGAACTGCTGTATAAATACATGTGTCCAAATGGACAAGGACCCAGCCACTCTGTCCTCTGGTTGCGACAGTGGAACTATGTAAGGGCTCCTTTGACAGTGGGTTAAAGCTTACCATTAGGATGGATTTTCTACTGCATCTGTACAATAGTTTGAGGTGTGACTCGGAGCTGCCAAGAAATAGTGATATTAGAACGACACAATTTTATACTTTTTTCCCCCCCATAATTCTTTATACAGTTTGCACTATGCATATGTTGTGAAGTTGTAGTTCGTCTTCCAGTTTCATTTAAATCTGTAACAAATTTCAATTTCCTTCACATTAGACAGAGCAGATTCTAAGAAATGGCACTCATGTCATTTTATTTCCTAATGGGACACGTAAAGAAGTAAGTGGTGACGGAAAGTCCACAACTGTGACGTTCTTCAACGGGGATGTTAAACAAGTGATGGCAGATCAGAGAGTGGTACGTGTCTGACCTCAGCATTGTATATCGTCATGCATGGATTGCTTTATGTTTTATTTTATAACTATCCATTATTTTTCTTCTAGATTTATTACTATGCTGATGCCCAAACTACACACACAACGTATCCAGACGGACTTGAAATACTTCAGTTTTCAAATGGACAAATAGGTTGGTTTTTTGATAGTATTGCGTTTGCTGAATTTGTGACCAGAATTTTAATAAAAACTTTGTGGGGGGAGAACTTTTTTTCCTGTCTGTAACCTTGTTGAAGGTCAGGTTGGCACATTCTGCAATTTATTATAATATGGGTGGGGGGCTGTGCAGCAGGGAGCATACCTTCCAGAAGAGGTTGTCCCAGGGCAGCATGTGACTGTCACATGATAAACCTCCCAGGCCGGGTACTCCCCGCTGTTGCAGAGTTCCCTTTATTCCAGTAAATATTGTGATGCTTCTGGCGTTTCCTCCCCCATTAAATACTTTTATATATTAATACAGTATATGTTCTGGGTGAGGGGAGGAGCAGCATGTAGAAATCAGTTTACACTGAACAATGTATTTACCCTTCATGGGTTTATATCAGAAAATGTTAATGTTGATGTTGGAAATTGGACAATGACTGGCCAAGCAGCAGGATACTGTGTATGACCAGCTTTAGGGCTGGGCCATATGGATGTTTTAGAAAGCTGCTCTTTTTGGACTAGGAATCATAACTAATTAGCCAGAACGGTTTATCCTGGGTACTGTATAGTAATAGGACATGCCTGACTGAAAAGCCTGATGTTGTGTTCTTATGGATATTTTATATGGTGGGACAGATTCCATAATAGGACAATGAACTCCTTTTCAGTCTTGTAATAAGCCACATGTCATCAGATTTAAGCACAGAAGATACAAATAAGTGTCTTTGATTGTGTTGGCAGTTAGTGTGCTGTTCATATAGTGTCTGAAATAAGATAGGAACTTCATGAATTTTGTTCAGCATCAGCTGCAAACTGAGATATCTGGAAACCATGTGTTACGTCTTCCATTTTTATTGCTGAAATTGTTTTGCAGTTTTATTTATTGTTGAAGAGTAAATGTAGTTTTATGTAGTATGATTGTACTATTTTAATACAAATAAAATGGGTCATGTTTATACTTTTCTGCATTAATCAATAAACTTAATAGGGTCAGATGATTTTTGTAGTCTCAGTTAGGCTGAGATTGAAATGCACAAAGGATGAGAAGTGAGAAAGCTATGAGGTTACTTGTGTGAAACATGGTCCATTACCAACGAAGACCTTCTGGGTTGGTCCTTTCCGCAAAAGGGAAAAGCAGGTTATTTTGTTTACCAAGTGAAAGTTTTGGATGACCTACTGGTTGCTCATTTAAATATTTTTCTACAAGCTGTTACAGGTCAGGTTTATTATATGTGAACTAATTATGATGACATTTTTTTAGAAAAACATTTCCCTGATGGAAGGAAAGAGATAACATTTCCAGATCAAACAATAAAAAATCTTTATCCTGACGGAAAGGAAGAGAGCATTTTTCCGGATGGAACGATAATAACAACTCATCTGTAAGTTAATAAATTATACACAGATCACTTCAGAAGGAAATTCTAGATGTAGAAATGAGTTCATATTTTGTTTAACTAAAGCAGTTGACTTCTTACCACTTTGTGTTCAAGTTTTGAGTAGTACACACACACACACACACTTTGTCTGCACACTGTGTTCCTACTAAATGAGCCTGGTAAGCTCTATGAAAGTAATATTCTGAGATCTTCTTCATCCTAGTGTGGTAGGAACTCAACATTCAAACTTCCTGATGTATCAGGACAGCATATGACTGTAGTTTGATAGATGGAAGCAGAAGGAGCCTGCATGGCACTAGTATTAGTTTAAACTTGTGACCAAGTGGTCCGTAATCTTTTGAACAATCAGTCTTGGTCCCTTTTTTCTGATTGACTTAATAATATTTATCAACCTTGGTTTTGTACAACTATGGGTTTATAATACAAAATTGTAAACATCAGGCCTTTACAAAATTTTAAGAGAATTTAGCAAAAAAGGTGATGATTTCACCAAGTCCAAAGATTTCAACAGAAAAGTATTTGTAATTGTTTGATATGCAATCACAGATCAACTATAAACCATGTGATCATTGATTACTGAAAATTGTTTTATTTTTCCTATCACTATAACAGTCACCATCAGTATGGCAAGACAGACTACAGTGTTAATCACTATACTAGTTTTCAATGTTACATCAGCGTTGTCTCCATATTTTCCTTTAGAGACGGGACCAAAGTAATAGCATTCGACAATGGACAGAGAGAACTGCACACAGCTCAGTATAAGAGGCGAGAATACCCAGATGGAACAGTCAAAACGGTGTATACTAATGGGCAGCAGGAAACCAAATATGCTTCTGGAAGGGTTAGGGTTAAAGATAAAGATGGTAAGGTTATCATGGACACTAAAATGTGACCTCTTATTATGTTTTGAAGGGGCCTGAAGCTAGTTTATTTATGTAATTATTTAAATGTTTGCTCTAAACATGTACATATGTTTTTTGTAAAAGCAGAACTTGGAATGATATACTTATTGTATATAAAACCTGTACATATTAATTTTTATAACAAACATGTATGTAAAATACATTTCTTAATGATGTAGTAATAAACATGAGAATTTGTACACATATTGTCCAATTTAAGAAAAAAAATAAAACATTTGTAGTTTGTGTGGGAAGAGATGTAGCTTGGTTTACTGCTCTAATAAGTAGAAACACCATCCTCACTTAAAATACGTAATATAACCTCTTTCTTTACAATCATTTCATAGTGCAACATCCTCCCCACCAAATCAACATATCTAAGTTTCATCAGTGATTAGGGCCGAGTTAATACACTTCCATGCAGTTGTCTGGCCAACAGCTTCAGTGTATGTAATGAACAGAGCTGGTAAGGGGGAAGTTTTCTGTTCTAATACTTCCTGTTAAATCCTGTTCACCAAGACTTGTAATTTAGCTGTTGGGTAAGCATTGCACTGGAGAAACTAAGCAGACACCCCCTGACCAGTTTACCAGTACTGAAGTATGGAAAATAATGCACAAGAAACTGCTGCTGCTGCAGAAGACAAACAATTCTTTGTTGGGTTGGCCTGTGTCTCACTACAGACATTGGAGAAAAGGATTAAAATTAAGTAAATACAGTCATACAGTGAGTAGGTGGTGACCAGAGAGCGACTCTAAAAACCCTGTCCACCATGCTTCATAATGCACCACCTGTATCTAATCTGTGTCAAGTGAGCTGTAAGGACCAATGGCACCAATTCTTCTGTCGTTCAGCTCCATATAGAATGATTGAAGATACCCAAAGCCTGACTCCTGGAGTTGTAAACCCACAGACCACATCTTGGAAATGGTACACTGTAAAGTGCTGCATTCATAGGAGGGGCACAACAAGTTCTTTGTTGATATGGTATTTTGTGACCACCTTTGGTTGGAAGAGAGAGAATGGGAAGAGAAAGACACAAGGGGGGAGGAAAAGGGAGAAACGATAAGGCCAGGGCAAGGCCAAGTAGAGATTTATAAGATGCGGTTGGGTAAATTAGAGAATAGAGAATTATAAACTAAAGTGAACAGTCCATGGTCCATGATCCAACAGTCCCAGATCTTTCAAAATGAAGAATTGTTAAAGAAACAAGTCATGTGGGAAGAGTAAGTTTTCAATGCTTGCAGAATAGTCCCAATGTTGGTTTTGACAAAACCTTTTTTTTTTCTGAGGATCACTGCTTCCAGAGCCATGCACTTAAAGCAAAATTTGCCAGGTCCCGATGAAAAGGGAGCTTAGGAAAGGAGGTATGTCTGAAAAGGAAACCATTTGGGCCAATAGATGGAATGACAACCGCATTTGTGGTTTTAGAACTTTCTGGGCCAGTGAATATAGTGTCTAAACCCCTTACACCACAAGTGTATCTCTGAGGTATGAATTTAGGTCCTGATGAGAGGCAGTTTGTGATTAATATCCACTTGATCCCTGAAGTCTCAGGGTGGAGACACCACTGTCCTGAATCCATAGGCTGTGAAGGCTCTCACCATCAGAGATTAGTGATAGAGAGGGTGAACAGGACTGAACTGCATAAGGCATAAAATTATAAATTATCTAATTTGCCCCAGGTCAGCTTATAAGAGAAAAAAGTAATATTAGACACAATTTATCTTCAAAAGATGTTATATATGTCAACATATTACTTTGCTGCTAGTGAGTTGCCTTGTGACTTACAAAGTGGAAAGTAAGAGCCCTACATATGATTTTGCTTTTCAAATCCATATACTGAACATTCTAATGACTTGGTCCCATTTTCTCAGTCATCCTATGGGGGGGAAACTGGGAACGTCCCAAAGCTGTTCTTAAGGGATGGTACACTCTGTTGCAGGGCAGAGCTCCTTAAGCCCAAAGATATCATTGCAGGACAGAAAGGTGTCAAACCTGTAATACTTTGAATGTGTGCACCGAAAAACAGGTGGTCTCTCTCTGCATAGCTGCTGAGCTGAATCCCTGTGCTGCCCAAGAGGCAGCCTCAGATCTATCAGAATATGTTCTCACCTTCTCAGGGATCAGTTGACCTGCCCTGATGTAAGCCTGATGGTTTGCTTAGAGATCAGTCAGCCTTTATGTTTTGGATATGGGCAGGACCTCTTTGTTCTCTGTGATGTCCAAAATAGAGAACCCTCTTCATCCAGGGGTCTTACCTGATGTAAGGCTGGATTGATGATCTCCTGGTTGAAGTAGAATCTAGAAACAGTCCTGAGTTGGAAAGAAAGCTTAGCCAGAAGAACATCAATTCCTCATGGAAAAATAAGGAATATTCAGAGCCCTCAGGTCAGGTACTAAACATCCACCAAATCTAGTGACTCAATGGAAGGGTGCTACAAAGCACTAGAAAAAAGACAGATAATGCAGGCATCTGGAACTTCAGGGATTTGAGCCTCAAGTCCCTTCCAGACCCAACATTACATAGGGACTGGCTGAAACAGACTTCTTACCCTTCAGCATGGTCTGAGCTATGCTGTCTGTAAACACCCTTGGCCTTAAGGATCATAGATTCAACAGCCAAGGTAAACTCAAAGGACCTTTGTTTACAGAGCTATGACTTTCTCTGCCAGTCTGGAGTCACCAGGATCACTCGGACGCCCTCCACCATTTGGATGACCGGAAGATTTTACTCCGCCTGACGCAAGATCAGACTGCTTGTCATGGTCAAGGCAACCTTGACGTTTCCTTGGTTGATTTAGAAATGCCACGGCCATGGCATTGTTGGACTGGAACTTTACCACCATCAATCTCAGGATGGAGCAAACTCTAACCACGGAATTGAAGATTGCTCTGAACTCCAACACATTTATCAGGAGCTTCAACTAATCCGGAGTCCAAAGGTTTGGAAACATTACTGACTATTCCCCAACAGCAGAGGCTGGCATCCGTGGTTACCGGTCCCAAAATTTGGATTTTTATGAGTGGTCAGTTGCAGGTGACACTTGTTCCATTTTGAGAAGAGTTTGATCTGGAACACCCTTGCATGGAACTGTGCAAACTGCACCACCATGCATGTGGAAACCATCTTGCCTAACACCTTCATGCAAAAGTGACAACAGTCTTAAGCGCCAAGAGGGACTTCACCAGTGCCTGTAAGCAGAGAATCTTGTCCTAGGGCAGGAACTCTCTCTGCTGTCGGGTGTCAAAGAGCAGCCCCTAGAAGACCATCCGCTGGGAAGGTATCAATTTGAATTTCTTGTAGTTGATGATCCAACCGTGCTCTTCCAAGGTCCAGGCTGGCTCCTGAAGCCCACCTTGATCATCATGTATATAATGATGATCACCCTCTGTATTTTAGCATGGCTTCATGATCTGGGTGAACACCTTTTGGCACTGGAAACGGCTGAAGGGCAAGGCCCTGAACTGGAAGTGTTGGGACTGTACAGCAAATAGCATTAGTGTCCTAGAGCATCTACCTTAGGAGTAGTTTCCATTTTGTTGTGATCAGGCCTAACCTACTCCCCACTCAAAAAGTCCTCCAACTGAGGAAGAGGGAAAACACAAAATCTTCTCTAACAGCGAATTATTCAAAATCACAGATGCCTCGGTGTCCTGTGTATCTAGTATCTGCCAAATGACACAAACTAAACTAGGCCTGGCCAACCTGTGGCTCTCCAGGTTGTGAAATTTTAGGTCCCAGCAGACAGTGCCACTTATCGGCTGGCTATAAGCAAAGCATGCTAATGCTTGTAGTTTTACAACACCTGGAGAGACACAGGTTTGTTTGTTTGTTTGTTTTTTAAACAGACTGATAAATTGCTATGTGTATGTTGATCTTCCTACTGACTTTCACCTAGGGCAGTGGACATGTGAATTTTATTAAGGAGTATTTGACTAGGATTAGAGTGCCCTATTGCATTCATTCCTCAAAACCGGATACACATCAACATGCAAGAAATGAAGTGGACAGGATTAAGGCACTGACAAACTAGGGAATTAATTAATCAGGCAATTAATCATTTTAACATCAGCACTGAACATTTTAGCTCAGCCAACTCCTCCATGTCCATGTGTAGGCAACTGGGGAGTGATCGGCCATGTAGCCATTCCAAGTACCCAAAAATTAACAATTGCAGAGCTGTGATGTGAAACGGGTGCTATAAGAATGTGGTGTCAAATTAATCCCTACAGGACAATTACTGTGAACGTTTCCTGTTCTTTTGATCACTTTCAACATTTTTATTTGTAATTAGCAATTATTTTCTTTGGCACTCACTAGCCTTGGAATAGTCAGATTCAACCTGCGGCTGCCTATGCGACTTGCTTACGTCCAGTTGTAAATGGAAGCTTGTAAATGTGTAACGTAAAGGTCATTAAAAGTGCATTAATGTGTGATGTGCCTTTTTAAAGGATACGTCAACTAAATTTGACTTTACAAAACTATACCCATGAAAACAAGTGAACCAATCAAAGTCTGTAAAAGGGAGAGATAAACACATCTAAGAAAATATGCTTTTTGTTTGCTTTATTATACATAAATATAGTTTGATCACTTCACTAAAATGATAACATTCAATAAATATCTTTTGAGTAGCTGGCTGTTGTGATATGACATTTATTGTATGTTACTGAAGTGCAGGGACTGAGCAACCAGCTTATATAACATGTGGAAGTCAAATAATTGAAGTAAACTAAATTAATATTATTTTATCATGCGATTAGTACGCCACGTGTAATGACGCAATTGCACAAATTAATAACCCACATATTTAGATTCACACTTACACTTGTAAATAATACACATGTATTAAGGTTTCAATCCACATTTATTAGTAAAATGTTTTAGATTAATTATACATAGATAATATTAAAGTTAAGATATTTATGGTTCAGGTCCTCCAAAAGGTAAAGAGTTTGGTCTCAAATAAATCTTATTTCATCACCATTAACCCGGTTTCGACAGAGTAGGGAGCGTAAGTTATGAGCAATGAGATTAATACTCAAAAGTACTTTGTTTATGGGTCAGTTTTTTAAACTGGTTATTTGGCGGGAAGACACATAGTCGATAGTTGGAGTAAGTTACCCCCACCTTTGGAAAAGATCAAATGAACTGACTATGACCAGCAGTCTACTGGAACATCAATAACCCTGGACCAATAAAGACCTCTGTGTTATCTGTGACATCATCACTATTTATGCTAATTCGAGCTTCATATAAGCTCCCTGGGCCAGTGTTTTCTTTCATATATTCTTCATCATGGCTTACTGTAAATACTATCTTTTGCCATTAAATCTCTTTGTGTGTTGGAACCACAATAATCGCATTGGATAATGTTTATTGGTAAGGATAAAAGGAACATTACAAACACATACTTGGTAGCTATATATATATATATATATATATATATATATATATATATATATATATATATATATATATATATCTTTCTATGGCCAGGGGCTACGCATACTGTGGCTATTAAAAAAAAAAAGTGTTCAGCACACCCTTTGCTACTCTTTACCCATATATTTTACATCATGTAATGAAAATAGGTTTAGTTACCAATGAGCAACACAAAGCGTTCTGCAATGTCAAACAGAAAAAATATTATAGTTGATATGGCAGCACAGTGGCGTAGTGGTTAGCACGTCTGCCTCACAGCATTGGGGTCATGAGTTCGATTCCCGACCATGTGTGGAGTTTGTATGTTCTCCCTGCGTTTGCGTGGGTTTCCTCCGGGTGCTCCGGTTTCCTCCCACACTCCAAAAACATACTGGTAGGTTAATTGGCTGCAATAAAAATAAAAAATTGACCCTAGTCTCTACCTCTCTGTCTGTCTGTGTGTGTCTATAGTAGGGAATTTAGACTGTAAGCTCCAATGGGGCAGGGACTGATGTGAATGAGTTCTCTGTACAGCGCTGCGGAATTAGTGGCGTTATATAAATAAATGATGATGATGTGAGCTGCCACTCTGACTGCAATTGAAATGAGTGCAACCACCACAGGAAGACACTTTTGAAGTTTGTGTTTGATTATAACACAGAAAGTGCACAAAGTGTGAAGACTCAAAAAAATAAATAAAATAAAAATAAATGCATGCGTTGTGGGTTTACCTGGACATAACTTTATGTCAATTTCCTTTATTTTGAGATTAATGCACCATATTATGTTAATGTTTTATTTTCTATTACAGAACACAGATTTGGAGTCATAAGAATTCTGATATTTGTAAGCGTAAAATGATCATGTTATTTATGTGAAATTGAGTTATGTTTGGTCATGAGCACATGTAGTTACTAGATTGTTTCACATTCTATTTAATATTGTCCTATTAGTGGGAGTGCCAATTACTTATGCCCATATTTTGATTTTCTTTCCAGTGAATAGCTTAATCTTGCTGCAGTGAAAGGCAAAATAAGTAACAAGTGCAGAAGGGTCTATGTGCCAGGAATATTCCTCTCTGGGGCAAATCTAATACCCAAGACAACATTACACTGCACTGCATACAATAAACGTATAACACACGCAGAGGGTTTGTATGTGCAATATAAATCTCTATAACATAAGATAAATTCTGTTTCATGTCAACACTTTTATAATCCTGTTACACATGTATCAATGCCATCTTGGAACACGTGAATGACCACCTTCTAATTCTGTTGGTTCGTTTGTTCATGCATACTATTCATTTAATGTGCTATTATGTTAACTGCACAGATGAACGAGTGTAAGGACTCACAAAAAATGTAGCAAAAGACTTGACAAGGACATACAAGGGAGACAGGCGTGAAAGAATAGGTGGCTAGAGATTGCCTCTCTAGGTACCCACACTGACCTTATGGGCTGCAAAACTGAAGACATTTAAAAATTGTAGAGAAAGAAGTTACAGATTTATGATAGGAAACACCTCAAGATATTCGGCATGACGTTTAGAACAGATCAAGGCGTAATCAACTAAGAGTTAAAAACGTCCTGGAAGCAATAGAATGGATGGCCTTGTTTTTCCTACTTAGATATATTTGTAATGCTTGGCGCACACCTTTTCACATATATTGACACTTATCCCATGAATCAAATGGTATCACCTATAACCAAGGTGATGTTCTCTATCCTACAGAGTGAGACTGTTCCTCCGTTTTTCCACGCCAAACGCGAGTATAAATAAGAGGCATTAGAGGATAGTTTCCTTACCTTGAGAAAGACTCTTGAGTCGAAACGCGTTGGCTATTCGGGTGCAAGCAGGTCCGTGACATCAGTTGGATCATCTTGCATCTATTATCTATTTGTGTCATGCGAATTTCCGTGTTCAATCCGGTATGAGTTTTTACATTATTAAATTGTCAGATTGGATATTTGGTTTATCATCAGTTTATTTTTATCTGTGGAATATGTTTTATATGCAATAAACCCAGTGTTTGTGATAATGCACTAGATTTTGTTTATTGTTTCTTTCAATACATGCTTTGTGGAACGGATCCTGTGATTGAATTCGGTGGAGACATCTATGGGCGATATACATTAAGGCTTTACATTACCTGAAGTCCTGTAAGCATACATCTTTTGGGGGATTTGATGTTGTTGGCGCAAGATTGTGTTTGGTGCAACTTTAAAACATTAATCACAAGGTGGAAGAAAGAACCTCTTTATGGGATTTCATTGGACTTTTACTATTTGTATTATGAAATGTATTGCACCATGTTTTTCTCTATCTTTTTTACGAGCCTGGATTCCAGATTCTTTATGTGCATTGAGAAAGGATAGAGAACATCCCCTTGGTTATAGGACGGTGATACCATTTGGTTCATGGGATAAGTGTCAATATATGTGAAAAGGTGTGCGCCAAGCATTACATGTGTTTTTTATTGTATACTGTATATTTGTTTGTGGAGGGAGTGGACTCTACTACATGCAACAGGCAGCATACTTAGTGAAGTGCCACTTGTATCAATTACTACTTATTAGAATTATACTTAGATATATTTGTACACCTACTACCAGCTCTAAAGAGCTCTTTGTACTGGACCCCACTCACCAAGTCGTCGTCCCCTTAATCAACCTCTGAGCCGCCAGCCCGAGATGTACTGGTATGCTTACATTACTTCACAAAAGAGAAGATTCCATATAAAGGCTTCAAATCTGATGATGTTCCAGAATCTGGCTCCCAGCATGTTTAAGAAACCCTGCGTGAGCATTCTATACAGTACAGATGGGGTTTCCCATTTCACCTTACAGTCCCACGCAAAAGAAGAACCCACATCCTCAGAAATCCAGGACAGGGACAAATTAAATCTAACCGCTGACACTGCCTCAAAAGGATGAAACCCCTTCTCCATAATGGACTCAAGCCTAGCAAATTGACATTCACAAAACTCCAGGCAAACTCTTCAATATCTAAGTGGCTGATTCAATTAGCTGCAAGGTGTTATCATGCAGAAACACATAATGCGTGGCTTTTATGTTTAAGGTAAAGTTCTTCACAGTGGTGTGAGCAAAAATGAGCGATGGTTTTATTACCATAAATGCACTATGTTTTGCGCAGAAACACATTGCGGTTAAATTTTCTACTTTACTCTTATTATTTTAGATACAGTCTCAAGCAAAGTGCATCTCAAGTTACCTGGTTCTAAACACTACTCTTCAGCGGGAAGGAGATTGTATCCAGTCTTCTGCATATATCTGCCCCACACCTCTTCGTGCAATAAGTCTATTCGATGTCTGTGTATGAAGTTGCATTTATTCAAGTTGCTGATTACAAAACCATTACATAGAGTCTTCTTGATGGTATCTAATGCTGAACAAATATGGACCAATTGTGTATTTTGACCCAAGTGACAAGATCATATTCCAATTTGGCCATTCACTTCGGTAGCAAGAACTTCCAGGCCACATGATATAGTGTGAATATGACCATTCAGATTGCCGGTCGTTGTCACATCACAGTTGTCAATGTTGATTGGATTACTGGGCAGCACCGTACACAAATGGATGCCATTGTTGGCGATTCTGCTGCATGTGGCCAGCTTAACCAATGAAAGCAGTTAGACATGGAAATTAATTTACAAAGTCATGCCTGTGATTCCTTGATGACTATTTTATAGTTACCAGTTTCCCTCTTTCCAGTCATGGATAATATCTGCTTGCAGTTTTCTTTTTTACAAAAAGATTTATCTGTTTAATCAAATATCCATCATCAAATCATGTCTGCCTTTCATCTAAACTGTACTTATTAAAGGGCATCAATATGATTTTTTTCTCGTATGTTTTGATAAAGATACCTCCATATAAAAGGTTATATAATTCTTTAGTTATTGAATAAATGAGGGATTAAGGTGCTATCCACCATTTTCTTACAGTCACGTTTTATTTTGTTGCTTTCTTGTGGACAGTATAATGTGATTGTCTCTAGCCAGCGCTATTAGTGGTTTTCTTGTGGACAGTAATACCGCTTTCATACTGTCGCCCCGGCAATAGCCCGGGTTTTTCAAGCCGGGTTTTTGCCGGGGCTCGGAGCTTCCCAGCTCAGAAACACCATTCATACTGCACCTCGGACCCGGGAATTTCCCGGGTTGACCCCATTCATATTGCACAAGTCTGTGCCCTGGCAATTTGTGGGAGTCATCACCAGAGCAGTTTTCATTGGCTGAAAAATGGTGATGTCATTGAAAGGTGACTGTTGGAGAAAATTGCTTTTATTTCACTGAAAAAGTGTCTGCGTCAAAAAACCAAACTCCGATTCTGCTTCAGCTTGATCTGCACTCCACCATCCACCATTTCTCCTAAACTCCTTCTCGAATCTTCCACGGGCTCCCACCGATGACATCATCCTCCAGAGACAGGCAGACAGCCAATCAGCTTGTTTTCTGTGCAACCCGGGTTGAAAAACGACCCGGGAATTACCCCTCGATAAATCCCGGGTTGAAGACCCGGGTTTTTAGACCCAGGATTTTTTACTTGTACCATTCATACTGCACCAAGACCCGGGTTGTTTGAGCTCGCCCCGGCAAAAACCCGGGATTTTGGTGCAGTATGAATGGGGTATAAAATGTGATTGTCTCTAGCCAGCGCTATTAGTGGTTTTCTTGTGGACAGTATAATGTGATTGTCTCTAGCCAGCGCTATTAGTGGTTTTCTTGTGGACAGTATAATGTGATTGTCTCTAGCCAGCGCTATTAGTGGTGTTATTGTATTTAGAAAGCAAGATTAATTCCCTTTCATCTGGACAAGCACTGACTCATACTAAATAGCCAAGTAATGTTGCTTACAATAAAGAGATTTGGGTCTGCTGCATAAAATAACTCTGCAGCCTATATTTATGTTAAGTATCTTAATGAAAATATTCACATAAATAGAGATGTTTTATTCAAAAGGAGATGTATTTATGAGGGACGAAAAAGGAAATTCCAAATTTACACACTATGCTCTGTTTTGACACAAATTATAGTTGAATATATGCTGTATCGAACACTAACTTTACATGTTTTGTAACATTAAGATTACGTAATTGCCACCTTTATGTTGCTGGCATCCAGGAGATCCTGGAGAGGGGCTGTGGTGGGAGGACGGAAGGGGGCAGGGCAATTTGCGTCATTTGACCCCGCAGTCGTCATGTTGCGGGGCTAAAATGACGCGTTTCCCCGTGAATCGCATACTTTTAGAAGCCAATGTGCAGGGTGCGGGAGACTTGCCTTCTCTCCCAGGAATCTGGGAGACCTACCCAGAATTCGTGAGTCTCCTGGAGTGTTCCGGGAGAGTGGGAAAGTATGGTTAAGAAGCTAAAAAACAACTATGCCCTCTCCTTGTCTAAACCAGGGAAGACATTAAACAGTCATATGAAACTAGTATAGTCTTCTCCTATTGTCAGCACTGAGTCAGTGAGTCTAAAATATTAGTAATCTAAACTAATTTCACATGGCTCTATTAGTGCTGTCTAACAAGAGAACTAAGCCCTCTACCTGGCCAGCCTTTAAATAGAGAAATTCTAAGTGACATGATATATGACTGACCACAGTGTTCAGGTCATTGTATAGTGAACAGGGTTCCTAGAACCACATAACCCCACATTGTGCACCACCATATTTAATGGACATTTAGGAATGCACAATGGAAGATATGTATCTTATATTACAGTTTTTTGTAAATATCAATTGGTAGGAGGGACTAAATATAAAAAAATGTTATGTAATCTACATGTGAATTAGTAGCTATGGGAAATTACCCGAGTGGTGGGGGTCCCTTCCCTCCTTTTCTGCACTGGCGGAGCACCTGAAAAAAAATCAGGCCTCCATAAAGGAATACCGTAATGTTGGGCGAACCCTGTAGTGTCATTCCACCTACATAATATTGGAATATTTAACCATTAAGTCAGCAGGCTAAAACATGGCGTGACCTGGAGAGCAGGGCCCAACATTACACGTCACGGAGCAAATAAGAGTTCTCTCTTGTGGTGGCCAAATTTCATAAGAGCTCACAAGGCACAGAGGAAGGAGGACAAAGGGAAGGGACAGCCAAAATTCAGGTAAGGAGATGCAACACTTTTAAAACATTTATTGTACTAAGTGAAATTGACCATTTAATAAGACCTGATTAACTTGAAACACTTGAACAGTCATTTATTTCTCATTTTACACTTTTGTATTTTTAATTGGCAAACACATTATATATATATATATATAATGTTGTCATTAAATAACTTGCATAACAAAAAAAAAGAAAACGTGCATAAATACAAAGTCTGCACTCGGTCAGGAATACCATGCACATCTTAACCATACATTACCAAACACAGCAGGTGATACAATTACCCGCAAACAAACTAGGGAAACTCTTCTCTTCAGAGCAGAAAACTATTCAGGTAGCAGATATCTCTGCAAATAAACAAATATTAACACCATCAGTTTAATAGTCACACAAGAACAGTAACTTAATATGAAAATGATTATTAAAACACTACTAATTTTGGAGCAATCCCTATCCAGGAACCAGGAAATTCTATGACATCATACCTGGATATAACCAATGGCAGGCTATGAAAATCCGTGCCTATGAAACTGCTGTGGGACTACAAGGCCCAGCAAGCTAGAGACCTCATCTATGCCAGGCTTGAACAGCTTGTTCTCTTAGCTGCTTTGGGAACATAAGTCCCGGAATTCCTTGTCAACCTGAAACCATGTTTGTCAGATATGAGCAACCAGAGGCTGGCAGGACAGACTGAGATCTGTAGTTTCCACAGCAGCCGCTGAACCCAGGTCTACCTCTGGTTTATACTATACAAACCTATAGTCCCTTGAAAGTATTCAGCTGGAGGGCAATTAGTTTCCTATCCTATTACACACATTCTAGTTAGTAGTCACCAGATGTACATGGTGAATACGATCCTCAGCTCTGAAAACATTAGTTAAAATGGCTGTTCTAAGTTGTAAAGCAAGATTCAAAGATTGTGAATAAATGAAAGAACAAAGGAATAAACAAAAATATGCACCATATTCCATCAAAATGTTCAGACAACTTTAGTCTTCAAGTAGTAGTAAAAATAAATTCATAAAATAAATACTTACAACATTAATCTAACTCTGCCAGCCCAGAGGTTACCAATGGCTTGTGTACCAGCTGCTGATTTTCATCATACAGAAACACAGTGTTTTCTGGAGCACCAGACTAGAAAAGAAAAGGACTGTTTGACTTGTAGAAAGCAGAACAATTGCAATATACCCAGGTGATCAATGGTCACAGTTCAGGTAGGTCAATTTGTTTTGCAGATTATAGAAAATACAACATATGCATCTAAACAAAGTAAAAGGATAAGTCCGCTTTGGTGTACATATTTCTGTAACCTAAACTAAAAGACAGGGAACTTGAAGATGTAAATTTGACCCTTTTGGCTTTAAAGGTTTTTGTTTGTTAGGTGCTCTCTCTAGCAGAGTATCTAACATGATTTGCAGCTAAAAGGACCTGTATTTAGAGGGAGGCGTATTGTGTGCAATCCTTGGTATATGTTGCCCCTACCTCTGTATCCTAAGCCTAACATCAACTGTTTTGAAACACATTTTTTCTTTATCATTACTAGATAGTAAAATACCTATTTACTATTTGCATACATTATTCACACCACTTCAATTGCATCTGGAGATGTGACACCTGTCAAAAGAATGACTTTGTGAGTTACCAATAACACAATTTACCGTACTACACTTTACCAAAAAGGCTGGCATATGAAAATTTAGGCTGTAGTTATTTGTGGTCAGATTTTATGGCTGATCTTACTGAGGAGCATGGATTGGCTGTTATGTATCAAACTTTTGTGTTGTTGAGATCAGATATGTATAAGGGGGAAAGATCATTAAAAAAAAAAAAAAGAAGAATACCTATACTTAGAAAGCCCTAGAAAGTTCACAAGCGGCTCTCGACCACAAGGGTATACATTTTAACGAAACATCTGTGCTTCAGCCTATGTAATGAACTTGAAGACTTGATTCATGGTTCCATTATGGTTATTTGTGTATTCATATATGCATTCAGTTGTGGAACGTGATATAAACACTGAAAGGTTGAGGCAAACAATAAAACAAGATTTGAAAACTGCATTTATTGTCTAGAACAGATCTGTCCAACCTGCGGCCCTCCAGATAATGTGAAACTACAAGTCCCAGCATACCCTTCCAGCTATCAACTGGTTGTCTATTGGCAAAGCATGCTGGGGCTTGTAGTTTCACAACACCTGGAGGGCCGCAGGTTGGACAGGCCTGGTCTAGAATGTTGAAGAAAGACAGATAGAAAAAGACAGACAAAGACCTTTCAACTGAGAAACGATAGCAAGCCAAATACTACTGTGTATTGTATGTAACCATAACTATGGCTTTATTCAGACACATGACAATGCTAAACCAACAATTCCTCCTGCAGGAGTTAATAACTTCCCAGTTTTGCTGAAAGAGTTGGAATTAGTGGCAAAACAAAAAAATACATATTTCTGTATATTACGTGATACGATTTCTATTTAATAAATAAGCAAACTGATGAAGCATATATAAATAATCTATTATATTTCATTTTATAACATAAGAACAAATTCAGCCACAATTGAATTAGAAGGTGACTAGGCACAAAACTCTTCTCCCCCAATACAAACAGAAGGTTTGTGAATGTTTGTGCAAGTCTGTTGAGTAGCTGGTAAGTTTTAACATGTAAAAAAGGCTGTGATCTGTTTCCTGTGGAAAGGTAAACTCCACCCAGGAAAAAGGATTTTGATCTCATGTAACAAGAGGAAGTGAAGCTCTCTTTGTTGACTGATTTGACCTGGATAGGACATGCAGAGATATCTCCCGGCTGTTGGAAACTAAGTTTAATGGAATGGTGGTCTGTATATGGGGTCTGGGAAGGCTCTGGCTAGCAGGAAAAATTTTATAATGGAGTTTTGAATGGAAGGTGGTCGAATCTGGATGCATATGGTAGAGTATGTGAAATCGAATGATCATTTATCTTTGGTTAGAGAATATAGCTGAGATATGGGAGTTCATATACAGATGGTAAATGTGAATGGAATTGTTATGATTATACTGTATGTCAGCTGTTTGAGTTAAAGGAAAAAGCTTGTGTGCTTGTTAGATTTGAATGGAATTGTCTGAGTTCAGATAAAATGAAGTTTTGGTCATTGTAGCATTTGTGTTGGTTGGAAAAGTTATTTTGTGTGATATGGCTTGCTGGCTCTCACTACATAGATGTCTTTTGTGTAAAATAGATATTTGTGGTGGACTTACAAGTATATTACTAGAAGTTTAAGACTTGGGCCCTGTTTATTGGTGTGAGCTATTTGAGTTCTTGGAAAAGGCTAATGGAAATTGCAAATGCTGTGTAATGGAAGTGTATGGTTATAGTTTGTTTAATGCAGTTTAGTGTAAAGGTATAGTAAGTGCATGGAAGCTGTGCATGTTAGATAGAATGGTTGTTTTGGAAAAGTATTTCATGGGAAAGTGAAGAAAACGTGAAGATGGTATACTGTTTGTTATATTACTGAGATTTTGATTTAGATTGGAAAGCCTGCTATGATGTTTGTTAAAGAGTGTGACTGAGATCAGCACTTAGATGATAGTAAATGATTGGATTGTTCAGGAAGTGGTAAGATTGTTCAATATAAAGTTTTTTTAGACTGTTTGTTTCAGAGTTACAAACTACCTTTTAAACCATGTGGTTTATTGCTGAAGATTGAAATAGTTAATATGGCAGCAATGTGAAATACCAGGTGTTTAGAGCATGGTGAGTTCAGACAAGAGAAAATGGATCTAGAAGCTTCATGCTTGTAAAATGGCTGCCATCTAGAAGCTTCCATGTGAAGGGAATGTGGATAGTGAATAATGGCTGTTGGACTTTGACTGAGGTAAGTGAAATGAAATGATAGATGAATAAATGGTACAAGTTTTGAGATAAATGTGAAAATATTTAGGTTAAAATGTGTGCTTGATTATGTCTCTCTACCCCCCTCCACACATATTCACACACCTTTAGACAATAGTCAAAACACAGACACAATGACTTATGTATTTATATAACAGGTAATTGACTGCAATGTATTGTATGAAACTAAATCTGTTGATTTTGTATAAATACATTGTTTACTGTTTTACAATATATGCATACATTTTATAATTAGAATGTTAATAATACAACACATTGTAAATGAAGCTATATCTTGTGTGGTTATTCCTGAAGAGATAAGCAAAAGTTATATGAATATTGGTCCTGTGGATTTAAGAGAAAATAAGAATTATAGTTCTTAGGTTGAATCAGAATTACCTTTGTGAGGAGATGGTTGACCGTAATAGTCAAAAGTAACGTTATTAGGGAGATTAAAACCCTGTATCCTAAAATAGTACCCTTTTACACAAACCATTTATATATAAAAAGATTCTTACAACAAAAGTCGCAGATAGTGTTTTTCCTTGAACTAAGTCGATCATATCATACAATGCTTTAAAGCTCCATTCAAGGCAATAAGGGACTCTGTCTGTCTCAAAATCCTCTTTAGGAGGCTTGAATCCAGCCAGTTTGACTTTAATAGCTTTTGCTGGATACTGAATAAGGAAAGCAGGAAGCTGAAACAAACTTTAAAAAATAAAATATGGTTAGGACAGAAAGCCATTACCGTTCTACTAAGCAAATGTTACAAATCACCTTTAAAAGGAATCATACGTCCATCAATAGAATCTGAAAGCTACTAAATTTGTAAGAAGAAATACACTTTTTACGTAATTAACTCTTAGAAGATCACGATCTTGATACATTTCCAGAGATTTTGTTGTGTCCCCCCCCCCCATCCTGTCACAGGTATTTTCCAGGTTAGGGATATGTGCGGAAGAGTATAATAAATACCCCTGTTTTTGTGGGGAGGGTGTAGAAGTTGTGAAACATCTCCTGTAGAATGATAAATAAGATTTTTAAAATTACATGTGTTCATGTATTTCTACCCTTATTTCCCAAAAATATTTTCTAGCAACTATTTAATAGAAACACTATGGGCTAAATTTACTAAATGGTGGGTTTGAAAAAGTGGAGATGTTGCCTATAGCAACCAATCAAATTCTAGGTTTCATTTTGTAGAATGCACTAAATAAATAAAAAGCTAGAATCTGGTTGGTTGCTATAGGCAACATCTCCACTTTTTCAAACCCACAGTTTAGTAAACTGTGAGGAAGATTCAATTATTATTATCTTTGACTTATAAGGCACCACAAAGGGTCCGCAGCGCCGTACATTACATATAAAGAAAACAGAACCAAGACACAACATGATACAAAAATGTATACAAACACAGATGGACAGGGTAAAGCAAATCAGATTATATCTGGGACAGATAGTGAAAGGGATGGTAGAAATCAGCGAGAAAGCCAAATCTTAAAATGACAGGGAAAACAGGGCTAGGGAAGCAGGCCAAGAGGTACAGAGAGTGAAGGAACAGTTGAAGGAGCACACAAGGAAAGAGGGCCCTGCTCATGAGAGCTTACATCCTAAAGGGAAGGAGGAGACACAAATAGGGTGGTACTAACTGGGGGAGAGAGCCAGGACAAGGAAGCTAGTAGGAGTACAATCCTGGCGATGTGCCATGTAGACATCACCGAGATGTCCGGCTGTGCACTTTACCAGACATTATGGTAGGAACCTCCGCTCATTTTTAGGTGCACCTCTATGGGAGATGAGATTCCTGCTATAACAAAGCACAATGTGTCTCTGCAGACATTCCGGAGACAACGCGTTGAATTGAATTTCCCCCTATGTCGAGTTCAGTACTGTAATTTATACAATGATTACAAGTCCTATACATTAAGCACCGGCACTGCAAGATTCATTCCGTCACCAATGGTGTCTGCCACTTTCACAAGAAGGAGAATATTGTGTATTACTTATGGATTTTTATTTATTTTATTTACTTGTTTATGGATTTGCTTTATTGTTGACTTGTCATCTGGTAGCCATTTTGAAGTATGTAGTGTATGTGTCATTCAGACATTAATCATCACAATCTACTTACTCCCATAAATGATTTTTAAAGTCCAAGTAGCTCTTTCAAAAATTAACTGCGATCCAGAAATCCTATTTTTTTGGTTTTTTTTTTTATATAAACTTCAACATGAAATGGTTACACAATAAATTTCAAGTTAAGTTACCAAATATTGCCGGCAACTGTACATAGAACACTCCCAAAATCTTCATTTGTAGACACGATGACACTTTACGATAACATATCTGATAACACTCCAATGTAATCATTTTCACAGATATCCTCCTGCTGGACAAGTCCTAAACAGGTTTTTATATATATGTAAAACCTTTTCTCTTTCCTATACTTCCTGAACATGCTATATCCTCTAAAATGCACTGCCCAGTCATGCCTTTCATCCAGTCAAGACTCAATTGTAACTATATCATAATTTTTTTCCAACATCATTATTTCTAGTTAATTTCTTTTGTTTAGCCAACTCCAAGGATTTGTTACCACACATTTGATATTATTATGCTGCCACTTTTAAATTTTCATTCCACCTTATTAAATCTTCTAAATCCTCCCTCTACTTCTCCCTTATTTCCCTTCACTAAACCCAGGTATTTGCTTTTACAAGATTATCTGTACATTTTCCCCTCTCAAACACACACTACTTTTGCTATGACCTAGTATCCCCCTACCTTGTTTCTAGCTCAGTAAACAAAACAAAAAATACTACAGAGGAATGTTGCTTGATAATTGGATTTTTAAACTTCTGTTAAATCCTTTTCTCTTAGTCCATTGGGGGACACCAGATACCTTGGGTTATAGCGTAGGCATGCAAGCACTTTAAATGTCTTAAAAATTGTCAGAGGCTCCTCCCTCTTTATACCCCACTCCTGCAAGGACCTCAGGTATGTTTAACCAAAACTCAGAGAGAAACAAACACAGGGGGGAAAAAAGAATAAAAATCTTCCTTACAAAAACACGGGGTAGTATTCTGTTTTGCACGCAAGTTAAATACTGACTGTTTTTTATGTAGCACACAAATATCAACTTTAAATTTCAGTGTACAAATAAACTATAAAGTATTTGTGTGAGGTTGAGAGGGTGGCTGAGGAATATTATAAGCTTGTCTGAAGAGGTGGGTTTTCAGAGAACGATAGAAAGTTTGTAGACCAGAGGAGACTCTCATTGTGCGAGGGAGAGGAAACCATAGAGTGGGTGCAGCCCGAAAAGTCCTGTAACTGTGAATGGGAGGATGTCATGAGTCCTGGATGTCTTATACCTGGTGCACGGCCAGTATCAGATCATTCACCCACGTCGGTCAGAAGGAACTCTCCTCTTCAACCCTATAAGCACTTCGCCCTCCTCCTGGAAAGAACTGTTAGATTCTAATTCATTCCCAGGTTGATGTGCCACTATACTTCTTCGCTTATGCAAGGAGGTAGGCATGGCAGATTCCAACATCCTCCCTAAAGAGGATGAAACCCTAACCAGGCGCCGAACTGAAGTAGCCAGACTTCTGGCCCATAATGGTTTCTCATGAGCCCTCACCATAGGTCTCACAGGATCCTGGCTTGACGCCCCTTACTCAGGATCCACCAAATAGCCCCCAGAGCCGGAGGGAATCTCGGAAGGACAAGCTCAGCAATAGAATTGACTAGGGCCCTAGTGGAGATGGGTTCTGAAATGACTGTACCAAAGCCCTCAAGTGCACACAGTACCCGATCCCCAGACTAGCAGGCTGCGCACCTAGCATCTGACTGTCCAAAAGGCAATTTGGAGTTGCATCTGATGCAGGTAAACTTTGTAATATAAGTTACCCCAGTCTGAGGCCCTAGAGGCTGGAAGAGGGTTAAACTCACCCTCTGCTGCTCCGCTGGTGCGTGGTGATATCCGTGGCTGCCTTCTGGCACCTCTGATCCCCCGCAGTGTACAACAGTCTCTGCGTTGCACTGCCAAATGCCACCAGACCGTAGCTGTGGAACTCAGAGCCGTCAATGTGGCCAAATAAATAAAGAAAATGATCGAAAATGCTGCAGAAGGCAGCACCTATACATGAAATTGCCCCCTGCATTGCTGAAGTGGAGTATATAGGGGAGGAGCTACAGACAACTTAAGAATTTTAAAGTGCCCGCACACTTGGATCTACATTATACCCCAAGGCATCCAATGTCCCCCCAAAGGATGCCTGAGAAATTAATAATACACTGGGTGGGCGTCTCAAGAAGTATAAAGTAATGTGTTTAATTTCTTACTTGTATGCTTCAACTACTGCTGTAGATCCATAATCGACAAACTCCACAAGACAGGTTACAGGATCATAACTTTTAATGGACTGCAGTCGTGCTCTATGTAGCAAACCATCATTGTAATATGCAAGACAAGGCATTTCTGTAAACAAAACAAGAGTTCACATTCCGTTAATATATAGTACATGAAAATGAATACACTCTTCTTGATTGTGCGAACAGACATTTTACTGGCACGTGCATCTGCTAAAGAAAGGGATCGTAGCTTCAACAAGGCGTTTAGACCTGTCCTCCACTAACAATTAGAAGGTAGAATATTCCTTCATGTTTGCGAAATCAGTGTCTGTTTGTGGCACTACATGACATTGAACTAAATGATCCATTTCTATATCAACACTATGCAGATAAACAAATCACATAATTTAAGTTTTGTAGATCTTATATTGATCTTTGCAAGATGTTGACATAACATGTCTATCTTTACATGAATAACAATGTTACACATCTACACAATACCTGTCCTAAAATCTGTCACACATGGCAATGTATCTGCTTCATTGTTGATTCTTTTAAGGCTGGATTCAACAGGATAAAAGTCACTGTTATGGTTACAATCCCCAGAGGCATTCAATATTGATTTTCCAGCTCCATTATCAATGGAAATAAAGACCTGTAGAAAAGGGAAAGGTACAGAGAAGAGAGCATTTAGCTATGCTAGTAAAAATATTCTAAAAATGTCAAAACTAGTCACAAGTTATGCAGTTGAAGGATTATACCTACACAACTATCTAAGAGGAACTTATTACGTTAAAAACATTATTTGAAGCCATATAAAATGAAACTAAGCATTTAGACCTTCGTCAGAGGTCAAGGAACAGTAAAGATGGGTACACACTTATGCAATTATCGTGCAGATCAGATGACAGAAAAGGTTGGTATTCCAAGTCACTTGGCAACAATGAAATATATATATTACTTAGTATTATATACTAAGTATCCCGCAAAGAAAAAAATCAGTCTCCAAAATGTACTGTATACTTAAAAAAATCAATTTTGCTCACACAATGTGAAAGTACAATCCCTCTCCAATTGACTTTTAATGATTCAACCAGAAAGATATTCATAGGAAACCAAAGACAAGACCCTTAAATTTCAAATAAATCTTCAGATGGCCATGTAATTTACATGTCTTTAGGTTGTATTTGCAATATTAGGCAGTACCATATTTCATCACAACTTCAAGTGAATGTGTACAGAAAATTAGTAAATAATGACTTACAAGGTTTGGTGTTTGCAAGTGTGTTACTTTCACTGTAAAAAGTTCTCCTGGGCGAGGTAATGATGGTAAAGAGTATTTAGGTAATAATGGGGTTTCCAATTCAGTTTGAAGCACTTCCTAAAACGAATGACACAAAGCATGGAGAATAAGACCTTACACTGTGAGATGTTAGATCAGCATATTGTAATCCTTTTTATAACACAACCATTTCTGAGGAAGCCTGGTCTGGGCGAAATGCGTGGACGAAATGCGTAGGAACAAACTGACATTTGCTACATACTACATCTGACGTCAGAAACCTACTACTAAGCCTGTGGTTCACTCCCCATCGTGCATTTATTTGTCTCCATGCAGCTGCTAACAAGGAACTCCTGGACGGACAGAAACCGCCAACACAGCTGCATATGCGCGCGGACGCACCACCCGAGCATCAGCTATCCGTTACTTTGGGTAGGTAATAGGAGGACGATTAAGTACGTTACCTTGACTGCCCTGGAGATCGGTGGGTCCGGCAGTATTGATTGTATAATGCAGACATTGTGACAACATTTACCCTGTCACCAGTTTGGTGTCGACTAGGTAAGTGCTGAAATAATCATTGCTGGAAATTTGCACCCAAACCCTTCGCATAGAGGCAACATTAGTGTGCTGATCAGCCTGCGGGCGATTCTCTCTCGCTTGTTATCTCCCTATTAAAATGTAAACCAGCACAAGCACTCCCCAGTTCTGCAAGTAACCACTAGCTCTGCTCAGACCACAGGTGCTGTAGATTCATTAAGTTAATCTGGGAAGAGTAATGTATGCATACGCTGCATACTTTTCATTTATCTGGCATGTGTAGTACGATTCTATTGTGGTGCCATTTGATGTCAGAGAAATGTATTGTGGGGAATCTTGCTATTATACTTAAAAGTAACACATTGCATCACGTGCAATTCAAAAAGAGTCAATGTGCATTGCATGGATGAAGTTCTGTCAGGTTCGTTTAACACTTGCTACATCTGGATCCGTTCAACCCCTAGTCTACAAACCCCAACTGCTGCAATATAAACCAACAAAGGACTGGTCTCAGCCCCTCCCAATTTCTAATTATAGGAAGGAGAAGAGTATTGAATTTTTATTGAATGTTTATGCACTTTTATATTAAATAGATGTCTATGAAAAACAACAACAAAACAAAGAGTGGACACTTCAGTTTGGGATGCTCAGAGCTTTGTACTACAATTACATTGCACTACTAGTACTCTGTAAAGTAGACTTTCCACACCTGAACATAAACACTTTGGGTAATTTTAGACCATCATTATTGATGTGTTTAAACGAGTTTGTTCTAAACAAAATTGAATATTTGGAATTACATTTTTATTTTTATGTCCAATAGGTCTATTATAACTGACAGCAAGTATGCATTATAGTAGTTGTATGATAAGATTTATCCGGGTCAAATATTACGTTTTCATGATGTTGAAAGGATGCATTAAAATTTAGAGTGTACATAATGGTCTTCACCTCTGCAGTTACAATTCAGCATATAATTTGTCATAAATGGTAGTAGCCATATATATATATGTGGAGAAATGAATCCTGCTGGAGACAGTGACATCACGGAGCATAGTTGTGTTTCAGGATTACATAACCTATCTCACTAGCGGCAGGCAGATTGTACAAGTACTGACACTATTCCAGGCATATTCTTGTCTTTTACACTAGGCTGTGCATTTATGCGTTCAGTCATATGACTAGAGTCTTACTTGAACCGCTATTGGAGAATTACAATGTTTAAAAATAAAAGGCAGCAAAATCCAAGATGCAGAGCAGACAACTTATTTAGAGGATAACATTCAGGTAAATACCCCCTACAATAATGGTCTGTCTGCCAGTTATACTAAACACATCTCTGAGTGATACAATTCATTTTTGTGCATTATAGCTCAGGCCACTTTCTAACGGCTGTAAGACTTCGTTTAATCTACAGCTTTAAATAAAGAGTGGCGTGTGGGTTATTCCACAACAAATCAACACAGGGTTTCAAATTGACCTTTTCAGATTCAATAAAATTTGGTATAATAAATGCTGCCATTGGTGTAAAGGAAACCCCCAAATCTTAGGCTGATATGTGCACTGAAGTGACACGCCTTTAAAGCTGCAATTTTTTAACAAAAAAATTGCTTTTAACTTTTATTAATTTGCTTTTGCAATTGCAGGAGTACACATTTTGTCATCTTCTACAATGGGCACATATGACTTCACATTGTGCACAGGTCAGTGTGTCATGTCACTGAGAGCAGGGTAGGTGGCCTCAATGTGTTCAATGAAGTGCCAGTGAGTTAATAAGGTATCTAACAGTGCACAGCATGAGAAATGTCAGCATCAATTTGAGAAGAGGGAATGAGAAACAGAAACACAGTAATTGTGCAATAATTTGACTCGAGTACTGGAAAAGCTGATTTTCATTTTCTTATGCTACAACACCTTTTATTCCAAAGATCAACAGTATCTGAAACTGCTTACATTTACTTAAATAAGCAAAGATACAGTTTAAAAAAATAATAAAAACAAGCAAAAAAAACAAAAACCCAAGATCCCCCACACACAAAACAAAGAAACAACTGACCTGAAAATCAATTTCCCAATTTTTCTTCTGAGGAAAGTGTGTTTCCTGAAACAAATTGTTAAATCATTAAAACTTAATCTGCTTGAATCAATGCCATAAGAGCGCATGGTGGCAGGAGAAGGTGATAAAAATAGCAAAATCCTTAATGAAAAATCCTATTCTCATACATTTAGTGACACAGGACCACGGGGTAAAGCTGGTCTCACTAGAAGGTGGACACTGACAAGGTAAAAACAACAATACATAATACCATTAATGCTGCATCCCCCATACTTGCTACGTTTGAACGCTACAAAGCTATAACAATTATAGAGACCTTGGAAGCGGCACAATATTTACGTGTGCCTTCCAGCATAAGTCTAAATATCTGAGAGTAGAGAGAAGACACTACTGACCAGAATGCAGCCTTACCTATGTCAGGTGGAGAGGGGTAAGGCAAAAATTGGGTTTCTGCACTTACATTAAATACTTTTTTCTGAGTTCAATGGGGAACACTGGAAGCACTGAAGTAGAGTATGGTGACAAGAGGCAATTTCAAATATGCTTCCAAAAACTTAAGGTTCACCCCCTCTATAACCCGATGGGAACAACAGTTATTTTTTAACAAATTCCCAATGACAGAACCAGGAGTATTGAACAAGGAGAGGAAAGAACAAGGTTCTCCAACAAAACTACTGGAACAAATCCTTAACAAAATTAAGAAGTGACCAAACAGCATAAAGGGTGGGCGTCCAGTGTCCCCCATTGGACTTCGAGAAAAGGACTTCACACAAATCACATTTTCTCTTCCATCCTATGGATACATGGAGTCATCCAAAAGCTGTACCTAAAGGAAGGTACGCTCTAAATTCTTTGTCCACAGCACCTTCCTTCCAAGACTCGCATCTTTGCATACAAAAATGTTGCATCAAAAAAACAAAAACGTATACTAAAAACCAGGTCACCATCCAACAGAGGTGCCTAGTTGAAACCTTAATCTGCGTCACCTAAGAAGCACCCACTAAACAGGAGGAATGTATCGGCACATTTTCAGGGACAGGCATAAAGGAAACCTAGCGAATTACTGAAGTAATCCACCTGACAGTGATCTGCTTAGAGGCTGTTGTGGGCATCATAGAGGTACTATTAACTAGATCTTAAAGGCCCTGACCACAGCCATAGAAAGAGACCTCTTCATCTGTAGACCAACCCTGGTCAAATAGCCGGAAACACAAAGTACTCATTCAGAAGGGACTTGGGATTCAACTTAAGGAGAAATAAGGCTTAGGCCAAAAATTGGCACTGTCTTGAGGAAAAAGAAAAAGACTCGCAAGACAGAGTCGCCAGCTCTTAAATTCTCCGAGCTGAGGAGATAATCAAGAGATATGAAGCCTTCCAGGTAAGGAGGTTTCACGTCACAAAATAAAATATTGAAAATGTAAAGAGCTGCAAGGCCGACAGCACCAGGAAAAAATCCCTAGGAGCTACCGGTGGGATGTATGGAGGTTGTACAGGCATCAATCCATGAAAGAAAGGAAATTCAAAGTCCAGGTGTCTGTCTTATCTTTGTCCCTTTGTGAAAACTGGAATCATTTTTTTTTTTTTACTGGAACTACAGACTAAGCCTCCAAATCCCCATCCAGACCACTGTGCAAGAAGAGAAATAGACTGCCAGGCCAAAAATAAAATATAGGAGTCCCTTTACCAGGACCTATAGGTCCTGCAGAGCGAGATAGAATTCCTGGCCAAAACCAGCTTCCTAGACCTGAGCACTGTCTGACACATGCTGACCTGAAAGCCCTTGGGCCTTATAGATCATGGAGCATTGCCTCACACTTTCTAACACTACTCATGCACACTTCACACTCCAATACCTCAACCTACCTACTTTATACACCTTTCAACATCTATTCCCCAATACTATCGCACACTTGCTTTTTCCACATGGTAATCCATCACACACATCCCGAGTACCTCCCCCTCTATCACCTGCTCCATACCTCCCTACTACTATTCTGACCCCACCAACCATAATCACTCCTTCCTAAGCCTTCCATACCCACCATTGCCATACACCCTACCTCTTTACTCATTCCACTGTACCTTTAATTTCAAAAGTACAGTATACTTTCCACTTTATTTGACTGTACCATAATTGTAACCCAAATTGTACTCAATCTAATACTCACAATACTATATCTTGCAACCCCTAGCACTCTATACAAGGTACCACTTATCCACCCTCTATGGACCATAGCTGAACCTCCATATATAACATCTATGGATCACAACTCCTGTAAAACTACACCACTGCCATTTAACACAAGAAGTGCTCCACGGCTATAGACAGTATAGCAATAGCAGAGTTACTGTCAAACTGCAGACATACATCATAAATCTTTCTTCCCCTTTTGCGACAACATGGGACAATTTTTACAAGCTTACATTAAGTTTATCAATTAGCTTGTCAGGATGGCAGCAATTGCAGTGGTGCAACCATTTTTCTCCTTTGGATGGGGAGCTGGATTCATCTGGCTGTTTCTCGTTGAATGTGGGCCAGCTGCAGCCTGTACGGCCCAAAATGCAAAATGAGATTTCATGTTGCAGAATGGGTTATTTATAACGATCCTCAAGGGGTAGAAATTTCATACATAATAGGTTGTTCCCAGTTTACTGGGTGGCAGAAAAGGCTTTTCACTGCTGTAAAGCTACTTGAATTTTACATGTCCTGGAAGCTCGATGTTGGCTAATCAATACATACATTAATGTGATAAAACAAACAAACAAAAATAAAATCAAGGCATTTAATACATAACTGAAGCTGCAAAAAGCTGTACGTTAGGTGAAACGAGTTAAAAATAGGAATGTCAGAACTAAATATATTTGAGATAAAGTTCATGAAAATAAGCATCCTGCATCAATCAATATTTGAAATTTGCCCTGTTCTACCTTCTGTGGACAGGGTGGAAGGGGACACACCTGGGACAAGTTAGAAACTGACTGCATCCAACTCATCCTGATTGTGGGACTGCAACTTCTGTCTCTATTCACATCATAGTACCACACTGACCCCTGTACGGAGCGTAAGATGGGTGTGATCAAACACCTATTCAATGCTGTTAAGGAGGATCCCTAACCCTAGGACATGACCAATAGCTCCTTGAAACTGATGCCCCCGTAACCCACTGCAGATGACCTATCCAAATTCTACAGGCTCTAAATACGGAAGCTGAAGTTTCTGGTACCGGTAGTGTAACTGTGGTATAGTGTTTTATTCCCCGAGACGGCTTTCTGCTTTTCTGCCAATAGACAGCCGGGCGGGTGCGCTCTAGTCTAACACCTATCTGGCTAATTAGTGAATTTATTAGTCTACTCCTGGGGCTTATTTAGTCCTCCTCTTCTCTATTTTCTGATTTGTTCCTGCCGGTTATAGAGTTTATCTCCTTTATCTCTGGGGATAGCTGACATGCTGTGTTGCTCACTCCTGATAGATTTCCTGTTTTTGACCCGCTTGAACTCTGATTGCCCTGACCTCTGCCTGTTCTTTGGATATCATGGCTTGCTGCCAGCCATGACCTTTTGGTCTGTTTCTGACTACTCTGTTTGCTTTGGACCCCTGACCTCTGCTTACGTCTGCCCACCCGTTATCATCTGGATTCCCTCCTCCAGCCTTGCCGCTGCGATTTTTGTTAATAAGCTTGCACTACAATAGAGTTAAGACCTGGGGGCATCCGAGTACCTGTGAGAGCATCAAGTTCTACAGGATAAGTGGCTGCTATAGGCGTAGACCTCTACCGCTAGTTCTAGAAGTTTATTACGAGACCGGTCAGCCTAACAAGGGACTGTTATTTTATATGACAAATCTGAAATTGCACCATAAATCTTTGGTACCATGTGGAATCCTGTTTAAAATTGTGCATTTTCTCTAGGTACCATGTACTTCCTTGTCTTCCATCTGGGAATGTCAATTCTCTGGAGATCATTTATTTGATTTCCAGAAAAAATGTCCTCTCATTTTTCAAATAGAAAATCCTCCAGAGCAGGTGTATCTGCAGTAATCAACTCTCACATAGCACAACGTGGGGAATGAAACAAGAAACAAAGTAGTTCAACACCTACTGACACGTGTAACTTTTTTTTCTTTTTTTAAAGCTATAAAAAAAAATACAACTATTCCACAAATTCATTGCAACACTGTTAAAAAACCCAAAAACAACCCCTGATCTTAGTGATTTCCTTTCCATGATTAGCTATAGTATAACTATATAATGAAAATTAATGCTAAAAATGTTATTTCTTGCATATCCTCATATCCTTGATTCATTAGTCCCACAATTACAGTGCCACAAATACAGTGATGTAGCCCTCACTCATACCAAGGCTGACCTTTTTCAACTGACAGCATGTTGTCAATATACTTTTCCATTTGTATAAATGAGAATTTCACAGGGAAGGGGTATCAACACCACCACTGGTTATTTAAAACAGGTAGAAGAGAGGTATGCATTGCTGGACCTTTACATACATCAATGGACCAGCTGAACCCAGGAAACACCCAAGTAAGTACAATTCAATATCAAAGTATAACTTCCTATACTCCATCCCTGTAGAGTGAAGTCTCCACCTTGTCTATTGTGTCCACCTCCCATAAACATCAGCTATACCCTGTATTCTCAGAGTCACTTGCAGGTATGTGATACAGAAAAAATAACTTACTGTGTAGCTAGCAACATCGCTATTCACATCAAAGCCTGCGTCCTACAGAAAAGATATAAATTAAAACATGTGTGCAAGATAATTGAATGGTTCTATGCAACACGATAAAATATGAAAACATCAGGAATGTTAAAGCACTATTCTACTATAGATATCTTTGTGTGTAGTACAGTCATCGTTGAAGAATAAAGTATTATTTATATGATCGACACCATCACTGAGGTAGTAGCAGGCGTGGTGCTGCTCCGACTCAGTGGGGTAACCCATCCCCAATAATTTTTCGGAAGTTATAATAATGAGAATAGTCTAAGCGCACCAGTGGTTTTGTGGAAGATTGGTGCACTTGTAGTCGCATTAGGTTTGAAAATAGGATTGTGTCCAGAACACAACTTTGTAAATGTTGACAACAGTATGCAAAGAACCATACATGTGTAAGGTTGCAACTGTGTTACACACAGCTGGACATATCAATATTAAAGAATATCATACTCATATTCAATAAATTTAATGATCATAAAATAGGGTTTCATAAGTATCCTGTAGTTTCTGCAATATGCCAATAGTAAACGCGAGTAGATGGAATGTGCAGGCTCCTCTGCCGCGTCCAGTGCCCTTAGTGCAGTTGCGGTAAGGAGGTTTGTGCAGGTGAAAGTGAAGTCTCAGTAAGTATATTGTGATGACATAGCAGTTAGTAGTAGGCAGGGTTGGAACCAATATGTTTCACCTAAAAAGGCTTCCTCAAGGACCTCTTTACCAACAACTGCACTAAGGGCACGGGACGCGACAGCGGAGCATGCACATTTCATCTACACCCGCTTACTATTACCCTACTGCAGAAATCTTCAAAGGAGGGAGCAGCTTTACACCAGGACACTGCAGGTACCAGCTGTTACTCCACGCACATTGCTGAATACATCTACGTTCTAGCACCAGCTGATAAGACTTTTATTCCAGAGTTTCCGCTGCAACATAGGTTATGTACTATTAGCAATCTCACCAGTTCCATCACGTTACCAACAAGCAGACCGGACTGCGTGGTACTTTATACAGCAGTATGAACTCCCAGGCTGACACCTGTATGATTTGTATTTATTTTGTCAGAATTTCATCACATATGTACCAATCTGCAAGTCTAAGACCTATTTGCTTCATACTGTTCAGCCTGTAATTGCTGTATACCAACCTCACAAGTTTCCGGTTTAAGTCCACTACTGAATTCATTGACTTACTTGTGTTTGTATCAATGAATTGCTTTATGTGCCTTACCGTATATGCATGTGTACAACACAAAGGCTATATATTGGAATGATACACACTTTATAGTTATACTGCAATTAATTCTATAGAGAGATTTTTACTCATGAAAGCCAATTTTATTATCATTAAATTTATTAAATATAGGAGTATGATATTCTTTAATATTAACATGTCCAGCTACGTGTAACACAGTTGCAACCTTACACATGTATGATTCTTTGCACACTGTCATCAACATTTACCAAGTTGTATTCCGGACACAATCCTATTTTCAAAGCCAACATGACTACAAGTTCACCATTCTTCCACATAAACCACTGGTGCACTTAGACTAATCTCCTTGTTATAACTTCAGCATTAGGATCATATGAAAAACAATTGTATTTGTAATCCGTTAACTATTAATACCACTGCTCTAAGCCATTGTTTCCCAAACCCAGTCCTCAGGGACCCCTAACAGTGCAGGTTTTCCAGGAGACAAGGGAAATCGTTCTACCATCTGTGCATCTGTTTCAATGTGTCAGTCAGTAATTATTACACCTGTGCTCCAGCAAGGATATATAGAAAATATGCGCTGTAGGGGTACTTGAAGACTGGGTTTGGAAAACACTGCTCTAAGCCATACCACTGCATTTTTCAAATACTTCACAGTACAAACTGTTGAATTAAGAAGACCTGCTAGCATGTCTAATGTAAACCGAACAGTGCGCCGATATCTAGGCCCCCACCGCTAGCCATTCCACCCAATAGTGATAAAGATGACTCATGTTGCATTTTCAGGTATGTCTTAGTGTGAACTGGAAGAATTGGGCTACACAGGGATAATGATCACTAGCTCATTCTGCATTTTACATGCAGTCAGCACCACAGGTAAAGCGCTCAAAGTGTTAACAAGCATTATGGATACATGAAGTTATTCAAGTTCTGAGACTTTTATGTGGTTACTGAACTAATCAAGCAATTTCTCAGTAATTGTTTATAATTTGAAAACTGATAAACTAACATACATATAAAACACTTAGCCGCTACTTTACAGAAGTAGTTTGATTAAAAAAAAAAGTCAGAAGTATAGAAGTAAAAAAAAAGAAAACAGCACTAAGTTAAACACATACAGGAAGTACAAAATCTGTAGTATACAGTATTTTTTCATCTTTGCATTGACCTAAGTGCGCGCAAAACAAAATGCTACATCAAGATGATTTGCTGCACCATCTCTATATACAATTTGGCAAACGGTCCAAAAGATTTTACTACTGAATAAGTATACGGTCATTTTATTAGTTTTAATTTAATTAAATTAAACAAGAAAGGAAACTGATCATAGCAGAAGGGGCACTCTAGACTGATGGAGGTATATTTATCATCAAGGATCTGCATGATTGGAATTGAACTAAATATGAATTATACACTCTTGGCTCTACCATACATTATGCCAGTGCTCCTTATATCATCATTTATTTATATAGCGCCACTAATTCCGCAGCGCTGTACATAGAATGCACTCACATCAGTCCCTGCCCCAATAGAGCTTACGGTCTAAATTTCCTAACACACACACAGACTAGGGTCAATTTGACAGTAGCCAATTAACCTACTAGTATGGTTTATTTTTGGATTGTGGGAGGAAACCGAAGCACACATAGGAAACCCACACAAACCCAAACAAAAAGAGAAAGATCATATAATGGTTGTACACTAAACTGAATAAAGTCACAAATTTAATAATCTTTAACAAGAACATGCATCAATTTATTTCTGCACGTAAAAATCCTGAAAAAGAACAAAAAAAAATAAAACTAAAGAATGTGGGGAAAAATAAATAAATAAGGCAAATGTGAATGAAAAAATGAAATTAGTATATTTCAGTAATATCGATAATATATCCAATCATCCAGGGTAACAGGACAATATTTCAAAAGAGTGTCCTCTACATTTATTATTGGATTTTAATCACTTTCATAGATAATGAGCAGCCAACTGAGACAGACACAGACTGTACTTTTCTTATACACATCTTATATAGTTGAACCAAACAAAGCAACAGACAACCACTTGAATGTACTGCGGCCTACTTTGTCAAACACTTACTTTTTTTTTCTTCTCACAATCCTTGGGAATACAATGTGAATATTTCTCCAAAATAGCAGAAACCGAAGCATTTCCACAATACAGATAAACAGAGGCAATACCTCGAGGACCTTGTGGAGGTTCCTATGGACATGCAAGAATAACACAGGAAATATCCATTACAAGCTTGCCAACGTAAAAATGATTTTACAATCCATTTGGTAAAATATTACATATTAGTTGATAAAAATATAAATAAATATACAAGAAAACTATATAGTGAAAATCAAAATGTTGTAAAAATTGCAACAGCTCTACTGAGTACAAAGGGCTGATGGCTTTCTCCCTTGTTAAATGTAGCAATATACTATACATCTCTCAGCACTTAATTTGTGGGGGCTAGGAGTAGAAACAGTACACCAAAGGCAGACTTATTGCCGGTCACACGGACATCTGCTGTGATAACAGTAGTAGGAGAGTTTCTAAACTAAGGTTTTCTTTTAGGTCTCCACACCAGGTGACAGCCATCAAAAAGAAAACATTTTTCACGGGAGCCTCTTACACCAAGAATATTCTAAATCTTAAGGCTTTTCAATAGTAACTACAATGTTTATATTGGCAATTATTTCAATACAATTTCAAGCTTATTCCCCTTCCCATTTAACTGAATTGCAGGGACCCACACTGGGACCCACTTCTTCAGCGCTGCTGGGGTCCCTGATGAAATGGAACTCCACAAAAAAGGGCCTTGAATCACATTTAAACCGTCAAGAGCAGCTGTGTTGGCCTGGCAAGCTGCTGCATCAGCACGCCCATTCAGGCTGCCCATGCATTTAATTAAGGACTAACAGTGCAGAGAAAGGAGGGCACATAAGAGACCACCACAACTAAGGTAGGGGGCAGAACTAATGTATTGTACAAAAAAATATTAAAAGTGTGAAATTGCCTTTAAAATACTCTGCATGGTATAATCAAGAGATTAACTGTCTCTGTTTAAGTGCACATGGATGAATTTCAAGCTGTTTTCAACGGATTGGTACTCCTGCTATCCAGGTATCTTATAATGAATGCATTTCAGACATTTAAAATAAATAAGTAAATACAAGCCTTCAGACATGAATTGTTATTTTACCTGAAGTTTAAATTAAAATTGGATTTTTATACTTACATAAGATCTGTTTCTCTTAGTCCATTGAGGGACACCGGGAACACTGGGGTATAGAGTAGTGGAGATAGGTGATGACACTTTAAAAACTTGTTAACTAGTCCCAGTTCAACCATCTCTATACCACACTCTCTATACCACACTTTCTGTACAGCAGTCAGTTTATGTGTAACCAAGCCCCACAGAAAAAGAGACACTAGAGAAAAAAAACAACAGAAATTGAGGACATCCCAAGGGACAATGTGGACATCTCAAAGCCGCAATTACACGTGGGAACGCTCAGAAGAAACAGCGCAAAGCACCTCTCTCCCAAAACTTGCATCCCCTCATGCAAACACATTAAACCTGTAAAACCGAGTAAAAGTGTGAACAGAGAATCAGGTAGCTGTCCGACATAGCTGCTCAGTCGAAGCACCATGCTGAGCCGCCCAAGAAGTACTCAACCAACCTCATGGAGAGAGCCCAAAGAATTTAAAGGATCTGGCAATCCAATCCCATTATAAGACTGACTGATAACAACTGTAATCCTCCGAGCAATAGACACTTCAGAGGCTGGCCAGCCTCTCGTGTGCATCATCACAGAGGACTAAAAGATCCTACAGCTTGCACACATCTTTAGTCCTACGCACAGATGTACGCAAAACCCGGACTACATCTAGAGAACGAAGAGAAACTTCGTCCTCCGAAGACCTACAGTTGGTCAGGGCAAGGCTGAGAATGTCTTCATTTATGTGGAATATTAACATCGCCTTAGGGAGGAGTGAAGACTTAGTTCATAGAATTGCCCAATTATTGTGAAGAATGAGAAGAGAAAAGTTGCATGATAATGCTGCAAGGTTTGAAACTCTTCTAGTGGACGACATGGCCAGGAGGAAAACGGTTTCCAAAGTCAAAAATGTTAAATCCATTGTGTTCAAGGACTCAAATGGGGAATGCTATAAAGCATTTAACACCAAGTTTAAATCTCAAGGAGCTATAGGAGGAACATACGGAGGCTGTACATGAAGTACCCCCTAAAGGAAAGTTTGAACATCAGGCATCATAGCAAGTCTTCTTTGAAAGAAGACCGAAAGAGCAGACACCTGACCCTGAAGTGAAATAAGGCATAGACCAACACCCAGCAGAAACATAAGCAACTTGGATAACCGAAAAGAGGCGGTAGAGTACCCCTTTCTTTCACACCAGGCAATATATGTTCTCCAGACACAATGATATATTTTAGCTGAACCCAGTTTGCGAGCACAAAGCATGATTGCACCATGGGCTCAGATAAACCCTTTGCCTGAAGGATCATGGCTTCAACAGCCACTACATTAAAGCCAGACGTTCTAAACAGGTCTGGTTGAAGCGGCAGACGTCACGACCGACCCCCCTCCATGGAAAGAACATCGGTGTACCAAGCCCTTCGAGGCCAGTCCGACGCTACCAGAATGCAGTAAGCATGGCTACCAGTGGGAATAAGTAAACCAAGTAAAACCACCAAGGAACGGACATGGTGTCTACTAAGACAGCCAGAGGATCTCTGATAAAGGAGCAGAAGAGCTGGACTTTGCGTTTCAACTGAGACACCATGTTGATGTCTGGTTGACCCCACCTGTCTACCAACTGGCAAAATACCTAGAGATGAAGGGACCATTCATTGGGATGCAGAGGTCGTCTGCTGAGAAAATCTGTTTCCCAATTTTCTACCCTTGGGTATAAAAATGGCCATTACCCCCTGAACATGAGATTCGGCATACAGAAAGACCATGTGCATCTCTAGCATGGCTAATGGACTCTAGGTGCCGCTCTGTTGGTTGAGATATGCCACAGCTGTGGAAAATGTTGCGCGCTGATCAAAACAATGTCTGCAGTTCCAACACACTGATTGGACTCGAAGAATCTAAGCTCCCAAAAGCCCCGAAACTGGGTGTAAAGACAGACTGCACACCAACCCTGAAGGTTGGCATCTGTTGTAATCAAGATCCAGTTGGAACTCCTGTGTATGAAAATAAGCAAACCTGACCACCACGAAAGTAGATACCATCTTGCCCAGAACCCACATGCAGAGATCGTACCATCTTCTGTAAAGCCTGAATTTTGTCTGGGGACAAGAACACCCGCTGTTGTTGGGTGTCAAATAGAAGGCCCAAAACATCATCCGTTAGGTCAGAGTCAATTTGGGACTTTTTGAAGTTGAGGATCCAACCGTGGGACTCCAGTGTCTTAGTCATTACCTGAATATAGGACAGGAGAACATCTGGGGAATCCGCCTTTAGAAGATCGTCCAGGTAAGAGATGATCGTAATCCCCTTGGGCCGCAATAGCGCAGCCATGACAGCTATGATCTTTGTGAAGACCCGCGGATTTGTGGCCAGAACAAAAGGAAGTGCCTGGAATTGGTACTGATCTGACTGAACCGCAAACCTGACGAGGGACTGATGACCCTCTTAGATGGGAACATGCAGATAGGCATCCTTGATTTCTAGAGCCACAATGAACTCCCCTTGTTCCATAATGTGAATTACCAATCTCTTGAATCTGGGCACCCTGACCTGGGCGTTTAATGATTTGAGATTCAGAATTGGCCTGAACGAGTAGTCAGCTTTTGAAACAAGAAACAGATTGGAATAAAACCCCAAACCTTTTTGTAATTCCTAACCTGAAATAACTACTGAAGAAGACATCAGGAACTCTTGCAGAGCCAGTTGCTTTATTGGAAATGCGGGAAGCCTGGTGGAAAAAAAAACCCTGGGAGGATAACTGAGGAGATCGACCATGTACCCCAGGCCCATAATTCCCAATACCCGGAAATCCGTGATAGACTGAATTCACTGATCCCTTAATCGAAGAAGATGGGCTCCCACCATGGCAGACTGTAGAGGGGCAGAATGCCTGTCACCCCGACTGCTTGTATGCTAACTTAGCTGCTGGATGCCGAGCAGACCAGGCCTGAGTTCGTGCTGCACACCACCACTATTGGCGGATGATTGGTCTCTGGGGAACTGACCCATCGAGTACTGACCCTGAGACCTGCCTGACGATCGAAAGGACCAGCATCTGGACATCTTTGGCTTGGCAGCATTTATAGAAATAAAAAAGTACTTTTACCTCCTGCTGCTTGACTGATAATGGTGTCCAGCTGAACACCAAACAAAACACCCCCAGAAAAGGGAATTGTTTGAAGAGCTTATTATACCCATCAGCATCCCAGGACTCATGTTTATGGTCTGCGTTGTCCTTAAGAGTGGCTGAGTTGGGGAGAGGGAAGGTAGTGACCTTAGCCAGCCTTGCAACTTGAGCGTTCAGTCATGGAGGTGCCTCCCATTTTGCGAGAACCTCAGGGGTAAAAGGAAAACAAGACTACAGCCGACACAGTCATAAGTTCCAGGGACACCTGGAACTTACGTTCTGGTAAAGACCAGGATCACCCAACAAATCTTTCAATTGAGACTAAGAAGGAAAAGACTAAGTCTTTGTCCACCATGTAAAGAGAGAGGGCACCGCAGTCTCAGGGACTACCGCCTCAGGAATCTTCAGTACCTGACGCCCAGCCTGTATCAAATCCTCTACACCCTGCAGGGACGCCACCACCCACCTGCGTTTAGGAGAGACGGATGGCGTAGAGGATTGCAACAGTCTCTCCAAGGAGGAAGAAACCAAACCCTATACACCAATGTCGCAAGACCAAGTACCCAGGTCGGTTCTTCAGAATCCACAACCACAGGACCAGCCGGACCCTGGCTTAGGGAACCAAGAACAGAATCCACCCCACTCACTCCAAAGGCACGGGGATATGGAGAAGGACCACCCACTGATTGAGACCGCAAAAATTGGGCAACCTCAGCCATAGTATTAGTCAGTGACTGAGGCCAGGCTGGCTCTGCCGAGTCAGTAACAGAACCCCCTGGCGCACACAGCGAGCGTTCCCTAGACTGGCAGGCTGCACACAAAGCATTCGTGCCTAACAGTCCGGACTGCAAATTAGGGTTACAGTCAGCACAGGTGAACTTCGACATAGAAGTCACCCCAACCTTAAGGATCTCACCCTATCTGACATGTTACACAAAGATGGGACAAAACACACTGAAAAAAGAAAAAAAATACAGTGAAAAAGACAAGCAGCACACAATCAAAGCACAGAAAGCGAGCCTGCTATACAGCCAATGAGCACAAAAAGTCTAAGGGACAAACCACAGAGAAAAAAAACCACCCTATAACCCGTTACCATACAAGACAAGGGACAGAAAAGGGAGACGCTGGAGTTCAAAATGGCTGCCTATTCTGGTGTCTGCTGTCTGCAAATGAGGAGTGAAAGACCACCATGGAAGAAGTGCAAGAAGAGGGAAGAAGCACCTCCCACCAGGGCCGAGCACTGAATGCAGCAGGACAGCCACCTCCACCAATACAGTGCCTAAAAAGGGGCTTACACCATCACTGTAACCCCTACCCGACCCAGCCCGCTAAGTATACTAATGGCTGCCTCTAGTAAGAGACAGCCACCCAGGGGGCCCATTGTGGCCAGCTCCCCAGAGGTGTTCAGCGATGGGAGCGAAGGGACGGCACTGGAGGTACCTCCATGGCACCTCCAATCCCCCGCAACAGGCAGCGCACAGCTGTCCGTGCTGTGCGCTGCCATTCAGACAGGAACCGCCGGTCCCCCCGGTGACAGCTGTTATTTGGCAGGGAGCAGAAGCCTCAGATTCAAATATAAAAACAAACTACATTAAATAAAGGTGAACAGGGCTGCAAAAGCCCTAAAACAGCCCGATTCGCCCAACACTAAACTAAACTGGCTCCTATACAGGTAATGGGGTATAGAGAGGGAGGAGCTCGGAATAGTTAAGTTCTTAAAGTGCCCATTGTCTATCCCCACTACTCTATAGCCCAATGTCCCCCAATAGTAGAATAGAGAAAAATGAAGCATTTGTATGCCTGTGACCACCACACCTTCTACTTTAGCTGGGTTGAGCGAGGGAGTGTAAATCATCTCTGTTAAATACCGACTGGTAAATGTGCTGCCTATCATTTTAAAAACTAACCTATTCAAGACGTTTATTAGAAAATGCTCCACACAACAAAAATAAATTCATCATTTTAAAAGAACACCAAGACAAGACCCACATTTCACTTTATATGGTAATAAATAAAGTAAGAATTTATGTAATTATGGCTAACTACACATCTGATCTTTACAAAACAACAATATAAGAAAAGAGAGATACCACAACATGAACGCTGACAATTCTATCCAAGAGAAGTTCTTTTAGAAACTGAATAGCATCTGGTTGCCAACATTCACCAACCTAGTAAGACCATAAAAAAGAAAAGTCAATAAAATTAAATTATGAAGAGCATACATATTGTGATTAAATGTCAGAAAGATAAACAATAAAAACGGCCAGGTGAACAACATAAAACATTTTATAAACTGGGTTATTCTTCCCGCTAAACAATTAAAACAAACAAACAAAATAAAACCCCAAACAAACACAAAAATACATTTCTCACAAAGCTGGTGATGTAAAGATCTATACTCCTGTGCGCACACACTATGGATCTTGCTGAATAAATAGAGGATACTTCTATTTACATGTTAAACCTAACTGGAAATCTTGAATATTTCTGTGCATTTGTCACTGCTCATACTACAGTTATAAAGAGGTTGGGGCAAAGACACTCCCCATATTAGAGTGCAGAAAAGGCAATTATGAACTACAAGAACTGAATATCGAAGTACATTTTGCCATGGTAAATGTGGGCAATGACTGCTAACTTTTGGGTTAAACTATTACTGTTACCTGAAGCGGCACTTACGATCACATATTTTTGGGTTTTAGACTGCATGCTTTAAAGCAATCAAGATGATGGATCAAAGGGTTCCCAAATTAGCAGTCACATTTTACTCAAGCATCAAAGAAATGCAAAACAAGCAATTTAGAAGGAGAGACATATTTCCACTTTTGGTAGCATACTATCTACAATTACTAAAATTTTACAATACATCACAGGCAACTTGTTTAATAAATAAGTGCTCCCTTTTAATACTACACAATTCATAGTGCCATCCTTACTTACTTGCTATCTCTCAAATGTGCCCAAGATTAATTAGTTCCATTCCTCTTTAAATTGCCATTATTTCTATAATAATGGATGCTGTACTAAGATGGCTGCATATAAAGGCAGCATGTAATTGTAAACATAATTACTCACATGAAGTAAATCACTCAGCTGGCATGGTATGGAAAATCGTGGAATGCTCGGATTAAACACACAAGGGTAAAGGTGGCATTTGGGGATTTTTTCAGTATATCCGAAATCTTCATATTGAACCTATTAAAACAGTAAATGTTTTTAGACAAAATAAGCTGATAATATTGCCTTCAGAGCTGGTGGTGGTTTATACCTCTGTAACCAGATCTTAGTCAGTTATGCCCTGCATAGTATTCCCCATAAAGTACTCTTTATATTCTTAATGTAAACATGCAAATATGATGTTTTGTAAAATATTAAAATACATATCAATTTGACATCCACTAGCTAAGGAAAATCAAACAAACAAAAATAATATACCATATTTCTATCATTGTTACTTTTACACACTACGAGCAACCCCACAAAATTCTACCTATTCTTCTGGTTCACATAAGTCACAGAAATAAGTTTTGGGAGCAGAAAAAAGGTTGTTTACAAGAACTTTTATTTTCATATACTATTTACAGAACATAAATTATATTATAGATTTAAAGACAATATGTGAAAAGCATATAAAAAAATTCCTATATGAAGAAAATTATGAATGGCACTCACGGGACGGGACTTTAATAAATACTTAAGTGATTGCCCCTCTTTCCAGTTTTGAGTGTGCACTTATACTGTTGATGCTGGAGTGCACTGTCATTTTTTTTTTTTAATTTGTACACATTTTAATAGCCAGGAGATAATATGAGGGGTCATTTTCTACAACAGCAGTTACTATTAGGTACATTTTAGCATAGATCCATAACCGTAATGCCATGCATGTGATAACTGAGTCCGCTGTAAATAACAGGCTCTGTCAGGAGTAAGGGGGTCAGGTAGATGCATGCCTACACCATCTCTAAAATGTTTGCTTTAATTTCCTAAACTGAACTATAAAAGCGACAGCTAGAATAGGACCTATCGCTATGGGCAGTACGACAGTTCTCCTGTGCACTAGTTTCCATAAAAGGTCTCCAACTGTGTAAATAGTTAATTACAACAATGAAGAAATGCAATGCAAAACATATTTTGTGCCATAAAACTCTGGAAACAAACCAAAATATTTAAAATAAATTTATATATATATATATATATATATATATATATATATATATATATATATAAATATATTGAAAGCTCATTCCTCTACCTTAATCATATCGCCTCCAAGAATTTCGAGAACCTTTCCTCTGTATGACATGGTGTCTGACCCTTTAATGAGACAACCTTCACCTTTTTTCCAGGAGTATGGTGCCATTAAGCCGAGACATTTGAACGAATTTTGGATATCAAGCATAAGCATGCCAAGCTCATTTTCTAAAAAAATAAAATAAAATAATTTTTTTTTATATATATATATATATATATATATATATATATATATATATATATATATATATATATATATTGCATATTATGTTCCAAATACAAAGGCAGATATGATTATAGTTAAGAGAGATCATTAGCATCCACTTCAAAAATGTGTAAGACAAGAAAATCTAATATTGAATGTCTTTCCTGTTTACATCATTATTTTTTGGATTATTTGATATCCTCACACAAAAGAGCAAATCTGAAACAAGTCAAATTACCATCACTGGAAACAGGTAAGTTGGTGATCATCATGTGACATCTTAAGAGATGTCATTTGGCCCATTGCCCTTGTGTAAAAAAACAAACAAACACGCTTTCGTCACTTCCCACAGTAAATTGAACGCACTGAAAGTGACCATCTGACTCCTGGGTGGTGGAAGTGTGGCCACGTATTTTATTCTGTATCATGTCTCCTATTGGGTGTAAAAAAATAACCCACTGTCTGTCTCCCACTACTGCAGATGGAGAACACAATATATAATAATTGTAACAAAATAAAATTGCATTGGAAAGAGAAAGATTTAGGGCTAGATTTACTAAGCTGCGGGCTTGAAAAAGTGGGGATGTTGCCTATAGCAACCAATCAGATTCTAGCTGTCATTTTGTAGAAGGTACTAAATAAATGAAAGCTAGAATCTGATTGGTTGCTATAAGCAACATCCCCACTTTTTCAAACCCGCAGCTTAGTAAATCTAGCCCTTAGTCTTGAGAGAGACTGGTGGATAAGAATGGTATTTTACAGAAACAATGAAGCAAACAGTATAAATAGTATAATAAATTAATTTCTTCTTCTCAAGAGACTTGATATTTCATATAAATAATAAAGTCATATTTTTTAGGTAGTGGCCCTTTAAGGACTCATACCCAGGTGTTTTTCTTCATTAGCACTTTTAATGTCACATTAATGTGACAATAATTATTATTCCAAGCGAATCCATACCCATTTACAATTTTACTTGCACTGCAGTTATCAGATAGTATATTAAGGATTGTCAAATGCGAAAAAACTCCAATGGGTACGAGACCTAAGACAGAAAAATGTAAGCATGATGGTCATATCAACCATCACCAAGAAAATCAGTGGTAACATTCCTTAAATACCTAGGTGTAAAACACTAATTTAAGCTTGAAAACACTTACGATCTGCTTGCACTTATTTAAAAAAAATGACATGGATCTACTGAGAGAAGATGAAGCACAAAGGCCATCTACTGTCATTAAAAAAATATTAATGAATTTATTAGATTATAGCATGGATTCTCAAAACTGCCTTCAGGTATCACAAACTATACACATGTATGTGAATCTCCTTGCAGAAGCAGATGAATGTCTCTGACTGTATGAAAACTATTACACCTATGAGGAGACTAACAAAACAAGCTCTGTTGGGCCAAGTGCACATTTGTGTCTTGTGTCTGCTCCATCTGCTTTTAACAAACTGTGGGCAATAGTTGAAAACATTTTCAGACTTTTTCTAATCCATGTACATTAACTTTATTTTTTCTATATTGCCTGCTACAGTCTTTGGCCATTGACATCTAATATTTTAAAAGTCAATGAGGATGCATAAAAAATACAAATTTTATAGGTTTTTAATACATTTTCATTTTGTATTTAAAATGAAAACCAATTCTTATCAGTTTTTGTCAATTCAATCAGGGACAGCATATTTTTCAGAACAAGAACATTGTGGATGTGACTAAATAAATTCCGGATCAAAATTCCAGAAAAATTAAATGAATAAAAATTGGAACATAAAAGGATTATAAACTCAAGGACTAGAAATAAAACAGGACCAAGGGGATTCAAATTTAAGAACCTCTCTATGCAGCTGTAAATCAAACTACATTTTTTTTAATATTCACATCAAGTTATGAAAAAAAACAACACTCAAGTCCCAAATTTATACAAACTTTTCTAGCATCAACATCTCTACTCTGCTAGATATAACATTTAGTAACTTGTCTGAGCAGGAGAGCTTTTAACAGCTTAAAGCAACTGTGTTACCCAGGGATTGCTGGATCACGTGTATAGTTCCATCTTCAGCTACATAGCTAACTTTAGCTACAAATGTTTTCTCATTAGGTAAGGGTGGAGAAAGGTAAGGTTCATCAATGGTCGTTTCCACCACAGGGTCTTCAGATATTGGAACAATGTTTTCCTCTCCAGTTACTGTCTTGTCTGACTCAGACACAGGTGCTGATATAACTTCTTGTACTGAAACATCTGCATTGTCAGCCAATTTTGTAGTTTCATTAACATCCATCAGGGAATCGTGTTTTTTGAACCTGCAAAAAAGTGTAGCAGGTATACCATCAATACATTAAGAAATTGTATCCATAATTCGACTACATTTGAAAAACATTTCACAGAGGGTTACAAAACAGTAGCATTTTTTAACTAAGAACCACAGAAACTTTGTATTCTTCTTAACAAAAAAACAACAAAAAAGTTTTTGTATCTCAGCTCTACAAAAGATATCACTCACTCCCTGTAACACATTCATTGCATAGTCTAGTAAAATTGGAACCAGACAATTTTATTTTACTGGACAATACTCTTTGACCCCATAACTCACACATTAGCATTTGTACACATGAATGCTTTGCAAATTGAAAAAAAATAAAAATAAAAACGCTCCTAAAACTAAAATGTCTGAGAATTTAAATTTTGGCAATTTTACACAAAGCACACATATTTGGTATTTATACTTAAGCGAACAAGAGACTTATATTTGGAATACATTTCTGGGGTTGCAGTAATTTCCTCAAAGTAATTTTGTGAAGAATCGTGGAAGTGTTTCATTTTTTTCTTATTCTCCACATTTTTGTTTGATATACAGATTACATACAATAAAGATATTTATTCCAGTATGCTACCACAATAAAGCCTTATTTATCCTGTTAAATACAATAAAATTGGACTGGTCTTGCCTTGATTATTGCAATCTTCTTCTCTCTGGCTTCCCTGACAAATGTCTCTCCCCCCTGAAATCTCTGCTGAATGCGGCGTTGCGCCTAATCTTCCTTTCCAGATGTTCCTCTTCCGCTGTCTTTCTCCACAAAGCCATTCATTGGCTCCCCAATTCCTCCAGAATACAATTCAAGTTGCTTATAAAGCCCCCACCCCTCCTACATCTCCAACCTTTGTCAAGAAATACTCCCCATTTTACTCAAGTCCTGTCAATGACCATTGCCTCTCCTCATCATCACCACCACCACACACTCCCGCCTTCAGGAATTTGCCCATGCTGCTCACTAGGGGCCTGATTCATTAAGGATCTTAACTAAAGAAATTTTATTTCAATCTCCTGGATAAAACCATGTTACAATGCAAGGGGTGCAAATTAGTATTTTGCTTTGCACATAAGTTAAATACTGTTTTTTCACGTAGCACACAAATACTTGATACCTCATTTTTACACTGAAATTTAAAGTTGATATTTGTGTGCTACATGAAAAAACAGTCCGTATTTAACTTATGTTGCAAAACAAAAATACTAATTTGCACCCCTTGCATTGTAACATGGTTTTGACCAGGAGACTGAAATAAGATGTTTCTCAAGTTAAGATCCTTAATGAACCAGGCCCTACATTTGGAAATTCCTGCCTTGCCCAAATAGACACACCTCAAACTTTGAATCTTTCAAACACACCTTTTCACACTTGCCTACCTGACCCCATCTCAAGACAATTTCCACCTCACAATTCACCTGTCTCTTTCACTTCTCCTCTATAGACTCTGCTTACTACCCTAACTATCAAAAGTTTGGCCCTCTTTACCTCTTATCTCCACATCCTCTTGCAAGGTTTCCTTTGTTCTAGTTGTGACTTTTCATGTAGTTTTCTCTATAGTCTCTTGTATTGATTTTTCCCGATTCTATGGTTTCACCTGTTCTATACTTATCTATATTTTTGCTATTGTTTGTCGATTGTGTGGCACCATATAAATAAATGATGATGATGACATAGTTGAATCGTTTCCATGTGAAAGCGGTGGATTGCTCCCTATTCAATTCACTGCAACCTGTCTCAGTGAGGACAATTGAATGCTTAGGATATGTCCAGAGGAACATTTTCACTCACTCTTTTTATTTAAGAACCCTATTCCGGTGAATGTAGAGGTGTTATCAGAGCATCTTGTTAGCATTTCCAAAATATCATCCCTTAAATTAAAAAGTCAATACATATGAACGAACACTAAACTATTAATACGTAAAATGGTAAGACTAAATAGACCAGTCAACAATATGCAGTGTCTCTGGGATATATTTTGAAAACAAATATCTTTATGTTCTGTATTTTAGCTGTACATGATGGGAAGCACCACATTTGATCCTAATTTTAGATTGCACATGTTTTTATTCGTACCCTTAAAACATTAAGTTGCACTTTCCAATATGAACTTTGCTCATCAGTAATTGTTGACAGGGAAAAAGAAAACACATTTTAAGTACATACCTTCTATCTCTCAATGCCAAGCCTTTTCTTATTAAGTGATCAGACACATCAACCAACTGGCCTGCTTCATTCTTGATTAAGATTCTAACAGGAAAAGGCCAATGTGATGCATTATCCTAAAGAAAATGAAGGAATATCAAAAGTGAAAACCATAAAATGATCTGAAAGACTGTGGTTTTATGGCTCTGCTATATACTAAAATGTCAAACATTGGGTGAATAAAGGGAGAGGATTTTTATACTCACCGTACAATATATTTGTATGAATCCATTTGGGGGACACTTCTTACCACAGGTTATAGAGGGCGCTGTACTGGGAGTAAGGCACTACTAAAACTAAAGAATTGTCTGCCCCCTTGTACCCGAGACCCTTCATTTTGTTAACTAACAAAGCCAATAGGATAGCACTGATAGTTCAAACAAACAAGAACGACACTCAACCGGAAAAGAGAACGAAAAACATAAAAACATAAAGGGGTGAAAGCACAGTGTCCCACAAATGTATTCAGAGTAACTGATTTTATGTTTAGCACAAAAATCCTCTTTTCTCATTCAATCCATTTGGGCAACTGCTTATCATGGAAACATTCCAAAACTGCCCCTAAGGATGAGTAAGCTCAGACACACGCACAGGATGCAAGCAAAACTTTTCGCCCAAGACTGCCATCTTTTGAAACAGACATTGAACCTGTAGAATCTGGTAAAGGTGTGGACGGAGGACCAGGATGCTGCCCGACAACTGTTCAACCGAGGCTCCATGCCGTGCTGCCTAGGAGGGACTCATCGATCTGGTAGAGTGGTCTATAACAACTTCCGGAATTGGACTTCCTCTTCATATATAGGCCTGACGGATGGTAGCCTTAATCCACCTCGTAACTGTCTGTTTCATTGGCATCCTCTATTTTGTGTGTAGTACAGAACAGGGAGGGTATCTGTTCTACACACAGGCTGATGAACCCACATAAATCCTCAAGGCCCTAGTCACATCCAATAGGTAGAGTGATCCCTCCCATCAACATGCCAGCGATAACAATATCTTAGTTGAGATTACATTTTGACACCATGTTGGGCTGGAGAGAAGCTGTGTTGTTGTTAAAGACAATAAATGGTGACCTGCAAGACAGAGCAGCCAATTCAGACACTCATTTAACTGAAGCGATGGCCAGCAAAAAGGACACCTTCCAGGTAAGAAACTTCAGGTCAATGGATTTCAGAGGTTCGAAAGGCAGGTTCTGTAGCTCCGAAAGGACCAAGTTCACTTCCCCCGGTGCAACTGGTGGAACAGAGGGTGGATGCACATGAAGAACCCCCTGAAGAAAGGTCTGGACCTCAGGTATAGTAGCCAGTTTTCTCTGAAAGAAGATAGAAAACTCAGACACCTGGACTTTGAGTGAGGCTTATCTCAACCCCCTGTCCAGACCATCCTGTAAGGACAAGAAGCAAGCCAATATAAAGAAAGAAGTGAGAATACCTTTATGTTAACAATGGGCTATGTACGTTTTCCACACTTTGTGGTTTCCTGAACTTGATCAAGGTCTGGATGACCACCTCTGATATAACCTTAGCAGAAAGAATCATGGCCTTAACCGTCATGCCACAGCCATGATGCTGACCAACTTAATTCAGATGGGTCTGTTCACTAAGAGGGACTGAGCCTGCAACAAAGCGTTGAGATCAGCTTGTAGACATTTATTGGCAAGTCGTGCTTCCCCCTTCGGGATCAAAGCTCCTGAAAACGGAGGTCCAGCATCACCGCTCCCCATTCCTACAGGCTAGCATCCATGGTTATGATTGCCCAGCCCCAGACAGAGAAGGTGAAGCCCTGGTTGAAATATTTCTTCATCGGCCACCACAAAAAGGACTGACGGGTCTGTGGCGACAGTTTGAAAAGCTGTGCTACCAAATTAGGATTGGACTTCAACTAGCTGGTTAGAGTTTCGTCCTGGAAAGTTTGTGAATGGAAGCGACCAAACTGCACTGCTTTGAAGCAAGATACCATCCTTCCCACCAGCTTCACATAATGGGAGACAACAAGGCCTTCAATTGTTTTTGAACGGCCTTAATATGCTACTCTAGCAATATTTAAAATTACTCTGACACCTTGTGTTGAAGAGTAGACCCAGAACAATTATAAGCTGGGAACAGACTGAAGTTTTGATGGTTTATCACCTAGCTGTGCGATTCCAGCATTTTCGCTGTTAAGCACAAGTGAGATGTGAGGTTTCCCCCTCAAACTTGAGAAGGCTGTGGTGTCCTTTCCATACTTAGTTGTGGCGAAACCCTTCCTCTATGTCCATGGAGGAGAGAAATTAGTCTTACTCCATGGAGTTTATTACAGATCATATGGACTCCATCCTGAATTTCTACACCTGCAAGTGTAAGTTTAGGGAATCAGGTTCAGGATGGGCAGGAAAGAAAATTCTGGTTTCTGTAAAATAAATTGGTTGAATAGTAGCCCAAATGACAACAGGAACTAGATAGCCCTTTGCAGGGCCAGTCTGCTGGCACTGTCTCTTGGAAGGGGAGTGGAAAGGAAACACTTGGGAGGTAGACCCAAAAGGTCCAAGATGTACCCTCTTTTCACTATGCTTCCCACCTAAACATCTGAAGAATGAATCCACAAAAGAACAGGAGCCAGATTCCCATCATTGAGCTATTTGGGAGGGGAACAGTCATGCGGATTGTTTTTCAGCGGCATTGGAACCAGGACGTCTGCCCACCCAAGCCAGCTTAGATCTTTGGTGAGCCCATCATGGTGCAAGGTCTAGCCCCTCATGGAAGGTCTTCTACTTTATTAGCCTTTGGGTTACTAACAGGAATAAATCTTTCCTCATGTGGCCTGAGACATAATCTTGTCCAGTTCTAGACTGAAAAGGACAGTCCCCTCAAAAAGTAAGGCCTCCAGAGTCTATTTGGACTCTGTATCTGCCTCCCATGTTCGAAGCCAGAGAGTTCGACTGGCTGCTACCACTAAGACTGAGGTTCTGGATAGCGTCACCTCCTTTACATGGTCCGCCGACTACATCAACTACGATCTAATCAATCCCAGATTGTATGCCCTCATTGAATTGAGCAGCCAATTTTTTCCCCCCTTTTTGTTTTTCAAAGCAGGTGCTAGAATGAGTCTGAGCGAGGAACCTGTTGTGACAAAGATGGATATTAAAAACCCTTTGCATTTCCTATTGTTGCGACCTTTTAAGGAACCCCTTAGATTGTACGCTCCTCTGAGCAGGGCCATCTCTCCTCCTGTTTCCACCACTTCTAACTCTGCTCTCCAGCTACTTAGCCCTCCTCCTCGAGGGTCCTCCACCCCACGTCCACTCTCGCTCCCTCCTACCCCCTGGGGGTCTCCCTGTCTTAAGCGCCATCCTTCTTGGGCCCCGTCATTTGCGGATCCTCCCTCCCCCTTCCCCGCCCTCTCTAGCTGTGCATTGAGCTAACTGAGTTGCTGTGTTTACTGTACTGTGCTGTCTCCCATTGTATTGTAATTTTGTTTGTCTCTGTACGGCGCTGCGGACGCCTTGTGGCGCCTTATAAATAAATATTAATAATAATAATAATAATAATAAAGCAGCATTCGCAACAGGAATCGTAGTAGTTTTCACAAGTCAACGGATGCAGTGTGAAGCCCTGGACAATGTTCTGCTCTGGCATTCATGTGAATGTTATTTTGACAAGTACCACCTGTCTAAACATTCAATGGCCTCTGTGAAGAAGATCATGCGCCTTGCCACACTGCAAAAATTGTTCAGGAATGGTTTGAGGAGCATGACATAGTGTTGAAGGTGCTGGGAACCCTTGGGACCTGGCATTCATGTGGATATTACTTTGACACGTACCAGCTACCTAAACATTGTTGCAGACCAAGTACACTCCTTCATGGCAATGGTATACCCTGATGGCAGTGGCCTCTTTCAGCAGGATAATGCACCCTGCGTTGACTTGGCCTCCAAATATCCCAGATCTCAATCAGATCGAGCATCTATGGGATGTACTGGAAAAACAAGTCAACCATGGAAGGCCCACCTCGCAACTTACAGGACTTAAAGGATCTGTTGGTATTAGAATTTTTAAGAACACAAAACCAAAGGATATTAAACTTAAATTAATACCATAGAATTCACAAAGTCATAATGTTTAAAAAAAACCAGTTATATCTAATTGACATAGAGAAGTAAGTGCAAAAAATCTTTGACACAAAGCCACAGAACTGTCAAAACTGGACTTGTATAACTTGACAAATGGGGAAAAGCTAGAAGTTTTGGATAAATAAAATGTATCTTCATTAACTCAAAATATACCATAAATGCCTTCTTGAACTTCCCACAGATATGGGAAACTGGCAGACAAAAACTGCCACGAAAAACACCAGCAGGATCATGAGAAACACCATTGGGTCACAGACCCATAGATGGGTAAGCTTATTACTCAGTCACAATGCCAATAGTTTTATTCCAGGTCAGAACCAATCGTTCTGCAAGATGCTTCCCTCATAGGTGTCTGAGAGACATATTCCACAAACAAAGTGGAGGCGCTGTTTTTCAAGGGTTGAGACCATGGACCCCTCCACTCTTACACAGTATTTGATGGTAATGCACGAGTTGGTCATAAATGAGGATATTAGTTCCTTTATAGAGCAAATTCTGTCCTGTGGGAGAAACACTTTCTGAAGTACCATCTTGAAATGGAGTCAAAAGAACACCATGAAGATCAATGGGTTAAGCGCTAATTTGGGCCTGTTTAAGATCTAACAATGAGGCTCTAGAAGCTAACTAGTAAGCTAAAGAAGGTGAAATTCCAGCTGGATCAGGCTATCACCAGAATATTGTCCAAATCAAGAGCAATGCAGAAACACCACCATAGAGGCCATAACACACACAAGTGAGTGCCCTAAACTGGAGGTAAGCTGCACAGAAAGCAAAGCAGAGGTCATTCTGGTGATCCTCCAATATTGAGATATTAAAGGTAGGCATCCTTAATATTCAAGGGTGAAAACATATTCCCTTATGGTTTGAATCACTGACAAACAATTCAATTGCTGCTTAAGAAAGAATTTGTTGGGACCTACAGATGAAAAACAGGTCAGAAGCAAACATTTCCATTTGGGCCCTGGGAAGATATTGGGGTAAAAACCCTGACCTCTCCGATAATTATTAACCCTTATTTAAAACAGCACTAAGATAAGATATTATGCAGGGCTATAAAGAAAATGTTTAGTCATTCACATAAGACACTGGTCCAGAGGAGCTTAAAGTCCAAATTCTCTACCACACAAAACTAACATTACCCTTCAAGCATGTTCAGCACTTGGGAGGCAGCAATGCTAACATCTGTGCCACAATGCTGGGTATGATAGGACAGTGCCACCATGTTGCACATGTTCTCACTCGCCATAGGGGGTTCTTATTTTGAAGGGCTTTATTATTTTAGCTGTGTTGCCACTGAGAAAGCAGCCTGGGACTGTGAATTTAGCTCTCTTACTGTTTCATGTTCAGTGAGTAAAATAAACTCAATGTAGTAATTTGTTCGGGTCTTCTCAAGTTCCGGACAAACCCTGTAAAAACGAGCATATACAAGGATATTTTGGAAGTATTATCTGGTGACCAAGATTTAAGCCAGTAGACACTGCAACACTAACTGGGGATACAGCCACTAGTTGTGCAGAATTAGGAGAAGTTTTCATCTGCGTGGGACGTGTCTAAGATATTAGAGACTGTGTCATTTTCCTACAAATTATTCCAGCCAATACAATTTGGAATTGGCTTTAGCGACCCAAGGGGCTTTAAAAGAGTGGTCTGTGTGCTTAACAAGAGGTGAAAAATAGGCTCTAATGCACCTAATCCATTTTACATCTTTTCTGAGGGGTCCCTAAAAGGATGCAGCACCTGGAATAGGACTCCAAAAGTGCATCTGTGCTTTTTCACTAACAACTACTCATTAAAGAGCTGAACTGGGTGAAACAAAACTGGGTATCAGGATTGTTTTGTATGCTTGCTTCTTTTTATTTCTAAAAGAAAGCAAGAGTGGTGACATTGATCCCGAATGTCCAGGGCTGAGCCCTGATAAGGCTGTCGACAAAATCATTTGCAAGGACAGACGCATTGGATTCCGGAGAAGCTATAGAACTGTGTAAGTCCCCATTTTCCTCATCTTCTCTAGTTTTGCTTTCTCTGCTCAAGGAAAGGTCCACTGCAACCTGTTTGAAACGGAATCCAAAAACCCAATCGGTGGAAACACTAGCGTTTGGGGAATCCTAAGGCATCTGCAGACATTCAGCTTTCCTTGAATGACCAAAAATGCCCCCCCAACAGAAAAGGCAAATAGACCAAAAATGGCTATAGATGGGGCACAATCTGGCACAGACCTGACACACTATCCTGCCAGCTGCTCAAATGTCTACATTATATTCAGCGCGGTGCTGCAAATCATTGTAACAATCAGATCGAGAAATAAAATATAAAAGTATTAATAGTTTAATGCAAAGTATTTTTTTTAAAGAATGGAGAGGATTTCTAGAGCAAACACACACCAATTAAATAAAAAAATGCACATGGACATGCATGTTATTTTCTGTCATCACATTTCTAGGTCAATAAAACCTGAGCAATTTAGAGGCTTAAACTCAAACTGCTGCATGCTTGCCTTAAGTTTAGAAATTTCCAGTTACAAAGTAAGAAAACGATGCAATTTTAACAACTCCGTGTTTTGTTTTAGCTATAAAATGTTCATTTCAGATTTTTTTTTTTTTTACTAGTGGCCAGATACGCACTGCAATCAAGCGTGGTCAGTCATATACATTATTCCGTAATGATCTGGAAATTGGAGAATATTTATATGTGGATGTAATTTAAAGCCAATGGCATAAATCATACATGTAATTAAGCATAATTATGTACATGAACATTTTCACAGTACTGACTTCAATTATCACTGTGGCTGTGGCTCCACTGAGATAATAGCACAGAAAGTCACAAGCTGTCGCTGTCCAGTTTTCACATCCACCAGCAGGCCTAATAAAATAAAATCAAAATACAAATAAAGCATAATTATACAGTCAAATAACACCATACGGACATAAGATATCCTAATAGGAATATGGTGGAGGAAAAGGCAGAAGTCATTTAATCTGTGTGTCAGCAATAAGGCTGATTGACTGGCTATGCAGTGACTTCCTGTGTCTGAGGACACAAGAAAATAGATCCTACCTGGCAGAGAGTGGGTCAAGCTCCACCAATACAGGTATATCAAGAGTTTTACTCTTAATGTACCTCCATTGGTGGAGCTTAACACCACAGCAATATCTGTATTTTAGGAAGGGTAAGAAGAAATATGTTGTGCAGAACATTGATAAAGCAGAGAGAAAAAAAGGTAACGCAATATCATACAGTGGTCACCAAGGCCCACCTCCTACAGCCACTGAGAAGATCTTCTGAATAGCTTGATGATGAGGGGGGAGATGGGGGCAAACTGAGGTGAGTCTGTGGCATATTTAAATGTAATTTAGCATATTTTAGGAATGATGCTCCAAATGACAAAAACAACACTTAACTGGATGAGAGAAAAGAGTTCTGTATAAGATATTTCCTAACTATACAATAATATTAACAGTTTATGTTATCTACATGTTGTCTGACAAGTATTTTATTATGAAAAACATACTTTATATCCATCAATGAGCACTCCAGACACATAGTACCATAAATCTTAAGGGTTTCATCTAAGGTTCTTAGATTTATAACATCCGTCACTTCTTCCATTCCAAAATCATAACAAAAAACCTAAAAAATATAAAAGCATTATACATTGACAAAGTAGAAAGCAAATAAAAACTACAGAAAAATGAAAAAGGGTCAGAATGAGTTATACACGAGAGGGACATTCCTTGAAAGGCATTTTCTACAATAAAAAACACTACATTCTTGGCCAAAACATATTGGCAAACTTGTACCACCCCCTCTTTATAACTCAAATTCCTCTAAACATAAGTTGAAATTAACAGCAGTATTTGGTCTCCACGATTCTCTCTATTAATATTACAAAAACTTTGTTTCTTATTCTGAATTTAATACTGTATATCCTTTTAAATCAGAAAATGAAAAGAAATGGCATATACAAAATTATTGATACCCTAGACCTAATATTTGGTAGCACAGCCTTTGGCCAAAATAACAGCAATCAACCACTTTCAATATCCATGCACGAGTTTCCTGCACTAATCTACTGGCAGTTGGTCCATTCTTTTTCTACAAAATGCTCCAGTTCTCCCAAATTTGAAGAGTGCCTTCTTGTAACTCCTGTATTCTGATCTAACTACAGATGTTATAAGGAATTTAGATGTGGCCACTTCAGAACACCCCTGGCATCTTGTCATGAACCATTCCACTTGGTGCTTTTTGAAGTGTGTTAGGGGGTCATTGCCCTGCTGGAAGACCCATGACTTTCGACTGAGCCCCAGCACTCTGAGACTGGGTTCAACATTGAGCTCCAAAATGGCCTGTCAAATATTTCATGTTCTCATGCACATGTTCAATGCACCAAGTGCCACATGCAGCACAGCAACCCCAAAATATGATTGAGCCTCTTTTATGTTTGACTGTAGGGAAGGTGTTCTTTTCTTTGAAAATTTAATTTTGCTCTCAGTAAACATAGGGGTAATGTGTTTTACCAAAAAAGTTCTAATTTGGTTGAAATCGTCCACATCACGTTCTCACAGAAGGAATTTGGCTTGTTCTGATGTGTTTTGGCAAACTCCAATGAGGCTTTCTTATGTCTCTCTCAGCAGTGTGGCCCTCCTACAATATTGAGCTGGTGACAGATGAAGCAAGAAGAAATAGTCATACCTTGTGACTGAAGATCAGATTGAATCTGTTTGGCAGTTGATCGTGGTGCTTTCTCAACCATTTAAACAATCCTCCGCTGCATTTTTCTTTTGCGCTCAAGCCGAGAGCACCGTGAGCTTTAAACTCCCTAACAACATTACGTACAGTGGAAACGGTAACATCAAGGTCTCTTGAGATTGATTTGTAGCCTTGACATTATCCATGCTTGGCTACAATCTTCTGTCTGACTTCCTCAGATAAATCTCTAGCTTTCTTTCTGGTCTTCATGCTCATTGCAGTACACAAGGAAACATAAACCCAGAGAATCAGTCCATTTCTCTATTCAAGCTCGTTCAGTGAGTGATTTTTATATTGCAGTCACCTGCTACTTGCCACAGGTGAGTTTAGTCCGGAAGAAAAGGAGAATCGACTGCCTGAAATCTAATTATTTCTATCTATTTCTAAAAAGCTGACTAAAGGTAATTTTGTCTAGCCCATTTAAAGATTTGTGTGTCGAATAAGCTATCTTTTCAGCAAGTTGTGCTTTATTCGACTGCAAACCAGTGGATACAAAAGTATTTTTTAATGTCAACAATTTTCTGGAACAAATGGTGCATTAATAGAAAAAACAGTAAGGGTGCCAATATTTTAGTTACAACTGTAATTGTCTCCTTTACTTGTTACAGCTACTTACTGGTAGATGTAACGAACTCCAAATTTTATCAGTCTTTCATTGGAGGACAGTGGTAATCATGACCCTTCACAAAACATCAGTCCTCCCCACCACTCATTTAATGAAATAGGATTCAAATTCTCAGGATGAATAAAAGTTCAAGCAGTCATCAGTTATTTCAATGTAGGAGCCAGAAAAGTCATGGGCTTGATATGGATTTAAGTTAAATTTCACGTCCAAGCCCTCTAAATAAGACTGTAAATAAGCATGCTATGTATGTATCATGGGGACCAGAAGTCACAAGAAACGTAAAAGGTCACAATGCTGACTGAATGTTACAGTGAGCCCTCAATATTCCATCACACTCCTAGACATGGTATTACATGGATAACCCACTGAAGTGAGAATGTCTATCTTTTATATTGTAAACTTATCAAAAAATCGCTTGCAGTAATATTGTGCCGAGTTTATAAAACAAAAATAACTTAAAATTATGCTGCCTAAAATAACATTAACGGTCAACATATAGTGGCACACATTGCTTAAAAACATTATTTTATAACTACAGAAATTGTTTACTAAAATAATGTGAACAGTAATTAAGCAACACTTACCTCCACTAATTTATCAGTTATTATATTTTTAATTTGTCCACGTCGCCACTTTTTATCAATCTGAAGCTGAACAGCCACCTGCATGTCAACCTGCCACTGCACATCTTCTTCCGGTTTTGAGCTTTCATACCTCTCAAACAAGTTTACTTGCAAACTGAAAAATTACATGAATGAACAAAAAGAATTATTTAAGTGCACATACTGTGATTTCTTTTAACCTTGAAAATATGTATGATATGATGATTACTAACACCACTGAACTAATGAATCAGAGGTTTACTAGTGGACTAATCAATCAAATTTATTGACCAAATTAAAAAAGCATTAGGAGGAAAGTGTCCTATGCTAGTCTGCCACAGAGTCGATTGAAAATTGGTGATGGTCTTTTAAAGATGTCCAGTTATTTGTTAAATCACATCACAAAATCAGAAACATTTGAAGAATATCAGATAAACAAGTATGCTCAAAAATTAGAAGCTATCCATTTTGGGCTCATTCACACATAATGCATGTTTTGGAGGAAAACACGAAAATGAATGTGTAGTTAAGATGTCTCATGAGTTGAATTTTTACTAATACAATCTATTGTACAGGTAGTACATGTTAACACATAACAAATAGGGTGTACTTCATTCTTAAATGTAAAAAGAACTAACATTTTAGAGCGCAATAGTATGAATGGCAATATTAATGCTTATTTGTTACATTTTTAATGTGCTTTTGAGTGAGAAGCACAAGAAAAACAGATAAGGTGAAAATGTATACATTCCTATATAGGAAAGATGTATACCTTTCCTGTATAGTAAGCTTAAAAATATTATTACTTAATAGTGACCCCCGCGGGATGTGTTCATTTATCAGAATATGGTATTTTCTCACTACCGAAGCTATCCAAAACATATTCACTACCTTGTAATCGGTCGCCTTGATTACCATAAACTTCCACCTTGCCCCTCCCAAGTCTATCCTCAATGCTGCTGCTCGTCTTGTTTTTCCTTCGCTGACAGTAGCTTAATTGGCTCTCTGTGGACTACGGAATTAAATTTAAACTCCTCACATTCAAAGCTCTCAATCAATCCCCCCCCCCCACACTTCTTGCTGCCCCCTCTGCTCCACCAATGATTGTCGCCTCACTACTTTACTGATTGCTTCTTCACACTACCGTCTCCAGGACTTCGCTGAAGCTGCTCCCCAGTTGTGGAACGATCTCATATCAGGTTGGCATCTACCCTACAAGCGTGCCGCTTAAGATTCATTTCTATATTCAAGCCTATCAGTCATCCTCCTATCTCCCTTGTCTCTGCTTTCACCACCACCCAATTTATGTCTTTCCCTTCCCTTTAGTATGTAAGCTCTGAGCAGCAGGGCCCTCTTTTCTTGTTTTCTCCATCTACTATACCATCACCCTTGTACCTCTTGAGCTCAGGTCTACTTCACGCTGGTCATTACTCACTGTCCCGTAAATAATTTGATCTGCATTTCAATGTTATCTGTATATTATCTGGACTTTGTATTTTTTTGTATCATGTAATGAGTAATGGATCATTGCATTCTGTATATGGCATGTACGCATTGCAGACCTTTTGTAGAAGTTTATAAATAAAAGATAATAAAATAATAATACTGTTACCAGCAGTATCGTAATTCCCTGGGTAAAAATGCTGCATAATACTCATAATTGCTGCTGGAATATATAGATGCATATGACCAAAATAAGTCGTCTAGACAAACAATATGCAAAATCACAACAACATGATTCTCCATCACCCACTTATGTGCACATCTAAGCCAATGCTAAAATGAGATAATGCAAAGTATTAGTGGGAAAGTCTAAATGTATACAGTCCAGGGAAAAACGCTGAATTTCTAGAGCGGGGTTTCCATATATGTGCTTCCGAAGAAAGAAAATAAATAAATAATAAAAATAATAAAATATATATCTACACACACACACACACACACACACACACACACACACACACACACACACACACACATCTTTTTGAAGGACATAGGTGTAACTGAAACAAAGAACATGTTTAACCCTATATCGCACAAAGCCATAGGGCCAGACCTAAATATTATTTTTTTAAATAAAAACAATGGATTACTAGATGCAACAAAAATCAAATGAATGTTTAATAATGAGCACACGTTGATTGACTACTCCCAAATACAAATCCATTCATGCAAAAAGGAGACAATAAAAAATAAAATATTACAAAGCAAATATAATTAAAGGTCATTATGTTGATCAGGTATAAACTAAGTGTATACAATTTAATTTTGCCCATAATGATCCATTTAGCTAATACAAGAAAAGCATGTTGTTTTATCAGCGCTCACCCAGTGTAACGTGGCAAACTAACAAACCAATAGATTAAAATACATTATATCAACTCATAATAAATTTACCTGAAAAGCAATCTAAATGGTAACTCATGCTGAGAGCCAAACCAGCATGTACATACAAAATCAGGTTGTGCACAGTGAGTGGTCATCTAATTACAAGACAGGAGAGTTTAGAACCACCCAAAGGATGTGAATCAAATATTAAGGCAACACCCACTTCAGTCTGTAATACCAAAGGAGTTCCCAAAGCACTAGAGAGAAAACTCCCTAAGTAGGAACGCATGAACTGCAGCAGGAACTCCTAATGAACAGCTATATATTAAAATCACACTAATTCTTCTATAAGGGCGATAATTTGGTCATCCATGTAATTGGTTTACCAGTTCCCAATAAGCTTTGAAAGTGAAGGAAGGATTGTTAAAATAACGACCAGGATTCCCAGAATTTGGGCCCCAAGTTCCAGTGAAGGGAAATAATAATTCTACACACAATGACGTTACAAAGAATTGCGTGTTTCCAACTTTGTGGCAGCAGTTTGGTGAAGGCCCTTTCCGGTTCCAGTATAACAATGCCCCGTGTACAACGCAAGGTTGATCAAAGAAGGATTTCCAGAGTTTGGTGTGGAAAAACTTGGCTGGCCTGCACAGAACCCTGACCTCAACCTCATCAAACACTCTGAGACCTTATTGCCAAAGGTCAGTGCTCGACTTCACTAAAGTTCTTGTAACTGAATGAATACGAATCCCAGCAGCCTAGTTCCAAAATCTATTGGAAAGCATTCGAAGAGTAGAGGTTGTTATAGCAGCAGGGAGGACCAACTTCATATTTCATGAATTTGGAATGATATGTTCAACAAGCACATATGTATGTGAGGTTTGGATGTCCCCATATTTCTGAACATGTAATTTAGTTATTATATGGATGATCTGTTTATATACGTTGAGGAGAAATTTGATTTAATCCCATCTGTGCTTCGATTTACCAGATTTCCACACTGCCGGTTATACATTTAATTAAGTGTGCTGTGTTTTCATTATCAGTGACCTTGTGTTACCTCAATAAATGGAGCACTGTATGAATTTATGCTTCTCCAATACATTAATTTATATATGCACTTAAGCTGGTGGTGGAACAAACATTTTCTAGAGGTTTTGCACACTGCAAGCCACAACACCTAATTATGATCCTTTACACCTATATACACCAGTGGCAACCTACACTATATGAACAAAAGTATTCACCAACAGGGACTGTAATGACATTGTATTCAAATACATATACTTTAATATGGAGTTGGTCCCCCTTGAGCAGTGAGACAGGCTTCCACTCTTCTAGGAAGGCTTTCCACAAGATGTTGAAGTGTTTCTGTGGGAATTTGTGACCATTCATTCTGTAAAGCATTTATGAGGTCAAGCACTGATGTTGGACGAAAAGGCCTGGCTTGCAATCTCCATTCCAATTCATCCCAAAGGTGTCCGGTGGGGTTGAGGTCAGTACTTGTCTGACGAAGCCCCAAAGGACAGAACAAGAGGGAAAAGGACAATACCTATAAACTCCAGAATTCTAACAAAGAAAACAGTGAAAGAACAAAGAACTGAACAAGAGCATAAACAGAGGGTGTTCGTTGTCCCCCCATGGATGGATGAGATAATATGAGTTTTTGCAATGGAGACATCCCAAAAGCTGGGTATGCTCAGAAGTCACGGTGCGCAGTACTTTATATCCAAAACTGACATCTCTGGGAGCAAAAGTATTAAACCTGTAGAACTTAGTGAAGGTGTGCACCAATAACCAGGTGGGTGGCTGGCACATGTATTCAGCGAAGGGTTCATGCCGTGAAATAGTCACCAATTGTTTTAGTGGAATGCACCCTCACATTTTCAGGGACAGGATGAAGTAATCGACCTGCCAAACGTTTGCTTAGACGCTGTCCAGCCTCTCTTGTAAATGTTGTAGAGGAACAAGTCATCGACCTGCGCAAAGCCTTAGTCCTGTTCACGTAGACGGTCAAGGTCCATACTAAGAGATCGAAGAGAGCTATCTTCTTATGGAGACATAAAAAAACAGTCTAAACCCAGAATAACGATTTTCTGATTCAGGTAGAACCTTCAAAACACTTTGTGCTGAAAGAAAGGCTTGGTCCAAAGTGCCACTCTGTCCTCATGTAAGATAAGAAATAGATCTAAAGCCCCCAGCTCCGAAACTTTTCTGGCAAAAGAGAAAGTCAACAGGAAATCTGTCTCCCAGATAAGGAATTTCAACTCCACCAAACCAAATTATTAGAGGGTACTGCAAGGGGTCTGCACAAGATTGAAAACCCGCTAAGCCACATAAGGGGTGTAAGCAGGCTGCACACGTGTCACTCACTGTAATAAAGATTGCACATAAGGTTATAAAAAAAAAAAAAAAAAAAAAAAAAAGCAAAGCCAGTTTCCTATCAAAGAAAACTGAAAGGGCCAAAACCTGGACCTTGAAAGAACTACGTTTTAAACCCTTTCCAGTCCGATATGCAGAAACTGCAGCTATCTATTCAACCACAAAGACGAGGTAGGAAACACTCTCCCAGATAAATCTGTCCTTGACTGAATTAAATAATCGACATTTACACTCTGTGTTCATGCTACGTGCAATGTGGAGATGGATTTTCTCTGCTCAAGACATGAACTTTGCAATTTCAACCATCATGGTTCATGAAACAAGAAAAGTGCTGAATTGCTTTCCACACTGCTTTTAATTCCAAGATATTTAAGAGAAGCTGTTCATCGCTTTGCAACCATGTCCCTTCTGCTATTTGTCTTTGACGGTGGGCTCCTCAGCCTCTGAGGCTAGAGAGTCTGTCGTATTATCCAATTTTGGGTTTGCCACGACGAGAGACTCTGTTGTTCAGGACCGTTTGATGGTATAAGTCAGAGAAAGTTGCTTGTGATACAACTGGGTTAGAAGTTCCAGCTGGAGACTCCATGTGTGCCACCTTGAAGTCCCATTCTTATTGAGAGTTGACGACGAGTCTCCATATCACATGCTGAGGAAAGGATCTTGATGCACCCGTCTTCTGACAGAGATACTTTGCTCTGTATGGTATTCATCTGGACCCTCAGAAACTTTATTTGTTATGATGGAATGAGATGACTTTTAGCCCTGATCAAAATCCAGTCATGCTATTGTAGAAGATGTATCACTTGTTCTGTAGTTGACCATGTGTTCTGAACTCCCTACCACAAGGATGTCATGCAGATAGGAACGTATCATCAGTTGTTATTTCTTTAACCCTGCCACCAGAGTGACTAACACCTTGGTAAAAGTTCTTGGTGATATACATTCAGGCTGAAGGGTAGGCAGGTGAACTAAAAGCGCTGGACCAAGACCTGAAACCTGAGGAATTTCGTGAGGTGAACTGCAACAAGCATATAAAAATAGACATCTTGAAGGTCTATGGACAATAGACAATGCCCTTTCGCAGATGATGATGAGGATAAAATTCACCGACTCAACATGAAAAGGTATGGAGTAAACCTGTGCAAATCTAGGACTGTGCGAAAGCAGCCTACTGACTTTCTGAAAAGAACAGTCTAAAATAAAAACCAGTGCCTTCTTGACCTGCAAGAACAAGATAAATTGCATGAACCTCTCAAGGATTGTAGAGTGCTTTGCAAGCCTATTAACACTATTACGGTTGACAGAGTCCTGGGGAGTATATTTACTAAACTGCGGGTTCGAAAAAGTAAAGATGTTGCCTATAGCAACCAATTAGATTTTAGCTGTCATTTAGTAGAATGCACTATATAAAGGAAAGCTATAATCTGATTGGTTGCTATAGGCAACATATCCACTTTTTCAAACCCGCAGTTTAATAAATATACCCCCTGGACTGGACAAAGAAATTCCTCCTGGGATACCAACAAATCTCTAGCTCCCATTTCTTACAATGTCCAACACCCATTAATCTGTCAGAGTGGGTGCATACACTTGCATACTTTGTGATTCTGGACACTACTGGTGTTAATGGGGACTGATCCAAACAACAGTCATTGTAGAGTTCTCTGATTTGTCCCTTCCTTTCTTTAGGTCTCAATGACCGAAAAAACAATATTAGAACTATTATCCACCAGGACCTATTCCTTATTAATAAATATGTCACCACCTGATGTACAGAGAAAACCCTTTCTATCGCGATCTTTAAAAATGGATTTATGAGTCTCTGTGGCAGTTGGTTCCTTGTCCATAACCATGGAGATAATGTGTGTCTCTTTAATCACCATATCTAAATTACAAATTCTAGTTATTGCTTTAAACCCTTTGGATTCACTACCAGAGGAATCTTCTAAAATTTCCAGAAGAATTAACCAGTATCTCTTCTTCAAGTCCATGCTTGTTTGAGACATTGATCTATTTAACTCTTGCATAGCACACAGAGCTTCCCAAGTCAAAAAAGATTCTCTCATCCAGGCTATGGAGCCATGTTGTTGCAGCCTTCTGTCCTTCTTCCTTTCCACAGGGTCTATAACAATACTGAAGAGACAGGACATTACTAACTAAAGAGTATATACATGAAGTATTAAGCACCGCTAACCTAGAGCCTTAGCTAGCTTGGGTGCCCTTCGGCTATTTGAGGTTTGGCTCCATACCACTGTCATATCCAATTGCTGCACATCAAACTATTGTGCCAAAATGTTTCCTATGGCAGGGTAGACTTTAGAGCAGTTCCCAGTCCTCCAGTCTCCATCTGGGTGCACTGCGACCTCTGACACAGCAACACATTTGAATTTCCTACACCAGGTCTGCTCCCAGAGGTATCAGACTGGTGATTCCCAGGTAGCCAGTCCTGTCCTCGGCTTAAACAACTGGATGATGCGTAGCAGAGACCCAAAAGCAGGCCCATGCACTATAGAAAACAATAAAACACTATCTGATTTAAATACTACTAGACAGGAAAATATATAGGAAAAAGGAGAAGCTAGCATTTTTACTTTTTTTTAACACTATTTATAAAGGAAAAAAATGAAAACATGAACAATAAGCAATCTAAAACAAACACACAGATTGTTTCCTTAGTTTTATTCTAATCTATGGGATAAAGGTGTACTAGGGGGATGAGGGCCAGTGGGGTAAGGTGGGTAGAAAAGAGGGGTGGAAGTGGACAGGTACAAAGCACTTATGAAATCAAACCAAATGCTAGACACAGGGTGACAGGTATATAACAGTTGTGACAGAAGTGCTAGGAAAGAAGTGAATGGCAGGTACACAAGTCCTAGATTCCTGACACTTGTATTTTAAAACACTGGATTGTTTGTCTCTGAGGAAAAACTTCTCAAAGTGTTTTCCCATTAGTAGGAAAATATGGTAAGGGTCTCTGGTGTTATGTATGGAGAGATAAGGGTAGGCTCCATACGTAAGGCATAGTCTCTCAGCAGCCTGATCAGGAGTTGCACCTGTGTTGTGCCTGTGAAAGGCTAATGTTAGGCAGTTCACTCACTCTCTCATTGTCTGGGGAGGAGATCAGACGGCTCCTGGGAGAAACTGCAACTTTTATCTGTGAGTTCCATTGTGTGGTTTAGGTGAGGGACACTAGGCCCCTCACTCGAGAGAGGGAATACCTCTGTATTCGTTAGTAGCCAGACGGCTAGGATTTTGTTTACATTTTGATCTGTTACAAGCTGGTGAATAAAACTAGCTGGGGCTATTGAACCTGAAACACTGGATTTATGTGATTTATCTGACGGAAGTGTAACTGTCCACCCCAGAGGACTGCATCTCCAGTACAATCTTGTTACATATGGTGGAGAATGCTAGCACTGCACTTTAATTCCAGACATAGAGAGAAAATTGTGTGAAAATTTAAAGAGACAGACACCTAATTTTGGGAAAAGACTGTATGTAACAAAGCCGTCCGCTGACTAAGGAGGCTACATTCTGCCCTTCCCCTGCACCAGGAGGAAACATGGAGGATTTGCTTAAAACGGTGATAGAAGTTACCAGGGGCAGCAGTTAGCTCTTGAGGAGTCCCGGGGGCAACTGCAAGCAGATACTGAGGAGTCCTGGGGGCAACTGCAAGCGGATACTGAGGAGTTCCGGGGGCAACTGCAAGCGGATACTGAGGAGTCCCAGGGGCAACTGCAAGCGGATATGAGGAGTCCCGGGGGCAACTGCAAGCGGATACTGAGGAGTCCCGGAGACAACAACATGCAGCTATCGTGACTCAGCAGGCAGCCATTGATGAGGCTCAGAGGCAACATCGCCAAGACCTAAAACAGCTGGAGCAGTCTTTTGCAGCCCTGTCTAGCAAGGCTTCCCAGGAGGTCACAATTAGCTCAAGCTGTTCGAGACCTTCAATCCAGCCAAAATATGGCCAAAAATTAAGAGAAATATTATTTATACTTTGCTCACCTCTTCAAACTTTCACTCTTATTTGGAATCTTCCCCTCATCCTTTAAACATGCTTTTGTTTCACCCATTTTTTAAAAAACAATTTTGAACCCACCTCACTCTCTAACTACCACCCCATTTGCAGTTGCAGTGTTATTTGTTTACTCTATTGCACTATTACACCATGTACTGTCTTGTTTGTCATCTGTACCTCATGTAGCACCCTATAAATGAAGAATATTAATAAGAAAACTAATAATAATACTTGATAAAAAGTATTAATTCTTTCAAAAACCAAGAAATCTCACTTGTGCACACTAGCTCTAGTCTGTATTTACCTCTTCAGAATGCTCTCTGTGGATAACCACTGTACAAAGATTTTGCTTGGAGATATGACATGACTAATAAGCACATCAAGCTCCTTTTGTTCAAACAGAGAAAAGGCATCCATGCACTTTTCCACTGTGTCCGGTAGCAGGTCAGTTACTGGATCCCATATTTCCTTCAGTGGCAGATGTTGGTCATTGGAACCTGGTGTGCTTAATAAACAGAGAACAGAAATAAATTTAAAATAGAATCTGCAGTTACGGTTTCCTGACAATCCAAAAAGAGAATTTTTTAATACTTCTTATTAAAATTATTTCTCATATAGCTAATTGAGTGACATAAGTACAACAGAAGAGTAAACAGTCATGAGAAGGTTGTAATTATAATGAAGATTTAACTCTTCCTTAGGTCTTACCCACAGGCATAATACTGAGCTAATCTGTTTAGTATCATGGAGATGACATTGGAGTAAAACAAATGGATGAATAGATGTTAACTATCTAAACAAGAAAAATAAAGTAAAGACCTCACAAATCCCTGTGACACAAGTGTCTAAACATACCACTGGAGTATAAACTACACAAACAAGTAATGGGAAATGTTTGTTTTCCAAAATGTAATCAGAAAACCAGGGAGTATGTAGAATCAGACATACCCCCAAAACACATACGATTACATTTATAAAAAATACCGTTAAGACCATATGGGTCCTTAGAACATTGTGGCAAACACAACCATAACTAAGCATGATTCAACACTATTAAAATTTGACGATATGCGTTGATGGCTAAATTGAACAGACCGTTTCAAGTTGTATGGTACAGAAAATCATTCAGCTTAAGCAAATACTCTCATTTCTTTCAAATCAACGCTCTAGCTCTCCAACAACTCCAGAACCAGCTCCAGATAATGAGGCATGAAATTTATGCTTTCTAATTAGGTAAAATAAATCAAAGCGACATTTCAGACCAACATGAAAACAGAAATTGCAGATGTTAAAGCAGCAATCTCTTGCTTGGGCAGCAGCCATAGTGGCGCGTTTGTGCTGAAAGTCGTTGTAGGTCAGTTTAACAACTCAAATCAGTGTGAGATCAGAAATGGATTGGAGAAGCTCAAGGACCTCGAGAATCTGTCCCGCACAATGATATTCTTGAAAGTCTACACTGTTGCTCTCTCCCAGTATCTTGAAGCATTATTTCCAAGAGGACTGGATTAACCACAAAGGGAGCTAATTGTTATTCACTACTATTCTACAATCGAAATAATCATTACAGCTCTGAGGGAAACCCAATTTATTCCATTTCAATTAATCAACCTCCAGCTTTTCAAAGATTTAGCTACCTCCATAATGCAGGAGATGATCTCCATAACTAAGTAGTGGAAACACGACAAAATCAAATACAGATGGTGCTTCACTTTCAAGTTGCAAATTGATTATGATGGTGTGGTGAAACGAGGTATTAATATCACCTTAACCAGCCTGTCCTTTGTTTCTCACAAAATGTGGATTATAGCATGTATTGTTCATAGCCATTGCTTTTGTTCCCCAGCCCAACAGAGTACAAATGCAGTGTCTAATTTTATGTGGATAAGGAGACATTGCAGCTCATTGAAATATGTATATTGATGATGTGGCAGTGAGGTTGCTATTCATTGTCCTTAAAGTGAAGCCATGGGGTAGGGATCAGGTTGCAAGATACAGGTGAGGGGAAAGGCTAATTAGTGTCCATTGTTCTCACAAGATTAGGCCAGACATGCCATCTAGCAGGGGAGTTCCTGTGTAAGTACAGCTAGTTTTGAGTTTTCGTTCTCTACCAATGGACTACAGCTGCAGCTAAGAGAAGACCTCCATGAGTCTTTAAATCAGGACATCCAGGTGATTGTAGCTTCTTAAGCTAGTGGGGTAAGGGACAGATGATGTGGTAAACCTGCCTGGCATTTATTTACTGTGTGTACATAATAATCTAGTGATTGTTTTTATTACAATAAATGTATTGCTTTACTTTCTAACTGCATTTGCCTGAGTGACTAATAAGAACCTTAGAAGGTACTGTGTAGGCTTCCCTGGCATAGAAAGGCACCCGTGGGTGGCCAGCCAGATTAAAGTGGGTAGAACTGGGCCAGAAAACCCGGTATCTTCACAGACCGTAAAGTCATCGCTGCAAAAAGGTACAAGGAAAGGCGTCAAACTCCTAAAGCAGTTGGGCATTCTCATTTAACTGAACAAATCCTACACTGAAATTGTAATATTTTTATTGCAGAGCACTGAAACTTGAAAATTATTTGTTTCTTTTCTTTAGGCAAGTATTATAACATATTTCAGGAATTTATTTTACTTTTATATTTCAGGGTCATAATTTGCAACAATGACAGCTTTGGGGGATGTATTAACTTTATTAACTGTATGGGAACGATTTTGTCCCATTCTTTCATTAATAATCACCCCCCCTCCCTATTTTCAGGACTTTGACTGAAAAATTGTAGACCACTCACCTTTCCGTTCTTGAGACAATCAAATGTAAGATTGGCCTACTGTTTGGGGCCACTGTCCTGCTGAAAGATTAGTTTTCACTCAAGCTTCAGTTATTTTTTTTTAAAAGACTGAAAAAGTTCCCTTGCAGTAATTAAATGTAATGCGCACCATTATTCCGTTCTTCCATTTTATTAAGATGCCCAGTCCCTGCTGATGAAAAGCAGCCCCAGAGCATAAAGTTACGAGCAAAAAAACTACACTGGAGGAATGGTGGTTTTTGAGGCGTTTGGCAGTATTACATTTATACCACATATATTTCTTTGAACTCTGGCCAAAAAGGTCTCTATCGTCTCTTGAGATCACAAAATGATTTCCCACATTGTAGTTGGGTGCCTCTCGTGCATTTTTGGCAAACGCCAGACGTGTGCTTAAATGTTTTTTGAGTAAAAACTTTCACTTTCATCCAATCTGGGGGACACTGCTACCATGGAGTTGTATTACGGGACAAAGGAGTTGGCACTTAAAATCGTTAATTGTTTAATGTAACTTGTTGTCTTCTCTGCAACGACCTGTAGCTCCCCAGTGATTTTTAAGTGGCCAAAGAGTTGGGCTTATTGATGGGACTGTTCTACAGTCTTTACAGTTACTGTCTACTTTTTATTTTTATCTTATTCATATTTATCTAGCTATGTGTGCTGCTTAGCAGCACACATCCAGAGCAGTGTCTGCTGTGGCTTTAGAGGATTCTAAAGGCAAACCTTCACTGTCACTTAGAAGGAGAGCTACACGGCTTTCCCTAATGAGCCATGTGTTGAGTGATCAGTGACTTTAAAACCTTCTTTTGCATTACTTGCTCCCCAAAAAAATAAAAAAGAAATTAAAAAACAAAGTCAGACAAGGGAAAGACACTCCGGACAAAATATTTCACCTGTTCTAGTGTAAAACAAAGCTTGCCAGTGGACAACAGGACTCAGTTGCAGTCTGTGAGGCTAGTGGTTGAGATGAGCAGGCCCCATTTAACGCAACACCCCAGGCGGAGGAACCTGTGTGGGAAACTACGCTGGCACAGCCAGTAGTGGCACTTGTTCAATTGGTATGCCATCCTGCAGAGATCCCTTCAACTCTCTCTCCTTCTCCCTTTCTAGTGGTCCCATTTGCAACGGTTCTGGTACCAGTTGCTTCTGAGGAGCATGGACTGGGCCCTTCTGGCCCATCGTCTACTCCCACTATCTGGGGTAAACCTCATTGTTTGGGTGCCTGGACTAGATGAATAGGTTCCTAGACTCCCCCAGACATCAGGCGCCATAAGGTCCACTCATCCTCTCCTTACAGTCTCAGACTCGGATGGATCTTTGATCTTGTGAGGAAGAGGGTGACCGGCTTGAAGACTCAGACTCCCCTCCAGTTGGGGACTTGGAGGTACCTTCCAGGAGTCGGGGCGTTGAGGATCTGGTCCTGGCAGTGCATCAGACCTTAGACATTTTAGATTTAGACGAACCTCGGTCGACTGACAGTGGATTGTTTGTTGTCTCCCGTCTGCAGAACATACAGATACACCTGGAAAAAGCCAGATCGAAACTTCATCCACCCTCGCAGATTCCCTGGTCAATATCCCTTTCAGTCAATGAGATGGCCTGCAGGGAACAGATGCCTAAGGTGGATACACCGGTGGCTCAAATGACCCGTCATACGACCCTTCCAGTGCCTGGTTCGGTAGCCGTTAAAGATAGCATGGACCGAAAGGTAGAGGGTGTTCTCAAGTCCATTTATGGAGCGTTTAGCACTCAGACCCACGATGTTCTCAACTTGGGTCGCTAGGACGAGATGGAGACCTGAGCTGACCAACTGGTAGAGGGTCTACAGGAGTTATTTCCTGGGGCTCTGCATTTAAAGGAGTCGAGCTATCTTTATGATGCATTGCAAAACACAGCTTCCGTTTCTTCATCTGTCTCAGCATCTTCAGTTGTGGCGAGGAGGACTCTCTGGTTGCGCTCCAAGGACATGGAAGCGGAGTCAAAAAGGTTCCTGGAGGCTCTTTTCCTACTCGGGTTCAGTACACATTTGGGCCAGAATTGGATAACATGATCTGTGAGGCCACGGGAGAGAGGAGTGCTTTCCTCCAAATGAATGCCCAAAAATTCCATGTCCCTAGATTTGGATACTTTCGCCAGCCCCTTTCTCGGAGTCAGTCTTCCAGAGGTAGACCTCTTGCAGCCAGGGGTAACTACCAGAAGCGCAGATCTCCCTATCTAGCAAGCCATCCAGGGACCAAGCTGCCTGATAAGCCTGCAGCCTGACAGTGTCCCCTCCCCTTCTCGCAGCCACGTTGGTCGGATATGCCTACTGCTGTTCGGAGACCAATGGGCGGTTTTTTACCAAGGCCAGTGGACCTTGGGGATCAAGCTGGTCAGCTACCAAACAAGACTACTGCCAGGTGGATTACGTCTACTATCAAGCAGGCCTATGCGAGTTCCAAACGCCCTGTGCCTAGTCATGATGCTACGCGTTCCATTCGTTCTGTCGGGGCCTCTTGGGCAGCGCGCAATGGGATTCTGCGATTTAGCTCTGCCAGGCGGCCACTTGATCCTCTGTCCACACCTTTTATCCGGTTTCATGCTTTTGTGTCTTCTGATGCTAGTTTTGTAAGAGCTTACCGTCCCTTGGGGAGCTGATTTAAAACGTTGCCATGGTAGCAATGTCCCTCAGATTGGATGAAAGAGAAAAAAAGATTTTTATAATTACAATAAATCTGTTTCTCAGATTCCATTTGTGCCACCCTGCCATGCAGACCAGTTGTTAGGGATCAGCAGGTTGTTCCCTGCATCTTTACTTTTAATTAAGCCTGACATGCTGTGCAGGTGTATCTCCCACTGAAGAACTGTTTCTGCATCCTTGCTTTCAATTAGTTCCTAAGTGGCATGCAGGTGAGCCTTCCTCTGAATAGTAGATTGGTCAGCTGCACTTTTTAAGACCTACAAACCTTTGCCAGTGATACCGCTAGTTTCCTGGTCCCTGTTCAAATTGTTCCTGGCTCTGCATTAATTTGTCTCCTTATACCTGGATTGCATCATACACATCTGCAGAATCATCAAGCACAGACTGCGGTAACTATGCACTGCACTGTTGTGGGGAACTATGCATTGCACTCTTGTGGGTGTTGCAAAGAATACTGGACTGTGTGTATATCTGCACCAGTATTATTTCAGAGACATTGTTCATTCCATGCACCGTATAATATGCACCAGTATTTCTACAGGCATATTGTTTATTTCAGGAATGCAACAAAAGACTGTCATACTATTGCATAAATCTTGGATTTCATTGTGGCATTTACTATCCCTGAATTACCTCAGAACTTGAGCTTTTCCGGTCTGCTCTTTATACTGCAACAAGCTCCATAACATTTTTTTAATACAACATAATCTTGCTATTCCTGTGACTTTCTAACACCAGTTATATGCAGCTCTCTTGATATGGTTGACTGTTGCACCTTTTATTACAGTCTCAGCTACAGAACTCTGTAGCTCCTTCAAAGTGATTGTTGGGCTCTCTGTGGTTTCTCTCACAAGTCACCTTGTTTGAGCAGAATGTTTTTAAGGGACAACCTTTTCTAGGCAGTGTCTGTGTGGTTTGGTGTAAGTTCCACTACCTTATTGAACTAACAATGCCCATTTCCACACACCTACTGTTTTGCACCCTAATTTATGCATTTGTATTACTTTATAACTTCTTTGGGATGCTCTAAAATTTTCCTTATGACAATTGTTCTTCAGATTCCTAATCTGAATAAAGATCCTTTAACTGGCTTATTCAGAAAATGTAGCAGTTAATTTAATGATTCACCAATAGAGGCCATCTTCAGAGGTTTTTGTAACATAATTAAAAATTAAATTTTTTAAAAAAAACAAACAAAACCAAATTGAATACAAATGCTATGAAAAAAATATTACAGATGACAAAATTCCAATGTAGACTTTGTTATTCAAGAGAATTAGAGGACTGGTTGGAGTCTGAATACTACAAGGTGCTGTATATAAAACCCCGGCAAGCACAGCAAGATTTCAATGTTATAATAATTCAAAAAGGTTTTACAAATTGTAGCACACTGTGTTAATAAAATAAGGGGAATCGTGGATTCTGAACGGTTTAGTTCCAATAGAAAAAAATTGTCATTGATGCAGAATTAAGTGTACACACATTTTGCAAATTAAAGAAACCTTGGGTGCCACTGGGTATGTAGTAACTAACGTACACATTCCCAGGAGGTCAATTAAAAATATTGCTTGTAGGAGATTGTATTCGATATGTAACTTGATCTAACATGTTAAAAAAAAGGAAAACAGCAAACAAAATACTTGATTCTAGCTTTTGGAGGAAATAACTTACCGAGGTATAAAAGAAGCAACATTTTCCTTAACCAGCAAGCTGTTTATACTGGTCTCTGTTGATGGGTTAACATGGAATAGTTCAACAGAGAGTTTGTTGTCAAGCAGAACACCTAAAAAAACACAAAATACAAAAAAAAAAAAAAAAATTACCATACTGAATTGTATAAAAATGTATTTTAGGGTTATTAACAAAACAATATAAAAAAAAACAAGCAAACAGTCTTTAATTAAGGAGGCTTGACACATGAGCACCATATACCTTGCAAACACCAGTAATTTAAATCTCTGAGAATATAAACAATCTACTGAAAAATTTTGACCATGTAGCTTGCATGTGGAACATCCGCCATTATAATTTTAGAGATTTTCATTTATTATCCCATGGAGAAAATAACTGAAGCAACATTTGAATTATATCAAACAACTGATAAAACAGACTTAAAATACTAAACCTTATACTACAAATAAAAAGTACAAACATCTTGATAAATATATTTTTTCTCTTTATAAATAACCTATTAGCATTTTTACCCTCACTCCAGTCCTCATTCACCATTCCTGTACCCAGCATTTTGTGAAAATAAACTTAGCATTTTTTTTTTCTTTAAAAAGTCTCTCAGTCAAGAGAATAGAAATTTGTTCGAGAAGAATATTCTGAAGCATTTGAGCACTTAAAAAATAATAAACAAGAAAAAAATACATCCGAACATACCCTAATAAACAAGTCTGTTTTCATATAATTGAGCCAATCATGCTTCTCAACCAACCTGGATGAGATACTGTTGATAAGCTTTTTTTTATATTAAATGGAAGGACCACTTCCAGCTTCATTGTCCGTTAATGCATTAAAGTGACTGCCCTCTTTTAAAAGAGGGCAACCCCGAGTCTCTAGGTGCCAGGAAGCAGGAGAAATGACACTCATAGTGCCCTCCCCCCCAGGCAGTGGAATGTAGGTGTGCACTTGAATGTGAAAGGCTAACACATAGGTGCATATTGAATACAAAACGGCATCCGCAATTTTTTACAGTTTCGCAAGGGAGCCTTTAAAGTCTTGGTATCCGCTTCAAGAGTGAGATTCAAAATAATCCCTGGATCAGCACCTTTGTAGTCCTAGTTTTAGTGAATATGTAACTGTTAATGACAATATCTAAACACTGAACAAGCCCAAGCCAACAAAGCGATAAATACTGTACCTATTGAAGTACACTTCAAACGTTTATAGGACGTCAATTCTTCAAACAGGTTACATGCCTCCAAGCTCCACCGAGGTGCATCATTAATAGGTTGAATACATGCAAGTCTACAGCAAATCGCCTATCAATAGTTAAGATGAATATGAATTTGAGATAACGATAAAAGTAAAAAATACATATACAGGCATTTTCAATTCGGTTTCCATCATGAATAAATACAATCAGAAATCACTGATCTCCACGGAAAGTGTACTGCAGTACAAAATGATACTTTTTATAAGTGCAAGACAGAGATTATACACTTCCAATAATGTTGGTGCATCCAGTACTTAAAAAAAAGTTTAAAAACAGCTAGCTTACCACAAATATCAATTATTATTGATTGGATCAAATTAAGCTCCCAAATTTTGCCAGAAAGGATCTGGAAATATCAATAAACACATATACATTTTTTGTACTGGTAAAACAAAAAACATTATAAACCAAATAAAAAGCTTTGCCGGTCAATAAGAAAAAATAATATTCAATTCTGCCTTGTGAATAATCAACAAATGTTTCTTCTAATATAATATATAAATAGGTTTAACAACAACAATAATTACATTTAATATATTAAAAAACAGAAAGGGGGTATATACACATTTTCAATCATATCTTAAAAACCATCCCAATGTACTTATATCCACATAATTAACATTTTATATATGCAGAATGCAAGTATCCTAATATAGCAATAAGAATATGTGTTTGATTGGTCTTGGCATATACATTAATTTTCAGTTAAAGATTGCAATAACTGGGGTTACTTTGAGCCAAAGAGTAATTCTACCTATTAAACTGAATAATTAGTTTAAGTCTTACAGTGTGAGTGACATTAGGTAGTGTAAAAGAAGGACAAGAAGAGGAAGAAAAGAAAAACAGAGTGAAGTAGTAGAGGGGGCAGGAGAGACGATATTACATTAGAACCACAATTGTAAGCACAAGCATATTTGAATTGAATGAGGTCTGAGAATTCAGACACAGCTGACCATGCAAAACACACGGATATTTTCAAAGTATATAATTAGAGATGCACAGGCTCGGTTCCCTGAAAACCGCACACACCCGAACTTAGCAGATCCGAGTACCGAGCCGAGGTGGTTCGGTACTTTCGCGCGCCCTCGGAATTGAAAACAGGGCAAACCGTCATTGTTACGTTGTCGGATCTTGCGAGTTTCGGATCCTATAAGTACCGCCCTTCACAGCGATCCAGCGCTATTTCACAGAGGTACACAGAAGAGGTAGCAGAGTTCTTGGCAGTCTCTAGTGCAGTTGGGCTGCCATAGGTAGAAAAGAGGAGGGGTAGCAGTGTTCTTCAAAGTCTCCAGTGACAATCAGGAGAGCTCCATTGTTAATTGTCATTGCTGAAATAGAAATAAGAGGATTTATGTACTCACGTTAAATCCGTTTCTCTGATTCCGTCTGGGGGACACTGCTTACCATGGGTTGTGGAGGGAGCTTGGGGAGTTGGCACCTAACTAGTTAACTTTAGTACTGCCGACAGACTTCTCCCCTCTACAATCCCCCTGCCCCCTCTTGTTCAGTTAATTCAGTGGATACAAATACATTAAACTGGTAAAATTTTGTAAATGTATGGACAGAAGACCAAGTGGCTGCCCTGCAAAGCTGGTCTGCAGAAGCCCGATTTCTTACTGCCCACGACGCCCCTACCGATCTGGTGGAATGGGCGGTTAGTCTCTCCGGCACAGGACGGTTAGCCCTTATGTAAGCCTGTTTAATGGTTGCCGTTATCCATCTTGCAATGGACTGTTTAGAGGCTGGCCAGCCTCTCTTATTGGCATCATAAAGAACAAATAGAGAATCGGTACGTCAAATCAGAGAAGTTCTTTTGACATAAATGCGTAGAGCCCTAACCACATCTAACTTTTCCATAGATTGCTGATCCGAATGGGAAGTAGATGAAAAGACCGGAACTACAATTTCCTGGTTCAGGTGAAAGGCCAAAACTACCTTAGGAACGAAGGAAGGAAGGGTTCTCAACACTGCTCTGTCGTCGTGGAAAACCAAGTATGGTTCCCTGCAAGACAGATCTCCTAGTTCCGACACCCTACGCGCAGATGCAATAGCCAAAAGAAAGAGGACCTTCCAGGTCAACCACTTCAAATCTGCGCCAATTAAAGGTTCAAAGGGAGGTCCTTTAAGCATATCCAGCACCAGGTTAAGATCCCATGGTGCTGTGGGCGGAACATAGGGAGGTTGAATATGCAGGACTCCCTGAAGGAAAGTCCTGATATCTGGTAAATCCGCTAGTTTCAGATGAAAAAACACTGAAAGAGCCGATACCTGAACTTTAAGGGAACCTAATCGAAGCCCTGCCTCCAGGCCATTCTGAAGGAAAGCCAACAAGCGAGGGAGACGAAAGGAAGACGAGGGACAGGTCCTATTTTCGCACCATCTGATGTAAGCTCTTCAAATTCGATGATATATGCGAGCTGAAACTGGATTTCTGGCTCGCATTAAAGTGTCTACTACTCTGGGGGAAAAACCTCTAGCCCTCCAGAGGCTGGCTTCTGCAGCCATGCCGTTAAACTGAGCTGAGGTAAATTCTGGTGACGGAAGGAACCCTGCAGAAGCAGGTCGTCTCGAGATGGAAGAGGAATTCCTCGTCCTTCCGCCTTAGAGATTATGTCCGCGTACCAGACTCGGCGCGGCCATGAGGGAGCTATTAGAATTACTGGCAGACCCCCCTGTCTTACTCGTCTGAGTACCCAAGGAAGCATGGGAATCGGAGGAAATAGGTATCCCAACCTGAATTCCCATGACATCATCATGACGTCCACTGCCACCGCTAAGGGGTCTCTTGCCCTTGCGCAGAACCTGTGAACCTTTCTGTTGTGTCTGGAGGCCATGAGATCTAGGCCCGGAAAACCCCACCTCTGAACCAGGGACTGGAAAACTTCCGGATGGAGTGACCACTCCCCCGGCATCATCTGGTTTCGACTTAAGTAGTTGGCCTCCCAATTTCTTATTCCTGGAATGAAAACTGCGGAGATGGCAGGGACATATTGTTCTGCCCAAACCAAAATTTGAGCGGCAATCTTCATTGCAGCTACACTCTTGGTTCCTCCCTGCCTGTTGACATATGCCACGGCTGTAGCATTGTCGGACTGGACTCTGACTGGGTGGTTCTGGAGGAGGGACTGGGCCCCCCAGAGGGCTAAAAGAATAGCCTTCAGCTCCAGCACATTGATAGATAAGGCTACTTCCTGAACCGACCAAAGTCCCTGGAGTCGGAGGTGCAGGATTACCGCCCCCCCCCCAACCTTTTAGGCTGGCGTCCGTCGTGGCTATGATCCATGAGCATGGAGCGAAGGATCTGCCCACCCTCAAAAGATCCAGGACTAGCCACCACTGGAGCGATTCTATCATCCTTGGGGATAGAGATATTTTCTGGAGATCCAAGCGTAGGTGGGATCCCGACCATTTGCTTAATAGATCCCACTGAAAACATCGGGAATGAGCTCGACCGAATGGAAGGGTCTCGAAGGAGGCTACCATCTTTCCCAGCAACCGCATGCACAAGTGCATTGAGGGGCTGGGAGAAGTCAAGACCTGAGTTGTTATACTCTGAATAGAACTGATCTTCTCAACGGGCAGGAATACCTTTTGCTGACTGGTGTCCATAATGAGCCCTAGGAAAACCATGCGTTGACACGGGATCATCTGAGATTTCCTTAGGTTTATTAGCCATCCATGGCCCTTGAGAACTGCCAAGGAGAGGGATAAGTGATGCCTTAAGCCAGTCTCCGAGAAAGATTTGATGAGCAGGTCGTTCCAAATAAGGTACTACCTGAACTCCCTGTAGGTGAAGACATGCTGCCATAACTGACATGATCTTCGTAAAAACCCTCGGCGCTGTGGAGAGGCCGAATGGGAGGGCCCGAAACTGATAGTGGGAGGATCCCACTGTGAATCTCAGGAGGGATTGATGGTGGATCCAAATGGGAACGTGGAGGTAAGCGTCCTTTATATCTATGGACGCCAAAAACTGATCCTTCTCTAAGCCGTTTATCACTGACCTCAGGGATTCCATCCGAAACTTGTCAATCCCTTAAGTGCACATTGAGGCCTTTTAAGTTTAAGATGGGCCGAAAGGAGCCGTCCAGCTTTTTGACCAGAAACAGGTTTGAATAGAAGCCCTGTCCTTTCTGGTAGTTTGGGACCCTGCTGATAACTCTCTGAGAAAGAAGAGAGGCGACACAATCCTGAATTGCCTGGCGTCTTGATGGATCTCGGGGTAACGGGGTCAAGAAGAAACGATGTGGAGCTGTGTCCAATAGGTCTATCCTGTACCCCTCTGATATAATGCCCCGAATCCAAGGATCTGAAGAGGACGCTGTCCATTGTTCTTGAAACAAAGACAGACGTCCCCACCTCAGGCACCCCCTCCAAAGAAACAGGGTGGATGTCAGGATGCAGGCTTCTCCTGGGTCTTGGGAGTATGACGCCTACCTGCAAACGAGGATCTCCCCCTGGCAGAGGAGCCCCGAGATTTGGGATGCCTGCCTCTGAAGGACTGACCCCTAGGTAAGGAAGTCCCCCGAAAGGGCTGTCGAAAGGAACTGACCCAAGGGTTACGGCTCCTACTAGGGAATACCGGCAAGGAATTGTTTTTATCCCCTGTTGCCTGTGCGATCAGGGTATCCAATTCCGGGCCGAACAAACCTGCAGCAGAAAAAGGAATGATTTCCAAGGACTTTTTTGATTCCGCATCCCCTTCCCAGGATTTCAGCCATAACGTCCTTCTAGCAGAAATAGATGCAGCCTGGATAGAAGATGAAACAGCTGCAGTATTTTGGGCCGCCTCATAAAGGTACCCCGATGCCTCCTTTAAATGCAAAACCAGGGGGAGTAAGTCAGAGTCCTGTAAGGCCTCTGCTAACTGGTCTGCCTATGTTTCCATGGCTTTAGCCACCCAAGCTGAAGCAAATGTGGGTCTAAAGGAAGAACCCGCAGCTGCAAATATAGATTTCAGCTGAGATTCTACCCTACGATCATTGGCATCCTGCAGAGATGCTGAACCCGTTGGGAGTAAGGTGTGTTTGGCCAATCGGGCAATTGGAATATCGACCTTTGGAATAGTCTCCCAGCGTGCTGTATTTTCCTCTTGTAACGGATACAGGGAGGAGAATCTTTTAGGTACAGAGAACCTTTTATCAGGCTGTTTCCAGGCTCCTTCAGCAATATCCTTAAGCTCTACAGAAGGTTGAAAACGGCTAGCCTTTCTTTTGGCCTTCTTAAAGAGACTTCTGTCTCTAGGAATAGGCTCCTCCGGTTCTGGGAGGTCCAAAGCTTGTCTTACTGCTAAAACCAAATCATTAATAAATTGGCTTTTAGAACTTTCTTCGTGACTCAAAGGTTGAACCTGGTCAGGATCAGAATTAATTTCCCCTTCTTCCTCTGAAAACTCCTCAGAGTCTGAAAGGACCATAAGGGAGTTATCCGACATATGACGCTTTCTTTTAGAAGGCGGGATGTTAGGGGATTCAAGTAACTGTGTCAGCTTATCCAATCCCCTTCTAACTGCTGTGGACCATGGCGGTTCTGTGGGAACAGAGGCCTGGTCCGTCTGTAAAGAGGAAGGCCCTGGCATAGAGGCTCCAATAGAACCTGTGGCAGTAGGGAGGCCCAGCTGTGTACTAGGATTATTGGCCACCGAGGTTACAACACTAGACCACAACAGATTGGATTGGCAAACCATCTGAGCTAAAGAGGAAACGGACTGTGATAGGGAGGCCACCCAGGCCGGTTCCTCAGTCGGTGGGGCTGACACCTGCTGGGTTTGCGCAGATGGGACCTCTGCTTCGCAGGCAGAGCATAGCGCCAACGGGTCCTTCTGGCCATTAGGTAATTTAACATGACATTTAGAACATGTAAAATATTTTGCAATAGGGCCCTTTCCCTTATCTGACATTTCTTAATAAAGGAAGGCACACCAAACACACAGACTAAAATTGTTATTAAATTTAGCTGAGTAGAGAGAGAGAGAGAGAGAGATATAATGTGTGGAGAGAGAGAAGTGAACTACAAGTAATCAACCAATCTATACATAAACTCTGTACTTGTAAAAAAAAAATTTTAAAACACAAAAAACATAAGCAAGTAGGAGACTATAAAATAACCCCTACTAGCCCACTTGTACACAGCAGTACACAATATGTGTTTAAATAAATCAATACTTAGCCCAAAGGCCAAATAGGGGAGAAGTCCAGCAGCAGTATCCTGGTGTCTGCTCCCTCAGCTCTGATCTCTCTCTTCCCAGGCTTCTCCTTGGCGCCAGAAGACTGGAACAGACCATCTCTCTCTGGAAGGAGGGGGGTGAGCTCTATGTCTTAGCTCCCCCCCTCTTCAGTAATGCTGTCCCTGCAGCTCCAAATCTGGGAGAAAAAAACGGGGTTAATGTGGCAGAGTTAAGGAGACTTCCAGGGGAGGTCTCCGCAGCGGAAGATACCCGATGCCCCCTCCTATGCATGAGGGGGGATCCTGGTATAGCCCCCTTCCTCCTCTCCTTAATAGTGCTGTTTCCCCTTCTTGATCCGGATCCAAGATAGCCGCCGCTATAATAGATATCCGATAACCAGCGCTCTATGCCTGCAGTGGCAGCGCCGGTTATCGGGGAGGCTCCAGGAGTGACAGCGGTCCGGTGAGACCGCTTGTCACTCCAAATTCAGGCACCCATTCTGTCCATCCCTGTCAGTGAGAGCCGCTGGCTCTCATCTGAGCAGGGGAGTGCCTGCCGCTGTTCTGCTGTGTGTGTTCTCTATAGCAGAACACACACCAGCACTGCCACCTGTTAAAAAATAAAATTTTCAAATAAAGAAACTGAAATAAAAGAAAAAATTACTAGCAGTACATTAACGCTGCCCAACTCACAGGCACCTAAAAAAACTGGACAAGAGGGGGCAGGGGGATTGTAGAGGGGATGGGTCTGTCGGCAGTACTAACGTTAACTAGTTAGGTGCCAACTCCCCAAGCTCCCTCCACAACCCATGGTAAGCAGTGTCCCCCAGACTGGATGAAAGAGAAAATAGGGCTAGCACGCTTGGTCTACATCTGCAGTCACATTGTGCTGTGTTATCAAAATGGATTCACAGCAGTACACAGAAGACCGAAGCTTTATTGAGACAGACACAAATATAGGGAAGGGTGCATAAATTAAGACAAGGCATTCAACAAAACTTCAAAAGTAATGGGGGAATGGGTTGGAGGGGGAGACACAAGCCCAAGGTTTTATTGAATAAACAGAAACATAGGGGTAGAAGGAGAAGAGGGAGACAGAAAATGAAATCTTCCTCAGGACTGTCAATGGTGTTATAGTCTCCTAGCAGGCTGTGGATCAGCCTGCGACAGTTCTGGATGGTCAACTTCTCCCTTTTCAAGATGAGGCGATTCCTGCAAAGCCAAATAGCGTCCTTAAAGCAGTTCATAAGGCGCCAGGCCTCCTGGATTGCCCAAATGGTGTGGGTCCCAAGAAATAATCCATAAAATACTGAATGGTATGAAAGGCATGTTCTGGGCACACTGTCCTTAAGTTCATGTTCCAAGGCATCCAACAGTGCATGTGCAGTGGGGCAGTCACAAAAAATATGTTGTGCTGTTTCCCTTCTTGTGATGCAGAAGGGGCAGAGGACATATCGGCATAGGTTCCGGGAGTGCACGAATGTCCTGAGAGGCATACCTCCCTGGATAGCCATCCATGTAATGTCTTTGTGTCTATTAGTTAGCCTCTTAGAGGCCACATTCTCCCACAAGTGTTTTGTTTTTGCAGCAGGGAGCCCTGGAACAGACTCCATAATGTCTTTAGCTCTGATGAGCTTGTGGACACTTTTTGGCTTCCACAAGTACTCCTATATGGTGCTCCCTCACAAATTGTCCAACATTCAAGTAAAACCAAGTTGTAAGGGAAGGAGCTGTCCCACTTGTCCCAACCAAGGGTCCTCCAAAGAGGCAGGAGGAAAAAACGAGACATGGACTTCCCAGCGGAGCAAATGTTCTTTTTCTGCGGATGCAGTTGCAGACAAAGAAAGCTCGCAGCATGGCGGGGATATCCGGGATCCTTTTTCCACCTTTGAGGGGCTCCTTGTACATGACCGCCCGCTTCACTCTGTCCATTTATTAGCTATAGAATTACCACAGTTATCCAAGGAACGGATGGAGCGATCAAATGAACTATAACTGATTTCATGATTCATTCATCAGTTTCACTGTATCGGCCATGTGCTCAGGGTGACTGCGATCACCTCGTCATCATCTTAGTCTGCAGGGGCCAGTGACGCACCCATTTGTTTTCTCTTAGCTGTTCTTTAAACTTTAAAATGTATCATCCTGCCTCAGGGCCTCCTCTGTATTATTCTACTGAAGCGCAGTGTATCTCTCGTGTACAAGCTCTCTTAAATCCAGAGGGTCACGTTTTAACTTAAGTACGGCCTCCTCAACTGCGTCTATATATTGGTTTAAATCTCTGTTCAATACAGTGTATTCCAACATGACAGATTCCATGTTGCCCACGTGTTCCGTGTCACAGTCTGTCTGAAGCAGATCTATTTCCACTCCAGTTGTAATATTCATCCCTGTGTCTACATACGATTGGCAGTTCTTCAGGGATGACAGGGAGGTATTCACAGAGGATAAGGAATTAAAGATGCAGTATCATGGTTTAATAATGTAGAGTTCATTGACAGCACTGTTAGGCTTAAAGCAGCTAAGCTATTATTAGCTTGTTTTGTGGGGGCCCAAACAAACCAAGCACTTTAGTCACAAAAGTGGCACTGCTTGTCGCTTGAGTGCTTGATTTGTTAAACTGTACATGTCCTTTTCAATATCTTACATAAGGGTGTTTGGGAGGGCCCAAGGACAATTCCATCTTGCACCACTTTTCTTTTCTGCCACTGCTGTGTGGCAATGTATCCTAGATGTGCTATAAACTGCCATGTGTTTCTGCCATTGCTCTGTCACATATCATCCAGCCAGGTTGCTGCAGTCTGTTTCCGAAAGTGTATGAAAATAATATTGTGACCTGTGAGATGGTCAAAATTGACTGCAAATGACTTGAAATTAGTGTTACTTGAGGTTTATAATAATGTAGGGGAAAAAAAAGAGCAAAATTGTGTGATTTTAGCAAAACAAAATAGGGACCCAAAAGCAAAACACGCAAGGGTGGTTTTGCCAAAACCAAAACACGTAGTTAATCCAGATCCAAACCAAAACCATAAAAGGGGGGTCAGTAGACATCTCTATACATAATAATATAATGGTATATAATTCTAGACTGAGCAGTTACATTATATATGCAAGACAAATAAGAGTGTAATGTCTGGGAAATGTGTCCTCTAAAAGAATTGGTCTATACAATATTAATTGTGCAGATAAATTACAATAATTAATTTTTACCAGTAAACAAACAATTATATTCAGGAGTGTCATGTGAGCCATGTATACAAATACGAACAATATAAATTATTAACAAGCATTATAATAATTTATCTTGTTTTAGTATACCAACTTATTTTTAATACTTTATGTGCTGCTTGCTGCAATTACCTACTCAGTACAAATGCATTGAATAGTAAAAGCAGGTAGCAAGTCTACTGCCTAACTAAAAGACTTGTTTTAAATACATCTTTACCTTTTGTGGAAGTACCAGGAATTCTTCCTTTAATTGTCTTAATTTTGTGGTGTTAACTCTGACAACATTTCCAAAATCAACATACTTTATAACAGTTTCTTGAGGATTAGGTATTCCTAAAGATAAGAAAAAATGTGAATAATCTACCATAGTCCTAAAAAAGGATCTAAAATAAATTCAAAAAAGCATAGCAACGATCATAGGTCAACATCACACATTTTTCAATGGTTCAGAAACATTACCTGCTTAGGGTTAAAATTATCAAGTGAAAAATGACTAAATCCACTGGAATTAGTCACATGACAGACTGACTAAAGTTGTGCTTCTACCCAAAATATTGTACATCATACAAAATTCCCCTATTAAATGTAGCTTTCCCCAGAAATAGGGATTCATTAATTTCCTCATTCATTTGCAATTACAATAAATAATAAAAAAATATGATGAAACTTCTTCATTGCTCGTTTACCCTAGGATACAGACTGACTTTTTCAAGTAGTGAGATAAGGGCGTGATGAGCAGCTATCTCATTAGACTAGCGCATTTCACCTATGCACATTATAGTGTTTTGCTAAGGATCGCCATGACATAATTGGTCTAGCAAGGCACAGTAGCCATAGGAGCAAATTATCCCTAGGTCACTGTATGAATTACTGCTGTCAGAACCCGGACAGCACTATTTGCAAAGTTCAGACAAAATCCTAGTGTGAGTCAGCCATAAAAATATGATAGAATGTACATTTTTAATATAATGCTGCCCGGTTGTTCTAATATAGAAAGAACGACAAACCCGGTTACCCCTTTTGTTAGGTGTATTGCTTATTTTGTTGCTCCGACCCGATCACTATTGGATATACTAATGAGTACTATACAGAGATAGTACTTGCCATACAATAAGTGAAATTTTACCAATGTGATATCTGTATAATTGAAAATTAGTTAAAAAAATTGCTTTATTTGAAATTAGATCTCAGAATTTCCTGTTTTTACTGTAGTTCTCCATTTGCCACTAAATAGATACATTAGAAGCGTCAAAGCTGTTGCATAACATTTTTTAGTATTTCTGATACCCAGGAATATAAATGCAATTTACAAAAGAGGCAGCCCTGTAATTGGGGTACACTAGCTCCTGACAATGTGACATTCACATAGAACCACCACTTTAAACTAGGGATTCGCTTCAGTCTCTTCCAGCCAATGGCATTAAATTATATGATCAGCCAGTGGTAATCACACTATTTTGATAATATTTGTAAAATAGTTAATCCAAATATTACATTTTGTGTGTTTGATTGGTCGTAAAATGATGAAAGCTACTCCCTATGAAAAATGAGTCATGATTACCAGTCAAAAAAAGTGTAACTTGGAGAGAATGTTTTTACTATGGTAATATTAAATCCTATGAACTTAATATATGATCAGTTATAGTACCGCAATGAGCTAGACTGGATTAATTTATAGAATACCCCAAAGCTGTTTGAAAGGCCCATCTCACATTACTTTATTATAATTATACTAGAAATAGCACAGAAGAGGTAAAAACATTTTATTTATAAAACAAAATGTTCAATATCGGTCTGAAAAAGCAAATGCAATTTTGTAAACATGTGAGACCTAAAATTCTCTGTATTACACTACATGTACTTTACACACAATCCACCAACAGTTTAGTAACAGCTGTCCTGACTATTAACACATCAGATTTTCTTTAAATAAGCAGTTGTCATTTTTGAGGACTGCTTAGTATGCTTTAAAGTAAAGAAAATAAGGAAAATAACAAATAGGAATAATTATGGTGAAAATATATTACCAATAACTTCTGCTCTATACCACTGGTCATCTTCTGAATTATACTTGGCAACACAGGCTTGACCCATAACAGGACACAGAATTTTCAAGTCATCAGCTTCCTCACTGTTGTATACTTCTTGCACCTTATCCACAATCCTTACATATTCTGATTCACCAATCTAAAATAAAGATCATGCATATCAACGTGCGGTAAGCATAACTGTTCAAATACAAAAATTACAGAATCTGGAACATTATTGTATTAATATGTATTTTTAATAACGTTAAACACCAACAAAACGCCAGTGAATATGTGGCTTAAAGCCCATCCTAGCAAAACAAAGTCTGGCGCTGAGCTACTCCTATTAAAATCTATTAGTACAAGCAGCTGTAAATGAGGACAATGCCAAGTCCCATGAACAAAAATAAAAGATTAAAAAAAAACAAAACCTATGGCATAAAGCTTAACAAGTCATGATCATAAGAACCAGCTCAAAAAAAGTATTTAATTAAAAAAACCTAAAGCATGCAATCGCTACGGAATATGTTGGTGCTATATAAATGATGATGATGATGAATCGCTAAAAACTGCATTCAATGTTAGCGAAACCAAATAGAGCAAAGACAATAAATATGATTCAATTATCCAGGAGTATTCTTCAAATTGCAATAAGATAACCACGAACTGACTTATTCTGACATAATAGAATCAGGGTTTCGTTTTTGGTAACATGGATAATCCTAAGCATGGAAAACAATTCAACATAGTGGGTGCTTCGTCCCTATGGATTCCTTGGTAAATGTAGTGGGTTCCGATACTGGCTCTCCCAGGCACACGTGACGTGACAGTGGCTGGAAAATACTCGACTCAATTCCAAAGGAGCTGCTACTGATCATAGATCAATGCCGGATGAAGTCATACACCGCAAGACAGAGGACAAGATAACCCCACGGTGACCACCAGATTACTTGGATGCTTCTGGTAAGGTAGTTAATAAAACTTTGCAAAGATGATTGAATCTTGCTCTTGGCTAATACAATTTCTGCCACATTTTTTTTTTTTTTTTTTTTTTTTAAAGATTATGACTTCTTTCTTGATCATGTTTAAATTTGGGTAGAAACCTCTGCACCTCCTAATCAATGTAGCGCTTAGTACAAACAGGTGTGAGGCTTTGAATCAAATACAAAATGAGCTGATCTTATGAACATTTGTAAAACAAAATCACAACAATGTAAATGTATAAACAAAATGAATGTTGCTTTAATGACTTTATATAGCCAACTATAGATCTAAAAATATATCCAAGGATGAATTCCACTTCTTATACCTCTGTCACTCCCATATTTTACCATTTACCTAAAATCCACAAATCACTCACACCCCCACCAGGGACACCTATCATTTCTGGTGTAGGGTCTTTAACTTCTGATGTGTCTTTATATATGGCTCATTTCCTACAAGGTCATATCATCTTCCTGAGATCATGTATCCATTATACTATCTCTCCCCTTACCAAATTGAAGGGTGTTGAGGGAGACAATAGGATTACCTTCTGGATTCTATATCATTCATCTTAACGCACAATTACATTTTACTTGACACCATTTGCAATCTATTTATTAAAGTTAGGTTTGCATATTGCTGCAGGGACGGCAGATATCTGTAGTGTGTTTACAGAGTCACAATCTTTTCAGCAGATGGTTATGCGAGATGCAAATCTCAGATCGGACAGTAGATCATGTAGGTATGTACGCATGAATCCGCTCGTTCATCAGGACTTTCAGTCGTTGGTAAAATGGTTACAGAAATCGCATCTGAAGTAAGATTGCATAAATGTACCCAGCTTAAGAAACATTTTTTATTTTTCATTCAATTACACACTGAGTGTGAGTGCTGTTTGTTTTTTGTATTTCTTACATAACGCAGGTTCTCACCACTCTACTCAGTGAAAAGAAAATGGTTAAACGAACACACACATAAGTTACAATCTTATCAAATAAGAACAAATGTTTTAAGTTTTATTATGCTATAACCAGTGTATATTACATAGTGTACATTTGAATGTTAACAATCAGGTTGAAATATATACAGCCGAACAAATGATGTTGGAGAAGTCTTCCAAGGCAACATGAAAACACACACACGGCTGTGTGTTGCTATTATATGCAAAATCATTGGCAAATTCCTCACAAAGGCAAACCACTAATTTTCAGGCATTATTCTACTTCCAATGCCCAGAAGTTTGAACAGTCAGACAGCTCAGAGTGCGCTGCCCAATAACAGTAACTAAATGTAGCTAAATGGACACTTCCTCAAAACAATATTAGCTGTGTCTACCTCACAACCAATCAATTATCAAATGGAAGTAAATAATAATAAACAATAATATAATAATAATAAAATACAAAATAAAACAAAAACATTTTACTAATCGTATTATTAATAATAATAATAATAATAATAATAAATAAAGAATAGCCAATAGTAATAATCCCATCAGGGCAGAGCATTATTCTCAATAAGGTATATTCTTCAGAGATTATTACTTAAATCTAATAAACTTACCACATGAAGGTAGAAATCAGATGGATCATTCATATGACAGACAATGACAAGAATTTCTGTCATTTTCTTGGGTAATAATGGATTTTTATATTGAGTGACACCAACATTATTAAGCGCAGTAGAAACTTTTGACGGAAACCTAAAAAGAAAAAAAGGGGTAAAAGCACCAACACACACACAGATAATTATGGAAAAAAACAATTACTTGTTCATGCATTAAACACCTTCATGCCAAATTATGTTTAGAAAAGTCACATCAGCTGGTGCTTTTAATCATAACAGAGGTGCGGTGATCATGGTTCTGTGTGAGCCCCTATCTCCCGCTTGGATCTTTCAATCACAGCTGTCAGGTGTAATTATGTGCAACTGTTTGGGGTAAACAGCACATATTTAGAGTCAGAAGGCTCGACAAAAAAGAAAACCCGAGAAGTAAGAAAAAAGACAGAAAACAAGCCGTAGTAGTAAAGCTTACCAATATACAGTAACCTGCTACTTAGACAAGCCTCGTGCCTCAGAGTTGTGGTCAAAGACACATGTGATCATCAGGATGAATCACCCAGATAGGTAAATATGAAATAGGGAAAAGACGGAATGCAAATATAGGAAAACAGAGGAACAAACATAGGTGAGAAGCCTGGAGTTCAAAATGGTGAACAAGATTTTTGAACTTGCGTTAAATCCTCTTTTCTGAATCCATTGGGGGACACTGGTCTCTGAGGATATAGGACATCCTTCACAACACTGGCAAATTAAATATTCTAAAGTGGTGAACTCCCTCTTCCATAACACCATTATGCTGCACTCTCAGTTATTTTTTTTTTAGACAAGCCTCGCAGGACAAAAGTAACAAAATGTAAAATAGAAAAACATCACCATCCCTAAAAAACCCAATTTAACTTTGGTAAATCTTTAACAGAAGAACTAAAGTGCAACTGGGTGGGCACACAGTGTCCCCAAACAGAATAAAATAAATGATTTAACACAAGTATAAGAATCTTGTTTTATTATAATCATATGGTGGACACAGGACCTTGGAGAGATCACAAAGTAGCCCCATCGAGATTTAGGGCTAGATTTACTAAGCTGCAGGTTTGAAAAAGTGGGGATGTTGCTTATAGCAACCAATCAGATTCTAGCTTTCATTTATTTAGTACCTTCTACAAAATGACAGCTAGAATCTTATTGGTTGCTATAGGCAACATCCCCACTTTTTCAAGCCCGCAGCTTAGTAAACCTAGCCCTTAGTGTCAGCCCAAACGGACTAGTGGAGGACTGAATGGTGATTGCACATGTGCCACACCCTGCAAAAAATCTGCATCTCCAGTATAAGTTCAACTGGAAGAAAACAGAGGCAGGAAGCAGAGCCTTTAAGTAACTCAATATTAACTAGTTATCTAAGCCATTCTGCAAACACACTAGCAAACAAGCTAACCAGAAAGAAGTAGTTGAAAAATTCTCTATCACACACTAAATGACATAAGTCTTAAAGACCCCGAGATAATTTTTCACAGAGACAGATTTTCCGGTTCGGAGCATGGTTCTCATTAGGATCATGGCTTCAATAATGATATTAAGTCCTGATGGTAAAACGGTACTTGTGGTGGACAGACAATCTAATGAGGACAGACCAGTTACCCCAACCATCTTGGCCAGTCTGGTGCTACAAACAGCACACGGACCCCTACACCATTTACCTATTTGAGAATGCGCCAAAGTAACGCCACTGGAGGAAACTAGTAAATTAGTTGAAAATTCCACAGGACAGATCATGGCATCGGCAAGGAATGCCTACGGTTACCCGGTCCTTGAACAGAAGTGCCTTAGCTTGAGGTTTAAATCGGATGCTATTACGTTAACATGTAACTGACAATCCTTCCAAAATCTTTTGAATATATGGGTGGAGGGACCACTCCTTGGGTGTAGAATATGCTTGCTGAGATAAATAGGCCTCCCAGTTTTCACTCCTGTTATGCATTAAGTGGATATCACCAGAACATTTAGTACTGCCCAGCGCATGATCCTGCTGGTTCCCTTCATTGCAAGGGAGCTTTTTGTGCTTCCCCGACAATTGATGTATTCCATTGTGGTAACGTTTTTTGGACTTAGTTTTAATGGATTTTACCTGCATCAGAAGGTGATCTTCAACAGATCGTTTAGCACTGCACAATTCTCTTGAGAGTGAAGCATTACAGTCCCAAAGCTCTGGAGGTTGCAGTCTGTAGTCAGAATTGTCTAATTTCAAATGGTAAAGGGACGGCCTGTTGAGACTGCCATCTCTCAGACAACGGAGAAGCTCATCCTTAGTGACTTACCGATCTACTGTCTGATCAGGTGTTTGTACAACTTTTCATTTTAAGAGAGTCATACATTCTAGAATACCCATGAATGAAGCTGTGCAAACAGCAATAATTTTGACAGTCTTAAAATTTAGTTTAATTAGTCAATTTATAATAATTCACTTATCTGTCTCAGGCGTGCATAGTATACATGTAATCCCTATGGATCCACAAGGCCTTCAAACCTAAGTCTTTTGTTTACAATTCTAGATCGTATGCTCTGGTCCTTAAACTCTACCTATCATTAATGCATAGAAAAGGAATATATTTTGTGGGCTGAATCAAGATTCATGAGTAACCTCAGTCTTCTCCCCAGCATCTATTTTCCGAGTGCTCCACCCGGCTGTTTTTACTTGCAACCCGGCTCTTGAAGCCCAACAGAGTCTTATTGTAATAGAATAATCTATTCTATTCCTGGCAGGTTTGGGCAATACAAATATTACAACCGCCCCCACCCGGCTACTTCTTAACGCCACCCGGCTGTCAAAATGTTCTGGGGAGAACACTGAATCTATCAATTTACTAGGAACCAGTATCAATGGGGCACTCATGAAAAAAAACAGTCTGTTAATACACTAGGGACAGGTGAGTAGGGAAAATGTGCAAACTCAAAAATACTGCTGTCTCATTGAAGTGGTAAATAATCATCTTCTTAAACATGTTGTATCAAGCCTACCACCTCCACTGGGCATTCTCCTTTGTTTTCTAAACTACTCAAACACTCTAGACAGATGGAATGGCCAACCAATCTACTTGAAACATTGCACACGGTTGATAACAGTTACTCTTTGAACTTTTGGAAACAATACTGTACTTTCTTGGAACTTTTTCATTCTCTCTAACCAATTCTTCTGTGTCTTTTAATCCAGTATTACACCAACCCTCTTTGTTTATAAACCAAAAGATTCTGTCATTGAACGCGAATGACTACAGTTAGGACAATTGGATTGTTAAGTTTAAGGAGCTGAAACAAATAGGGTTTATGAGTATATGAAGAGTACTCACTTTGCCAACTCCAAGAAGACCAGGGCATCCCGAAGGGAGACAGGCATGTCACTGCTGATTTTATTTGTAAAAGGTTTCTTCAAATCAACAATTAATGTCTTCTCTTCTTCCCTGAAGACTTTCAGTACTACACACTTATTGTTTACTACTTTTAAAATGTGATCTTTTATTTCTCTTGCCCAGAGTCCATCCTAGAAAAACAGCACTACTGATTAAACAAAACACAACACTTATATTTAAATACAAAAATAAGCTCCAACAATAAGATTGTGTGACTAATCTTCCACACAAAATAGCAGTTCTCTCAATGATTTTCAATAAACTGAAAGAGTACAGTAGAGAGGAGCGAATTTTTAACAAACACTTGAAAATCCTTACATAGAAGGGATTACAAGTGCCAACATTGTTATCTGTAAGATCCTCAAAAGTATAGTCATTAAAATACACGACCATCTAGACCAGTGGTACTCTTTTATAGGTGGAATCTCAAGTGTCACTAAGTCATCATTCTGGTTCACTCTTAATATGTAGCTCCCAATATATACTGCATATCTGACCACCATGGGTAACCAGACTAAGTTGGGGTCCTGACAGAGGCTGAAAACATTACATATGCAATTCCTTGTAATGAGGAAGGGATTACTTGCATTGTTTGGGGGAACTTATTCAATGCCCTTGACATTGTGGCAATCAAACATTTGTTAATTGAACAAAAAGGTTAGTAGGTTTATTTCTGAACATATAGCAAAATTGGGAGGTTAATTCTATGCGGATTGTTCATTGGGATTTAGAATATGCATCTCAGACTGCATTTCAATTTTGAGAGCAACATGCAGTAAGGATACCAAATATATATATACACACACACACACACACGCCCTCCTCATAGATAAAAATCATTGTTCGGACACCCCTGCACCAATTGGGATGAAACTAACGCGAAGCGGTCCAGTTGGATCCCCACCAGGTTTTAGGGGAGGTTAAGGTGCCAGTCGGACCTCTCATTGGTGTATGCTGGGTAGAACTTTGACCCAGGGAGCCTGTTCTGAGACTTCCACTGGATGGATTTGGACAAAAATTCAAAGACTGGTAACATTGGATCCTAGAAAACATACTAAGGGGCTGAGGTCCTGGCTGGATCTCCTGTTGGTGTTCACTGAACAGAACTTTGACCCGGGGAGACTGTTCTGGGTCTTCCACTAGATGGAATTTAATATAAAAACAAAATAGACACTGGGCAGCCACCTAATGGGTGTGTTGGAAAAGCTGCTAATTATTTTGAAAGGTTGACATTTACATCCAACTCACTGATAACTTAATAACTTGAAGATTTAAACCAGGGCAACGCCTGGTGCTTCAACTAGTATGCACATATACACACACACACACACACACATATATATATTAATGCCTTTCAGCACATGCAACCCCCCAGCTCCTATCTGCTTTATTGTCAGATTTGTCATGACTTGTAACACTTGTTTAAAATGCCATTGGATATGTTATTACAGATATTTCTTTTTCTTGAACTGTATTAATAATTTCTTACTGAATTTGAAGGTAACGAGTTCCCCTTTTCAAGGTTAGAGGGACATTCACGCGGCCGCTGACATGCCTTAGGTTGCCTATCAATGCTTTAGTGTTTATGAAAGATAAGAAATATTTTTTCAAAAAAAGACTTCACTTACCGAACTTTGAGGAACAATATCCAGTGAGCAATGAATTGCAAAAGGAGGCATCAACTTTAAGTGTTCTTCTTCAGTAGAACTCAGCTTTATCAAAATATTATATAAATCATTTACTCTTGTTTGACAGATGGTTATTGGGTCTGTATTCATGAAATGTGCTACTGCAAATCTTCAGAGCAACAACAAAGAAACAATATATTTCACTGTTTCAGTAAACAAAAACACACCTAACGTTTACATTTTTAGATATAGTTATGTTATGACTGTTATGGTTAAACAACAAAGGTTAGTTTAAAAATCCCTATTAGCTGTACACTGCATGAAAAGTAATTCTGAACTGGAAAACATTCGCTTACCACAAAACAAAACATTAGAATTGTGTTTATGCTGAGAACAAATGTAAAAAAAACCCAAAAACGTTGAAGTTTGTACACTCACACTACATCACAAAAAGCAATAAGTGTATTTTTTAAAAAGAAAAAAGAAATCAATAGAAGGAGTTTTTTTCACTCAAAGTAAAATCAATTTACTCACTATAGAATCCATCCCTTCTATGGCCCTCCCATAGGAGCTATTTTCAGTTTTATAACAAAGTCCAAATGGGGGTGTCTATTTAGGTGTTACAACAGAAGATCTAGAGCATAAACAACCAACAGTCAGAGCAAGAGGAGGGAACGCATTGTTCCCCAATGGCCTCAGAAAAATTAATTTTACGATGAGTAAAAATTCTTCTCTTCTCTTTCCTGCCATTGGGAGAGACTGCAAAAATGGGGACATTCCAAAGTTGCTCCTAAGGGTGGCATTGCTCTAAAACAACTACACACAAGGCGACAAAATCTTGCATCCTTGGATGCAAAAATTTGCTACCGACAAAATCTGGAAAAGTCGTGGACAGATTACCACAAGGTGGTTTGGTACAACTGTACAGCCGAAATAACCAGACGCTCATCCCAGGAACTGCCCTGGGTAAATGACAATTCAATCAAACCGGCACAAGCCTATTCCCTCAATGTAAGCCAAACGAACAGTGAATAGTATCCAACAACATTAGAGTGCATATACGCCAGTTTCCTGTAGAGCTAGTTGTACTCACAGGTACACAAATGCCCCAAGGTCTTAACTCTAGCGTAGTGTAGGCTTACGAGTAATACCGCAGCACAGATAGGTGTGCAGTGACAGAAGGTAGCGGAAGTCAGGAACAAGCTGAGATCTAGGGTCCGTAGCGGAAAGTGTAATCAGAAACAAACAAAAGTGTCAGGGCTGGCAGCGAGCAAGGCAGCCCAAGAAACTTAGCAAGAGGTCAGGGTAATGATCAAACAATTAGGTCCAGGTCAAGCCAAAAGGACAGCAACAGAAAGACAATCAGAATCAGAAGACAAAACAGCAGCAAGTCAGCAGACAGAGGAAATGAATGCTATAACCAACATAAAGGCTAACCCTCCCTGCCTTAAATACATAGGTGATACAAACAGGAGAGAGGAGGCACAGGCTCACATAATCAGCCACAGAAAGCTTTTAATATATTGGGTATCTTGCGCATGTGCCTGGCTGCCCAAGATGCCAAGACATGGTGTTGTCAGAAAAGACCGCCCCAGCCATTGTCCTGGAAAATGGCCTGGACAGATGGAAAGTGACGTCCAGGACACAGTTAGGAAGAGCACAGTGAGACGTGGCGGCTCGGGGCACCACTGAGGATCGAGACAGCCGAAAGAACTATCTCCAGGTTCAAGGGAAACCAAGAGACCCCACTTCGACACACAAGAGAGCCTTGTGCTAAGCAAAGCTCTGACAGAAAGAAAAAACACAAAAAGTGAACAAATCCAGAAGACGAAACAGCTAAGTGTGAAAACTGTAAAATTCACACTGCTCACACACATCAAATATAAACGTTGAATAAACGGTAGTACTTAAGTGAGAAATGGTTAAATACAACTTAATCACTGACTGCACAAGCCTGTTGGAAAAAACTCCTGGCCTGAAGGATCACGATTTCAGCAACACAATCAGCAAAACAGATGACAAATAAAGAAACACCAAAGAGGACCCTTGACCTAAAAAATCTATAGGATGCTAGAGTATCATGGCAGGTGCAGCCAATCTGGAGCCACCGGAAGGCGGCCACCCATACTCATTGTAGTTTCCGTAACACCCGAAGGAGTATGGCTGGAAGAGTTACATCAGGTGAAAAGTTAAATGGATTGCCCTGGCATCCTGTATATTGCCCTGGGGACTGTGGACTTTGCACTGCATTGGGGAAACAAGAAGTGCAGACGCAAAGATAAGATATATATAAATTTATCTCTGGCAGACTCCAGTGACGAACCAGCCGAGCCAGACCCCAACTGATGTGAAGAGATGACACTCCCTGAGGGATGCCAATTTGGCTAAATCTGCCTCCCATTTGTATCCCAATGCTCTAGCCCTGGGATGAATATCAACTGAACCTGGTTTACCACCCAGAACATGAGACACGTTGTCTCCATCCTGGCAACGTCATTGCGAGTTAGATTGGTACTTATCAGCCCTCATCAAGCAACCAACGAGAGACCGTGGAAAAATGAATGACCTGTCTATCCAGCAGATGATTGAAAATGGACCATATCCCTGAATAAATCACACTGAAAGAGTCCGGAATAATCATGTTCAAACACAGAAACCGTGGATGCTAGCACCGGACAAGAGGAACTTACTGACTGGCCAGTAAACACTTGGTCCTGCTCAGAACGGAAAGGATTTTATCATCCTGGAGGAAAAACCATAGGACATAATGTGTCAAAATTCAATCAGAGTAACCTCAGCCGATGGCCTGGGAATCAAGGAAGACTGGATTCTCAATTTTCAATGTTTCCCAGCCATGTCTTTATAGAATCGAAGTTGTCCAACAAAGCCTTGCCATGATGACCATAATTCTGACGAAGACCCTTACGCCGGAAGCTAGGGTAAGAGTAGAATCTGAAACGGACAGTCTGCATTGTGGACTGCAATCAAAGTAGACGCTGTAGCTCCTCCACTATGGGAATGTGGAGGTAGACATCATCACTGACAAGTGATGCAAGGCACACACCTTCATGCCAGACATGCGAGCACTAACCGTAACCACTCCAGCTTGTGGAAGCTTCTCTCGTCCTTCCAAAGGAATGAAATGACTAAAACCTAGGTTTGTCCCTTCAGCTAACTAAAGATCTGCTTCTGTTCTTAACGAGAAATAGTCACACAATGATTATAACTTCAGAGTTCACTAAGATTAGAATCTGCATCTGCTACCCAGAAATGTAACCCTGAGGAACACCTGTCCAATATTAGGAGTGCAGAAAACATGGGGGTAACAAACTGTAACCAAAGATGCTAGAGTTTTAGTGTTCTAAAAGTGTTCAGCCACTAGTAACATCAGTTATAGGCCTAGACCTGTGGCCAATTGTGCCGCCCCTATCTGAAGAACCATGAATACCCAAGTCCATTGACCTGATCGGTCTGAATAAAATGTCTGCTGCTGAATGTCTAGATCTAAGAAGAAAATTACACTTTGTACATGTACTGACACGTATCTTGGCAGTTTCTCTGTATAGTAATGGTTCAAGAAAGGCGGGTAAATCAATAGACTCTTCCAATGGTGGGGGAGGGGGGGAAAGGATTAAGATAAATTTTACCAGGAATTGTATGCTTGAGTCAGGTTGAGGAGACAGTATAAAACAGTACATCTATTTCTTAGTCTTGCAAAAAGAGGAAGAGTCTGTAACCTCAGTTGCTGCCAAACAAGCAAGTCTTGGAAGTCCCTTTCTCAGACATAAAAGTAAAATTTAAAACATAGAGAAAGACTAGCAAACACCAGACCCCACGTTTCCTTATCCATGCAATAAATGACTATAATAGAGAGCTACATTGGCAGAAAGAGATATATACATACACACAGATATATACACACCAATAAGCTACAATATTAAAACTACCTGCCTAATATTGTGTAGTACCCCCTCGTGCCACCAAAACTGCTCTGACTCTTCGAGGTATGGACTCCACAAGAACTCTGAAGGTGTCCTGTGGTTTTTGGCACCAAGATGTTAATAGCAGATCCTTTAAATCCTGTAAGTTGTGAGGTGGGGCCAATGATCAGACTTGTGTTCTAACACATCCCACAGATGCTCAATCGGATTGAAATCTGGGGAAGTTGGAGGCCAATTCAACATCTTAAACGCTATGTCATGTTACTCAAACCATTCCTGAACAATTTTTACAGTGTGGCAGGGTACATTATCCTGCTGAAAGAGGCCACTTCCATCAGGGAATACCGTTGCCATGAAGGGATGTGCGTGGTCTGCAACAATGATTAGGTAGGTGGTACATGTAAAAGGAACATCCATATGAATGCCAGGACTCAAGGTTTCCCAGCAGAATATTGCCAAGAGTATCACACTGCCTCCAGTGCACACTGCAACCTTCTTCGATTGCTGCATGGTCCAGTTATGGGACTCACGTGCCCATTGTTGACGCATAGAGGAGTGGACATGGGTCATCAAAGGCAATCTGAACGGTATGCAGCCTTATGCGCAACAAGCTGTGGTGCACTGTGTTCTGACACCTTTCTATCATATTCAGCATTAACTTTTTCAGTATTCTGTGCCACAGTAGCCCTTCTGTGGGATTGGACCAGATGCGCATCAATAAGCCTTGAGTGCCATGACCCGGTTTCGCCGGTTCACCAGTCTTTGGACTAGTTTGGTAGATTCTAGCCACTGCATATTGGGAATACAGCAGTAGATTTGCCACTTATAGCAAGATAATCAATGTTATTCACTCCTCAGTGTATGCTTCTCGTGGCCGATAGGGGGAGATTATATATATATATATATATAATTTTTAGATTCAACCACAAGCTCCTGACACTATAAATTTTGTAACTAGTTACATTGCATGCAGAGACACTATATCTATCTCTCTATGTGATGGAGAGGAAATGCTGTCACCATGAAGAGATCCCTGCCAAATGCACCGAGGAAGAAACCATGTCCCACCAGGGGGTATACTGTAAATTAGGCTTACTTACAGTTTCCAGTGCAATCCCTGTGACCATTCTTCGTTCTATCTACAGAATCTTGCAGTGTCAATAATAAGGGGGGGTGACCTGGGGTGAGTGAGTCAGACATGATACTTACCCCTGTGTCACTGTGCGTCGCAATGTAGCTGCTGCAACTGTATCCTCAGTCACAAATCTGTTTGCGCGGTTCCTCCTGTGGCCTGTTCTCTTCATACAAGATCTGTTTGTTGCCAAGGGGATGTCGGCAAGCCATACATGCGTCCTGTACTTGCATAGGAAGCTCCATTTTGCTGCGGGCTACTATGCCTCAATCCTTGCTTTCTGTTCACCCATATAGAGAAGGATCAGAAGAGAAATGATTGCCATACTACCTAGTGTGAGGGAAGTATACAAGCTACTTACACCAGTACATGGACCTAGAGTGAAGGAAGCACACAGGCTATTCACTCTTTGGGGAGGCTTCCCAATATACACTTAAACGTGACATAGGAAAAAAAAATTTTTAAAAAAATTCACTATTCAGGAATAGTAGGGGAGGAGTTGTCGTTCAACATTAAGATTTAAAGAGCCCTAGCTCCAATTCCACCTAATATACCCTATTGTCACAGTGCCCCCAATGTGGAGTTTGTATGTTCTCCCTGTGTTTGCGTGGGTTTCCTCCGGGTCCTCCGGTTTCCTCCCACACTCCAAAAACATACTAGTAGGTTAATTGGCTGCTATTAAAATTGACCCTAGTCTCTCCCTCTTTGTCTGTCTGTGTGTGTCTATATTAGGGAATTTAGACTGTAAGCTCCAATGGGGCAGGGACTGATGTGAATGAGTTCTCTGCACAGCGCTGCGTAATTAGTGGCGCTATATAAATAAATGATGATGATGATGATGATGAAGAGAAAAGAGGGATATCAAAGTATCTGCATTACTGAACTAAATAATATACTTTCTATCACTTCACTGTTTACACTTAAGAAAAGCTCATAGAAGCACCCAATTGTCAACAGTAACAAGATTCAATATTGCTCTGTCAGCAATGGCAGCATGATTTACCATTCCTTAGTCTGTATTTCCAAAACCAGGGTTTGCTAACATTCTTCTTTATTGGTGAATGATAACTACCAAGAGTTTTATGTGTTAGCACACAATGTATAGAATGAAAGAAGCAAAACATATGCAAGTCTCCCCTGAATTTAGAGCACACCTTTTGTTTTCAACATGAATTTGTACTTACCCATATGAAGAGTATGAAAATCTAAAAATGTAAAAACAAAACTGCTTCTTACAAAAATCGGTAAAGCCATAAACAAATTAACTTAGACCTGGTGGTATTATATACATAATTACAAAAGGAATAAAAAAAAAAAAAAAAAAAAAAAAGAGAGAAGGTATTTATCTCCCTCGCACATAAAATATACAATAATATATAATAAATATATATATATATATATATATACACACACACACACACATACATATATATATATACACGTACACACACACATATGCATACATACATACATACATTTTGAGCATTCTCCCCCTCTAACTTGTGCTGTTTGCAACAGATTTTAAATCGAGATGGCAAAAGTGGGCGTGGTTAAAAAAGCAAGAAAATTAGATATTGGCGATATTGAAGTATTGTTTGTTTCTAAAATAAAAGATAAAAACTTGAGCAACATTATCACCAAAAATGGACCCAATATCCGTGAGATGCATTTAAAGCTTTAAATGTAGCAGTGCTTAAATTTTTCTGATTGTATGTAATATTCATATAAATTTGCAACTATAAAAGCAAAGCATACCTTGTTACAACAAAAATCTCAGAACTTCCATAGTCAAGCAAGAAAATGGTCACGCGTGAAATATCTTCAATCCTATATTTTGTTGGACCAAAAGGTTGACCGATCCATTTACTTTCCAATGGAATCAGCTCAGTGATGCATCCACGGCACCATGCATTGCGTTCTGTACTTTTAAAAGCAATTATTTCTCCTAGATAAAACACAATAATTCAATTGTCAAACTATTTCTCTAAAGAGAACATTACCTAACCCCCCCCCCCCCTTTACCTTCAAAAAGCATGGAAACCCAAAATGTCAGTACAAACGACAGGGATGGCCGGTTCGTTTATCACTTGGAAACGAGACAGGGTTTAGATGTTGGTTTCAATTAGCAAAGACAGGAGAAAAGGAGATGATGAAAAACAGGTAGGTGAATCTATACTGACATCGCAGAGTTCAAAGAATAGTATTCTACACAATAAGCGAACAATAAAAATTCTCATTTGTTTGCAACATCCCAAAGTCAGCAGACGACCAGAGGCATTTCAAAGTATAAGTGGGAATTTGTCGACCTGACAAATTAAGTAGTAAAAATGTTCTATTTGTCAATGTCTAGATAACCAGAGTTCTGTTCACAAATTGATAGCGTCAGAGGTTTGTGAGAATCTCCTTTAGTATTGTCCAGATTAAAAGTATCTGGAAATGAAATTAACGGCAGACTACCAGTCCAGGAAATTGTTTATGGATGAGCCGTCCCATACAGCCCAAATCAAAGTCTGAAGAAGAGGACAAGGAGGATAAAGATTGGGGAACTGGAACGTCATTTATCTTAAAAATCAGAGTTGAAACAGAAGGAACTCCAGTCCAAAAAAAAAATCCCATATTGTTCACAATGTTAAAAACACTTATATTACTAATTAAATAAAAAAATAAAAAAAAAAAAAAAAAAAAAAATCACACTTCAAACTTTATCAGGTCCTTAATGGCAAAATATTTAAAGATACAGATTTAAGAAAGTGAAAACAGGTTAGAATAAAGTTACTCTTGTTAATTTTTTTTTTTTTTTTTTTTAAAGCAAACCCTTAAGTGGGGCCAGAGTATAAGATCTGACAGGTTGGAATCCCCACAAGTTTTAATACAATCATGCATCCTTTGTCATTTATATTTTTACCAGTTTATTATCCCTATGATATATCCACATATTATTGATATTGATTACAGTCTTCTGTAAGACACAGTGATAACAATAAACTCAATATATTTTCTCACAATCTTGTGTTTTATTTTTTACGCTTTATTAGCTGTTTTGGTAATATTTAAATATGACTGATTGTTGTTTTTGCAATGTTTCAATACTCATATAGTCATCAACCTGAAATGTTTTACAATACAGGTATGCACCATACCTTATACAATTTATCACACATCCAGATCTCCTCCTATATCTTTGTTATCATATATGTTCAGTACTTTTTATGATATTATTAGTTTTATTAAGTTATACCAATTTGCTATCCCCCATATTTATATGTCAAATCTAATCCAATTTACCAAAAATACCTATTACTGGGAAAAGAACTGGAAGAATTCTTTGTTCTAATAAACCTACATCATTCAACAGCGTACAGGATTTAATAGGTGAATGGTACCAGCTTTATCAACTATTTAGTGGCAGTGTAGAATTCAAACATCCAGTGCACCCACATTCAATGGGACATCAGAAGGGAAATAATTAAATGTGTATCACATAGATATAATTGCCCTACATAGCTGCCTTCAATCAATAAAGTGAAGACTGTCCACTCACACAGCTGACACCTATAGTAAGAACTCTGTGTCGTCTGTGCTGAAAAATCAGTTCAACCTTAGTTTGCTGCCTGAATACCTGCAGCTACTGCTAGTTTGCTAAGCCAGCGATCAGTATTGTTGTGAGGTAGACCAACTATAGCCACCAAGCATATTCCTTGTTGTGTCCCTTGTTATAATTTTCCCACAACTTAAGTTTTGTGCTTGTAACACAGAAAAAAAAAATCAGACTTTTACATAGGAGATATGCGGCATACAGCCGCTGTCAGCACCCTCTTCTGTGTTTCTGACACCACGATTGACGTTCAACCCGATGTATGCGTCGCCATTGTAGCTTTTTCAAAGGGATTCTGTTTTGAGATTGAACCACACCAAAAACTCAGAAAGAGAAGATTGGTATCTGTAACTGTTCAACTAGGGGAAGGAACTGGTTGACTTGCAAATTCAGAAACATCCTGTACTAGGGTGGTAATTGGAACATCAAGGGTTAATAAAGGAGTGTCTGTGGCATGCGAAGCACAACTCACATCTATACTTAATCTAAGTGCTATAGACATAAAATTTACATCACTGCAACTCTTGCACACAAATCTTCTAAAGTAGCCGTCCTACAACGCTACTCAGCTTAAGCTCCATGCCAAGTCGCACACAAAGTGTATACTGATCTCATATTAAAAAGAACAGGTTTCCCCTACTTTAATGTAAGTGTGCCATATCACCAAACTGATCCATCTGGGGTCATCAGCCTTCCTACAGTCTAATGTTCTTCTGACATACACTCAGTGGCCACTTTATTAGGTAACCCTTTCTAATACTGGGTAGGACTCCCCCTTTGCCCCCAAAACAGCCTAAAATGAATGTTGGCATAAATTCAAGAAGGTGTTGGAAACATTCCTTAGTGACTTTGCTCCATATAGATGATGACGAGGATGATGATGATGATATTAACATAAGCATCACGCAGTCACTACAGATTTATCATTCCCTTCCTATCAGCTTCAAACAGTCTGGTCATTCTCCTCTCACCTCTCTCATTAATAACATGTTTTCACCAAGAGAACGAACACTCACTGGACCTTTTTTGTTTTGTGCACCATTTTCTGCAAACTCTAGTGGCTGTTGTATGTGTAAATTCCAGGAGATCTCCAGTTTCTGAGATACTCAAATCACCCTGTCTGGCACCAACAATCATTCCACAGACCATGTCACTTAGATAATTTTTCTCTCTCATTCTGGTGTTTAGTCTGAACAAAAACTGAACTTCTTGACTATGTCTGCATAATTTTATGCATTGAGCTGCTACCACTGAACCTGAAAGATGCAGCTACGGCGTAATTTAAACGTAACAAGTTCAATAACCCATAACATTGTACCCAACACATCTCCCACCGAAGCAATCAGAGTTCACACAGAGTTTATAAGAGGAATATAATAGAACACAATTGTGATGACCTCAGAGGGAACTGGAGACAAACACACTGATTGAAACCCCAATAAAATATATTAACCATTTAGTAAAAGAACACACGGTTATGAATTAAAGGTACAGTATTGTTAACCATAAGACTGTCAAGCAAGTGCAGACTGTGGTGCCCCTAGGAACTTCAAAGTCCAGGTAAAACTGCTTCATTGAACCAACATTTGATGAACCTAGAACAAATATACATACCTACTTCCAAGATGTCAGTAGAACAACATTGGTTGGTGGTGTGGCTAAGCGTAATTAGCATCCGTTCAAGCATAATAATCTGCTTTTTCTGTGTCAAATGATGAACATAAAAGTCACAAGGGTTTACCACGTGGCTGAGATATACAAGTTCCCGTGAGACTGCAGACAGCAAAAAAAAAAAAAAAAAAAAAAAAGTTGTTTGTGTACTAAATAAAATATTGCATGACTTATAGATCAAATTCCTTAAAGGATGTACTGTTACAAGGCAAAAGTGTGTATTCAAAATTAAAGAAAATTAAAAGTAAAATTATTTAAGAGTCACTCACTATTCCTTTGAACAAATGGAGCAGTAGTGCCCATCCTCTTAACGCTTTTCTTGAATTTCTTTGGTTTACCATTGTTAAATTCTGTAAATGGAACTTCAAATAAAAATGTGTATTAAGATGCAAATTCAATACCACACAGCATTTAAACTCACATTCTCTGACATCTTTCACAAATGACCTAACACACTTTTGTTCATCAAGCCTCTGTAATCTTGTTTTTTAGTTATATGTTTTCCATTACCTTTTATTCAATAAAAACAAAATGAAACCTGTAATTAACAGAAATATTCAACTTTTACTTTACTAAAAGATAGGCGATTTCTCTTCAACATCAAATACAATTAAGGAATGTTTAAGATCAAACTATTTCAGAACTTTATTCCAAAATAAAATGTAAAATTTGTTTTTTATGTAGATTGTCTATTAGATGTTTTCATATAAAATATTAACACTTCCAAAACTAAACACCTGACAGTAGGAGAAATAAGCTTCAAAATTGTCATGTAAAATATCAGACAGGAGATTCGTGTGTTGATTGATAAAGTTACCATTATTCCATAGTTAAATTAAGGAGAATAAATTAACATACAACAAACATAAGGATGTGTAAGTGTTCTCAGCTCATTCATAAAAAACAATCCATGACTTTAGCAATATATAAAAAAATCTTATGCAACTGTACTGCGATCGTATAAAATCTAGAAAATAATGGATTGGTTACTTTACAAACTAGTATAGTTTTTAGTTTCCATCTTGATTTACAAGTAACCACGCTAAATCATAGGCACACAAAATGGATTTTACATCTTAAGGATAAAAGATCAGAAAAGTCACAAAGTAAAAAGATTGACTGTGCAATTTCACCAAAATACTTTGGGAGATGTAATCTAATGAATAATTCTAAGGACTATATGTATTCTACATATATGCTTTCTTCGTTGCGATTTTAGGACTAGTTCAAGTTTTCAAAGCCAAGTTACATGGAGGACTGTATAGATCAAGAATAAATGTATTATTTTAATTGCATGTTTTAACTGATACAAGAGAACCTGTTGACCCCTACATACTGTGTTTTACGGGAGGTGGGAATGGGTCTTATCCCTGTAGGCCACGGTCTCACAGCAAAATGGTGGCACACTCGGCTGAGTTCCTTATGTCCGCATCGTTGAAACTCAGTGGTCACATGATCAAGAAGGTTCCCATGTAAGACAGAGCTATTTGAGCCTAAGAAAACTGCAGCCAGTGTAAAAATATCATAACTGACTTCAGTTTGAGATAAATTTAAATTTGTTTAAAAGGGGGAAAAAGGAGAAGGGAGCTAATTGGATATGAAAGCTACTCTAAATAATTTAAAAAAAAAAAAAAAAAAAAAAGTACACACATAACATGCTCTCATTTAACACTATGAAATGAACCTAACAATTCACTTCCACTGCTGGATTGTCTCCCACAACACTAATGGCTTTAATGCAACAGACAAATGGATTTATTTTGTGGACTTTTCCAAGCATCATGCAGATCCACCTTTCTGCAATATTTATCAAATCATTTTCTTACATTTTAGCTGCAATGGCAGACAAGCAAAAAGAAACACACATTTGCATACATAAAATACCAAATTTCCAAGGAAGCGAAGGATTAATAATAATAATAAAAAAAAAAAAAAAAAACCCAGATAAATATATCTTTATATCCGAAAGAAAACAAGTGGGAATGACTAATTGCACAGGCTTATGAAAAAAATGGACATTTACATTTTTTTTTTCTTTTTTAACTAAAGGCACCATTTGGTGATGGCTCTCTTTTTTCCCTATGGCTAAATGAAGGTCATTATGTTGCACGTTAGATGGCAAGTATGGTAATAATGGTTGTCTAAGGTGTAGTCAGTGTGACCTCTAATCACAGAGTAGTGCTGGCTATTTTCCACATGCTTTTGTGATCATGGAGGTGGCTCTTTTCAACCAATTGTTCATGACAAGGTATAACCCGTTAGGATTCTTGTTGAACCCTAACCATGGCTAGTTACGCCTTTGGATCCTTGAGTCCATCAGACTACCTACTACTAGAATTCACCTCTGTACAATTGTCTGTACACTACTGCAATCTGACTCATGGCCTTACAGAACGATCACGTACAAGACATCCGCAGGAGATGCTGCCACTGAACCACCCACTTTACAGATCATCCAGGCCTATATCATACTTATGCAGGAAAAGCTGGAGAGCAGACTACCTCTAGACCAGGCTGTGCTGGTCTTCCAAAGGTTCCACCAGTTTGACTGCCTGTTTGTGTGTAGGTTGAATCACGAACCTCAGAAGAATTCCCAGGCCCTGCCAAAATGATACCTGGAATGAGGGGCTAAATCTTCAACTGTCACTTTCTAAAGGAGACTGCAGCATGTGATACTTCCCAAGGAACAGCCAAAGCAATCTTACTATATTTATGGAGACTACAGATTTTGAATGGAATATACTACGGGTTTCTGGAGATGGGGGGACACTCACTGGAGTGCAGCTGCCAGACTATCAACTTTGTCCAAGTCTCAATGACGAGCTTTGTTTTGGATATCTAGAGCTTTAGGTAGGGATGAGACATCCATATGGAGTTACAGAGAGACAGATGGTTAAACAAGATCATACAGTGCATTTAAGTGCTGTTATCTTAGAGGTGGAACCGGAGGTCAAATTACCTAATTAGTTCAACAAAGGGAGTACATGGAGAAAAACAGAGCCTTGTGGGACCCCAACAGGTAGTTGAAGTGGACTATTCCATGAATGCCAATGTTATGTGAAAGAGAAGATGATCTAGAATGTTGAAAGCAGCAGTGATGTGCAGGATGAGGAGTATGGAATATGCCAACAGTAGATAATTGGTTACGCTGGAGAGTGCAGTCTCAGCGAAATGTTGCGGGGCAGAAGCCTGATTGCAGAGTCGAGAATGGCGTGTGAGAGGTGAGAAAGGCTACTGGACAACAAATTGCTCAAGCAGTATGGAAGCAAAGGTGAGGAAACAGTGCAGTATTTGGAGAGAGGGGCTGGATCGAAAGATGGGTACTTTACGATTGGTTTGAGGAGCTCGAACTTATATGAGGATGTAAAAGGGCCAGAGGAGAGACAGACAGATTGAAGGTGAGCATGCAGTTGGGAAGAGGGAGCGAAGAAAGTTGTTGGGAAAAATGTTCAAGGGGGCAAGCTGTAGGATGAGATGATGAAATGAGTAAAAGATACTCTCTGTAAGTCCAAAGATAGTTATTGCTCTTTGGACTTAAACACTGTCAGAATTCTTCTCTAATGAAATCACAGAATGGTGAAGTAATGCGTCAGGAAGATCTTATTCTCTTATATGTGAAGGTTACAATGCCGAGAGCATCTATCCATCACGAAGGATTTGCACCGTGGCTTTGGAAACAGAGTCTCTCTCTCACTGCAAAGTATTCATCAAGCATGGAGTCCTAAGATCTTTACACTACTCTATTGACATCTACCATGGAGTGGGGATCGCAGTTAATATCGGCATATTACCGTAATCTGTTGTTTTAGTTTGACTGATAGCATTTGTAGGTTGCAGGGTGAGCGTTGTATTACATCTACAGTGTGAACAAGCAGCTTTCTCCAGTTGGCATTTGGAAAGGCAATTCGTATGGAGTACATATTCTTTGCTTGAAGTGCCTTTGCTTCTTCTTTGACTGGTTAATCTAATCATATATCAATGTGTGTTCATACGCTCAACACCTCCTATCTTGTGTAACAGACACGGAGTATATTCAGCTACCAAGCGTCATTTTTATCATTGTGGAACATTTCCTCCTTAGTGGAATTATAGTGACAACATCAATTTTAAACATCAAGTGATTTTTAAAAGCACAAGTAACTTTATAAGGAGCCATTTCATCATGCAACACACATCGTGTTATTACCATCAGTGCACCTTTGTTACTAAAGGAGATTAGGCAGTGAACTCCTTGTATTTCTTATTTAGTAAGAGCTATATGCCAGCATGCTGTTGAAATTATGCTGTTATTCGAAACTGGTGGCCACCTGCTGTTTTGGCAGTTACAGCAAGCATGACATGAATGTTTTTTTTATATTAAAAGGTACCAATAAATTTGGCAATTTATTTTGTTTGTTATTATTTTGATATTAAACTATATATAAGTGCTGGTGACCAGTTTCAGAGCTGTACTGTTTGAATTTCTTTTAATTCAGTTTCAGACTAGCAAGGAGGGAAGTAGCAAAGGGTAAATAATACTAAGGGATGGAGAAATAGCATGCTGGAGAAAAAAGACTAATTTGGAGGGTAGTGTTTGGAAAGTTAGTTGGAAGATAAGGCAGATGTGGATAAAAGAGTATTAGCTATTAAGGAACAAATGATCCAAATTGTGCAGGGCAATATGGCAGGTGCAGGTTCTTTTACCACTCCCTGCTGGGGTTAACAGAGTATGCAAATTCTACAGCTTAGACAACGTGGGCTAGGATGCTGACAATAGACCTCAGTGGGTCCAGCCGCCTAACAGAGATAGTAACAGCAATCACAGCTGAGCTAATTTGGTAAATGAACAGATATGGAAATGACCGAAGTGCTCATTGGGTCCAACAGCCAAAAAGATATGAGGAAAGCAACGACAGTTGAGCATTCTGGTTCCAGCAGTTGAAAATAGATGGTAATAGCAATGACAGTTGAGCTCAGTGCGTCCAGCATCTGAATAGAGATGGTAAAAATTCTTAAAACAAAAACAGTCATGTTTTGGGGGGAGGAGTGCTGCAGCCATAGAAGAACCATGTGCTTACACAGGGTGCCAGTTAGTACAATTGATTTTGACATCCTTTCTCAATTTTTTCCTGCACGATTCACCCCTATATAGGCATAAAGCAATGCTGACAGACTCAAGATCACAGATACCCTAATAGTGACAACAGAATCCCCCGGGCCAAAATGTTTGCCTACTCTTCTGCCATTCCGTCTGTCCATCGTGTGCAACTTTCCTGGTACCAGCAGAAGTAGCACCCATTTACAGTGCAATATTTGGGCCCAGGTCCTGGCTTGAACTGCTACAATCAATCCGGTTTTGACGTCCGTATCCAACAGGAGATATAGTCGGCCCAGAACCCTGAAGTAGCAATCTACACTCCTACTCCATAAAGGATCCCGATCAGAGCAGCAGCTGAGACCCCATCATCATCATCAACATTTATTTATATAGCGCCAGCAAATTCCGTAGCGCTTTACAATTGGGAACAAACATTGATAAGACAATACTGGGTAATACATACAAAGAGGTAAGAGAACCCTGCTCGCAAGCTTACAATCTATCGGACAATCGGAGTTAGAAACACAAGGGCATGTGCTACATCATATTGCACAATGGACCAGCTAGAACGCAAAGGTAAAAGTATTGAGTGGTCTCTGTGTGTAGCAGTATTGAGGGTTGTTGTCTTGCGTTAGCAGTGTAGAGGATGGTAATAGGGTAATCTAGGGAAATTAAGATGATTGTTGAGTAATATCATAACCTTGTCTGAAGAGGTGGATTTTCAGTGAACGCTTGAAAGTTTGAAGACTAGAGGAAAGTCTTATTGTGCGAGGGAGGAAATTCCACAAAGTGGGTGCAGCCCCGGAAAAAATCCTGTAACCGAGAATGGGGGGATGTGATGAGAGTGGAAGAGAGACGTAGATCTTGTGCAGAACGGAGGTGTCGAGTAGGGAGGTATTTCGAGACCAGTGAGGAGATGTATGTCGGTGCAATTTTGTTGATGGTCTTGTATGTTCGTAGAAGAATTTTATTTTGGATTCCTTGAAATACAGGCAGCCAATGTAGAGACTGACAGATGCTGACCCCACAGCATCGGAGGTCGGGCACACCCTGAGGAGTTGGCAAACCTTCCTCGCAGCTAAATGGCTGGGAGGATCGAGAGAGAGAGATGGTGTTTCTGAGATAGGAACTGTCCTTACCTTGATCGCTCCTAAAAAAAGTAGCCTACACCAAATCTTCAAACCAAATCACCAACAAATAATAATGTTGAAATGCAAAAATACACATACAAGTAATACTTTGATAGGCCACCATCCACTGCCACATTGGAAAGACTAGACTCCCACCTCTAAGCAAATACGAATTACATTCTACACTCACATTTCAAATTCTTAAATCCCTGTTTGCTAGTAATACAACTTATGTTTATATTTGACCAGTGTTCTCCCCAGCACCTATTTCCCTGGTGCTCCACCCGGCTGATTTTACTAGCAACCCGGCTCTTGGAGCCCAACAGAGTCCTATCATAATAGAATAAACCATTGTTTCTCCTATTAGAACAGGCACTATGTGAGCACTACAGCCAGCAGTGTGTGTTAGACCACTGACCACCAGTCCTGGCAGGTGTGCAATATTGCAAAGTATTACAGCTGCCCCCACCAGGCTACTTCTTAATGCCACCCGGCTGGAGAACATGGTTTGGCTACTGTTGGAACCTCTTAGATATATAATATATATATATTTATTAAAAATACATGATTTTGGTGTGATGACAATCCTCAGTTCTTTTGTGCTGTATGCTGACAGTATGCACAAATTTTTTCATGCTTTTTGTTTCAGAATAAGAAAATGTTTGAGCATAGAGCTGAGCTATGAGCTACTGTGCAGCAAACCAACTGCTGTCCACATGACACCATGAGCATCTAATTATAGATGGAACATGAGATGGTACTGAAATGCATTTCTACGCAATATGACTGAAAAAACAATTTGAAGATTTACAGATACACCAAGAAAGGGCAAAAATGTCAAAGTACAAACCTACTTCCACTTTAGGCCGATCGGCTTCATTAATTAAAACATTTCCATTTTATTCCTGAAATACTGTTTTAAATGTTATAACCCTAATAAAGCACTTTATTGCAAAATTTCAAATTGCAAAATGTGCTCCATTAAAAGTATAGAAATGAAGTGGGGGGATCAGACTTCTGACCAGCTGGAACATAAAAAAAAGTTATTTGCAGGGAGGAAAATGCAATGCACTAGTCCATACAACTGGGAACACATCCCTTAATGTGTATCCCACAAACCTGACTGCTGGTTTAAAAAATACAGCGCAAAATTAAATATTCTGCTTCGAATCCATGCTAAGCAAACGATGTTGAGATACTGCAGACTCCAACAAGTGATTACACTGGAGGGACGGCAGATGGAGCAGTTCTTAAATGTGTTGCTGTGTTGTCACTCTATTATAGTAATGTACTCTGTTGTACATAAAATGTTTTAGTTTTGTTCTCATGTTTGTCTTACATACAAGATGTGTTATGTGTCTATGTGCTGAGATAACTACACAGTTTCATTTAAAAGTTAATCCACAAAGAATTTCCCTACAGAGAAAATGAATCTGTAACAAAGGAATGCCCGCAACCCATTAATTTCCTCCCATCAGACTGTGCAAACAAAGGTTTGCATCCCAAAAAGACATTGCCATCATGACTCACAATCTTTAAGGCATACTTGCCAACTCTCCATGAATGTCAGGGAGACTCCCTGAAATAGGGGTGATCTCCCTCACTCCCTGAAGAGTCTGGCATTCTCCCTGATGATGAGCCAGTACAAGATGTGGTTGGCTTGAAATCTGTGCCATGATGACAGTTCAGAAATTGTGTCCTATGTCCATGTAATGATGCCTATGGAGATGGCCATTTTCATGGAGACCAAGATTTAATCAAAGACTGACATGTAAGACAACATGACTTCAGTAATGGAGACAGAAATGCAAGAGACACTTCAGTCTCTAGAGATTCATTAGCTGTTTTTCTTTAAACGCATAGTTACCTACTCTACCTGAATGTCCGGGAAACTCCTGCATTTCTGGAAGACCTCCTGGGAGAGCAGGGTAACCTCCCGGTTCTCGCCCCCGCAATAGATATGTGGCGGGACTTAATGACGCAAATATCGCGCCCTTAGCCCCCTGCTTTAATTGGCCAAAATTGTGACTGTTGTCTAGGGGACAGGGCTAACATGATGCAATTTGTCAAGCCCCGCCCCCGCAAACCCACCTCCACCGGAATCTCCCTGAAGCCAATGAGGAAAAGTTGGCAAGTATGCTTTAAGGCGTATCTCTGTCAAAACACATGACATCAAAAGGAGCCATTTCACATTTGTAAATGACCCTTAAAAGCTAGCTTTACACGGCACTTAACTAAATGAGAATTGCTATATGGTTCAAAAGAACCAGGGCTCCATGCAGACAAAACACAAATCAAACACAAACAAGAAAGGTGCTAACAAAATATAAAAGCAAACCTATCAAAAAAAAAAATTAAAAAGGTGGATTAATACTGTTCAAGGATTACCAAACTATTTTACTACAGTTAAATCTGTATTCATTTCATTTTTGATTAAATAAACTTAGAAAATATTGTTGCGGGAACCAATGACAACTGTGACAGAAAACCTTACCTCTCTTAAAATGTGCTCTTTTATCATGATAACTATCAGTGAAATTACTTTGTGGCTCACTCAAGTCTGTAATGACAGATAGAAATAAGGATCTAGTTAGCTTTCAAAATCAAATTTCTAAAACATACATTTGGCTTTGTCCTGATTCATTAAAGTAAAGAGGTGCAACTTTGCACCTTGTCAAAACCATTTTGCATTGGAAGGGGGGGGGGGGGGGGAGTAAATATAAAATGTGGGGACAGATTTATAGTTGTGATAGAGCATGTCCTAGATCAACTTTAAATTTCAGTGTAAAAATAAAGCCATCAACTTTTTGTGTGCTACATGAAAAAGAAGCCAGTATTTAACTTAAGTGCAAAATAACAAGCTAATTTGCAACCCTTGTATTGTAACATAGTTCGTCAAGGAAAAAATGTACTCTTTTTTTGCCTTGAATCAGGCACATTGTGACTGCAAAAATGAAAAATGGAATACACTACAGCAATACATGTAAACAACTGAGAGGTGGACATCCATTCAACACTGGTGATCAATGATTGTCAATGACCTAATAAAAGTCCATGCACAAGTGTAGGGAGGAGGCAGGCTGAGTATTGGACATTGGTTTTTATTAATCACACCAATCACAGAATAAGACTTTGTATGCATTCAATGAGAATACTTTTCTCAAAGGTTTTCCTGTCAGTGCTAAACAGTTGCAATTCTTAATCTACCAGATAAACAGCCAATGAATAGCAGAATGAATGTGATTTAATTTGTAGAGGACCTCGTGTGACGGATCCAGCTCTTGAAGATTACTTGAAGAGATCAGATAAGTGGAAATAATGCATGCTCAATAGCAGAGATTATAATATGTTGGGGGCAAAGTCAAATCCTCCTCGTAATCGAACATTCCGGTATAATATAGAATTAACCTACATTTTGTTTTTGAATATTTTATTTTTATTTTTTAGCTGAATGTAGGCAAGAACTTGGTTACAGGGAGTGTTTGTGTATGTGGAATTCAGATAAGATTCCAACACAATACACAAGAACAGACTTTAATAGGAAGTGTCTTTTATAGGCCCAAAGAGGAAATGATATCTAAGATGGTATCTTCATGACACAGTCCTGACCATCTTGGATAAGGAATATTCTAAGGGCAAGTTCATAACATAGACGTCTAATGAAGATACAAATATTGATATATCACCCAACAGGGAATATTACTGTGGGCTCTGACCAATCAGTAAAATACATCCAGTGTTAAACAATTATAAACAAATTAAATAAAAACAAATCAAGAGAATGTCTGCTCCTTAAAAAGGTTGTTGTGCTACAACCTTATTGCTCAAAAGACAATGAGAAAAAAGAATTTAAAGAAGCGCATCCAATTCATTCTGACTCCAAGGTGCCACCATATAATAATACTCATCAGTATGTGTTAAAATTTAAATAATAAACATTAAAAACATACGTATAAAATAAATACTATATAAAAATACCAATTAGGAACCAGGGCAATAAACTTGTGTTAAACTACAACTTCTCCCCTTTCAGTGCACAAAGGAGGAAGTTTTATTGATCAGTTTTCAATCCCAGTCGTTTTAAATGCTACTTTATAAAGTCTAGAGCAATACAGCTCCCATTCATTTGAGCAAAGTCAATTGCTCGTATTAACGAAATAACAAATCCCACTATCCAGTATGTTGCAAGTTAACACAAATTGATCGCCCTGGTTCCTAATTGCTATTTTTATATATTGTTTCTTTTATACCTGTTTTTAATGTTTATTAAATTGTTTACATTTTAACACATACTGACAAGTATTATATGGTGGCACCTTGGAGTTCGAATTAATTGGATGCGCTTCTTTAAATACTTCTGTTTCTCGTTGTCTTTTGTTACATGAAGATGTTGGAGATATTTGAAAAGTTAATTTAAATAACTAGAGCTAGCATATCAAAAAATATTGTAGACAGTAGAATGAATAATTAAAGGCAGACAAATCATATAGTCTAATTATAAAATGTCACATAAATCGTGGCATTTCTTTTAAAACAGAACCAACTTTTAGAGTTACAGGGAACCATAGGATACGGAGAATTTACACAAAGCACATGTACAGCCAATGTTGCAGGGCAGGTCCAAATCACTGAAGTCCCCTTGAACATTGAAATCTTTCTCCGTTTCCATTGTAATGCAGTGAACACATGAAAAGGTGGTGACCTAAGCAGAGATCGCGTTAATACATGTACAGATACCATTGTTGCCTTGTAATGCCCCGATACCCCTCCAGACTAGTCTCATGTGTCATTGTATGCACGTGGCTGGTCACCTGCCAAAGGAGAAAAAAAAACACAAAAAAAACAAAAAAACTAAAAGGAACTTTGGAGCACATTACAATAGAAACCTGCAATGTCTGTTGACAAGGACAGGGGTCACTGTGTTGCTAAAGACACTGGATGCAGCTCTGCTCCATTAAAAAAGAAAAAAGAAGAAAAGAAACAAAGCTACATAAATGATCGTCGGCAGGTACTATGTGTAATCAGCAAAACCAGCACAAAGAGTGGTCATATGAGAGCAGGCAGAGCTGCGGTCAGATGCTGCTAGTGGTTCCAGAGGAGCCTGGAATAGATTTGAAGGTAAAACTTGTGATGTGGCCCCACCAGCTCTAGTTCTTGAGGATGAAGTACCAGGTACCTGGCCCAGTACAGCATCCTAGGAGTTTTGTAATTCTTGCAGCATACGTAAGTGTGCCGCTCTCAGGTGGGGAGAGCGCGCATTGGGAGGTGGAGCTCAATGAACACCAGGTAATAACTAGTATCCCTAACGCAGGAGAGAATGGTGCAGGTATAATGGAACACTATACATCTGATCAATCAGTATGTACACGTGTGTTCTACTGGTATACAGGACATGCTATTTTTGGAGCAGTAAAAATGTGCACTATGCAAATATATGTATACATTTGGATAGCAGCATTATGTGGATGTCAAATTATAGAATATATCTGTGGGGTTCCTTATAATATGGGGTAGATTGGCTTTCATGTATGGGAGGGACATATATATTCTTAAGAGGTATAGAGAGTCTTGTGTGTTCCCTTCATGCCCAGGTTAGAGAGATCCCATCATATAATTGAGCGGAACTATAAATGTGCAGGATTTGATTTTGTTTTCATTAAAAACCCTCATGAAAGTTATGACAAATAACTTAATAGTTGGATTGTATATGGATAATAAAGGCCACATTATTCTTAAACTTTGATTTCAAGGAGTGGCACCTCCCAGGGGGAGAGGGAAATATAAATATACACTGATCAGCCACAACCTTTTTTGCAGTGTGGCAGGGGGCATTCATTATCCTGCTGAAAGAGACCATTGCCATCATACCGTTGTCATGAAAAGGTGTACTTGGTCTGCAACAATGTTTAGGTGAGACGGAATGGAAGTATAGGATTGAGTGGTCAGCTATTGTTCTTAAACAGGCCAGTCACTTCCTGTAAAAACACTAAAAACAGGAAGCTGTGAGCAGCAGGAGGCCCTCTGACGTTACAAATGAATAGAAGGGGTGGACTCATTTGTCCCTGAGATATGACTAGTCTCTTTTACAGCCACTCATTGAACTCTACCAATCAGGAGAGACCTTTTTCCTAAGACCTATGGATAGCCCTGCAGTGAGGGATTCCCAGTGTGGGAAATTTTGGCATAATAAAGACATGCAGGAGAGGTTTGTGTGTGTGTGTGTGTGTGTGTGTGTGTGTGTCATTTTGCTATTGAAAGTCATTTGCTATTGAAAGTCAATGACGTTGAAGTCTCAGCTGCTGTCAGTGTGCTAAGAATTACAGCTGTGAATATTATGATTACTGGACTACAAACTTTTCTCTGACTTGCTGAACAGTAGCTCCATAAGACTCCCATGGTCATAACACATGTAAATCATTTGATCACAGACAGTGTGGGAAACTTCAGGGAGGTCTAGTGGTAAACTGTGTCTATTGGGACCTGTTAATCTGGTTTATATTTTTATTGCTGATTTAGAGGACTTGTATTAGCCAACTCTCTAATAAATATATTGTTGTATCTTTCCCTATATCCTGCATGTATGACTTGACTCAGAAGTCTCAGGATACCCCTAGTGAGCTTTTGCTCTAAAACCCTGGGTCTTCACAAGGTAGGTGATATGTATCAAAAATAATATACAAATGAATGCCAGGAAATAAGATTTCCAAGCAGAACATTGCCCAGAGCATCACATTGCCTCTGCCGGCTTGCCTTCTTCCCAAGTGCATCCTGGTGCCATCTTTTCGCCAGGTAAAAGATACGCGCACATCCGGCGATCCACATGGTGTAAAAGAAAATGGGATTCATCAGACCAGGCCACCTTCCTCCATTGTCCAATTCTGGTGCTCACTTGCCCATTATAGCCACTTTCGGCGGTGGACAGTGGTCAGCATGGGTACTCTTACCGGTATGCGCTACACAGCCCCATACGCACCAAGCTGTGATGAATTGTGTGTTCTGACACCTTTCTATTATAGTCAATATTAACTTTTCAGCAATTTGTGCTACAGTAGCTCTTCTGTGAGACAAGACGGACTAGCTTTTGCTTCCCTCATGCTTCAATGAGCCTTGGGCGCCCATGACCCTGTTACTTCCTTGGACCGCTTTTGATAGGTATCAACCTCTACATATCAGAAACACCACAACAGACCTGTTGTTTTGGAGATGCTCTGACCCTATTGTATATCCATCACAATTTGACTCTCAGATTCTTACGCCTGCCCATTTTTCATGCATCCAAAACATCCACTTCAAGAACTGACTGTGCACTTGCTACCTAATACTGTATATCCCACCGCTTGACGGCTGCCATTGTACCGAGAAAATCAATGTTATTCACTTCACTTGTCAGTGGTCTAAATATTGTGTGTGTATGTTACCAGCCGCGGCGGAACGCTGAATCCTGGCGTCAGGTAGCAGCTGAGCGCATACATTAGTTTCAATGCACTGTTAGATTTTTGGAGGTTGTAGGGATATCCTCCAACTCGAGGGGGAGCTCTCGCATGATTCTATTTGTCATTCATACATGTTCCTGGTTGTGATTGACCTATGCTAGTTCCCAGCTAGTAATTAATCAGCAGCCTCCTGAGGCTGATTATCAGCCCTGTCCTCCTCCTTTCTGATTTGACCATCATAGCATTTAAGGCAATGAGGACTGGGCCTCACTGCCGGTTTAGTTCCTGCTTGCTGCATACTAGCCTGCTGTATCCCTTGCTCTCTGTTATCCATTGGATTCTGATTATTGTTGCAGACCCTTGCCTGGATATCTGACTATGTTTGATTGCATGTGCCTCTTGATCTTTTGCCTGGACTCTTACGCTGCTGTTTTGTCTGTGACCTCTGACCTCAGCTTGTTTATTGTATACGCTGTCTGCTGCCGGCCCCCGACCCTTGCCTGGACTTCACTCTGCTTTCCCGCGTTCTCCCCAGCCGGTACACATTTCCCCACCCTCTGTTCGTCTGCGGCCAAGTCTGTCCCCACCACTAGGGGCTAGAGTGAACACCAGACTCCGGGTGTTGATGTACTGGCTGGAGGGGTTCCTAACAGTATATATAATATATATATATATATAATATATATATATATATATATATATATATATATATATATATATATCACAGATTTATATTTACAATAAATCAGTCTGTCTGATACCATCTAGGAGGTACCCCGATAGGCTGCAGGCTTATCTGGGAGCTTGGACCATGGATGCTTTGCCTAATAAGAAGATCTGGCTCTCTGGAAGGGACCCCTGGCTGAAAAACGTCAGCCCCCCCCTCCCCCCCTGAGGACTGACTCGTAGAGGACAACCACCGCAAAAGGGCTGGTGAAGTCAACCAAACCGAGGGATACGGAATTTGGGAGCATTTACTGGGAGGAAGGTGTTTTTACCTTCCATGGCTCGACAGATCATGTCTCCCAAAGAGGACTGAACCCTAATAGGGAAGAGCCTCCATGGATTTCTTTGACTCTGCATCAGCGTCCCAAGAACACAACCAAAGAGTCCTCCTGGCTGTATCCGCCGAGACAGATGAAGAAATGGAGGCCACGTTCTGAGCCACCTCAAAGATATTCGAAAGCCTCTTCTAAATGTAGAGCCCGGGGAAGAAATTCAGAATAATGTAGACCCTCTGCCAGCTAGTTGGACCAGCTCTCCATTGCCTTAGTGACCTAAGCAGTAGTGATGGGTAGTTCACGAATGATTAGTTCAAATAAACTAATCTTCAAAGTGAACTAAATCATTTAATTCACAGCTCTGGCAAAGATTAGGTCACCAGGAACTAAAACAAGTGGGAGGCGTTAGAGATAAAGCCGAGCAGCTCCAGCAGCCTCACTCACCGTCTCATTCACACTGGCTCTTTTGTTTCTATTCAGCTCTCTCATTTAATACTCGTGAGTCAGTACCTCTAAACTACCAAAGGTGGCACTGCTGTGCTCAGACATTGTGTGAGACTCTGGAGCTGATCACTGACTATGAGTCATTCTCCTCGCTCAAGAGTTCATTAGTTCATTTCACTCTCCGAATCATTTCACTCATTTAGATCATTTAGCTCATGAGTCACAGGATACATTCACTTTCCTGTCAGCTCAAGACACACTGCACTGCTGAGTGCTGCATGCTATATACTGTAGTTCTGTTTACTCCACCATATATACAGGGGAGATATATTAAACCTTCAAGAGAGATAAAGTGGAAACGTTGCCCATAGCAACTAATCATTTTCTGCTAGATAAATGACAGATTTCCCATCACTACTAAATAGAGGACAGCATGGGGGGGGGGGGGAGCTAAGTGCCCACCATCACATAAATGGCCTTGAGGAAGCTCTCCACCTTGAGGTGGGTACCAATATTAAGGGCCAGGTACTGGAAGGGTCACAAGGTGGGCCAATCTAGCCACAGATGTATCCAGCTTAGGGACCTGTTCCCATTAGGCCATTTCATTGACTTGCACTGGATAAAGGCCAAGGTATGACGAACTTCTGATCTGGATGTTTCCAGGCTGATTCAACTAAAATCAGTAAGTTCAACAGATGGTTGGAAACAGAAAACACAACGTTCTTTTGTCGCTTAGACCCGGGTCAGCTGTCCGGGGTTCGTCTGAATCTACAAGGTCTAAGGCCTGACACACCGCCAGGACCAGATCCTCAACACCGACTATAGGCAATGCTTTAGGGGAACAATGGCAGAACAGGGTATAAATCAATTTGATGAAATTGCCCAAGTATTAAGAGTCCGATGACGTATGTCCCCTTTCTCCATAGCCCTTGCCATCATCTCTCTAGTTATAGAGAATGGAGTGGAGTCACTGGAAAAATATAATTAGATACACTGCTGTATCCTTCCCAGGACATGCTTTGCACTCACATCAAGGTGAAGCGTTTACAGTAACTTTGGCAGGATTTGATGGGGTACAGAAAAAGGTGAATGAAAAAAGTCCTTCAATGTATATTTTGCAATCAGCATTATTTTTTTAGAACATGGGTGTCATTGTGGACAGTATGAAATTGACCCTTTTGAGCTATTAAAGCAGATGCTTTTTACAGTGATTCCAGTACAAGCATGCAACTTAACTTAGAGATTCACTCAAAGAGGAACACTGAAGCGTTTTGAAACCTCTGGGACACAGAAATAGAATATTTTAATATGTGGAGAATATCTTGAGACAAATAGAAACTGAGCAAGACTATTAAAGTACTTTGTATAATATTTGGCAAGCATTAAAAATTATCGTTTAAAAACAAACACTGAAAAGTCTCAATTGATGTGGTCATATGAATATTCTGTTGAGTTTAACGCTGAATGTAAGGAAATTCAATTAGACCACTTACATAGGTTGAAGGCTTGTATGTATGCACCCTTCTATTGTAAAAGCCAGTTCAAGCAGACATGATTATGCTTAGAAATCTCACAATGCATACGGTGAACATCAGAGCCAGAAGCACCAAGGGTTGCTGCATGGGCTTAGCAACTGTTTCATTGGTTATGAATGTTGTTGCGAATGCTGAGGAGGAAAAAGGAAGTAGAGACACTGTAATACAACTTCATTAAAATAAAAAAATAACTTAAACTTACAAGGTTGATCATCCTCGATAATTTCTTCTATTATGACATCAGGACTACTCAAGGACTGTAGCAAAGCATTATTCTTTAATGAAGACAAACTTGATTTTTGAAGATCAACATGTTTAGGATCTGAACACAACTGATGATTTGTTTGCATTTGATTTTCAACCTTTATTATGTGTCCTAAATCAGTTTGATATTGCTCATCGTTCAAGCCTTTTGCTTTGTACTCTGCAATATGCGCCACTGCACTGCTATGTACTGGCTTGATATTCAAATGGAAAGATTCTGTGTTTGTTGATAGAGTATTCACATCAGGCGTTAATTGGCACCTGTGGGTGGGAAACGCCTTTTAGAAGGTAATACAAAAAAATAATGTAAGACTTCAACTTTAACTAAGAAAGTCAAAGACACTGGCAACATACAAATATATTACAGCAAATTTAAGCCTCCAACCAAACTCGAGAGCTACGTCTACAGCTACAGCATTCAGGAATCTGATACTCCAGAACTAAGGAGGGTGGGAGTAGACAGAGAGAGAAAGAGAGAGAGAGAATAGAAAAGACAACAGTGGAAGGAGAGACCACAGCCCCATTCCTGCCAGTAGGGGTCAGAGTTCAGGTCCACAAAACTGTGTACCAAGGACACCCTAACTCTTCCTTGTTGGGTCACCTACAAATCTACATATATAGTCTTGTTATATTGACTCGCCATTATGTCATATAGCCCATTATTCAAAATTTAGGGTACTAATGTAGAACAGGGTTATTTTTAGTGCCGCTTGTAAACCATAAAATGCCAAATTTGATTCACAAAAAAACAAAATTAATATAACCAATAAAATATGTTAAAATAATCCAAATGACTCGATAAAACATACTTACTCCAGAGCACTATAACTGCAAATGCTTCCCAGGTTTTTAATAATTTTAATGATCCGATTACTGTTTATGTTGAATCTGTGGAACACAATATATATATATAAGAAATTACAAAATATTACAGAATTATCAATGAAAAGATAAAACATGGTGCCCATAAGAAAATTCTAACAACTTGAGAAACATTTCAGCTCTTTAATTAGTACTGGTGAGAGCTAACCATTTTCAACATTCTCTGTCAACACAACCCCTCCCCCCAGTTCACAGACATCTCTACTTCGGCCCCTATACAGTTTCAAAACCAAAGGCCTTTTGTCAAAGTTTTAATCCTGCTTGAATTCCTTCATGTTTTCTAGAAAGTTGGATGCCAAAATCTGGGCCTTTCCAAATGCGCACTACCAGAAAATAAAACGGCGTATCACAGTCAACGCTTCATTAAACACACTACATTTTTACAAGAGGTGGATGCTCATCTATATCCTCTAATGCGCAGCAAGCTGTTAAGGAACACGCCAAAATGAGCAGCAATTCAAGATTACATTTTAAAATTTCATATTAATTAATTGATTAATTAATTAACTAATGGACTCCCCTGACTGTCAATTCATGTTGGTTTAACTACTTTATTTATATGTGCTGTTCTGTAGACAATCAATATCATTGGAGCATAAGTGAACATATGTCTAAGATTCTGCCCAGCAATGTTATTTAACACACAAATAACACTGAGAATCAGATAAAAAATATAGGGTCATTACTCCATTGACTCATTGACCTATAGTGCACTGTGCAAAAATTACAACCTATCACCTATTCCTCAGAGAGCACCTATACATGTATGTACCATGGTGCATAAGGTTGCATAACATTCAGATAAGGTCAAATTACTTCACAGTACCAGTGACAATACACATGGTGTCAAAATATTACATGCAAAATCTCACTCAACATATTCTGTCTGATATTAAAACTTCATATTACCATCAGCAATTATCCAGTACAATATATGGAATGTCATAACTTTATACCACCACGAACATGAATTCAAATAGTGCCAGTAAACACCACAGCACAACATTTACTAAGGACAGGTAAAAAACATGCAGAGGCTTTGTGCCATATGACCATGTTATCATCATCATCATCTATTTATATAGCGCCACTGATTCCGCAGCGCTGTACAGAGAACTCATTCACATCAGTCCCTGCCCCATTGGAGCTAACAGTCTAAATTCCCTAACATACACACACAGACCGAGAGAGAGACTAGGGTCAATTTGATAACAGCCAATTAACCTACTAGTATGTTTTTGAAGTGTGGGAGGAAACCGGAGCACCCAGAGGAAACCCACGCAAACACAGGGAGAACATACAAACTCCTCAGATAAGGCCATGGTCAGGAATTGAACTCATGACCCCAGTGCTGTGAAGCAGAAGTGCTAACCACTGAGCCACCGTACTGCCCACAATGATTCTCCATAGAGCCTTGGCTGCAAAGATAAAGATAATTAATGGAACAGATCCCAATACTGCCTAGTGTCTCTTGATTCTCTTCACAAGTGAAAAGAGCCATCAGGGACATTAGGTCCCGCTGCCTCAGGCTCATTATAAAAGGCAATTAAGATCAGAATTTGTGAACTGGAGACTGTCAAGCACTTCCATTAGCTTAAAAACACAGCTAGCATAGTCGTTATCATTGCTGCCTCATAGTGCTGAAGTCAAGCATTTGATTCTGATCAGAGACGTGTGAAGTTTGTATGTCCTATCCGTGATTGTTTCCTCACACAGTTCAAAAACATACTGGTAGTTTAAATGACTTCTGACTGAATGGACCCTAGTGTATGTGTGTGGTAGGGAGTTTAGACTAAACTCCAAATGAGCATGGAATTATGTGAATTATTGCATAATCTCTGTACAGTGCTATGCCGATATGATCGGCAGTATATAAATAATAATACAAACTAAACTGAAGTAGCTTTTGGTTTGCAGCAGAATCATAAGCATGCATTTACCCCATTCCAGGAGTTTAACGTTGATCAAAAGTTCGTTCATATTTGAATGACTAAACTTTATCTAGGAAACATGTATAGCCACTACCACAAAGGCTTTATTGAGAGGAGAAACACCTGAATATTGTATGATAGATCCTGATGGTCTCCATACCAATCATATAATGCAATGCATATATCATAGATCAATTTAAGAATGGTCACTCGTGTAAAGAACATGGTTTGATGAGATTTTAGGACCAGATTTAAGGGATTGTTTATGATAGTATGACAAACCAAATTGCCAATGAAAATCCTGGCATATCGCTCAATTCTGGGAAGACACAACATCATGAAAACTAAAACTACCCTCTTATTGTTGGACACTAGCCCTACTTTTGCTTTTGTGAGTGAGGAAAGTCCAAAAGTGAAAGATTAGAATGTATAAGTACTGGTCAGTACAACAAATTTCAAAAAGACAATGGTGATTTGACTGTATACACTGTGGTTCAATAAAAAGTAAGCCAAACGGTTAATTTCATATATCTCTAATGACTGATCATATCATACTAATTTAGAGAATTGAACTTACAATATGATTCCAACAGATCACAAAAGTTTATTCAACAGATAAAGTTTAACAACTCGTATATTTTTATCTGCCAAAATTAAATTTTGCAAACAACATTTTTTTTTAGATTTTGCAACAGTAATTTTTACATGGAAACACTCTTAATATTCTTGTGAAGAAACTCTCAGTAGTATGCTTTGATTATTTAATTAAAGAAGATGTTCAAAATGTCGTCTTTTTGCACGCTAGCTAGTGGCGCTGGCGCCATTGGGCAACAGCTTCGTCGATAATCCGCTTATCCAGACCCGTCTACACTTTCAACAAACAGTGCTTTAGATCATTTACATCATGGACTGCTGTCTGGTAGACTCTCTCTTGCACAACGCCCCACACTTTATAAATCAACAGGATTCAAATCTGGACTGTTTGGAGGCCATAATGTGGTAGGAATAAAGTCTGGTGTCTCTCTTGTCGAAGTCAGCAAATTGGATAAAGTCATTTCAATTAATATCGAGCAAACTTGGTTGTCTTTGTCCGAAAATACGCGTAGAGCACGCTACTGCGTGGAAGGGCGTATCCAGCCGCAACACTTGGCAATAAACAGTTTCTACATTTTTTACACACATTTGCACAAACATACAGTTGTAAATAGTACACATTAATCGTAGTTGCAACACAGTCATTTATGTCGAAATATAGTAGTATTCATGTTTAATATTATAAGTTATATGCATATTAGCAAAACCTATGGTTCAGGTTAAAGGAAATGTGTCATGTCCGATATCATTTTAATCCCCTATTCATCAGCAGCTGTCCGGTTTATTCGGCGAAGAGATCGCACATTGCATACTCAAGTTATTGATGTTAGGGAATAAACCTTTAATATGATGCTGACTATAAAATGCAAATGGACTAGTTGAAACTGGAGTCTTGGCGGGAAGAACGGAGCACATCCCCTGGAGAGATGACCCCCACCTTTGGATTCTTTAGTTTGAACTAGCCTATGATCTGCAATGGACCAATAGAAGCAAGCCACACTGCCTTGTTTTACTGTATTTCTGTTTGCATATAAGCAGGAGCTTTTCATCTATTGTTCAGTCATCTTGACCACAGACCTAAATGACTATTCACTGCATCCAGAGCGCCTGCGATAAGTAACGGCTGTACTTATTACTTCGCTTGAATTATTCTGCTTCTTTTTGAGAATAAATACTTGTGCGTTGGAAAAACAAATCGAGATTCGACAATTGTTATTGGACAACAAAACGTGCATAACACTCTTGTTAGCATTTCAATAGTTTCCCTGGCTCTGTCGGATGGCGCACTGTCCTGTTGAAAAACAAGATAGCCTTCTGGGGCCACGTTTAAGATCACAGGCAAAATATGCTGTGAAAGAAAAGGTCGCGTTAGAACTCTCGTAGAAATTGATAGCTGCTGTAATCCTTGGAATCCCTCAAATATTTTATCATGTGTAAATCTTCTTTAATAAAAGGCATTTTTATGGAAATTGCAACTTTATTTTTTTCTATCAGATCATCTGCTTTTTCGGCGGGAAATAAAAAACCGGAAGTCATTAAAATAAAAAAGTAGAAGGATATTTTTATTTTAAAAATTTTTTTATTAAAGTTTGGCTTACTCTTTATTGAACCACAGTGTACATTTCTGGAAGGAGGTGCCCGCTTCATTAAAGGGCATTAATATATAACTTCAAAAAAAGCGACCCTTTAATGCAACCGCCAAAATGACCCTATCGGCTACGGTTTTGGATATTAATGTTCTCAAAGCTCAAGTAGCCACAGAATTCTTGTATTACAACACACTTATTATGGACTCGCCAGGTTAGATGTTAGTTTCCCATACACTTTGGTGGGCAAATCTGCCTCATCAATTGAACCATTTTTACCAGCCTTGGCAATAGAACTGCACTTTTAGCACAGTCCTAATAGTCCAGCAGATCTAGATGGATTAGTTTGAGACTGAGATTTTGGACGCACTAAAAACCATGCATCTTTAAAATAATGGCCAATGCATTACACTACAAACCCAAAGTAAGAAAGTGCCAACAGTTAGCGACACAGTTCTCAATCTTCCTCACTTCAGCCACTACACATTAAGAAGATGGAGGAAACATGAAGGGAATGTTATAAGCACAAGAAATTATCTAAAAGAACTAACTGCCTGCCCTTTTGTAAATTTAGAAAAAAGAACCTATACAGAGCCCTTACACAGAGATGCATGCAATATTAGAAAATCTTTTCAAGTTGTCTATATTGTGGGGTTTAGGAGGTCGGCTATGCACATTAGCAGCTATGGCTATACAAAAAACATTCTTTGTACAGTAGACTAACACTGCAGATCGCACTTAACAATGACTTGGTGAATTCACAAACATGTATTCCACCCTGGACCCCATACACATACCACCAGCCAGGTGTCCAGACATTATTTCATTAGCTCTGTGAGAAGGTAATTAAAGGGTTACTGGTTTCAAAATAGTATTTTTAGTGATAGTGTTAATCTTGTAATAATGTGCATCACTGGTGGTGTGTATGTGTGTGTTTGCATTCATATGCTTGTGGGGGCATTGACCTGTTTACACACCAACACAGTGGATACCTGAGTCGTAGTGGGGGCAAAAATTGAAGTCCCCACAAAGCTTTTCAAGGCTAATCAATGCAGGGGACCTTGCTGATATGCTCAGCATAAATATCTGGCATATCCATGCGAGTTACTTTTGTCGGACCAACAGTGTGCGTAATGCCAATGTGGAGGGGAGTGTGTGTGTACATCCCACCGACCAGAGATCAGTAGACTATCCATATGTATAGCAAGAGCAGGAAGAGAAAGGGACTGCTGCCATCTGGTTCTTTATACACCAAACGGGTCAAGACACAGCTGTATCCGTCTGCTGATGAAGGTAAAATGGGGACAGTGAAGCATGACAAAGCCCATCGGTTTCTCAGACTATAGCACGGAGAGCAGTATACCCCTGACAAAATGGAGGAAAGTGGTTCAGACACCAGCAGTGATGCCCCATTGCCCACCAGCAGAGCAAAGTGCAGGTACCCAGAGATGAGTTCTATGTACGACCATTCTCTAACTTCTGGCAGCAGTGTTTTAAACACAGAGGGTCGGAGAGACAACTTGGGGTCTGTCCAAACGCTATCCAGAACCAGTGATGGCTCCAGGGCGCATAAAAAAAACAACCCAGTACTGCATGTACTGTGAGAAGCCCCTCTCAAAAATAGCCCGGCACATGGTGCATGTTCACCGCAATGAGACTGAAGTAGCCTGGGCCATGAACTTCCCCAAGCACTTGAAAGAAAGGTGCATGCAACCGGCACATCTTCGCGATAGGGTCAACTTTGCGTACAACACTGAGGCAATGAGAGCAGGCCATGGCATTCTGATCCCGTACAAACTTCTAAAGAGATGGATGTCGAAGACTTCATGCACTGTACCGCCTGCCATGGCTTGTTTGCAAGGAAATACCTGTGGCGACACATGAAGAGATGTAAGCTAAACCGAAGGGACAACAAGCTCATATCTGGCAAAAACAGCGTCCAGTCACTGTGTGCCTTGGCACAACCTGTTCCACCTGACACGGTGGCTAATCGGAAACTCTTGAGTGACATGATCCAGGATGAAATCTTACTCGCAGTCAAAAATGGCCGATGCATTATGCAGATGGGGCTGCATAACTTCAACCGGTGCGGTTCAGATGTTGGCAGACACGAGTACATCCATCAGAAGCATAGAGAAACGGGCACCTGCTACAGGCCCGAAGAGCTACCCCTTTAGAGAGGATGGAAGACTTTACCACTCCATCGAACTTTCTGCATGTAATAGACGTTGTGACCTGCTTCAAATCTGTCTTCCGGCGCTTCAGACCTGGTCGATATCACCTGAACCTAGCATACCGCTAGGGATATTAGACGCTCGTCTACCTAATGGCCATTGCACTGCAAGTTAGATTGTACTCATCAACCCCCACACAAGCAATGAACCTGAGGCTGCAGACAAATTAATGACTTGTTTGTCCACCTGAAGGGTGGAACTGGACTATACCCCAAGAAATTCTTGCTTAAGCAGACCGGAATGAAAATGTGCTAAAGGTACCCCCTCGAACACAGACGCCCTAGTCCCCAGCAATGTCATGCACAGAAGGAAACACTTCCTGTTTGGACAAGTACAGACTCTTTTCCAGAATATAAAGGGCTTAATCCTCTGGGAGAAATAAACATAGGGCACAGAGTATCAAAATGAAATCAAACCGCAGCCGTTGGGCTAGGAGCAAGGAAGATCGAGAATCCAGCCATGTCTCTCCTGAATAAGGACAGTCAGTCGAAACTTCTGTCGAAAGTCAGGTGTCGATGGAGTCTGAAACAAAGAGTCATCTAAAATAGCACAACATATACGCCAAGAAAGTAAGAGACTAGCCAAGACGGCCATAATTCTGACAAAAAACCCTGGGCCAGAAGTTAGGTAAAAGGGAAAAACCTGAAATTGATAGTGTATATTGTGCACTGCAAATAAAAATAGACATGGAAGCCCCTGCACTATGGAAACGTGGAGGGAGACATTGTCTCTGTACAGGGATTCCAGGAACTCCATTCTTACAAGACCTGTGAGCTCTTTCTATCCGAATTGATTTTCTATTTTGTTGAAAAATCCTTTAATAAACTTAGAAACCATGGAAACAATATTTTAGATTAAAATCTTAAGTTTTATTTCATTATATCTTCACTGTGCATACTAAGAAATTGACATATTTTGTTTCTAAAACTTTATGTGGTCAGCATGGTAAACTTAATTGTTAGTGCCATAAAGTTTAACTTTCACACCCTGCACCTAATGAATGATTAGAAGTGGATTCACCAACGTTCAATGTGTGTTACCGCAAGCTGTAGTATGTGGTTTTTAGCATCATTCCTGCCCAAAAAATTACATTGTTCACTAGCCTTTTTTTTACAAGATATCAAATGCCGCTGAAAACTAGTGATCTTACCATCATAACTGAGTGGAAAACAGAAAACACACTTAAAATATTGGAAAAGGTTATTTATTAAACAACTTAACGGATTGAAAATAACACCAATCACGGAACTTCTAAAGTGAAAAGGTACTTGACCCAATTCTCACTTACTGTGGCAAAACATGCACTATTTATAGCTCCAAATTTTATTTGCTTTTGTACAGACATTTACATTTTTGGGATTTTTCCCCGGTTTTATTTTTTTTCCCATGGGCTACAAAAGCAAAGCACAGCAGGACACACCTTTCTGCTCTAAATGGAAAGTTGGGATTAAATTGCCACATTCAAGTGATCAGCTTTTCACTATTTGACAATGTGCAATAACATCTTGCTGGTTTGTACTATTTTATCCTCTGAACTATGGTTTTTATCACCTGCAGACAACCTGGCTATATTATAAAAAAAAAATATTTCTTAAATGTAATAATTAAGAATGTAGTGAATTCCTAAATATTAACAATTTAATGCCTTATATTTGACATTACACTATTATTATAAAATGCCGTTCACCGTTACCTATACAGGGCCACCGAGAGGGGGGGGGGGGGGGGGGGGGAGCGGGTACATTTTACCCGGGCTTGCCAGGGGGCCCGGGTCGGGCCTTCGCTTCTAATTTTTTTTTTTCTTCTCATCTTGCGTTGTTTTTTTTATTTATTTATTTTTTTCCGCGGGGTGGATCGTTGGTAGGGGGGAGCTGGAACGAAAAAAACAAAAAACAATACTCACGTGATCAGCGCTGCGTCCCTCCTTCCTCTCTTCTCCATTCACACTGACTGCCGGGCGTGACGTCATCATGTCAGTCAGTGAGGAGCACTGCAGCCAGGACACAGCATGAAGAAAGCAGCATGAAGACAGAAGAGAAGACAAAAAAAGAAAAGAAAGAAGCTAACAAAAGGTAAGGAAAGAAACGGGGGGAAACAGAAGGGGACACTACTATAAAGAAGAGGGAGTAAAAGAAAAAAGGGGAGAGAGTCTGATGGTAAAAGAAAAAAGGGGAGAGAAGCTCAGAATAAAATAAAAAAAAAGGGGAGAGGCACAGAGTGAAAAAAGGGGCAGAGAGGCTGAGAGTAAAAAAAAAAAAAGAGAAAGGGGGAGAGGCGCACAAAGTAAAAAAGAAGGAGGGAAAGCTGCATGGAGGGCGCAGTGTGAGCATAAGGGGGCACAGTGTAGTTGTGATGAAGGGGCACAGTAATGTGTGTGTAATGGCACAGGGGGCTTGTTGCAATGTAGTGTGTGTGAGTCAGGTGGTGGCTAATTAATGGGTGCTATTTTGTTTGTAGGGTTATGGTGAGGCAATTTAATAGTGGGGACTATTAATTTAAGATGGGGTGGTTTGGGGGCTATTGAATATGGGGGTGAGTTTGGGGAGAATGAGGTCTATTTATTAAATGTGAATAGTATTATTTTAATGTTGGAGCTGGAGGAAGGCCTAATTATTAATCGTGGGTGCTATTGATTTAACGCCCAATGTAAGGTGCAGGCCAAGACTGAACTCTTTGTGTACACACTGCATTCTTTCTATACTGCACTGTGGTGGTAGATGTCCTGAAAGTCAGGAGTGCTTGGACATATGCGACATTCCGGCGAATTGAGAGCATAGTGATTTTGATGTTAGCCACGCCCCAATGGTGCATTTGCCACGCCCCTAAATGCTTGACCACACCCCCGAAAAATTGAATTTGTTGTACCGGGGCCCTGAAATCCTCTTGGCAGCCCTGTACCTATATAAAAATATAATGTACACAGCCATTTGTGAAGTTTCACCTAACAAAAGGGGCCTCACAGTTGCCACAAAGCTTCAAATGTACATTTTCATGTTTTCTATCCAGCCAATTAAAAAAGGCATCAATTTACTATACTTCATTTTCATCAGGCCAAGACTAAATAGACTACTTGCTAATGATACAACTTTTTTTTCCATGCAAGAAACTTGGGTCTAGTAAATTGAATTTGACATGCTTACGTATAGACAAAATTTACAGTAAGTGTGTCCTGGACAGACACAGAAAATGTTTTGGATGTTTGTCTTTATCAAAACAGAGTTTTGAAATTATAAAAAACGGTTTCAAATAGAGGTATAGAGGTATAAAGAAGAGAGAGCACCGTATTTTAACTATTTTCCTTTATATTTTAATTTTTCAATCAGGACATTGACAAGACAACACTAGCTATCTGGAGGTGATATAGAACTGATGAAATAACAATTGTCATTCATAGAAGCAAATTTGGTGATTTTCAAGTGTTACTTGTAATAAACACTTACCTCATATCAGGTTGGTCTTTCAGAGTATCAACCATGCATTCGTTTTTAAAATTCACTTTTAAATCTGCAACAAGCTTGATATAAAAAAACAAACAAAAAAACAACCAATAAATAGACAATTTAAAAATAAAACCAAAATATTTAAAAAACAAAAAAACACTGGCTAAACATGCATAAAATAAGTAAAATAAGGGGCAATTCAGAACTCTACAAGTAGTTAATAAATATATCCTCCACAGGACATATCACCATCTCTCTTGACACAAAGCAAATCAGATTAGTTGTAAAGAAAAGATTTAAGATGGTCACGAATGCTGCAACATTACTGCCAATATCTAAAAGTTTGTTCGATGGAAAGAGAAAAACAACAACATCCCCTCAAACAAAAAAAACACTTAACATGTCACGCAAAATGAGAAACCAGAGCGTTAAAGGGTGGGCGTCTGAGAAACATATTTTATATATAATATTTTATAGTATAAAAATCCTATTTTCTGCCACATCTCAGCAGTAATCCATAATCCAACATGCTATAGTCACCTTAGAGGCTGGCCAGCACCTTTTGTGCGCATTAGAAAGGACCAAAAGATAGTCAGTCTTGCACACAACATGGGTCCTGCACACATACGTACACAAAACTCAGATCACGTCCAGAGAGCAAAACCTCGTCCTCCGAAGACTGACATTTGGTCAGGGCAGGGATGACAATGTCCTGATTGTTGTGAAACCTGGAGACCACTTTAGGGAGGAATGAGGGCTTGGTCAATCAACATGAAAAAAACAAGAAGAGGAGACCTGTCTGAAGTGGGTGCGAGCTCAGTAAGTATTCTAGCTGAAAAAAACGTCCAAAAGGAAGACAGTCAGCCACGTCAGAAACTTCAAATATGACTCTATCTGCACCGCCCTTTCCTATGGCAAACATTCCGCACTGATTAGAGCGCTCAGCACTGCTCACAGTTCTTAAACATTGATTCGAATCTTCAATTCCTCCTTTGCTCAAAGACGCTGAAAACAGGGGCGTGAAGACTGACAGCACCCCAACCCCAAAGGCTGGAATATGTTGTCACCAAAGTCCAATCCCAGATTGAAAACTGGCGACCGAGGTAGAGGTCATCCCTTTGCATCCACTCGCAGAGCCAGAGGCCTCGCCCACCATGTGGTGAAACCCTGTGGAAAAGTAACAGTGGGTGTGGGGGAAGAGATCGATCAAGTACCAACAGTCCACAATTCCCCATACCAAGGCATCCGTGGTAGACTGAAACCACTGACCAAGGTAGAGGAGAAGACCGCTCCCACCATGGCGGACCTTAGATGAGCAGCACACTCGTCACACCGAATGCTTGTCTGCCGACCTAGCAGCTCGACGCCAAGCAGACCAGGTCTGGCATCCATACTGTAAACCAAACCTGGGGGCAGACAACTGACTTCTTGAGTACTGACCCTGCAACCTGCTGGATGAGCAAAAGGAACAAAACCCGGACATCTTGGGTTTAGGAACATTAAAGAAAAGTACTCTTATCTCCTGTGTCTGACTAATAATGGTGTAAAACTCCAGCCCAATAGAACACTCCGAGAAAAAGGGAGAACTTCCAGAACCTTAAGACTCATCAGTAGCTGCCCAGTACTTAAGTCAGAGAGTCCGACAAGCCAAGACCATTGAGGCAGAGAGTCCAAGGCTGCCTCCCCCAAATAGTAAATAGCCCTATGAAACTCTTCCACCAAAGGAATGAATTTGGAACTGGGTGTTCCAGTTAACAAACCATACGAAAGCAGTTCTGTCGGGCTTAAGGAGGTACCTGCCGTCATAAAAATGGACTAAAGGACACCCTCAACCTTACAGGCCGCACCGTCCTTAAGAGTGGTCACGTTGGGAATAGGGATAGTTGTGACCTTAGCCAACCACACAACAGGAGCATCCATGGAAGAGCTTCCCATTTAGCAAGAACTTCAGGGGTAAACGGATAACATTACTGTAGACGATGGGACACCTGGAACTTCCAATCCGGTGACGACCAGAGCTCACCCAACAGATCCTCCAACTGTAGGGAAGTGGGAAAGGAAAATAAACTATTCAACCAACCGTGCAAACAGAGAAGACTCCTCAGACTCAGGGACTGCTGCTTCCGGAATGTCCAGCACCTGGCACACAGCCTGTACAAATCCACCATACCTGATGGTCAGAAGAAATTCCTCTCTAAAAGAGTTCTCCACATCAGACTTGACATCCAATGTAGCTGCTGCTTAGTGACAGCCTGCGGTGACTGTGGCCAGCTCCTTGTAGGTGTTCAGCAGTGGGGGGAATCATCGGAGGAACCTTCAGTCCCTTGCTCAAAGCAACACACATCCGTATCGTGCTGTGAGCTGCCGATTCACAGGTGCAGCATGCAGCCGCCGATGTGGCCCCAATAACACGAGGCAAAGTCTCCAAGTAAAACACAATAAATGTTAAAATAAAAACTAAAACAGGAGCTGCTTAGCAGCCCCAAAGTGTCCTACACCCTGGACACTAAACTTAAACTTAGGGTTAACAGGAAAGGGGATATAGAGGAGGAGGAGCTGGAATCAGGTGTAAACTTTCGTAAAGTACCCATACACCTATCCCCTACACTACTCCCCAATGAACCCCTGTGTCCTCCATGAGGATGCAGGAGAAATAACAAACTCCTTGCTGACCCGACTAGCTGGGGACAGAAAATGACAGAGGAAGAGGAGTAGCTGGCTGTTATACTCTCTCTCATGGGGGTGGTTCTGTTTTACCGGCGTATAGCTAAACAAAACGGAAGCTAACCCACAGGCTGTCAGCCAGGAGTGAACAAGAAAAATGGATATCCAGGCAAGAAACTTCACTTCTGCAGAGTCAAGCGTTTGAAAGGGAGGGTGTTGTAAAGCCTTCAACACCAAATTCAACACCTGTATCAGAAAACCCTTCTCCATTAAAATGGGAACACTAGGATGGCAAAGTTGCCGCTCCAGTGTCATGGGGTACACCATTATCACAGTCAGATGAGTCTCAGTGCTTACTAACATGTCTCCTGTAGCTTGTTAAAAGCACAGAGCCAACCTTTTCATAGAAGCACCAGCTCTGCACAAATCTACCAGGGACTGTTTTACCACAGGGGGACTATACTGTGGTTTCTCAGTTTGGTGCAAACCAGGTGTCACACGCTGCTCATTCGGCTTTCATAGACCAAGACTAAGACAATCACAGGTGTTTCATTTACAGACTTCAAACCTCTAGTACTGATCTGCGCAAGTGCAGACTGATTACCTGTCCATTTCTAATCGGATTCCTATTGGTTCCTGTGTTTGCTCCAGACTTGAAAAGGCACTTCCTCCCTTTACTCTGGGCCTGTTGATCAAGTTACCTGTCTGGATTAGGTCTCTACCTATTCTATGAGCTCTCATCTGGATCGTCAGTGCCTCTGCTGTATCGTTACTCCGCGGTCTGTACCGCTCAAGCTGCACCTGTTTCCACTGTGTTGTTACTCCACAGGCTATACCGCTAAAGCTGCAACTACCTTTACTGTGTGCTACACCATGGACTAACTCGCTTCAGCTGCACCCGTCTCTGCTGTGTTACTACGCTACAGGTTTTACCACTCAAGCTGCATCTACCTTTGCTGTGTTGCTATATCTCGGGCTATACTGCTCCAGCTGCACCTGTTTCTACTGTGTTGCTACTCTACGGGCTATACTGCTCTAACTGCAACTACCTCAGCTGTGTGCTACTCTGTGAGTTAAACCACTCAAGCTGCAACCACCGTCGTTGTGTGCTACATCACAGGCTATACCGCTCAAGCTGCAAACCATCTCTACTGTGTGTCACGCCTCGGGCTATACTGCTCCAGCCGCATCTGCCTTCGCTGTATCGTTGACCCTGGAACAGGACTGTTTAAACCACACCTGACTGTCAGCTGGCTCCTTCAAGTCATCTCTCGGAGCCGTTCTATCCAGCTTCATCTGTTCTGCATTTGTCACGCCGGCTCAGTGGCATTACAGGTCCTATAACCAAGCTGCTTGCTGTCCTCTTTCCTGGCTGAACTGTTCAAGTATCATTGAAAGTATTAAGGCACTATTGGTATCGGGCCTCTGCCGCATATACTGTGTATCTACGGCTACCAGGACGGTTAAACTCTCCTTTGATGTCTGCTGTACTATTGCGATACCATACCCTTGTGCCTCATTCTTTCCACCCTATTGCTGGACTGTTCATTCAAAGCCATATCCATTTACTCATTGATTATTCATATTGCCTATGACATTGCCGGTGGCTCCGCCCACCTTGTACCACGTTTCTAGTGTATATTCATCTACCAAGACTTTCCTGTATATTCATTCAGTCATCATTAAACCGCTGATTGTACTTTTATCCTGCATCTGTCATCTGTTTGAACCTCGGGGTACCATTACCACTTACCAGTGTATAGTTAGACTCTCCCTGAGGATCCGTTCTCACAACATCACTGAACGGATCCAGAGTCCAGGATACCAAACCGTGACACCAGGCCAGGCTTTCTAACAAAAATTTGGGGAGGGTACATGCTGCACATTGCTTTTATCTTTTTTTGTTTATTACACAGGGCACTGTGTGTGGGTAGTGTTTTGTCTCATGCCCCTGAACAATCCATTGCGTCTGTTAACAAAAAGACTTGTGTTGGTAAACAGTGAAAACCACTACAGGTCTACTGTCCCTGTGTTAAATAGAACTGGCACTCATCTCAACCACCATAGGCTGTGCTGCCTTAAGTAATAAGCAAGATTGGGACCTCTGTAGTGGCAACTTGCCAGCCAAGAGATCCAAGAATAATGGACAGTACAAACTACCTGACCATTTTATTTAAGAGTAAAAATAAAAACACATCATTTTAAAATATATAAAATATATAATTTTAAAATAATTCCAGAGAACCTCCTTCACCACTTCATTAGATATAACATATTTCATCTTGATCCATCGTAGTCCAAATCAGTTAAAATAACTCAACTATACACTTCATAATATAGATGGATTGTACACACAGCGAGATATATGTTCATCCAGGTGCACCTTAAAAGAACCACCAAACCCAATCTAAAAATGGCTTATGAAAAAGCCTGATGAGCAACACTAAATTATGTATATTCGTTTCAAAATCTTGCTAATTAAATTAATAAACTTGTAATTGTGACGGAAGAAGAAAAAAAGAAAAAAAAAACACTGCAGTCGCCCTTTTAACAGAAAACAGCTGATAAAATAAAGTAAACTCTACCATCTACACAGCAAATCTAAAAATTTCACATTCTATAAAGGATATGGGGTGTATTTTAGATTTTTATTAGTAGTTGTTTTACATGAGATTACATGTACCATGTTTTTGTTTTTTTGGGGCGAGTGAAAATTATGAAGAATCTACAGCTATATGCCAGAGCTGTCATATGAGAAGTTTGTATATTGATATATATATTGTATATTTGATATTTTGTATATTAGATTAATGCTTTGTATTACATAATTTGTAAATGTCAGATTGATAACACCAATAAAAATGACATAACCAAAATTCCTCGGGCTAAATATACACCAATAAATACCAAATGGAACCTATGTAACCTGAGTGAAGCACCCAAGTATACTGCAGTTCTAGTGGAAGTTGAGCACACTGAAGACTTTGAAGCATCACCTTCGCCAGAGGGTGGTTAGTTGTAAAGCCTTCTTTATGCATTTTGGGGGAGTTAAAAACAAATACAATTTACACTAAAGCACCTTTAAAAAAAAAGTCAAATCACTACTTGCAGAATTTAGAATACACAGCTGGAAAAATGCCAGGAAACAGCTAGCCAATTAACCTGTATTACTGATGGCACCTAATTTTAGGAGATATTTCTATTGGCTCCTAAGATTTTACAGACCGGTTCCTGAATTCTACATTAATTTGTTAAATATGGTTTTCATCCATTTTTGATGAAAACCAATGATAAAATGCACATTTTGCACTATTCACATTTTCATGATGATCTATTCCAAGTGCAGCATGGTGCATTTTTTACTTTCTATTAAAAGTTCCCAATGATTCAAGTACATGAAGTCCAGATTAATTCATGATATACCCACATGCAATGTGTGTGTTCTCTTGAAACGCGAAGCTCCTGAGGCGCTAGCTTGAAAAGAAATTATCTTGGGAAGGACGCAATGATTACTTACCTGATTAAGGTCACAGTACACAGTCAGTAACGGTGACCGCTTCAAAGCTTCTGCAAATTCAACTCTAGTTTTCAAACATTTTTTCTGCTCTTCTATTTTCTTCACAGCGTTTGCTATATCTGATGTGTATATTTCACTTACTGATCTTAACTCTTGAAGTAAATTTGACTTCCTAAGGATGGCAAAAAATGTTTATTGCACATAACATCCTTTTTCAACTAAAAAGGCTGACCATTTCTGGACATCCTCATAGCTCTGCTGCACTGGTGAAAATGACCACAAAATTTAAGTTATGTAAAAGGATTTTATGGCCCAATATTAATAAACAAATCATAATCACTACTAATAACCGCACACAATGTGTGATTGATATTCTATGCCATACATTCAGAAATATGACTATATTAAAGATATTGTTATACACCCACTACCTCTCTAAGTCTTCCCACAATAACCCATTGTTTAATTCCATCCACACTTTCATTTGTGCTATTTACTATACCTTATGTAGTTCTCTACTCCCTTAAATAATATCAACCTTTACGTAATAACTTACTGACGTTGCTGTATGAAAAGTGTACATGCTATGGATAACACATAATCACATTGAAAATATATATGTATAAAATATGTTTTACTCAAACAATAACTTTGCAACATATTTAACAAGCTTACACACTGTACATATAAAATAACTGTTCAGCATAGAAAATACAATACAATTCATCTGAATCTAGTGCGGCGGTTCCTAAACTGTGCGCCGCGGCTCCCAGGTGTGCCGAGGGCCAGCCATAGAAACAAGAAAGAAAACAGACACTTACCAATCCGCCGGGCGCCGGGACCCAGCAGCCTCCTCTCTCCCGCAGCTGTCACTGAATATCGACGTCAGTGACAGCTGCGGGAGACACTAGGCTGCTGAGTCCCGGCACCCGGCGGATTGGCAAGTGTCTGTTTTCTTTCTTTTTTCTATGGCTGGCGCCTGGCGGAGTGAGAGGGATCGTGGAAGAGGAGGGGGGCAGCGAGACAGAGGGCAGAGGAGGAGGACAGCGAGACAGAGGGCAGAGGAGGAGGACAGCGAGACAGAGGGCAGAGGAGGAGGACAGCGAGACAGAGGGCAGAGGAGGAGGACAGCGAGACAGAGGGCAGAGGAGGAGGACAGCGAGACAGAGGGCAGAGGAGGAGGACAGCGAGACAGAGGGCAGAGGAGGAGGACAGCGAGACAGAGGGCAGAGGAGGAGGACAGCGAGACAGAGGGCAGAGGAGGGGGACAGCGAGACAGAGGGCAGAGGAGGGGGACAGCGAGGCAGAGGAGGGGGACAGCGTGGCAGAGGAGGGGGACAGCGTGGCAGAGGGCAGAGGAGGGGGACAGCGTGGCAGAGGAGGGGGACAGCGTGGCAGAGGAGGGGGACAGCGTGGCAGAGGAGGGGGACAGCGTGGCAGAGGAGGGGGACAGCGTGGCAGAGGAGGGGGACAGCGTGGCAGAGGAGGGGGACAGCGTGGCAGAGGAGGGGGGCAGCGTGGCAGAGGAGGGGGGCAGCGTGGCAGAGGAGGGGGACAGCGTGGCAGAGGAGGGGGACAGCGTGGCAGAGGAGGGGGACAGCGTGGCAGAGGAGGGGGACAGCGTGGCAGAGGAGGGGGACAGCGTGGCAGAGGAGGGGGACAGCGTGGCAGAGGGCAGAGGAGGAGGACAGCGTGGCAGAGGGCAGAGGAGGAGGACAGCGTGGCAGAGGGCAGAGGAGGAGGACAGCGTGGCAGAGGGCAGAGGAGGGGGACAGCGTGGCAGAGGAGGGGGACAGCGTGGCAGAGGAGGGGGACAGCGTGGCAGAGGAGGGGGACAGCGTGGCAGAGGAGGGGGACAGCGTGGCAGAGGGCAGAGGAGGGGGACAGCGTGGCAGAGGAGGGGGACAGCGTGGCAGAGGAGGGGGACAGCGTGGCAGAGGAGGGGGACAGCGTGGCAGAGGAGGGGGACAGCGTGGCAGAGGAGGGGGACAGCGTGGCAGAGGAGGGGGACAGCGTGGCAGAGGAGGGGGACAGCGTGGCAGAGGAGGGGGACAGCGTGGCAGAGGGCAGAGGAGGGGGACAGCGTGGCAGAGGAGGGGGACAGCGTGGCAGAGGGCAGAGGAGGGGGACAGCGTGAGAGAGGGTAGTGTGCCTGGATGCAGAGGGGGCAGTGTGCCTGGATGCAGAGGGGGCAGAGTGCCTGGATGCAGAGGGGGCAGAGTGTCTGGATGCAGAGGGGGCAGAGTGTCTGGATGCAGAGGGGGCAGAGTGTCTGGATGCAGAGGGGGCAGAGTGTCTGGATGCAGAGGGGGCAGAGTGTCTGGATGCAGAGGGGGCAGAGTGTCTGGATGCAGAGGGGGCAGAGTGTCTGGATGCAGAGGAGCATTTTTGCATACAACTAAATAAGTATTTCTGTTGTACCTAAATACCTTTTACAATTTTTTGACCCAACTACTTCTAAAACAGGACTGCTCAGTAATTATTTTGGAGGGGTGCCTTGAAAAAATTTGGAGACTCTAAGGGTGTCGCGAACTTCAAAAGTTTGGGAACCACTGCTCTAGTGTCTAACTTCTATTACTGATCTCTTTTCGAGTTTCCCATCTTTTTATGTGTACGTTTCCTATGTAACATTCCTTCCTATTTATTATCTCAATCTAACATCAACATTATACTTCCCATATAGCATCTTCTTTCCCATGTGTATAATAATTCCATTATCACTCATCGCTATCACAGAATCCAATACTACTCCCATATATCAATATCTCAATCATAATCAAATCATTCCCATGTTTGTCCTCCATTACAACCCCCATGTTCCCATTACAACATATTTCAGCAGTCCCATATATCTCTGTGTAGTCCAATATATCATATGCTTGCCATAGCAATATTCCATAGTGGGGCAGAGGGAAAGAAAGAAGGAGATGGAAAGAAGGAAGGAGAGGGAAAAAGAGCAAAAAGGAAAGGAGGGATAAAAAAAGCTTTTGGCTTCTGCCTTTATTAAAAAGTACTTTTGTTGCGATCTTGGTTCATTTTCAGCTTTACATGGCCTATTTCTATAAAGCTGCCAGCAAACCAGTAGCTTGTAGAATCACTGTCTGGATATAGAGGATTTTAACCCATCTTACACCTAAATGTAATTTGATACTATGAGCAACAAAACTCGCCTCATCTGAAATCTTTAGCTCCAAATGGGGTATAATCTCTACTGAACAAGAGATCTCAGTGTACACAAACACACACATTTAAGATATGGTCGAAAACAAAATTAGAATTGCTGAAATATACTTTTCTTTAAGAGATTGAAGTTTATTGGGAGAGAACATTGATTAGTTAAAAAAAAAAAAAAAAGATAAGTAGCACAAAACTACCCACCTGCTACGAAGAGCAAGAGAAAGTTTTTCAAACTCCTCCTGTATCAAATCCGATACACTATCCTCTATCAGCTTATTTCTTGTATCCAGTTTTTTCAATGTCTGATTTTAAAGGAAGGAAAAAGGACAAAACAGTAGTTTTATAATAGAAATCCAATTTACAGTTGGAAATGTACTCATGTATTCCCAATATCTAAAGCAGTGCTTTAAACCTTGTTTACAAATTAAACATCAGCTCATGAATTAATATATAAATTGTAAAAAACTAAATATATTTAGAAGTATTGTTTCTCTAGACATATCACATACATTATATTTTTATTTAATAACATTTAAGATTGTATTATGTTATTACCTTGGACAATTTTGTGACACTAATAATAAAATGTGAAATTTTTAATAAACAACTCCTGAACTAGCCAGTATGGGCTAGTTATAAAGAACGGTAGTAAATGGTCCTTCTTAACCCCTTTACATATAGGGTGATGGAGAAAGTTCTATTCCAAACCAGCCACAGCAAGAAAAAGCACATAGCTCTGCTTTCCTGGTACAAGAGGGGGTCAGGCTAATTAACTGGTACCCAACAAAGGACCATAGCGCAATGGGCACTTTAACAATGACTCAGAGGAGTAAGTCTTGTGCAACAAGTAATCTAGCTGAGAGATTAAGGACATAGCTAGTTTCATAAGCCCTACCTAACTTCATATTTAGACTCACATGTGATTTTGATCTGCACATCCCATCCATGTGACTCATCAAGAGTAATACATAGACATTTTAAGAATCTAATATTTTACATAGATGAGGTACCAGGACAAGCTATCTTCAAGAGTTCTTCATACTGGCAGGTGACCTAAAGATCATACAGTTTGTCTTGTTAGTGTTAAGAACAAGTCTGTTTTCGTTAACAAGCAATGAATATTTGTGTGAAGAGTGTTGTTTATACCAGCGTCGTTTTTAGAGGTGCAATAAATGAAAAGGTCATCGGTGAAGAGTAGACACACCCACTTTAGTGCTGGGAGCAATAGGTCATTGATGAAAATTGTGAAAAGCAAGGAATAACGTACCGATTCCCCTTGTCACTCAAAAATGAATGGGGAATAAGATGGTGCAGAGATGAAAAAGAAGACTTTTGTACTTACGTTAAATCTCTTTCTCTAAATCCATCTGGGAGACACTGCTACTATGACGGTTGTATGTGGGGAGCCTGGGAGTTGGCACTTAACAAGTTAAATTTGTTTATACTTGCTGACTGAACTCCTCCCCTCTGCAACCCCTCCTAGCCTCAGTGTAATACAAAAGCTCCAAGAAAGGGAAGTCAAACAACCAAGACCAGTCAATAGAAGAGCATAAGGTTGGGAACGCAGAGTCCCTCAGATGGATTCAGAGAAAGAGATTTAACGCAAGTACAAAAATATTCTTTTCTCATTCATATTATCTGGGGGACACTGCTACCATGGGGACTTTCTAAAACAGCCCCTTGAAGGGAGGGAATGCTCTGATAATCCCACACGCAACACTGCGGCCAAAAAACAGCGGTCGTAGGGACAACGGTAACTAGGTTACCCATGTGAATAGCAGACAAAGTACTATATCAATCTTCGGCTGAGGTGATGCACCGAAACACCCATGAGTGCAGCCAAGTCCACCCCCACGGAGTGGGTGGAATGGACACCAAAAACAGAACCTGCAATGCCTGTCGGACAGAATACAGAAACTCCTGGCGATGGTCTGCCGAGCCACCAGCCTTTCCCAATTTCAGCATAAACCCAATCTAGTGAAAGCCAGACTTCCTACATCTGGACGACCACTGTGCATAAAATGGAGGACACGACCCAATTGGCAAGAGAAAACGGTGAGATAAGGTCCCAAGAGGCCACTACCTCCTGAAATACCAGAACAGAATCTCTAGTTTGAATTGAACCTTTTTAAAGCCTCATAAGCTGAATAAGGGAGCTGTGTGCCACAGCCCTGACAGAACGGATAGGAAAATTAGGTATACAGTCAAGTGGCCCCCGGCCTCATACCTTAAACCAAGGACCTTATAAAGAAACTCCCCTCCACGTGGAAACCACACTTCAGCTGAACCAGAAGTTGTTAGTGAAGAAGAACATAGTATCAGGCCTCCTCCTGGAGCCACTACAGAAACCGTGGAGGTGTGGACCGAGCTCCTAAACAGGGGGGACACACATCTCTCCCATTCACGAATCTATGTCTTTACAGAGGAAGTCCAAGAAAATGAACAAATACCGGATCTGTCAGGAACTGATCCGAAGACTCACCTGCAATCTTCTGCGGAAAGGGAGGACCACGAATGGAGGCCCTGCATGCCCTATGGCACTGTGGTAGCCACAGGCTTCCTGGCCTACTCAATGGGTGGCCACTATTCTGATTGAGAATCTCTGCAACCGTCAGAAGCCAGCCATAACAATCCTGATCTCCAGTCCATGGGCCACCATCGATGTCAAAATTTACCCAGGGCCAAGGCCCTGTCTTTCTAGAGCTGCTCCTGTAAGGGGCACTCATTTAAGGAGGGCCTCCTAATGATATGAGTTTGAAATATTAGCATCTGGACTACCCAGTTGAGAGTGAAAACCAATCATTTGCTTACCAGACCTCCCAGAAGAAGTAGGATGTAACCTCCCTTCAGGGAGCATCACAAAGTAGGATACCATTCCCTAAGAAACCTCCTGTTTGTGAAGCAATAGAGGACAATGCGAAGAAACTCAGTCTGTCCCTCAGAACACACTCTGTCCAAAGACCGTGGCCTAGGTATCCAAAACGATTTCCAGAAGAGCATTCTCGGTGAGGGAACCAAGTGGAATGGAGAAAGATAGAACTATCACTCCTGTAGACACATACCCTGAAACTCGGGTAGGAAGCGGTTATGGTATGCAGGATGAACCTGCCTTGATAATGTCATCCAGTGCTGACAAAGACCAGCCAAGGTACAGATAGGCGTCTACCACCACCATGGTCTCTATAAGACCCTTACTCACATGAAAGGCCAGACTTGAGAAGCGAAGGTCCTGCTGTAGATGGGAAAGAGGTTGAAATCCAGACGGAGCTATAAAGATGTACGCATTTCTCCTAATGCTGCAAGCTAGGGACTCCTGTGGTTCATGCCTGTTCTCACCTACAGATACAGACCTCACTTGGAAGTAAACCATTCTATGAAG